>NC_030813.1:69192079-69817079 GCF_001704415.2 Capra hircus
ACCTACTATGTTTATGATACCACCACCATCTGTTACTAGGGAAGAACAGGATATTGACTAGAGCTCAAAATCATTTTTATTGACCTCTAATAATATCACCTGTAAGAAACGAAGCAAACTGGTACCATAAGTAACTATTGTGTTTCCTCTTCTAGATTCAGCTTCTTAAAGGCAAGGACTGCATGGACTGCTGTTTGGGCAGCACTTATTTAATTAGCACCATGACTGGTCTCCGTAAAACAGAAAGAAAAATAAAACTTTGATCTCCTTCACACCTTTTCCAACAAAGCCCTGCCTGCTTTGAGGAACTAACAGCTCTCTAGATTCACCTCCAAGGAAAGGGGCAAAGAGAGCAAGCGTGGCAGCGTGAGAAGGATAGAGGGGAGGGGTCTGAAGTACTCCAGGTCTGCAGCGGGGAGGGTGGATGTAAGCAGATCACTGTGGTCTTCCTCGCACAGTGCCAGTGCAAAGCATACCATCCTCTACATAACCTTCGGAGGCTGCCCCATGCCCCCGGCTCTAGAACCCGGCGAGGCAGGGGACTCAGAAGCTGGAAGCAGGACAGGCCCTGCTGATGGTAGTCCAGACACTGAGCTGAGGTCTCTCCCCACCCCGGATCTAGCCAGAGCGGCACTCTGGTTGCATTTAGCCTCTACTGAGGCTAAAAAGACTTTTTCCTGGTGTCTCAGTTGGTAAAGAATCTGCCTGCAATGCAGGAGACCCAGGTTCGATCCCTGGGTTGGGAAGATCTCCCGGAAGAGGGCATGGCAACCCACTCCAGTATTCTTGTCTGGAGAATCCCCATGGACAGAGGACAGGCCCTTTACAGGGACTACAGCAGGCTACAGTTCAATCCCTCGCAGGCTGTCCATGGAGTCACAAAGAATTGGACACTACTGAGCGACTAAACCACCTGTGGCTAAACAACATTACACAGAAGCCCTGGGCCTGCCTTTGAGTTGCTTTCTTCCCCCACCTTTGGTTAAAAGTGAGTAAGTCCCAAACAAAAGGTCACTGTGGATTGCCTAGACGCTTGCTCACACGTTCACCACTCTGAGTCAGATTGGGACCAGGCTTATTATCTGAATTTTTAAATGCTGAAGGAGACAGAGGGGCCTGCAAGGTCATGCTGACATTCCAAGCTCTCTAGACTTGCGTACCCACTGTCTCCTGGAGCGGGAGTAAAAAGGTCTTGGGGCTCTGATGCGCGGATGGTAATAGGGCAATGATGAAAGCCCTCCAGCTGGAGACAACTCCCCTTGGCCTCACGCCAGCCTCTGTCCTGTTTCCTGCGCGCAGCATATTGGAGACACATTGGGGTTATTTTCCCTTTTAAAAATGCTGTTTTATGTTTCAGCTTTCAAGATGTCCTAGTTTCTGCATCACAGTATCTTCACATACCGACTCCATGTGCTTCACGTTCATGCGGAGAGAGCCCGCTCTGTCCTCTCCTTCTAAGGCATCAAAGGGAAGGTGCTGGCATAGGGGCTAAGAGGCTATGGGGTGTATGGGGTTTGGGGTGAGAAGAGGGAGAATGCAATGAAATTATGACTAATTTGGCCCATTTCATCCCAGAAAACCAGAACCCTGTGAGTTATTTATGATTCTCCTGACCTCCACAGAAATGCAGATTGTGGTGCCTGCCAAGAACAAATGAAGCTGTCTGCATCTGTTACTCTTCCCAATCAAGCAAACCTCCTTGTGTGAGGAAGGAGAAAGGTCAGCAGCCAGGACAAAGGATTAGCCCAAGAGAAGGAGGAGATAAGGCTGCATTCCAGGGCTTCTACCAGAAAAGCCATTTACTGGAGGCACAATCGGGTTACTTTTCAAAACCCAGGCTGAGGACTTGGTTGCATTTGTGCATCTAAGACACTCAGGACGGCAGCGTCACCAGGCACATTTCAGACGTCTAATCCGTACCTGGCTTCAGGGGCATGCGTGACTTCAGGTCAGCTATGGACTAGGTTCGGCTCAGGGGACTGTGACCTTCTTCCCCAAAACCAAGGACCCCTCCCTGCTATAGCATATAGGTATGTTATGTCTACGACTGTGTCCCTCTGAGCCCACTCGAAGCTGTTACTGTTGGCACCATACATAGCTTTTGAAGGTGGCTCATGATAAGAGACTAAATCCCCCTTATTCATTCTCAAATGCATATTCATGAAAATAAAAGGGAATATTAATCTCAAAAGAGCTATCTTAGCTTTCCTAGTGCCTACTCCTTCATCAGCATCAATCCCACTTACGTTTCTTGAGCATCTCCTATGGCTTTGATTATGGTTCTAAGCAGCGGGTCTAAGGGTACAGACAATGCAAAGACAATCCCTGTCTCTGGACTTGAGCACCTACAAACAAATAACATAAATACTAGGTCCTGCCTGTATCTTGAGTCCTACAAGGACAGAGACCTTCTTCCTCCCCTCTGCCACCCCGTCTTTCTCTCATTCACATCACCTGCCAGGCACTGTTCTTGGTGCTAGAAGCACAGCAATAAACAAAAGAATCTCTGGCCTTCTGAGGCATAGGTTCTAGAGCTATTTAATACAGTAGTCATCAGCCACATGTAACTATTTGAATGGAAATTTAAATGAATGGAATTATATACTTATTTCCTCAGTTGCACTAGCCACACTTCAAGTGTTCCATAGGCACAGGGGGCTGGGGACTTCGAGAGCGGGCAGTGTCGATGCAGAACACGTCCACTATCACCCGCAGCTGCATTAGGCCGTGGTGCACTGGAGTCTTAGTTGTGATCAGGTCTTTGGTGTCTCACACTGTGCTGGGCACACAGTAGGTACTATTAGGAGCTACTACGTGTTAAGGCAGTGTGAGAAGTACAACAATAAAGATACGTCCCAGTACATAAATATCAGAGAAGGAAATATTTTACATAACAGGATGGGGGTCAGGGAATATCCTCCAGAGGAGAGAGGAATCAGTGATAGGATTTGAAATATGTTAAAAGTTTTTATATACATTTGATCGACAAAGGCAGCTTCCTACAATTCTAAGGGGAAAGTGGAAGGGGATTCCTTTCCATGTTGAATGACCACTTTGAGCACTGTTCAGCTGCTCCTTGGACGGGGTAGGCTGCAAAATGCAGGGGAAGAGGAAAAGGCCACAATAGCAGCTTTCAAACTCCTGAGGAATTCTCATTAGGAGGAAGTAAACAAAAGCATGGCCTCCCTATTTTAGGAAATAGACAGTTTGCAGTAAATGCCTGGAATAGTGCTGGTTTTTAAGTATCACTATCTGCCTCGAAATGAATGCTCTACGAGGCCTCCCTTTTAATCAGCAAATATGCTAGTCAGAGCCTTCCATAAAAAGAAGCAGTACTTAGGTGTCCACTCCTTAGCCACGAAGGAAACTGAATGACAACGTACACACGCCATGCGGTCAGCGACGGAGACCTCTGGGGTCTCATTCAGAATCACACTCATCTAGAGCCGTCTGATTCTGTGAGTGTCTCAGCTACATGAGAGCCAGACGGCTGGGAGGTATGGAAGAAAGGCGTAAACAAGCAGCGCGTAGAGGTCAGGTCAGGCTGACTTCAGCTACCAATGTCTACTCACCAGAAAAGCATGAAGTCAACCTGGCTGGACCCGTGTAAAGGTGACCAGGCGGCTGACCAGACACCCACCGTCTATCACTAACACTTCTTCAGCCCGCACCACATGCCAGGCGTCACTGAACGCATTTAGTTCCAACGACAACCCTACGAGAGGGGTACCCTTATGATTCCTCTTGACAGACGAAGGAACTGAGGTACAGAGAGGCGAAGTGACTTGCCCAAGGTCACACAACTAATTGGCAAGTGGTAGAGCAAGCTCCGGGAGTTGGTGATGGACAGGGAAGCCTGGCAGGCTTCCGTCCATGGGGTTGCAGAGAGTCAGACATGACTGAGTGACTGAACTGAACTGAACTGAGCTGGAATCTGAAAGTATTGATCATATGCCAAGTGTGGTTGGGGAGAGACAGGTCAAAGAGGGCAGAATGGTAGGAAGGTTCGACCCTTGCTTATACTGGTGGGGGCATCCTAAAAACTTTCCAGGGTGGTTCCCCTGCCCAAATCCCTGAGGACAGGTGATACACCACCAGGAATGAGGAAGGTAGAGTTAGGAAAATCACTCATCACCCGATTTCTAAGTCTGATATATCCTTTTTTGCCTCCTAAAATCTCAGTGCTCTCGGGAGAGATGGGGATTTCTACTCTGCTTTGGTCAAGACTGCACTCCCTGAATCCACAGAGGCCAAGGGAACAGATGCTGATGAGATCTGCAAATTCTGTACTTTTCCATGAAGTCCCAAGGGGTATGAGCAAGAGTGACCCATCACAGCAGATCTCTGCTGGCGGGAAAGCCCCTGGCTTGCCTGATGGAGGTCTGGCATCTGATCCTGCTCAGCCAGGACCAAGAGCTCCAACTCTTGGCCAGTGCCGCAGCCCCAGCCATTGACGATGTTTCCAACTCATGAGGGGGCGTTCATGCGCCCGCCCATTAAACTGAGAGGGCTGCAGGTACCACCGACCCTTCATCTTCCTTTAGCCTGTAATTAGTAGGTATGCCGATTACAGCCTTACAAACACACCAGCCCCCTGGCTAAGGAAAGATGATTTATCTTCCTAAACCGGCCTCTATCTCTTGAAGTCGTTTTGTCCCATTAAGAAGAGTCAAACTATTAAGATGAATTAATAAAACCTGCAATCAAAGACAGGTAAAGAATATCATGCCAAAATAAATAAATGAATAAAGATTTACGTGTCCTTAGAGTCAGGCACGACTGAGCAACTGAAATGAACTGAACATGATGAAGCAAGCTTCTTAGCTGTACTTTATGATAACATGCAGATTCTACTGAGATGGCCCACATTCTAAGTGCATTTGCAAAAGCAAAAGGCATCATCCCAAACAGGGCATTCTGCTGTGCACCTGCCTTAGAGGAAGCATTCCTGCCTGCCATGCTCTACACTCCAGGAGAAAAGAGGAAGAAGAGAGGGCCCCCAGCTCTGTGTGTTCCTGGCAGAACCTTTCCCTTCCTCCATCCCTGCCCCACCTTCCACACCCAGGTTTCCACTACTGCAACTGCTTTGAAGACCATTAGGACTAACTCCAACATATCCAGCACCCCTTTTTATATCTGTCACCTGAGGGTCCCAGTTATCCCTCATCTCGCCTGTTTCCAATATGGCCCTGCACACCCCCACTCTGCCTCCATTTCCTTCTCCTGCCCAACTTCCAAATCCCTGTGCCTTCTAGAACCTATGTCATTCAGCAGCAAGAGCCTCTGTATTCTCAACTTCCACTTTGAAACATTGCTTCACCTTGCTGCTCTTCCAAAGAGTAGGCTCTCCCCTTTCCCACCACCCTCTCAAGCAGTGGCTGCTTCCTTTCCTATGAACTTAACAGCACTGGGCTTACAGGGGATGTGGATTCTCCTTTAGTTGGAAGCAATAGTGATGCTGCTCAAATCTCATCTAGCTGGAGAAACGGGTGTTCACATGGGAAATGACTAAAGGCACGTGAATGCTCTCTAAAAGTCTACACATCAGAATCACTCTTATTCAAGGGTCCCAGACCCAATGCTCCTAAGGATGGGAAAGAGCATTTATGTAGGACCAAATGGGAATACCAGACCACCTAACCTGCCTCTTGAGAAATCTGTATGCAGGCCAGGAAGCAACAGTTAGAACTGGATATGGAACAACAGACCAGTTCCAAATAGGAAAAGGAGTACGTCAAGGCTATATATTGTCACCCTGCTTATTTAACTTCTATGCAGAGTACATCATGAGAAACGCTGGACTGGAAGAAACACAAGCTGGAATCAAGATTGCCGGGAGAAATATCAATAACCTCAGATATGCAGATGACACCACCCTTATGGCAGAAAGTGAAGAGGAACTAAAAAGCCTCTTGATGAAAGTGAAAGAGGAGAGTGAAAAAGGTGGCTTAAAGCTCAACATTTAGAAAACGAAGATCGTGGCATCCAGTCCCATCACTCCATGGGAAATGGATGGGGAAACAGTGGAAACAGTGTCAGACTTTATTTTCTTGGGCTCCAAAATCACTGCAGATGGTGATTGCAGCCATGAAATTAAAAGACGCTTACTCCTTGGAAGAAAAGTTATGACCAACCTAGATAGCATTTAAAAGCAAAGACATTACTGTGCTGACTAAGGTCCGTCTAGTCAAGGCTATGGTTTTTCCTGTGGTCATGTATGGATATGAGAGTTGGACTGTGAAGAAGGCTGAGTGCTGAAGAATTGATGCTTTTGAACTGTGGTGTTGGAGAAGACTCTTGAGAGTCCCTTGGACTGCAAGGAGATCCAACCAGTCCATCCTAAAGGAGATCAGTCCTGGGATTTCTTTGTAAGGAATGAAAGCTGAAACTCCAGTACTTTGGCCACCTCATGCAAAGAGTTGACTGATTGGAAAAGACTTTGATGCTGAGAGGGATTGGGGGCAGGAGGAGAAGGGGATGACCGAGGATGAGATGGCTGGATGTCATCACGGACTCGATGGACGCAAGTCTGAGTGAACTCCGGGAGTTGGTGATGGACAGGGAGGCCTGGCGTGCTGCGATTCATGGGGTCGCAAAGAGTCGGACATGACTGAGCGACTGAACTGAACTGAAACTGAGCAGAGATCCTCCAGCCCACCTTGTGAGCTGGAGAACACATCCCCACCTCAACGGGGTGGCTCCTACTGACCTTGGGCCAACTGTGGCCATGGCCTATGGGCCCCAATAACCAGATGATTTATTTTTTCAAGAGACATAGAAATGCAGATTCTAAAGTGACACATGAATTTTAAGTGATAATTGGTGATTCAAAAACTTAAAAAAACACTGTGAGAGGTAACTTAGTATAGTGTTAAGGGCATAGATTCTAGAGCTAGGCAGATTAGGTTTACATCCTAGTTCCAGAATTTACTATTGGTGTGCCCCAGGACAAGCTACCTAACTTCTCTGAGTCAGCATCTGTATTTGTAAAAGGAAGATAATAACTGTGCTGCCTGTTAACTTTATACTCTGCTTAACAGTGCCTGGAAGCATTCTATAAAATTATGGTAACTGGCCAATAGTGGCCAGTCAGGTTGCCAACTGGCAACCTCCACTCATTAGCCTTCCTTCCTGCACACCCATAAGACAGCAGCCGCACATGTGAAGAGCATCAGTCTTAGTGCGGTTAAGTCGGTATACAAGACGGCATTTTTAGGCGGTGATGAGTGGGACAGAGTATAATGGCTAGCAGATCTCAAGAAGAGATTCATGTGGAATGGAGATAGTTCCTGAAGAAGGTGAGCCTGTGCCAGGCTCCACTGAATGGTGCTATTCATTAGACCTCAAGAAAGACAGAAGAAGTTACAGGCAGGTGGGTATGTGAGTCAGAGTCTCTGCAGGAAAGAGACAACACAGTCAAACTGGGTAAGATGCGGAGAGTTTCAGAAAAGGGCTGTTTATAAAGATGTGGGCAGGGCTAATGGAAACTAACAAGTAGAAGTAAGGCACTAGAGGGCTAGTAATGCCAGAGGCACGTGCAGGTCTGAGACACAAGGGAAGGAAGCTGTGTCCAGAACACGAGAAACAAGCCCTATGGAGGGGGTGGTGGACAGACACCCAAACCTCAGTCTCCTCCTACAATCTCCGGCTGGTGTCTCTCCATCAACGGATCCCAACCGGAAGTCATAGGGCAAGGGAGCCCACTGGTGCAGTCCATACAGGTTAACCTTTTCCTCCCTGCCCCCACACAATGCACAGTGGCGAGGAGTGGGCCGTGGAGAAGGTCCAGCCCAAAGGGATGGAGGAAGCAAAAGGAAGAGGGGCCAAAACATGCTGGAAAGCAAGAAAGTTATTCTCAGGCTTAGTCTTTCAACCTAACGTATATCTTTGTTCTCCCTAAAGTTCCATAAATAACAGGAAAACATTTTAGAATGTTGGAAGGACACCGTGGCTACATACACACGCTCAGTGAGGTAGGGAAGTGAGAGAAAGGAGGGAGAGTCGACCAGTGGCTCCACGGGTGGAGAGCTGTAATGCATAAAACAGTTTTCCAAAATAGCAAAAGGTTTCCAGGGAAAAACAACCCAAGCACACCAGGCATAAAACTGTTGAACCTGAATCTTTGGCCAGGTTTTTGGAGACAAGCTATAGAAAACAACTGATAGGGTCTTAACGGACATGAACTCGAATCTTAAATAATGGAATGTGACAGGTCAAAAGGTCCAGGAGAAGTGTTTTCCAACTGTCTGTAATTTTATTATGTTGCAGGCCGCTCTGCTTGCTTCAGCTAAAATTTAAATGAGCTGTCTCTATGTACTTTCTCTTTTGATGGTGCCAGTCGTGTCCTGATACAACAATCTAAATCCAGGGGCCTGGGTCGAAATTTGTTGTTGTTTAGCTGCTAAGTCATGTCCAACTCTTTGGCAACCCCACAGACTATAGCCCTCCAGGCTCCTCTGTCCATGGGATTTCCCAGGCAAGAATACTGGAGCGGGTTGCCATTTCCTTCTCCAGGGGATCTTCCTGACCCAGGGATCGAACCTACATCTCCTGCTTGGCAGGTGGATTCCCTCCCACTGAGCCACTAGAGAAGCCTGTGGGTCTCAACAGTAGCTCCCCAAAGCACTGTGTGGACTCTAACAACTTTTCTTCATATTGTGAACCTATACCTCTCAGTTACCTTTGACAAACCTGCCACTGTCCATATGTGTGTGTGTTAGTTGCTCAGTTGTGTCTGACTCTTTCAGTGGCTATAATTTCTACTCCTTGCAAAGTATGCTTTTCTTCCTGTATCAGCTCTAGAAGTAGTAAGTTTCACATGGTCAGGAAGCACTTTCTTTGTCTGGGATGAACTTTCAGGGACTTTAAAGATCTTGGACTCCAGTCTTCCCAAAAGCATTTTCAAAAGTCCTCATAGACACTATGTGAACAAAAGATTCCACATGGTCAAATGAGTTTGGGGAAATAGCGATTGAGATTCACGAAAGTTAAATAGATTTCCCTTAAGAATGAACTTCTGAGAGCTTTTAATATCAAATGCAAATGGTGAATCTCCTGGAAGAACCTATGGTGTGGAGAGATTTTCAAATTTATTTGGCTAAAGAGTACCTTTTTTCCAGGCAAGCATTTTGCAGGACAGGTGTGCTGCTAATGACACTATGGAATGTGGGTTACAAAGGAAGAAACTTGGACTCCAAGAAAAGAAACATCTTGCTCAAGGCTTCGCAACTGATATGGCTCCCTCCTCCTGCTTCTAGTAACGCTGAGATTTAGCACCGACCTTGTGTGCAACCTTCTTTCATAGACACAACTAGTCTCAACCTCCATTTTGGCAGACTGAAGAATCTCAACCTTTTTGATTTTTCCTAATATGGCCTGCGTCCTCTCTCACCATCACCCTTTGCTCCTCTTTATCATTTTAATTGCATTTCTCTGAACCTCGTCCAATTCCAAACTATTTTTCTCGAGGAACAAGGCCAGGAACAGCATATACATTCCAGGTAGGAACACCGGATAGCTCTGGACATGTTTTCAGTCTGGCTTTTTGTAACCTTCCCAAGGTCCCAGCGTTTCATTGGCCCTCCGGCCACAGGAGCCAGCGCTCCCTGTACTTTCTGCGACTGCACTGATAGCTTGGAGCACATGGTCTTCTAGGTCAAGGGCTTAAGCTTCATTTCCTGCCCTAGGTTAGGCTGGGGACAATCTATCCTCTGTCATGTCTCCCACAGTGTCCAGTCCCCCACTGGAAGACTGAGTCTCCAAAAGTTCTGCATCTGCTTTGCTGAGTTAATATTTTAGAAATTTCATCCCTGATTATCCAGCTCTTGCCCCAAAGAAAATACATGCACTGCTTTTCTATAGACGTGCCAGAGGTTCTTGATGTTTACCCTTGACAGTGAACTTTGGAATTATGCCAAATTTACAGTTACTTTCTTTAAATGACTCAAAAACTATTTTCTATAAACTGTTTCTTAGGGCCTTGTACTGCTTCTTCTAGATCGGAGAAGGCAATGGCACCCCACTCCAGTACCCTTGCCTGGAAAATCCCATAGACGGAGGAGCCTGGTAGGCTATAGTCCATAGGGTCGCTAAGAGTTGGACACAATTTCAGTTTCACTTTTCACTTTCATGCACTGAAGGAAATGGCAATCCACTCCAGTATTCTTGCCTGGAGAATGCCAGGAATGGGGGAGCCTGGTGGGCTGCCGTCTATGGGGTCGCACAGAGTTGGACACGACTGAAGTGACTTAGCAGCAGCAGCAGCAGCTTCTAGGTACAACAGAGATTTACGTCCAATTAGAAGGTTGCCTTTAAAATGAATAATGGCTTTCACACAATAGCAAAGATGCCAGCAATTATAAGAACAGCAGCCAAGCAAACAGGTTTGTGCTTTCAGAAGCAGACACACTGAGTTCTGCCGAATGTCAAGGCTGAACTGGGGCATCCAGTTGCTCCTTGCACTGCAGCACTGAAAACAGAACATTCTTGCCAGAAAAGCCTGTCCTTGGGGGCAAGCTGCCTTTAAATTAGACCTCCCAGGACCTGGCATAGTTCCGGGCTCAGAGTAGATGCTCAATAAACACTGCTTAAAAGAATACATGATTGAATAAAGAAATGAACAGATGAGCAAAGAAACATTCGGGAAAAGATACATCTCAGGTAAGGGGTTGGTCTCTGTTCCCTAGCAAGAGTTTCCATTTCTCTGCATTCTCTTTTCCACCCCTTGGGCTCCTGCCCCTCCAACACATCCTTTGTGCTCTGAGGACATTCCTGGGGACCCAGTAGCAGGAAGCAGGCTACTTAGCCATGTCTTTAGATAATAAAAATAAAAAGTTTCTCCAATTCTTTTGTTCTAAAGAGAATTAAGGCCATAAAAACATTAATGGCAGACCGTTCCAAAAGGCCTTTAGGAAATAAAGGTGACATTTGTTTGAAATGTCATCTTTGAAAACCATTCAGTTCAAACACTGTTCTAAAGCACTAAATATGTCTGTTTTAGTATCCACATTTGGACTCTTATTGTTTTCCTCTAAAGTAAAAAGACAGCAGAATATTCAAGGAACAACTGTTATTATACTGTATCCATTTCTATGAGGATATGGTTGTGGAACTGTGCTCATAATAGAACCTTCATTTTAAAGCCCTGTAGGCCTCATGAATTTCACTCCATCTTAGCTTCTCCTCCTCCCTAAAGAAGTCATGCAGGTTCCTTTAATAACCCCAGTAAATAGCTGCAGCCTTCCACAGCTGCAGAGGTTTACTGTCCTGGGAGATTTTCAACGTTACAATTCATGCTTCCAATCAAAACAGTGACAGAGTTGACATGATTTACTGAGGAGAGGGCCTTGATGGGGGACTAGCACACCACCCAGTAAATATTAAACAACTACGGGGAATTTTTAATATGCAACACGCTCTTTGTTCACAACAACAACAAGCCAGAAACAATTTCCCGAGCTAACTGAAATGGAAGCTCGTTTCTAAGGCTCCTTGCTGTATGCTGTATGCATTTCAGCAAAGCAGCCTTCACCTAGGAGAAGCACTGGCTCCTTAAACAGCTCCCTCCTTCTCATTTCAAATGGAAACCAGCTGTATGTTTAAACTGTAACGAGAACACCTATCCACAAGGTCAGAGCTGGGCTGAAGGCACCTCACTGGAAAATGCATCAAGCCTCTTTATCTGGGTTAAAGTTTGTCTGCGGTGAATTGTCAGTGACAACCTGCGACCCAGAATTCAGTTCATTGATGCTTTCAGAGCATTATCATTTCTTCCTCTCAGGAGGCAGACATAAACACACAATATATTATGAACTGGAGGCTGTAACAGACCTTGATTTGAGGGGAGAGAGAAACAGACTCTGGAAAGACAAATCTGGGGATTTTCCATTGAGAATAAGTAATTTTGAAAACAAGTTTCAGGCTTAAAAAAAAAAAAAATGGCTTGACTCCTTCGCACTGGGACACCCTTTGCAAACGCCCCATGCCTCCACTCTCTGGCCCCAAATTTCCAAAAACAACAGCAAAAAAGATCCTGGCAGAAGTCAAAGGGTCAATGGCTCCTAAATAGCTTTCAGGCTCAATTATACAATGTCAACGAGAAAAGTCCAGCCGTGTTATAATGAGTCACCCCTTGACAAGAGATTCCAGACCATAAAACTGAACAACCGCATAGTTAGCACAAATCTCAACAGGGTAAGTTTGAAACTGAGAAAGGCTGAGATATCACACACAGTGAAGGCAAAGGGGGAGGTGGACACAGAGGATGCGCTGTGATCCTGGTCACGTCAGGTTGCCCTCTGAGACGGGCCCCCTAATTGCAGAGGAATCCAGGGCTAGTTGTCTGGCCTGGGCACCACTCTGATGGACTTTTTTGGGACACAGTTCTTAATAAAACAAAGTTAAAAAAGGAATACTCTCTCTCCCTTCCCCTCTCTTTTTCTTTGTTTCTCTGTTCATGTAGGTTAAAACCGGCACCCCTTTCTGCCCTGCTGAATTTTTGCAGCTTTTCAGAAGAGATGAACTATCTAATGCTTTTCTGGAACTGCTCACAAGCCTGTTTCAGCCAGCAGGCCAAAATATATATATATATATATATATATATATATATATCTATATATCTGCATTTATGGAGTTAATTGACATCTATTAATTTTACTCAGATTCTCTCTCCTCCTTCCCACCTCCCTGTCTCTCTCTCTCTTTTTTTTTTTTTTTTTAAAGAGAAAGCTAATGAAAACCATGTTTATGTGCTCAAAGGCACAGAGGAAATTCATTACTCTGAGGAATAGCACACTCCACAAGTGAAATGAAAGTAATCTTATTTATGACAGGAAGGGGCCCCAGCTAGACTGAACGCCACCACACTGAGACTATTCCAGAGACAAGAAGCTGCAGGGCTCCGGCACCAAGTCCAACGGCCGCCTCAGTGACAACAAACCGTTTGCAGTCTGTGCTTGAAAACTGTTAGAAGCCCCCTCCCTCAAGACAGCCACCTGAAAGAGACAAGGAAAGAAATCTGTCTAGAACAGGCTAATTGTTTTACCTTTTTATTTTGTATTGGGGTATAGACAATTAACAATGTTGTGACAGTCTCAGGTGAACAACCAAGGGACTCAGCCATACATATACACGTATTCATTCTACCCCAAACTTCCGTCCCATCCAGGCTGCCACCTAACACCGAGCAGAGTTCCCGGGCTATACGGTATGTCCTTGTTGGTTATCCATTTTAAATATAGCAGGGTGTACATGTCCATCCCAACCTAATTATCCCCTTTGCCCCAGCAACCATAAGTTTGTTCTCTAAGTCTGTGAGTCTCTTTCCGTTTTGTAAGTTAAGCTCACCTGTATTGTGTCTTTTTGGCTTCCACATATAAGGGATGTCATATGATATTTCTCCTTCTCTGACTTACTTCACTCAGTATGACAGTCCCTAGGTCCATCCATGTTGCTGCAGATGGCATTATTTCTAGGACAGGCTATTCTTTTTCTCACCTTCCTCACTTTCCTGGGACTCCTTGTTTCTAAATTTCAAAAAGACACTTGGTCACTTCATTAGTTCATGGCATTTTCAAGCACTGATCCGTAAGTACAACTACACTAGTTTCGAGGTCTAATTCTCTCATAAAGGTTTTGTGCTGTAGATCCACGGGCCATTTCCCAAGTAAATAAATAATGGAACTGTTTAAGGAACACGTTTTCACAATAAATGTCCACTTTGGCCCTTGCAGACAATTCTCCCTTTCTTGAAAATCCCATCAATGGTACACATATTTCTCACTTAACTACCAGGTTCCCCTCTACCGCATCTGTAGAGGACATTGCTTGGATTCTATGCAGTGAAGGGTATATATTCCTCATATCTATATGATAAGAGCTTATCTCTTCTCCCAGCATAAAATAAAATAGGGCAACTAAAATATTTTAGGTTTCCAAGGTCACATAGAGAGACACAATACCAGAGAGCTATTGGAAATTAATTAGCTAATTTGATCAACACATCTTTATTACTCTTGGAGGTGCCAAGCCAGGCCTGGGCCCTGGAGGAAAGAGAACACACCCTTTTCCACGTGGCTTCAGGTCATGCAGGGAGCCGGGCAGGTAAGCAGGTGAACCTGTTTACATGACGGCGTGGCAGGTGCTATGGGGGGCAGCACAGAGCCCTGTGAGCGAGGAGACCCCTCCAGGCTGAAAGGAGAAGATGGTCTGGAGACAGAGTTGCAGTGACTGTTCCAGGCAGAAGGAACAACTTTTATAAAAGTCTGGAAAGGAAAGTTTCGGGGTTTTTGACAAATCAGTATCACTGTTCCACACTAGGGGGAACATAAGAAAGAGACTATAGTCAGAGTCCCCGACTTTACTTAGTCACACCTAAAATCTATACATTTCTTATTTGCTTTGTCTAAATTAAACATTTTTAAGTGTGGTATGGAACATTATTTGCCTGACTATTCTCCCCTGTAATCCAAGACACTGTTCTCAGTTTGGCTTTGCAATACACAAAGGTGCTTCCACCAACCTTAAATTCAATTCCTGGAGCACTTATTAAGCATCTCAGAGGCACTACTCTTCATTATTCAGCCCTGTGTGTACAGATCACCTATATTAGGCCCCCTCAGCCTCCCCATGAAGTCCAGGGAGGACTGTCTCACCCACTTCTGTAACCTCAGCGCAACGCCAGCCACATAAAGGGGTCAGTAAATGACTGTTGAATGACCCACGTGATTGGTGGGACATAGTTCAGTTCCCAAAATATACTTAAATTCACCTTTAAAAAAAAGTGTTTCCTACATAGTATGTTTCAACACAGATGGTAAGTGAACAGTAAAAAAAAAAAAAAGAAAGTCTTTTTTGGAGGGGTGTCTCTGTTCTCTGAAAAGCAGCATAACTTAGCATTCCCTGCTATTAGGGCAATGGTACTATTTTTTTCTCCAAGCTTATTGTATCCACTAGAAGATTTTACTGGTGTAGTACTGGGTGGCAGATGTTTTGAATAAAAAGTAGACATTACAAACTAATGATTTAGCAAAACAAACCAAAAGCCAGCAAGTCAGGAGGGAGAAGGAGAATGAAGTCAAAATGTCCAACTTTATTATAGGGTCTACTATTTACTACCTCGGTTTCTCATTAAGCAAAGTTCACTGTATTTAAGGCGATTTTCAAAGAGTAAGTACAGAAAAACACAGTAATAAAGACTAACCATACACGATTGGTGGTCAAGACATAGGTCAAGATTATGGATTTCATGTCTCTGATGCACCACTGTTGATCCTTAAATACCTATCATTTATCCAGCCTTTTCTGAGGACCTACTATGTGCCAGGCAGTATGCTATGCCTTGGGAATACAGAGGTGAGGAACACAACAGCTCTGCTGTAAGGAATTGATGACCTAAGTAAGGGATACAGAAAAGTAAGTTTAAACAGATTACAAGTCATCTAACCTTTGGGGGAAGCGGTATGAGAGTGACGGCAGGATTCCCAAGAGAAATAGAATCTCTCAAAGGCCTGCTGTCAATCGTGGCTGGTTCAGATGAGGCTTTAAAAATTGATCATCACATGTCTCCCACCACTATTAGAAAAATATCTCAAGTAGAAGCCTGGTTAACACTGGCTTATCTTCCGAGACAAATAGCTCCATGCTCTCTTTTTGTATTAATACCACACCATCAAGTAATACGTTTATGAAAATATATTTTGCCTTAAAAATGTATGAGGTTTGGGGGTGGGGAAAGGAGAGCAGTTTGGCCGTCTTCATCCTCCTCTTGTAGTACCTGGCTCAGGCCACATAGAGGCGCTCTGGATTAAAGAATGAGTGGGCTTCTCTTTTCCATCCTACATTTTTCCTTTGCTCTATCAAGGGGCTTTCAGAGAACAAAACGGGTTTATCTAACATCAGGAAGGCCAGCAGCTCTTGTAGGAAAGCAGATGTTTGTCCAGCATAAAGTACAGATGTTTTTGACTGAAGTTCCAAAATAAATCTTATTTATGAAGGAAGAATTACTTGAAGGTAGAGACTGTTTCTTATGAGAGGGAGCTTCTATTACTAAAAATAACCGTTTTTCCACCCCATCACCTCTAGGGGAGGAGGGAATAAATAAGTAAAGCAAGCAAACAAAATTAAAACATTAAACAATAACAACAACAAACAATGAAAACCCTCACAAAATAACGCTCTCAAAATAATGAGAACATTTTCGAAAGGGACTAATTCCTTGGACACGTCTCTGACAGTATTCCCCTGGGCGTTGGTTTGTATGATCCTGTGCAAATAGGAATCTTCCTTAACCTTCATCCTGAACCAGTCAATAATCCAATGTTTGTAACATTACAGTCAGTTGCCATGGGAAGAAATCTGATGTTACAAAATAATTTTTGGTTATTATCCTGGATCATATAGGAGCAGAAAGCAAGAAAATCATACCTGCCGTGTGCTAATGTTTTCATTTGTTAGGGGTCAAACAAGTTAGAAACAAACTTCATCATACAAACTTCAAAACTGTTATGACATTAATCTTTAAAAAGTCTTCAAGATCTTTACATAGATTTTCAAAAAAAAGTACAAAAACTTTTTTTTTAAGTATCTGTTGTTTATAAGCTACTGCTGAGGTTTCTATTTTTTATTACTCTTTTTATTAATGTACATTTTTTTTCTAGCTAAAACTCCTGAGCTCTTTAGCCATCAGTGAGAATTCTAAATCTTCTTCGTATGAGACAAAATAAATGAATCAACTTAGAAATGGGTACGCAGTTCTAATTAGAAGATAGGTGAAAGAAAATATATACTTGTTACTTTGGGGACATTTAATTTTAAAATTAGGTTTAATGGATTTTTTAAAAAAGTCTCTTAGGGAACCTGAAAAAACATGAACCTTTCCCAAGATGGTATTCAGGATATACAAAAATGATCAAAATCTTATTCTCCCTCCTGTTTCCATCCCCATTCCTTTCCCTAAAAGAGAGAAGAAGCAAAAATTCTTGTCTAATACTTATGTTTGGGTGGGCATCATTGCCTAATTATAACACAATAGGCTGTTTTCTGCTTTCTAAAAATAAGGAGGGTAATTATCCAGGGGTAGGGGTTATTATGCAATAGACCACATGGACCACACTTCACCCGCTGAAAATAAACGTGGAAAACATTTCAATCACATATTTAAAACAAACAAACAAAAGAAAAAAACCAAGGAGAGAAAAGATGAACAAAAACTAGTTACATAAAAAACACACTGAAATAAAAACATGTGAAATAGGGAACTCACTCGCCCAAATTTTTGCTGCTGATGATAATGCTGATCTGTCTCTATATTTAACATGAAAGATGAAAAAGGAAGTGTTTTATGGATTTTACAAATCTCAATAAAGTTGTCAAAATTAGTTTCTTCAATTTTCTTTTATCTTCTTAAGTTAAACCAGCTAGATGACATTACGTTAGGGATTTTAAAATATCCAAGATTAGGTGTTTTTTTTTAACTAATTTCTGGGGGAAAAAAAGAGAATAATTTGTTGTAGTATGAAGAGTCCTTGGTGGGGAACCAGGAGACAGGATTTGAGGTCAGCTCTATGACCACGAGTTCTCTGCCCCGGGCAGGTCACTCAAGCTCCCTGGCGGGCTTTATCTGTAAAATGAAGGGGTTGGACCACATGATTTCTGAGCTCTTTCCGGCTCTATCAGTCCTTGTCTATGAGGATTTTGGTCCTTAGACCCAAACCCCTAGAGTTAAAACGTAACAAGACTGGCAAAGAAAATCAAGCCAAGGGCTACTGAAGGATGAAGAAGCAGCCAGGCAGAGGAAAATCTGAAAATGATTTCAGAAACAATTTTATACAACTGGTCCTTCACTCAAGTTACTGATAATCACAGCACTCATGGCCATAGCAATTCTCATGCCTCCTACCTTTCTCCACTCAGTCTCCCACCCTCCCAGACCATTTACTTCAAACCTTCTCTTCTCAACCTTCCAGCGCCTCCTCCCTCACCTCCCTGCTGGCTGGCGGCCTGGCTTCCTCCTTCACCAAGAAGCGAAAGGCATTGAATCAGGCCTTCCACAAGTTCCCACCGCCCACCTTCCAAGGGACTCCGACTTCCCTCCTGTTTCGGTGGATAAACCACCTCTGCTGCCAACAAAAACTGAAATCAAATCATGTTACTTCTCTGCTCAAAACCCTCCGCGACCCTCTCCTCACACAGAGCCAAAGCCAAAACCTCCATGAAGGTCAACTAGGCCCCACCAGCTCTAAGCCCTGCCACCTCTCCTTCCGCCCCACCCGTTCATTCCACCCTCCTGCTGCTGTTCTGGAAGAGGCCATGCAAGCTGCTGCTTTCTTTGGGGCCTCTGCATGTGCTCTTTCCTCTGCCTGGCATGTCATTCCCCAAAATGTCCAAAAGGCTCGGGGCCTTGCTCACTTCTGCTGCTGCTGCTGCTGTTGCTAAGTCGCTTCAGAGGTCTGCTCAAATATCTTTCCAGGGAGGCCTCTTCTGATCATCCCATATAAAATCCCATACCCATAGCCCCTCTGTACCCACCCTGCCCCCTTCTCCTGCTCTATTTTCCTCCAAAGCTGTTATCAGCACGTGACATACTTTGTATCTGTTTACTGTCTTCCCACGTCAGAATGTAAGCTCTATGATGGCGTGGATTCACTGGATTTACTCACAGTTCTACTCCCAGGGCATGGGATAGGACCAGATACACTCATGGAACGATTTAATAGATTTCTGGGACATTGTTAAGCATTTAAGAAAAAGTCAGTGGAATCTTGATAATGTTACAGAATGAGCCAAGCATTGTAAACTGTAATAAAATATTATAATCCATTGTTCCTAGATTACTAAAATGGCAACAAAGAAAAAGAAAAAAACAAAAACCTACAACATTACACCCACAGAAAGGTAGCTCTAAATCCCACAGCACTCCAACACTGCTCCAAATAACATGAGATCCAAAGTAAGGCGAAAGCGCAATGCTCCTGACAAGCATTGCCCCTGACTGCAATAATCCAATGTGCTCACACTTCAGAGGCCAATTTCCTTCTGGTGATTTCTCCCCAATTCATCCTGAGTGGACACAATCACTCAAGTCAGAGTGATTTATATTCAGTCAATCAATTCTCTGTCAGCAGGAAAACTCCACCGGGCTTACGATGTGCAGTTTTCACGCTTGGAGTTTCCTTTATTGCTTGACAAGACATTTCTGGGGAAGAGACTCAGCAGATCAACTCTGGAAACCAAACACAACCCTCCCAGAGGATGCTCGGGACATGTATCAGAAACAAAACTCATACCAGTCTGACTCCGCACACTAAGAACTATCTGATGCACATACTCACGGTGGACATATCTCAGATTGTCTGTGTCCATCTTACTTTAGACTAAGGGCAGCTGTAATGAGGTTTTCTTGTGGCAGCCTTCCACACAGTATGTACTTGAGACAGCCAGTTATGAAGCAGAGCAGCCTGTAAAACTATCGAAGTGATAGCCCAGTTGAATGCACCAATTCTCACTTGATAAGTAAAGAATCATACTCAATGCTGAAAGGATTTCTGATCAGTCAGGCTGTCTCATACCCAGATGACAGGAGTAAACAGCAGTACATTTCCTAGGTTACCATGTGACTTACATTCATTAGGAGTCTTAAAAAAGACTGCAGCCTTTGACCTAGTAATTCCATTTCTATGACTTTATCCTAAGGAAGTAGTCGAAGATAAGGACAAAGACTTATGCACAAGGATATTCAAAATCTAGAAAAAACGGAAATGTTCAAAAATAGGAAATGCTTAGGTAAATAATAGTAGATCTTAGAACATTAGGCAACTATTAGGGGTAAATTTGTTCCCTGGTGGCTCAGTGGTAAAGAACCAGCTTGTCAATGGAGAAGGCTTGGGTTTGATCCCTGGGTCAGGAAGATCCCCTAGAGAAGGTAATGGTAACCCACTCCAATATTCTTGCCTGGAAAACTCCATGGACAGAGAAGCCTGGAGAGCTACAGTCCATGGGGCCACAAAGATTCGGACACAACTGAGCAACTAAACAACACAACAAAGGTAAATAAAAACAAACAAACAAAAATCTTGGGAAGTAATCCTGATATCAAGGTTATATACTTAAGCCTTATTTATATAGGTATATGTACATTCATACACACACATGCCTATGAGCTGAAAGAAACTTCCCCAAATATTTATACTGGTCATCTGTAGGTGATGGGATTAAATCTGATTTAAAATCTTTAGCTTCATAGCTTTCTACCATAAACACATATTACTTAATTTTTTAAAATACCATTGACCTGATTACAAAATGACGATTTACTACTTCATCATTAGAAGAAATAAGGAGTAAAAGTTCCATTTAGATTTAAAGGGACCAGAGAACCTCAACACCAGGGCAGCATGTGATCACATCAGTGTGGCTGACATTGTCTCAGCCTCTCAGACCTATTAGTTTTGTAAAAATCACCTCTAGACAGACTTCCCAACGGTGCATGGTCAGGCAACGGTGCTACTCTGCTGCCCGCTCCCAGCTCCCCAGCGGGTTCTCTGATGGTCATTCATTGATTTAATTTAGTTTAATATGGTAGGTCTTTGCTGGCTATCCTGCTTTGGATTCCAGGCAGTGCTAATTATTATTGTAAAAGACAAGCGTCTCAGGAGTTTAAAGTCGAGGCCCAGAGACCACCATCCACACTTCTGTTCGTCGGCTCCGCAAATTACAAGAGTCTGGTGAGTCAGTAAGAAAGATTCCAAACACAAGGGTCAACACTGGGCTGCTGACCTTCCTGACCCCACCTCAGAGCCAAGAACTGCAGAGCAGTTTTTCCTCCCACGCCAAAACTATTAGCAGCGAGCTCGTCTTGGTTGATTCTTTTCTTTGACAACTATTTTTGAATACAGAATGGCTCTTCCTGTGCCCACACACTAAATTAGCATGCCATTTCAGGCCTTTATTAATGTCCTGGGAACAAAACTGTCGTTGCTTACGTTAGTTCACATTAACTAAATGATATTCATTTTCAAATCACACTGTGGTCCCTGTAAAAATTCATCTGGTCTTGAGGGGGTGTGAAAAGTGGGTTTATACATAGCTTATTAGGGAACGGGCCACTGTGTAAGAACAACTTTGTGACAGACAAATGTCTGAGAGCCCTTCCCAGCTGCTTTTCAGAAATCATTTTCAGAGAGCCTAATAAGGACAGACCCAGGCAGAGGTTAGGAAACTGTCGATGCTCTTCTTGTGTTCCTACTTCCCCATCCAGTCCCTAAATCCTGATGATTCCCATCTGAAGAGCTCTGGGATTTGTATCTTCCAGGCCACACACTACTCTGTGCCTGGAACTGGGTTTCCTAAGGGATGAGTTCAGATCTCAGGGACTAGATGGCTGCTCCCCACAGTGCCTTCCCCTTCCTCCAGGACACACAGCCAGCCTGTGTTTCCCAGCCTTCCCTGCAGGCAGGAAGTGCCGTGGGACTGACTGTAGGGTCCACGTGACGGTCTGCGCCACCACCACATCTGGCCCATAAAGTCCACCCCGATGTGGTCACAGGAACCATGCACTGAAGATGATGGAGCCTGGCATTGAGGTTACTGCTCAGATGAGAGCTGATCATAAATACCAGTCTCTGCTCTTGATGAAAATTTGTGTGGAGGGCCTTAATGCCATGGTACATGGTTTTGTTTTGTTTTTTTGAGTTATATTTTTGTCCCAGACATTCCTCCTTCCAGAATTGCTCGTGTAGCCACCTCATCCACTCTCGCGACTTGACTAAGTCAGCATTAATATGATACATTAAAAAAAAAAATCTTACATTTGTTTAGGAATAATTTCTACTATGATTCGCATGTACTTCACTTGTGATGAAATACTAATAATGTGAAAATTTACTTTAAAACAGAAACCCACTACTTTAGAACCACAAACATGAACTTACTGGGCCATTTAATTAATGATGGTGCCGTCAAATGTCTTAGATCTGTTTTAAGTGATACAGACTAGCTTCAAATATCCTGTTGGTTTTCAACAATAAGTTCAATTGTTTTAAAAATTGTCTTTAAAAGGATATTGTACAACCCTAACACTGAACTTCCTATTGCTAACTTTTTATAAAAGGGAAAACAGCATTAACTAATTTATTTTTCAGAATGGCAAATTTCAACATAGTTTATTCCCGTTGATTTAGTTTAAAGCTAACAGGAATTGCCATTTTTTTTTCTAAACTTGCAAATCATTCCCTGAACAGGAACATACTGAATGGTATGAACTTTAAAAGATACAGTGCATGTTTTCCTTCAAAGAGTTTACAGTCTAGTGGGCAAGAGAGAAATACAAATAAACAATGGTGACACAATGCAAAATGAAATGAGTTCTCCAGGGGGACAAGGAAGGTGAGGGTGTTGGGAAAAGCTCCTGGGAGAAGGTGACATTTGAGATCCGTCAGAATTTGAAGGTGTGGGGGAGAGGAAAGGAAGAGAGACGCTGCTGAGCCTTTTTCCCCTCCCCCCAGAAAATTTCTTTCATATACTTCAGAAAAATCTTGTTTTGTTCACATAAAGTAAACAGTGCTGACAGATGAATAAGGTAATTGTTCTTCTGCGGTGCCTCTAGCCTTGGCCCTAGAGACCAGAAGACAGAACCCAGGTGACACTCTGCGATGACTGGTGCCAAGCCGGCAGATGGAAAACATTACAGGACCAGCTCTACTCCGATGCCTGGATGCCAGCACCCCTGTTTGAAAAATGAGGAGGGGCCACAGGTCCATGTATCACAGAGCATGATGGTTAACGCCACTGCGGGTGCTGTCAAGTGATCTGGGCTGTGGGCAGAAACCCTCCTCCCTCTATGGTTTTTTATTCTTTAAGCTTTTGGGGGTAAGAAAAACACGGTCTCTGGTGGGTTACAAGAAAGACGTTGGTTGGATTACAGAAAGACGTCAAATGCAAGTTAACTATTAAGAGGAACAAACATGGAAGGATGTTACTTTCCTTAAAGGGGCCTGGATTTTTAAAAATGATAGTGACAAGGAATAAGAACACAGTATCTGTCTGTCTTCTCTACCCATTAGGTAGCCCTGGAAATAAGCTGGAACCAACACAGTCAGGGCCCCTGAGGCCATTGGAGGCCTACATTAAATCAGGCAGTAGGTCTAAGAAAAAACTTCTGATTCCTTGCTATCTGTTTGGTTTTCTGAGAAATTTGTTGTAATCTACAGTGTCGCAAAGAACTGCTTATCTCCATCTATCTGGCAAACTGGAGGTCAGAAAATAAAGTAAAGTTACTAAACTGGGACAATGGAATAAGAGAGAAAGGTTAGGCCTTAGAGTTAAGAGACCTGGTTTTGAATCCCAGCTCTGTGTGACCTTGGCAAGTCTATACTTTTTCCTGATCTCTAAAGAAGGGATTAATCCCTGCCAAACTACCTCACAGGGTAATTTAGAGATCAGAATAGACATGGGATAATACCTCAGAGACTGATTGGTCAGCTAGAAAAACATGCAAGGAGGGCTGAATTTTTCTTAACATTAAGTAGCAACAGCGAAATAATAATTATAAGCTGTATGTGTATAGAGATTTGGACATTTTTATTCATTGCTTTATCCCCACAAAGTCTGGCATGAATGTGGAGTGTGAGAATTATCTATTATATATATGAATGAATAAGGTGAGGTAAATAAGCAGTGCTCCTACAGCCTTCCTGAAAAGTATCCAAAAGGCTAAAAGAAAGGCACAATAGACCTCTTCAGCGCATCACAGGCAACTGACTTAATTTATGGTACACATAGGTAGTTGTGTCTTTTTGAGAACTTAGTGCATAGTGGGTGCGATAAATATTTAGACTCATGGGGACATGGGTCTGAATGCAGAACTAGACTCCAGGGAGGAAAATCCTTTCCTGTGATACTACATCTTATTTTAGACTCTTAATTCACTTCTCATGCCCTTCCTTCTGATTTGAATTTGCTCCCTCAAAGATGAGTGTTGCTGAGATGAATTGAAATCTACATCTGTGTCTCCAATTCAATGAACTGTGTGTCTCCAACAGCATGCTTAAGAAAACTGGGACACCAGCTTCCCAAGGCATGGTTTGGGAAAAGGAATCATAGACTTACATGACCCTGGCCCTAAAAATACTGGTGTGGCTGCTGGAGTTTCCAGAAACCTGGGAGACTCAGTCCAAACTTAGAAGGTGGAGTCTGCCTGGACAGAATGCTGTGACATCAGTCCCCTCTCCCAAATTCTAACCCAATCTTAGTTCTCTCTTATCCTTGGCTGTGAAGAATCTTGGTGCCAAATCTAGACCAGTCCCAACAATACAGAACCCTATGGCTTTTATCTTATGTTTTAGAATTACATGAGAGATTCTCTTATGTTTAGTTTCATTTTATTTTCTACTCTCCTCTTTTTGCTCCGGCATTATCACATTTTTTACAGTGTGTTTCTCTGGAAACCACTTTGGATATCTTTTGGCATAATATCAATAAATGCAACTCCAAGTGCCAGTCTGGGAGGTTTCCCAAGTGAAATCTGAGCATGGAGTGAAACCTGTCGTGTGTGAGCTCTTAGCTCACTGGCTGGGGCAGGTCTCACCACGTGAAGTTAATCATCCAAGAGAAAACTTCATCCCTAACACTGATAACACCTCTCTGTTTGGGTGGGAGATCACAGGTGGTGGTGGTCGGTCGGGGTGGGGGGGGAACCCTGCAGGTGACAAGTCAGAGTTCCAGAGACACTGTCATTCAAATGGAGCTGCTCTGACTTGGAACCTAAACACCAGAGTCAGCAGCAGCTCTGTTCTTGGGCATCTGGAAACAACTACCCAATGGAAACCTGCTGTTCGCAAGATGTTTGCTTTCATTAAGTATTTGTGGCTGTGTTTCTAAAAGCCTTATGGCAAGTCCTGGTCATCACAAGGAAAGCTGAAGACTTGAAGATTCGCTTACCTCACCAGTGTGAAGGTTTCTGGGTTACATACATTTTGGCTCCAGAAAAGTCCTCTAAAGAGGTGATGGCTGGCTCAATTCTTCTCTTCTTCAACTCAAACAGGTGAACAAACATTGGGAACTGAAGGCTTTTTTATCCAACAAGTTCTAGGTGATGAATTTAACAGAATTTAAAGCCCTGTTTAAAAATGGCATGATTGACTTGGAGGAATATATTGATACAAAAGATGGGGGAGGGGTGGGAATTTCAAGAAAAGTGATATCAAGTAGCCAGATAATAAGTATTTGATGAACAAATGGTGGAATGAATAAATTGGTAGGCTAAGACACTATCAGTTCTTTATAAACCCTTCATTTGGCCTGTTTTGAAGACTGGCTATCTAAAATCTTAATAAATAAAAATAACAAAAAAATTGCATTTTTCCCCTTTAATAGTATTTTAATTGAAAGGTCATTTTTAATGTCTACATCCATTTCCTTTGCCTTCAGCTACTCCAAGTCAGTTCTTAGCTGACCCACAGAAGGACGTTACTGCAAAAGGGTTCAGGTGTCTCTGCCTCTGTTTTATCACCACTTCAGTAAGGAAATTGCAACCCACTCCAGTATTCTTGCCTGGAGAATCCCATGGACAGAGGAGCCTGGCGGGCTACAGTCCATTTGATCACAAAGAGCTGGACTGGATGGAGCAACTAACACTTCAGTAATCACACATTGGCCCAGATTATTCCAGGCATGAGCATTTTGAAGAAGCCAGTCCTTGGTAATCCAGAGGCATTAAAACAGCTTCTAAAATTGTGAATCCTCCCCACCCCCAGAGCATCAGCTTGGACTGTGAGCACCTGTTACATCTAGCCCACTGGTTATACTGTACCTTCTCTATTCATGGTTGAGGAGTGCTATGATTGATCCAACCTCAAAGCATCTCCACAGCCCTGCTGTGTTGCTCTGCTGCAAGCCTCTATTCTTACAGTTAGGAATACAAGGAATGGAATGAAAAGAAGGGGGGGTAGGGGTGGCTCAGCCCTTCTGGGTGGCCATCTCTTAAATAGAAATCTATACTCGCTCATTTAAATACCACTCTAAGTTTTTCAAATTCTCCAATCACATTTACACATTCAAAACTGTCTTTATTTCCATGTTTTCCTGGATAAAACACAGATGGGGATATCCGTTGTACAACAAAATTATAAAATCAATGCTAAAGCAAACATTGCTGTTAATCCACAAAACATCTTTTAGTTTAATTGATGCCAAATAGGGGGGTTCATGTTTGGGAACGCATGTAAGAATTAAAGATTTTAAAATTTAAAAAATAAAAAAAAATTTAAAAGTTAAAAAAAAAAACAAAAAAACAAAAAAAACACAAATAACATTGATACTTCCAAACCAAGCAATGGATCAAATAAAACCAAATATTCTCTGTGCTACTAATAGAGAGTGCCCAGTAAGTACAATTTAGAGATCACCCCTGCAGGAGGAAGACAGCTCCTCTCCAAGCTCCAGCATTCACTTCTAAAGCCTTCTCAGTGGATTCTATTGTGGTATCACACCTCCACCCCCCACCCAATCCCCCAGTTACTCAAGGGCATCATATTTCTACTATAAATGCTAAAGAATCAAGTTTTTTTTTTTTTTTTAGAATTTCAAAAAGTTACTCAGTTCATGAAGGAGAAACTACCACACTTTGAGCTCCTTAAAGACAAGACTAAGTCATCTTATTCACTTTTGATGGCCATGTGGCCTGCTGCTGAGCCCAACAGAAGACACAAAAATTTACTAACTAGAGTCGTATTACTGAGTTCATAGGTTTAATTTTGAAGTAAAAGTCTGCCAAAACCCAACCTTTGTTAAATACAAGTAAAACTAACTTGATTTGCACAAGGACAGTTTCATATATCAAACATTTCAAGAAATCTTTTAACTTGGACTGAATTATGTTCTTAAAATCTACTAGGGTTATCATGGATGATATAAATGACTCAAATGTTTCATTTTCTTCTTTCTCCTTCTTAGGAAAAGTCCATAAAATTTTCCCAAAAAAGCAAGCTATCACCACCTAAACAACAACAACAACTCCCCCCAACCAAATTCTTGTGTTAAATCGTTGTTACACTAGGAACTTTTTTCCATACTGCTTCTTAAATTAACCCTTTGTCCCCCTTGGAGACACTGGAACTCTCTGCTTTCAGGAATAGAATATTCTAGTTGGAAAGGACTTTGCAAGAATATTTAGTCCAGATCTTTCATTTATAGGAAAGGAAAACTTACCCAGATTCCAGTGCTAATTAGAGGCAAAAGCAAAGCTCCACAAGGGCAGGAACTAACATTAGACTTTCAATGTCTATCTAGCAGAATGCCTGGCACACAGTAGATATTCAATAGATATTTGTTGGATAAACAAATGACTTAACAGAAGCTGAAAATGCTGTCAGGAGCTGAAAATGCTGTCTCTGAGTTCCCTGTCCAGTGTTTCTACAGCACTATGGCCAAGCCATAAGACCACTCTTACAGTGATACACGAAATGGGAAATAGGGATGTCAGACCACATGCTTGAAGTGGGCATCTCCAGGGCTGAGTTACCTCTTGGATACCTCTCCAGTGGATACCAGGATGAAGTTACATTGAGAATCCTACACATGATCCTGGCAAACTAGAATCATGTACTGCTATTTCCTAATCTCACATTTTCAGGCAGTCATTCCAGTAGCCTGATCCTTGTGGATATCTGAACCACTCCATAGCTTCCACACAACCAGAGTAGTAGCAACTGTGTCTTCAATGTCACTGGAACAAGCTGTGGTCCAGGGCACTAGAAGGAACTTCATGAAATGCAAATTTTCAAACTCAAACCATTTAAAATTAAAAAAAAAAAAATTTAAAGGAAAAAAGCAAGGAATGGAGAATGACAAATTTCAAAGTTGGAAATGGTTACTAAACTCTTCCAGATTTTCCCTACTAGTAAAAATGTAAAGTTAAAATCCCTCTGACTAAATGAGATGTCCAACTGGTCCATTCTGAAGGAGATCAGCCCTGGGATTTCTTTGGAAGGAATGATGCTAAAGCTGAAGCTCCAGTACTTTGGACACCTCATGCGAAGAGTTGAGTCATTGGAAAAGACTCTGATGCTGGGAGGGATTGGGGGCAGGAGGAAAAGGAGACAACCCAGGATGAGATGGCTGGATGGCATCACGGACTCGATGGACGTGAGTCTGAGTGAACTCCAGGAGATGGTGATGGACAGGGAGGCCTGGCGTGCTGCGATTCATGGGGTCGCAAAGAGTCGGACACGATTGAGTGACTGAACTGAACTGAACTGAACTGAACTGAAATGAGATGTGTATGCCTTATTCTTATAAAAGAGGGGTATAGTAATTATCACCCTGATAACCTGTCAGAATTAATATACACCAACATAACAAGGTTGGGGGGGGCGGTGCTTCCCTGATGGCTCAGACAGCAAAGAATCTGTTGGCAATGTAGGAGACCTAGGTTCTATCCCTTGGTCAGAAAGATCCCCTAGAGAAGGGCATGGCAACCCACTCCAGTATTTTTGCCAGGAAAATCCAGGCAAAAATCCAGGAGCCTAGTGGGCTACAGTGCATAGGGCTACAAAGAGCTGCACACAACTGAATATGCTACTGGAGATCAGTGGAGAAATAACTCCAGAAAGAATGAAGGGATGGAGCCAAAGCAAAAACAACACCCAGTTGATAGAAGCAAGGTCTGATGCTGTAAAGAGCACCATTGCATAGGAACCTGGAATGTTATGTCCATGAATCAAGGCAAATTGGAAGAGGTCAAACAGGAGATGGCAAGAGTGAACATCGACATTCTAGGAATCAGCTAACTAAAATGGACTGGAATGGGTGAATTTAACTAAGGTGACCATTATATCTACTACTGTGGGCAGGAATCCCTCAGAAGAAATGGAGTAGCCATCATGGTCAACAGAAGAGTCCGAGATGCAGTACTTGGATGCAATTTCAAGAACGACAGAATGATCTCTGTTTGTTTACAAGGCAAACCATTCAATATCACACTAATCCAAGCCTATGCCCCAACCAGTTACGCTGAAGAAGCTGAAGTTGAACGGTTCTATGAATACCTACAAGACCTTTTAGAACTAACACCCCCCAAAAAATGTCCTTTTCATTATAGGGGACTGGAATGCAAAAGTAGGAAGTCAAGAAACACCTGGGGTAACAGGCAAATTTGGCCTTGGAATACAAAATGAAGCACAGCAAAGGCTAATAGAGTTTTTCCAAGAGAACACACTGGTCATAGCAAACACCCTCTTCCAACAACATAAGAGAAGACTCTATACATGGACATCACCAGATGGTCAACACCAAAATCTGACTGATTATATTCTTTGCAGCCAAAGATGGAGAAGCTCTATACAGTTAGCAAAAACAAGACTGGGAGCTGACTGTGGCTCAGATCATGACTTCCTTATTGCCAAATTCAGACTGAAATTGAAGAAAGTGGGGAAAACCACTAGACCATTCATGTATCACCTCAATCAAATCCCTTATGATTATACAGTGGAAGTGAGAAATAGATTTAAGGGCCTAGATCTGATAGATAGAGTGCCTGTTGAACTATGGATGGAGGTTCATGACACTGTACAGGAGACAGGGATCAAGACCATCCCCATGGAAAAGAAATGCAAAAAAGCAAAACGGCTGTCTGGGGAGGCCTTACAAATAGCTGTGAAAAGAAGAGAAGCAAAAACCAAAGGAGAAAAGGAAAGATATAAGCATCTGAATGCAGAGTTCCAAAGAATAGCAAGGAGAGATAAGAAAGCCTTCCTCAGAGATCAATGCAAAGAAATAGAAGAAAACAACAGAATTGGAAAGACATTTGATCTCTTG
Source organism: Capra hircus (assembly GCF_001704415.2). Classification (NCBI taxonomy): domain Eukaryota; kingdom Metazoa; phylum Chordata; class Mammalia; order Artiodactyla; family Bovidae; genus Capra; species Capra hircus. The sequence continues at coordinate 69,221,888 of NC_030813.1, forward strand.
AAGAAAATTAGAGATACCAAGGGAACATTTCATGCAAAGATGGGCTCGATAAAGGACAGAAATGGTATGGACCTAACAGAAGCAGAAGATATTAAGAAGAGGTGGCAACAATACACAGAAGAACTGTACAAAAAAGATCTTCACAACCCAGATAATCATGATGGTGTGATCACTCACCTAGAGTCAGATATTCTAGCATGTGAAGTCAAGTGGGTCTTAGAAGCATCACTACAAACAAAGCTAATGAAGGTGATGGAATTCCAGTTGAGCTATTTCAAATCCTGAAAGATGATACTGTGAAAGTGCTGCACTCAATATGCCATCAAATTTGGAAAACTCAGCAGTGGCCACAGGACTGGAAAAAGTCAGTTTTCATTCCAATCCCAAAGAAAGGCAATGCCAAAGAATGTTCAAACTACCGCACAATTGCACTCATCTCACACACTAGTAAAGTGTGCTCAAAATTCTCCAAGCCAGGCTTTAGCAATACATGAATCATGAACTTCCAGATGTTCACGCTGGTTTTAGAAAAGGCAGAGGAACCAGTGATCAAATTGCCAACATCTACTTGATCGTCGAAAAAGCAAGAGAGTTCCAGAAAAACGTCTATTTCTGCTTTATTGACTATGCCAAAGCCTTCGACTGTGTGGATCACAATAAACTGTGGAAAATTCTGAAAGAGATGGGAATACCAGACCACCTGACCTGCCTGTTGAGAAATCTGTATACAGGTCAGGAAGCAACAGTTAGAACTGGACATGGAAAGACAGACTGGTTCCAAATAGGAAAAGGAGTACATCAAGACTGTATATTGTCACCCTGCTTATTTAACTTCTATGCAGAGTACATCATGAGAAACACTGGGCTGGAAGAAGCACAAGCTGGAATCAAGATTACCAGGAGAAATATCAATAACCTCAGATACGTAGATGACACCACCCTTATGGCAGAAAGTGAAGAGGAACTAAAAAGTCTCTTGATGAAAGTGAAAGAGGAGAGTGAAAAAGTTGCTTAAAGCTCAACATTCAGAAAACTAAGATCATGGAATCTGGTCCTATCACTTCATGAGAAATAGATGGGGAAACAGTGGAAACAGTGTCAGACTTTATTTTGGGGGGCTCCAAAATCACTGCAGATGGTGACTGCAACCATGAAATTAAAAGATGCTTACTCCTGGGAAGGAAAGTTATGACCAACCTAGATAGCATATTCAAAAGCAGAGACATTACTTTGCCAACAAAGTTCTGTCTAGTCAAGGCTATGGTTTTTCCAGTGGTCATGTATGGATGTGAGAGTTGGACTGTGAAGAAAGCTGAGCACCGAAGAATTGATGCTTTTGAACTGTGGTGTTGGAGAAGACTCTTGAGGGTCCCTTGGACTGCAAGGAGATCCAACCAGTCCATTCCAGAGGAGATCAGTCCTGGGTGAAGGACTGAGGCTAAAGCTGAAACTCCAATACTGGCCACCTCATGAGAAGAGTTGACTCACTGGAAAAGACTCTGATGCTGGGAGGGATTGGGGGCAGGAGGAGAAGGGGACGATAGAGGATGAGATGGCTGGATGGCATCATGGACTTGATGGACATGAGTCTGAGTGAACCTCCAGAGCTGGTGATGGACAGGGAGGCCTGGCATGCTGCGATTCATGGGGTCACAAAGAGTTGGACGTGACTGAGTGACTGAACTGAACTGAATTTGAATTTCATGGACAAAGGATAATCTTTTCAGTGAATGGCGTTGAACTGATTGGACATTCATAAACAAAACATGAACCTTAACCAAGAAAATTAACTCTAACTGGCCTATAGGTCTGAATGTAAGAGTTAAAACTATAATACTTCTAGAAGAAAACACAGGAGAAAATCACTGAAGTCTCAGGTTAGGCAAGAATTTAAATATGACATGTAAGAATGATAATTTGGAAATCATCAAAATGTAAAGTTTCTGACATGTAAAAAACACAGTCTGAAAAGACAAACACAATCTGGAAGAACTACTTGCAGAATGTCATCTCCGAAAGAACGTGTATCCAGAAAATACAAAGAACTCTCAAAACTCACTAATAAGAAAACAACCCAGTAAAAAAAAAAAATGGGAAGAGATCTGAACAGACACTTTACATAAGAAAGTATATTGTTGTTATTTAGTTGCTGAGTCGTGTCTAACTCTTTGGGATCCTATGAACTGTAGCCCACCAAGCTCCTCTGTCCATGGGATTTCACAGGTATGAATACTGGAGTGGGTTGCCATTTCCTACTCCAGGGAATCTTCCCTACCCTGGGATTGATCCCTGGTCTCCTGCATTGGCAGGTGGATTCTTTACCACTGAGCTACCAGGGAAGTTCTTAAGAAAGCATATAAATGGCAAATAAGGATGTGAAAAGATATTCAACATCATTAGTCACAACAAAAATGCAAATTAAAATCACTATCAGAATGGTTCAAGAAACAAGAAATTTCTGTGTGTTTATTTTATATCCTGCAACTTTACTATATTCATTGATTAGCTCTAGTAATTTTCTGGTGGAGTCTTTAGGGTTTTCTATGCAGAGGATCATGTCATCTGCAAACAGTGAGAGTTTTACTTCTTCTTTTCCAATTTGGATTCCGTTTATTTCTTTTCCTGCTCTGATTGCTGTGGCCAAAACTTCCAGAACTATGTTGGATAGTAGTGGTGAAAGTGGGCACCCTTGTCTTGTTCCTGACTTTAGGGGAAATGCTTTCAATTTTTCACCATTGAGGATAATGTTTGCTGGGGGTTTGTCATATATAGCTTTTATTATGTTGAGGTATGTTCCTTCTATTCCTGCTTTCTGGAGAGTTTTTTAAATCATAAATGGATGTTGAATTTTGTCAAAGGCTTTCTCTGCATCTATTGAGATAATCATATAGCTTCTATTTTTCAATTTGTTAATGTGGCATATTACATTGATTGATTTTTGGATATTGAAGAATCCTTGCATCCCTGGGATAAAGCCCACTTGGTCATGGTGTATGATCCTTTTAATGTGTTGTTGGATTCTGTTTGCTAGAATTTTGTTAAGGATTTTTGCATCTATGTTCATCCATGATATTGGCCTGTAGTTTTCTTTTTTTTGGCATCTTTGTCAGGTTTTGGTATTAGGGTGATGGTGGCCTCATAGAATGAGTTCAAAAGTTTACCTTCCTCTGCAATTTTCTGGAAGAGTTTGAGTAGGATAGGTGTTAGCTCTTCTTGAAATTTTTGGTAGAATTCAGCTGTGAAGCCGTCTGGACCTGGGCTTTTGTTTGCTGGAAGATTTCTGATTACAGTTTCAATTTCCATGCTTGTGATGGGTCTGTTAAGATTTTCTATGTCTTCCTGGTTCAGTTTTGGAAAGTTGTACTTTTCTAGGAATCTGTTCATTTCTTCCACGTTGTCCATTTTATTGGCATATAATTGCTGATAGTAGTCTCTTTTGATCCTTTGTATTTCTGTGTTGTCTGTTGTGATCTGTCCATTTTCATTTCTAATTTTATTGATTTGACACACAGAAATCCCTTGCATTCCTATACACTAATAATGAGAAAATAGAATAGGAAACAATTCCATTCACCATTGCAACAAAAAGAATAAAATACTTAGAAATATATCAAACTAAAGAAACTAAAGACCTATATATAGAAAACTATAAAACTGGTGAAAGAAATTGAAGAGGATACTAATAGATGGAGAAATATACCATGTTCTTGGATTGGAAGAATCAATATAGTGAAAATGAATATACCACCCAAAGCAATCTATAGACTCAATGCAATCCCTATCAAGCTACCAATGGTATTCTTCACAGAGCTAGAACAAATAATTTCACAATTTGTATGGAAATACAAAAAATCTCGAATAGCCAAAGCAATCTTGAGAAAGAAGAATGGAATTGGAGGAATCAACCTGCCTGACTTCAGGCTCTACTACAAAGCCACAGTCATCAAGACAGTATGGTACTGGCACAAAGACAGAAATATAGGTCGTGGAACAAAACAGAAAGCCCAGAGATAAATCCACGCACCTATGGACACCTTATCTTTGACAAAGGAGGCAAGAATATACAATGGATTAAAGACAATCTCTTTAACAAGTGGTGCTGGGAAAACTGGTCAACCACTTGTAAAAGAATGAAACTAGAACACTTTCTAACACCACACACAAAAATAAACTCAAAATGGATTAAAGATCTAAACGTAAGACCAGAAACTATAAAACTCCTAGAGGAGAACATAGGCAAAACAGTCTCCAACATACATCACAGCAGGATCCTCTATGACCCATCTCCCAGAATACTGGAAATAAAAGCAAAAATAAACAAATGGGACCTAATTAAAATTAAAATCTTCTGCACAATGAAGGAAATTATAAGCAAGGTGAAAAGACAGCCTTCTGAATGGGAGAAAATAATAGCAAATGAAGCAATGGACAAACAACTAATCTCAAAAATATATAAGCAACTCCTGAAGCTCAATTCCAGAAAAATAAATGACCCAATCAAAAAATGGGCCAAAGAACTAAAAAGACATTTCTCCAAAGACATACAGATGGCTAACAAACACATGAAAAGATGCTCAGCATCACTCATTATCAGAGAAATGCAAATCAAAACCACAATGAGGTACCATTTCACGCCAGTCAGAATGGCTGTGATCCAAAAGTCTACAAGCAATAAATGCTGGAGAAGGTGTGGAGAAAAGGGAACCCTCTTACACTGTTGGTGGGAATGCAAACTAGTACAGCCACTATGGAGAACAGTGTGGAGATTCCTTAAAAAACTGGAAATAGAACTGCCTTATGACCCAGCAATCCCACTGCTGGGCATACACACCAAGGAAACCAGAATTGAAAGAGACACGTGTACCCCAATGTTCATCGCAGCACTGTTTATAATAGCCAGGACTTGAAAGCAACCTAGATGTCCATCAGCAGACGAATTGATAAGAAAGCTGTGGCATATATACACAATGGAGTATTACTCAGCCATTAAAAAGAATGCATTTCATTCAGTTCTAATGAGGTGGATGAAACTGGAGCCTATTATACAGAGTGAAGTAAGCCAGAAAGAAAAACACCAATACAGTATACTAACACATATATATGGAATTTAGAAAGATGGTAATGATAACCCTGTATGCGAAACAGCAAAAGAGACACAGATGTATAGAACAGTCTTTTGGACTCTGTGGGAGAGAGAGAGGGTGGGATGATTTGGGAGAATGGCATTGAAACATGTATAATATCATATATGAAACGAATCGCCAGTCCAGGTTCGATGCATGATACTGGATGCTTGGGGCTTGTGCACTGGGACGACCTAGAGGGATGGTCGGGGAAGGAGGAGGGAGGGGGGTTCAGGATGGGGAACACGTGTATACCTGTGGCAGGTTCATGTTGATGTATGGCAAAACCAATACAATATTATAAAGTAAAAATTTAAAAAAAAACACAAGACATTGATAATGCTAAACACTAATGAAAACACACAATTGGAATCCTCACACATTGCTGGTGGGAGTGCAAACTTGCATAGGGACTTTGGAAACAATCTGGCAGCTTTTATGAAGTTAAACATACACTTATGTGACTCAGTCATCTCACTCCTGAGTATTTACCCAAAGGAAATTAAAGCTTTCATGAACACAAAACCCTACACATGAATATTTATAGTGGCTTAATTCATAATTTCAAAAACTAGAAGCAATCTAAATGTCCCTCAATAGGAGAACAGATAAACAAACTGGCACCTCCACATAGTAGAAGAACACCCAACAATAAAAATAATGAACTGATATAGACAGTAACATTGGTAGATCTCAGAAGCATTATGCTCAGTGAAATAAGCCACATCTTGCATAATTCCATTTTTATGATATTCTGGAAACAGCAAGATTATAAAAAGAGAAAACAGATTGCCAGGGGCAGATGGTAGAGAAAAGGGTTGGCTACAAAGGGAAACTTTAAGAGGGTTGGAACAGTTCTGTATCTTAATTGTGGTGGTGGTTACATGACTATATTTGTTCATCAAAACTCATAAAACATTACAACAAAAAGAGTAAAATTTTCTGTACATGAACAAAAAACTGGATAAACAATTACTATCTCATGTAAATACTATCCATTAACAGAAAGAAAGAAAGTGAAGTCGCTTAGTCATGTCCGACTCTTTGGGACTCCATGGACTGTAGCCTACCACGCTCCTCCATTCATGGGATTTTCCAGGCAAGAGTACTGGAGTGGGTTGCCATTTCCTTCTCCAGAGGATCTTCCTGACCCAGGGATCGAACCCAGGTCTCCTGCATTGTAGGCAGACACTTTACCATCTGAGCCACCTGGGAAGTCTCTATCCATCAACAGAGGATTGTCCAAATAAATTATGGGCCACTTCACAAAAAGATAAAATATTCCTTTCAAAAAAGAATAAGCTGGTAGCTTAGATGGTACAGAATCTGCCTCCAATGCAAGAGACCGGGGTTCAATCGCCGGGCTGGGAAGATCTCCTGGAGAAGGGTATGGCAACTCACTCCAGTATTCTTGCCTGGAGAATTTCATGGACAGAGGAGCCTCATGGGCTGCATAGTCAATGGGGTCGCAAAAAGTCAGGCATAAGGGAGAAACTAACACTTTCGCTTTCACTTTCAGGTTTAGATCCAATAGCCATAAAATATGTCTAAGAGAGAAAAGCATACTCTCTCATTTGAATATGCATAAGGAAAATCTGAATTTTCCCATCAGCAAGTGCCTGATAGGTTTAAAAGAACATTTTATATAATCAATGAAAAACACAAATCAAACCTGGGACATATGCATCAAAAGCAAAGTTTTTTTTTTTTTTTTAAGTAGCTTCCAAAACTTAAACGTGTTTTTTAAACACTTATGTTCTCTCAGATCTGAAGTTGTTTTTCACAGTAAAATGTCTTATCTTTCTAAAACCACATATATCCTTTATAGGCCAGAGAATACCACTTGGCCAAACAAGGCAAGAAAATCTATGATAAACATGCAAACAATCCAACAATGAACATAATGTCATAGTTCAACCAAACCCTGGGAAATGTAGATCTTGAATATTTTCTTGGAACCTTCTTCTTCCCTGTAAGCCAGAATATAAAGTTTTTAAGATTTCATTCAGTGAAAATAAAACGGTGGTGCTATAGTTTTAATGAAAGTGTTGGCCAATGTTAGGCTTTGAGTATAACATTTAAAAAAAAATTAACTGGAAACACAAATTCACTCTTCGAGAGTCACACAGTTCCCAAGATTTTCCTTAACAAGAACAACATGTTGAAGATACTTCTGGAAAGAAAAATGAATACAAGTCTAGAAAAATTTCTGTTTTCTGATTTACTGAGCTATTTACTGGCATTCACTGGAGTCCAATAAGAGAACTCTGTAGAAGAGGTTGCAAACCTCTAGGGTTGGCAAATCTTTTCATGAGTCTGAAGAGGGTTCCAGAGACCAGGGAGTCTGCCAAAATGAAGTCACCTTTCTTTGGTCCATCCTCAAGTCTAAAGGAAATTGCATTTTTTTTTAATACAACTTTCCAGATTGATAATTGGGCTCTTGTACATTTCCTTATGGATATTCAAATGTTCACAGATGAGCTTGTTTAAAATAGCTTTCATTTTAAAGCTGTCTGGTTTTAATGAAAATGAGCTTGAGTGGAGAGTTTTATATAGCAATTATAGCTTATGTCTAAGGCCTCTGAGTTTTCCCCATTATGAGTTTTACTCTTAAATACAAAAGGATGAGGGAAAGAACACAGGAAAGAAGACACCTAACAGAAAAAGAATATATATTTATATTAAGAATTTGCATTCTGAGATTTCCTTCTAACCAGCACCAAAGATTCCCTCAATCTACCATCAACAGTAGTCTTCATGCTCTAGTTTATTCCCTTCAGAATTCTGAAAAGCTCTTCTGTACTTTCACTTTCCATTCCATTAAAGAATAAGATTGAGATTGTCTTTACTCCATTGTATATTCTTGCCTCCTTTGTCAAAGATAAGGTGTCCATATGTGTGTGGATTTATCTCTGGGCTTTCTATTTTGTTCCATTGATCTATATGTCTGTCTTTGTGCCAGTACCATACTGTCTTGATGACTGTGGCTTTGTAGTAGAGCCTGAAGTCAGGCAAGTTGATTCCTCCAGTTCCATTCTTCTTTCTCAAGATTGCTTTGGCTATTCGAGGTTTTTTGTATTTCCATACAAATCTTGAAATTATTTGTTCTAGTTCTGTGAAAAATGTGGCTGGTAGCTTGATAGGGATTGCATTGAATTTGTAAATTGCTTTGGGTAGTATACTCATTTTCACAATATTGATTCTTCCGATCCATGAACATGGTATATTTCTCCATCTATTAGTGTCCTCTTTGATTTCTTTCATCAGTGTTTTATAGTTTTCTATATATAGGTCTTTAGTTTCTTTAGGTAGATATATTCCTAAGTATTTTATTCTTTTCGTTGCAATGGTGAATGGAATTGTTTCCTTAATTTCTTTTTCTACTTTCTCATTATTCGTGTATAGGAATGCAAGGGATTTCTGTGTGTTGATTTTATATCCTGCAACTTTACTATAGTCATTGATTAGCTCTAGTAATTTTCTGGTGGAGTCTTTAGGGTTTTCCATGTAGAGGATCATGTCATCTGCAAACAGTGAGAGTTTTACTTCTTCTTTTCCAATTTGGATTCCTTTTATTTCTTTTTCTGCTCTAATTGCTGTGGCCCAAACTTCCAGAACTATGTTGAATAGTAGCGGTGAAAGTGGACACCCTTGTCTTGTTCCTGACTTTAGTGGAAATGCTTTCAATTTTTCACCATTGAGGATAATGTTTGCTGTGGGTTTGTCATAGATAGCTTTTATTATGTTGAGGTATGTTCCTTCTATTCCTGCTTTCTGGAGAGTTTTTATCATAAATGGATGTTGATTTTGTCAAAGGCCTTCTCTGCATCTATTGAGATAATCATATGGTTTTTATTTTTCAATTTGTTAATGTGGTGAATTACATTGATTGATTTGCGGATATTGAAGAATCCTTGCATCCCTGGTCAACCACTTGTAAAAGAATGAAACTAGATCACTTTCTAACACCCCACACAAAAATAAACTCAAAATGGATTAAAGATCTAAATGTAAGACCAGAAACTATAAAACTCCTAGAGGAGAACATAGGCAAAACACTCTCAGACATAAATCACAGCAGGATCCTCTATGATCCACCTCCCAGAATTCTGGAAATAAAAGCAAAAATAAACAAATGGGATCTAATTAAAATTAAAAGCTTCTGCACAACAAAGGAAAATATAAGCAAGGTGAAAAGACAGCCTTCTGAATGGGAGAAAATAATAGCAAATGAAGCAACTGACAAACAACTAATCTCAAAAATATACAAACAACTTCTGCAGCTCAATTCCAGAAAAATAAACAACCCAATCAAAAAATGGGCCAAAGAACTAAATAGACATTTCTCCAAAGAAGACATACAGATGGCTAACAAACACATGAAAAGATGCTCAACATCACTCATTATTAGAGAAATGCAAATCAAAACCACAATGAGGTACCACTTCACACCAGTCAGAATGGCTGCGATCCAAAAATCTGCAAGCAATAAATGCTGGAGAGGGTGTGGAGAAAAGGGAACCCTCCTACACTGTTGGTGGGAATGCAAACTAGTACAGCCACTATGGAGAACAGTGTGGAAATTCCTTAAAAAATTGCAAATAGAACTACCTTATGACCCAGCAATCCCACTGCTGGGCATACACACCAAGGAAACCAGAATTGAAAGAGACACATGTACCCCAATGTTCATCGCAGCACTGTTTATAATAGCTAGGACATGGAAACAACCTAGATGTCCATCAGCAGATGAATGGATAAGAAAGCTGTGGTACATATACACAATGGAGTATTACTCAGCCGTAAAAAAGAATTCATTTGAATCAGTTCTGATGAGATGGATGAAACTGGAGCCGATTATACAGAGTGAAGTAAGCCAGAAAGAAAAACACCAATACAGTATACTAACACATATATATGGAATTTAGGAAGATGGCAATGACGACCCTGTATGCAAGACAGGGAAAGAGACACAGATGCGTATAATGGACTTTTGGACTCAGAGGGAGGGAGAGGGTGGGATGATTTAGGAGAATGACATTCTAACATGTATACTATCATGTAAGAATTGAATCGCCAGTCTATGTCTGATGCAGGATACAGCATGCTTGGAGCTGGTGCATGGGGATGACCCAGAGAGATGTTATGGGGAGGGAGGTGGGAGGGGGGTTCATGTTTGGGAACGCATGTAAGAATTAAAGATTTTAAAATTTAAAAAAAAAATAAATAAATAAAATTTAAAAAAAAAAAGAATAAGATTGATTCTTCTTTAGGGGGAGCCCCATTTGGAATCAGAGACTGGCTCTCAGGACATGGCCTAAAACACAAACCATTGCTGTTCAATAAATGTTCATTCTCCCTTTCTCACTCTTCACTCTTGACTCTCTCATTTGCTATCCAGGTTGCATATCTGATTATCAGATCTATCAAAACAAGAGCCTTAAAACACCGATTTCATCAGATAACTTTCCTGCTCAAAATTTTCCAGTGGCTCCCAACTGCCCACAGAATGTAATCTGAACATCTCTTCCTGGCAATCAAGGCCCTCTGTAATCTGACTCCAATTACTCTAAGCTTCTCTACCACATTTTAAAGACAAATTTCTAGTGGATCAGTTTTGTCACTGATTCTTGTTTTTAAATGGCAAGCCCCAAGCAAATCCTTCATTGTCCTCAACTTCAAGCACATCTTTGCATGAGATCTGACTGCTCCATTCCTCCTCTACTGGATCACAATAGCCACAGGAACACCCGCCAAATAATTAGTGCCTCCTTCACGTCCCTTGGACTGCAGGGAGATCCAACCAGTCCATCCTAAAGGATATCAGTCCTGAGTGTTCACTGGAAGGACTGATGCTGAAGCTGAAACTCCAATACTTTGGCCAACTGATGCAAAGAGCTGACTCATTTGAAAAGACCCTGATGCTGGGAAAGATTGAAGGCAGGAGGAGAAGGGGATGACAGAGGATGAGATGGTTGGATGGCATCATTAACTCAGTGGACATGGGTTTGGGTGAACTCCAGGAGTTGGTGATGGACAGGGAGGCCTGGCATGCTGCAGTTCATGGGGTCGCAAAGAGTCAGACATGACCGAGTGACTGAACTGAACTGAACTGAACTGAACTCACATCATGCATTTCCCATACAGTATCTCATTTCATCATGGAAACAACTTGTAAAGAAGGTGTTCTGATCCCTGTTTTACAGATAAGGGAATTGGAGCACGGTGACATTGACTTTGGACTTCCCAGGTGGTGCTAGTGGTAAAGAACCCACCTGCCCATGCAGGAGACCTAAGTGACACGGGTTTGATCCCTGAGTTGGGAAGAGGAAGGCATGGCAACCCACTCCAGTATTCTTGCCTGGAAAATCCCATGGAAAGAGGAGCCTGGCGGGCTATAGTTCATGGAGTTCCAAAGAGTAGGACATGACTGAAGCGACTTAGCATGCACAGCGTGACACTGATTTAAGATCATGCTGCTCTTAGAGAAGGGTGAAAATGAGACTTTATCCTAAGGCTCCCTGATCCCACAGTCACTGCTCTTTCCTGGCTCTACGCTGCTTTTACCCATCTCTTCTGCTCTGAACCTTGCCTAGATTTCTCTTTGGGATCACTTGTGCTGTGCTGTGCTTACTCAGTCATGTCCAACTTTTTGCAATCCCATGGACTGTAGCCTGCCAGGCCCCTCTGTCCATGAGGATTCTCCAGGCAAGAATACTGGAGTGGGTTGCCATGCTCTCCTCTGGGGGATCTTCCCAACCCAAGGATCAGACCCAGGTCTCCTGCATTGCAGGCAGATTCTTTATCATCTAAGCCACCAGAGAAGCCCTTGTTATCACTTAGTTGACACTTAATCTCATTCTGTTTTGAATGGCTAGCTACATGGTTCACTTGTGCTTACTTTCCCACTGTGATTGTTAGAGGGCAGTGACTTCACACTTAGTTGAGATATCACCTCCATCAGCCTCTAGCATGGTGCTGTGGACACAGCAAATATACAGCAGGTGAGCGTGGCCTGGAATCCTACATATATGTTCCTTTCGAACTGCGTTCTCCCCTTGGCCTCTTATTTCTGTCAATAACACTACACTCTGTGGAGCTAAGGTTATCAAATGAAGAGCATATCTTTGTATCTTTAGCCCATGTAATTAGCAGAGGGTGTAACTCATACAGGATATGAAGAAGGAGGTGAGCCTGACTGCAGTATCAGTTGTCTGGCATGAATGAAATCTTGAATAAAGTAAATCATCTGATGAAGGAGCTTTATAAACAATCTACATTGGAATTTGATACTTTTCCTCCAAGCATACCTCAATTTCATACAGCAGGATTCATTTAAACCAAAAATTTAATTTTCTCCAATGCAATAAAAATACAACATTTTGAGATTCAATAACATTTTATTATGGAAGCTTACTAGCATGAAAATTGGAAAGCAGGTAGCTGTGTTTAACACAGATATTTTTCTCTGACTACTTTGGCTGAAAATTTCTTTTCAGTTTAGTCTTTCAGTCGTGTCCAACTCTTTGAGACCCCATGGATTGCAGCATGCCAGGCTTCCCTGTCCATCACCAACTCCCGGAGCTTACTCAAACTCATGTCCATTGCATTGGTGATGCCATCCAACCATCTCATCCTCTGTTGTCCCCTTTTCCTTTTTCAATTTGTGCAAGGACTTCCCTGGTGGCTCAGATGGTAAAGAATCTGCCTGCAATGAGGGAGACCTGGGTTCAATCCCTGGACTGGGAAGATCCCCTGGAGGAGGGCATGGCAACCCACTCCAGTATTCTTGCCTGGAGAATCTCCATGGACAGAGGAGCCTAGTGGGCTACAGTCAATGGGGTTCCAAAGAGCTGGACACGACTGAGCAACTAAGTATACATACACAGCACACACAAACTGCAATGATAAATATCTCTGTATCTCTATTCTTTGGGTTCTCTATCTTTTTTTGCAAACCACAGCCACATTAAGTTCTTCCAGTGGACACTTCTTATTCATTACCTCTTAGAGCAGGTTCACTGTGGAATTCCAAAAAGCACTGGTTTTCTAATGACTCATACCTTACTGATGAATTTGTAAAGGATCTTTACCAAGAGTGAAAATGATAACTAGTTTTGAAAGTGGGGGTTAAAAAGTTTTATATTTATTGATATAAAGTCTTTTATGAATAAGATAAAGAAAACTTTGCTGAACCTAAATAATTATTCAGGTTCTGGGTGTTTATTCATTTCTCTTATTTGGTGGAGAGAGAGAGAAAACCACAGGGACTATTTAGTCTATAAATCTGCTACCAGACACGTTCTGTGAGTATTTTTATAGAATTTCATTATGTAGTCTTTAAGCAGTATGTCCATGCCAGCTGGGTGGACTGGAACAGAAAACACATCTCTGAGAAGAAGCTATTATTTAGTCAATAATATGCTAATTAAAGGGGTTTATGCAACCATCCATGGGATCCCCAACAGCAGGCTTGTTTCTAGGACCCTCAGTGGTGCTGCATCTGATGTAGTTTCTGTTTTATTGGTGCCTGAAACATTCTTACTGATGATGATGATAACAAATGTGTTACTGAACCTTGTAGATTCATAAGAACTTAACAGGGAAGTGAAATCAAGGCCTATAACTTGGAAGACTTAACAAGTTTCGATGGAGTCAGGTTGCCCTAATGACAGTTCTATGGAGAGTATATCAACATCACATTACACTGACCTATTTATAACACTTGCGCATAGTAACAGCATTTAAGCCAGGAGATGAGATGTCCTATGCAAGTAAGTGAATAACTTGTGCACCCAGTCTGGCACTTTGGGATATGTAAGAATTTAGTTTTGCAAGAGTAAGTTTTGGGTGAAGATGAGAGGAACAAAGAGAATGAGCCTTACTGTCTCTGGCTTTGAACATGGAAGCGGTCCCTTTGTACGTGTGGTTCATGGTTGGTTTGACGTAGCTCTTAAGAAATGCACATATTATTGCTTTAAAAACTGTGCTTCACTATGTTGATGGTAATAAAATTACTTGAAATTGATGGTGTGAGAATAAGTTTTATTCTTGTTAAGTACTCCTCAGCACAGCTCTGTTTCCTAGGCCTTTCCCAGCTCTTTACTTCCATCATCTGCTGCCCCCGGGAGTTTCCTTATTTCTGTATCTGCCCTCTCTTCAATGCAAGAACCTGAAGCAAAACCCACTCCTCTTTGTTAAGATAAGCTAAGGGATAAATAGGCTGTGTCCAAAAGATGGAACATCTCAAATATACTAGAGCCAAGACCCAGGCGAATAGGTCTCATTAAGGCAGAACTGGACAGTGCTTCTGGGGACTTCTGGGCCCTTTGGTAACTGATAAACCCTAATGTGGTTTACAGAGCTGGTCTTGGTTGGACTAGTGCACAGTCTTCTCTCCTTCTCTATATGCGATGAAGATGGAATTGCCATCAGGTACCAACACACCTCTGGAAGAGTACAAAATCACTGCTCTGATTTCAATAACATGATATTACAAACATTTGTTTCTATGTAGGCAGTAGATGGCTTCTCCTAAAACAAACAAACAAACAAACCCCCAAGATCTGAGAACACTGGGCTCTGATTCCCACACGGTCAAAATAGAACTGAGCAAATGTGCCCATTTCCTATGGTATAACCCAGGTCTCCTTATCATCCTTTTCTGGTTCTTGTAAGCATTTGAGTTTGCTGTTTCTGTAGGGGAAGAGCCATTGCACAAGGCCCTTAATAGTCTTAAGCTTCCCGTATTTGTATAAACCAATCTTGGCTTTTATCAAGGTATATGACTAATTTTAGACCACCACTGAAGGCATAAATGTGTTTAAAAGTTGGTGGGGACAGAACACATGAAGAAGCACTGAAACTGGAAAAAGAGCCAAGATCTTGTCTTGGTTCCTTTCATCCCATTTCTAGGCCTCAGTTTCCAAGGAGTCCATGAGTGTCTGATTTGCATCATTAAAAAATAATAATAAAGCCCAGAAAAACCTCGGTGCATATTAAAATATGTTATATATCAACTGGAGTTTACCAAAAGCACCAATATGTGCCACACAGATATGGGAGTTAATCCTACTATTTAGTTAAAGAGTATTCTAGTATTCAAAATAACAACAACAACAACCATCTACTTACCTGCATGTATTAGTGTTTTGATAGTATTTTGCAATTGCTGATGCTCAACAATGTGGATGTGCTTCTTTCTATTTCCCAGAGTGCTTTGTGTTAGGCTGGCCACGTGACTGACTCTGAGCATTGTGCATGAACACCCTTCTGCAATCTCCAGGCTCTACAGTCAGGTGCACATGTTCCTTCCTCATTCCCTCTCTCCCCACTCCCTCTACCTCATTTGCCTCTTCAAGTATAAGTCAGCGGAGCCTCGGGATGGAAGCACTTGGGAGACATATGGCAGCAGAATTAAAGCATCTGATTAGGTTGGAGCTCTTAGGTGCTGTCAACTAACAAATATAAATGAATTAGGGAGACTTAACATGACTCATTGGAAAAGACTCTGATGCTGGGAGGGATTGGGGGCAGGAGAAGAAGGGGACGACAAGGATGAGATGGCTGGATGGCATCACTGACGTGATGGACGCAAGTCTGAGTGAACTCTGGGAGTTGGTGATGGACAGGGAGGCCTGGCGTGCTGCAATTCATGAGGTCGCAAAGAGTCGGACACGACTGAGTGACTGAACTGAACTGAACTGAACGTGTAAGAAGCATGTTGAGAACTCAGTCATACTTAACTCACAATAACCATTGACCATGTCACTGTGACATTCCATGCATTTGTAAACAAAGATTAATTAAATTGAAGAAGTATATAATGAAAAAATAATAACAAAACATGGGGTGTTAGAACAGGAAAAGATATTAATGTATGCTAGAGGTTATCTATCTTATGGGATAAAAAAGGCAACTTACAAGGCAGAATTGCTCTTAATATTGTTCTACTTTTCTATATACAAAGTATGTAAATATATATGACACAGAAAAAGTTTTGCTAGGACCCACACCAGATTTTTGAAGTGGTAACTGAGGGAACATTTCAGCTTTTCTGTATTTTTTTTTTTTTTTTTCAAAAAAAAAAAAAAAAACTCTTAAAAAAATCCTTTTAAAATAAAAATAGAAAATTTCCCCCCAAATAAACTCTTATTGATATTTTTTGGCATTGATATGCTTCCTGCATTTTGTCAGCAGAACATTCACAGTTAATGTTAGATGTTGTGGCAGCCATCTCCCTTCCTTTGAGCTGGAAGGAGTGTAATTAGTGGACAGCTGTCAGCCATCACCCACTGGCATCCTCCTCTGCTTCTAAGCCAAGGCCAAGGGCACACTCCCAGATGGACCAGCCAGTGACTGAGGATGGTGAAGGCATGGTCTTCAAGGGCCTGCCACTACCTCCAAGGAATCTCCCGACAGACAGTCTCTGCTCTCAAATCCCCCTTGGTTTGGTCACCTCTCTGTCAGATCTGCATCCAGACCTGAGGCTCTCCTCCCCTGGCCCTGCCTCCCCCAGCCCTGCCTCCCCCTTCCCCCCCTTTCAAGGTTGTCAGACCTACATGTTAGCCGAAGGCTTTCTGTGCTCAGTCCCACTCCCTCCCCTTCTTACCTTTCAAAGTCATTACCAGCTACCCTATAACCCTATCTCAGCACCTGCTTGTTGGAGGGCTCAACCAACACAGGCATCTTTTGGGAGGTTTTACACACTTTACAAGGACTCTTATTCTGAGAATGCCTCTTTCCATCCTCACTCCATAATCTCTTGCCCGGCTTTGGTTTTATCATTTGGCTTTGTCGTGACAATATTGGCCGTGGAGGAAGAAGGCACATAACTCAGGCTACACCAATTACTCTTGGAGCTGATAAATACTTCCCCGGTTTCCCCACCTTTTCAAATAAAAATTTTATTGAAGTATATTGATATACAATGATGCATTAATTTCTGCTGTACAGCAAAATGAGTCAGTTATACATATATACATGTGTTAGTCGCTCAGTCGTGCCTGACTCTTTGTGACCCTCTGGATTATAGTCCACCAGTTTCCTCTGTCCCTGGGATTCTCCAGGCAAGAATACTGGAGTGGGTTGCCATTCCCTTCTTTAGGGGATCTGCCTAACCCAGGAATTGAACCGGGTCTCTCACATTGCAGGCAGATTCTTTACTGTCTGAGCCACCAGTGAGGCTGCACACATATATGTACCCTTTCATATTCTTTCCCATTATGGTTTATCACAGGATACTGTGTATCGTTCTCTGTGATATACAGTAGGACCTCATTGTTTACCCCAGTTTCTCCTTTATGATGTGCATGCTAGCTCAATTAAACTTCTCTCACTTGTAAACACCATTCTTCGCTGATATATTCAATGACTGTGTCTCTCACTTCTAGTATACTCATGCACTGGACTTTGTTTTATGGAGATTCCCGAAAGGCTCATTTCCCCCAGTGATTTCCATCATAAAATGTCAAGTTTAGACCTTTAATGGTTTGATCCCAGGAAATGTAGCTTGGATTAAGCACTGATTTTGAGTCTGGAGACCCAGTTACAAATTCCAGCTTTGCCATTAACTGGTTATGCGTCATTGGGCAAGCCACATCACTTTCCTGGGGCTTGGTTTTATGATTTATAAAATGTGGAGATTTTAGCCTAATTTATTTCTAAGGATTCTCCCAACTCAATAATTCAATAATATGCCTAACATTATTCTTCCAGAGACTACAGACAGTGTCTGGCCCATAATATGGACTCAATAAATATTTTCTGAATTGAATCAATTAATAAGTAATTATGAATTTTAAGGATATTTTTGAGACATTAGAAGTAAGTAAATGAAAATATTTAAACATGTGGGCAAAAGAAATATGATCTACTTTTCTTTCCTCTTTAAACTTTTCTGTAGTTTCTGGAATTTGCTTTATTCTCTCTCCAGTCCACACCTTGTCATTCAAGAACTCTCAATCCTGTCACTACTTTCTCCTGCTAAACCTGAATGCAAGTCAAACTTCTTCTATTCTCCTGTCCTACATCAGGTTTTCTGAGCAAGTAGTGTGAAAAGCCACCTGCCATGTGGGAGACCTGGGTTCGATCCCTGAGTCAGGAAGATCCCCTTGAGGAGGGCATGGCAACCCACTTCCTGGAGAATCCCCATGGACAGAGGAGCCTGGAGGGCTACAGTCCACAGGATCACAAAGAGTCACGTATGACTGAGAGACTACGCACAGCACAGCATGAAAAGTACCATGCAATAATAGTATATTGTACTTATTTGTTGACTTTCTCCCCCAGCTGGAATGTGGCTCCATGAAGGGATGGATATTTGTCTGTTTTGTTCATTGTTTTGTCTACAGTGCTTAAAACCGTGGCCGACACCTGGTAGGTACTGAATAAATATTTGTTGATTGAACAGTAATTCTAAATATGGAACTATCCTTCAGAAAGGGGCTTTAAATATGAGGATTTGAAAAGGGCATAGGAGAGGGGAGGTGGCATTTATCATTTTAATAGAGGAGAAGACATTCCAGCAAAGACCTGCAACTTGTGAGGAAGGAACTCCTCTTTCGCTTAATAAGGTCCTGGACCCTGTTCTTGGCTTGAACACAGTCCAAAACAATACCAGCAGCACCAACAGAAGCAGCAAAACCCCTACTCAAGGCAGGGACCACAGCAAGGACAAAGGTCCTGAGGCAGGAGCGGCCCCGGCCTGTCTGAGGGGCAGCGTGGAGGCCTGTGTAGTGACTAAGGGAAGAACACTAGGAGGCGAGGTCCAAGGTGACACGGCAGGTGACGCTTGTGGGCCACTGAGGAGACTGCAGCTTTCACTGAGTGAGCTGAGAAGCTACTCAGCAGAGGAGTGACATGGTTTGAATTCTGTTTTTAAAGGCCGATTTTGGCTGCCATGATAAGATCACGGGGGAGCAAAGGCAGGAGCAGAGAGACCCGCTTGGAGATAATACAATTATGCCTGTTAGACAAATGTTCCACAGTCATTCCAAACTACTGGAATCCACTGTGTCCTCCCCAGATGTGTTTCTGTTACCTACTCTTTCCCTCTTCAACAACAGCACTGCTTGAGTCCTAGCTGCCCAGTCTAGAAACCTTCTCTTACAACTCACACCAGACCCTGCTGACTCTCCTCCCCACCTCCTCCTCCGCAGAAACCATCACCTCTTCTCTGCCCCACCACCACGGCTCAACTGTCACTGGCCTGGACTAGGGCAGTAACCTCCTAACAGCAGCCTTTTTTCCAGTGCTGGTCCTCAGAACAATAGTTTTTTTCAAGACCCAAACATGAACACAATGGTCCTTGGCTTTCATGACTCCTCACTCCTTAAGGAATAAGGTGACTCTGTGCAGCTGGTCACACAAGGTCATTTGGGAAGTAGCCTTGCTTGGCCATTTGGATTGGGCAGGCGCTGTTCACTCCCTTGTATCCTATTATCCAGCCACAGCAGAAAAGTTGTTCAAAAGACTCTAGCCACAGAGACTATGCTCTAGTAGGTCTTAGACTTATTTACTTCTCTCCCTACCCACCTGCTCCTCCTTTTCAATTTTACAAAGCTCCCTCAGTGATGCAGTCAGCCAGGATTAGAACCACTAGCAATCACACTGCATGTTTACAGCTCTGTCACCATCCCAGACCCTGAGTCCAACAAGAGACAAGAGTATTTCTCTTCACTGTCATTTTTTTTCCCCC
This sequence comes from Capra hircus, assembly GCF_001704415.2. Lineage (NCBI taxonomy): Eukaryota > Metazoa > Chordata > Mammalia > Artiodactyla > Bovidae > Capra > Capra hircus. The sequence goes on from NC_030813.1 coordinate 69,241,709, forward strand.
TTTCTGCCAGCACCTGAGTGAATCCATCTATCTCTCCATCCCGACTCCCACCTCTACTCACCCATAAAAGAAAGCTTGTCTTGGCTTTGGAATGAGCTGTATGAACTTATTATAGTCCATTTAGTACAGAACTGTAAATAAACAAAGCTACTGCAATGGGAAATTCAACTGAAAACTTTGTTGTTTGTATCCGTGGACAGTAACAGGACGGTAGCCACACAGTTCCTGGGGCTAAAGGGTGAGTTTCACAAATACCTGGGTTATCTGGAGAAGAATTCAAGCGTATTTATAGCATTTTACTTTTCCCCTGTGCTAGATTTTATTAATGTTATTGCTTTGACTGCACGTATCCTACTGGAACTCATTTGTTTTTTGAAGTGGGCTTTTTATCGATGACTGTTCAATGACATTTAGTACTTCTATTTGCTTTCCTAACCCTATGAGAGTATAGTCACACCATTTACCAAATCAATTAATGCTCTGTTGCCTGCTATGCACTAGTATTCCATGGCCAATGTATTTCTTATTAGATATGTAAGGTGAAGGTGCAGCCGCTCAGTCGTGTCCGGCTCTTTGCGACCCCGTGGACTGCGGCCCACCAGGCTCCTCCGTCCATGGGATTCTCTAGGCAAGAATACTGGAGTGGGTTACCATTTCCTTCTCCAGAGGATCTTCCCGACCCAGGGATCAAACCCAGGTCTCCCGCATTGGAGGCAGACGCTTTAACCTCTGAGCCACCAGGGAAGAAGGTATTAGATATGTAATCTAGCTCTAAAAATGTACTTTTGATGATAACATGTTACCATACATCCAGAGTTTGGGTTTTCATACACTCTACAAATACACACACACTCACATATATATAATATCTTTTTTTACTCTCTATATAATAAAACATATTTAAAATTTTATTTTCCCCCAAATTTCCTTATGAAATTAACTTGTTGTTCAGTCGCTAAGTCATGTCCGACCCTTTGCAACCCCATGAACTACAGCATGCCAGGCTTTCCTGTCCTTCACTATCTCCTGGAGTTTGCTCAGACTCATGTCCATTGAGTTAATAATGCCATCCCATCTCATCCTCTCTTGTCCTCTTCTTTTGCCCTCAATATTTTTGACTCTTTTATATCTACATATTTTATATTCTTATATAAGCAACCTCAGATATGCAGATGATTCCATTCTAATGGCTTATCTTTTATCAATAACACTCATATATTTTTATATTAACAACCTCAGATATGCAGATAATACCACTCTAATGGCAGAAAGTGAAACTAAAGAGCCTCTTGATGAGGATGAAAGAGGAGAGTGAAAAAGCTGGTTTAAAACTCAACATTCAAAAAACTAAGATCATGGTATCTGATCCCATCGTTTCATGGTAAATAGAGGAAAAGGGGAAACAGTGACAGATTTTCTTTTCTTGGGCTTCAAAATCACTGCGGATGATGACTGAAGCCTTGAAATTAAAAACTATGACAAACATAGACAGTGCATTAAAAAGCAGAGACACCAGTTTACCAACAAACGTCCACCTAGTCAAAGCTATGGTTTTTCTAGTAGTTGTGTAAGAATGTGAGAGTTGAACCGTAAAGAAGGTTGAACACTGAAGAACTGATGATTTCGAGTTGTGGTGCTGGAGAAGACTCTTGACAGTCCCTTGGAAAGAAAGGAGATCAGACCAGTGTCAGTTCTGAAGGAAATCAACCCTGAATATTCATTGGAAGGACTGATGCTGAAGCTGAAGCTCCAACAATTTGGCCATCTGATGCAAAGAGCCAACTCATTGGAAAAGATCCCAGTGCTGAGAAAGATTGAGGATGACAGAGGATGAGATGGTTGGATGGCATCACCGATTCAATGGACATGAGTTTGAGCAAACTCCAGGAGATAGAGAAAGACAGAGGAGCCTGGTTTGCTACAGTCCATGGGGCTGCAAACAGGTGGACACGACAAAGTGATTGCACAACAAACCTTATATTCTGCCAAATAAGGTATTTTTCTTTGTGGGATTAACACACAATACCTGGTGCATGTATAGCAGGTGCACTTAAGGAGTGTAAAACACTTATTTAATGAGTGAATGAATTCATCTACTAATTATTCACATATTTTAGAAAATAAAGTCTATGACTATCTTGGTGCTCATGCCTATTAACTAAGAAGAGCTTTAATATCCCTTGAAATGCTCTTCATAAATAAATTCTCTTATAATCTAGCTTCTTAAATATAAAAGTTTACTAAATGTCTGTGGAATTAAAAAAAAAAAATCATAGCTTTGAAGAGGTGCAAAGTCTCCCACAGGTCATTTAGCTGAAAACTCCATTTTAAAGATGAGGACACTAACGATCAGAGAGGACATTTAGTTACCCAAGGTCACACAGCTACTAAGGGGCAGAAATAGGACCAGAATCCATCTCTCTAGATTTCCAATGCAATTTTTATTTCTACTTCACTCTGAATAGAAATCCTTTTCATATCCATACTGAAAAATGTTTTCAGAACAAATCTTCAGCGCTTGTAATCTTAGAGTTAGCAATGTCATGAATGACTCTATAATATTTTTCAAAGAGCATAAGTTTAAAAAAAAGCATACACATTTTCTGTGATAACTAGAAGCTCTTAAAGAACAAGTTTCGAAAAATAATGTTTCAAAAGGAACTAGAAAGTTCTAATTTTAATGGTACCTCATACATACCCCCACTTTAACAACGCTATAAATGCTATATGTTCTTGCAATGATAATGTATGGTAATTATTTCCCCAAGTTTTGATTTCATTTTTTATATTTAACAAATGTTTTCTGAATGCTTAGTATATTTCAAGAATTGTTCTAGGACTTAAGGAGAGCAAATGAAAAAAAAAAAAAAAAAAAGACATTTCTTCCTCTGATGGAAGTGCTTTTTGCAACATAAGATCCACCCAGTATGAATGTATCATTACACCTCTCTTGAGCTCTTCTCCAAGAGAAAAACACAGTTCTCTTCCAGGAATTTTCTTTATAGGTTATGTTTCCTCTTGACCCCTTAATTACGTGTTCCTTATCACCTCACCTGTACAGTCACACACATATATCAATGATACACATGTGTGGTAAGTCTATAGAGGTTAAGTTACTTTAGCAAACTCACACGGAGGAACTGGGACTCAGATCCAGGCAGCCTGGCTTCTTTGTACTCTAAGGCACATATGTCACCGCCGTTAACTCCTCCCTCCTCCTCATTTTGTTCCCAAATGACAGAATGACAAATAAGAGTGAGCAGAGGGGCAGCGCAGTGTGATGAATGAAAGAAATTCATCAGTTGGAAGGAAGCATGGGACCTTTTCTGGCCCTGCTCCTTGCACGCAGCCATCTAATCTGAGTCTGAGTTTATTTCTGTATAAAAATGTCTGATAATGTTATCTGCTCTGTGACTACCTCATGTCAGAAAATTACATCTGATATTTTAGAAAAAAAGGCCATACATTTTTTTTTTTCTCCAGAAAAGTAGGATACAAAATGTTGATTAAGACTATGTTAAAATGTACAGGTAAAATTTGTCTTTCAGTGGAGCAATCACAGGTCTTTTTTCGTTATTGTTAAAAATTATTTTAGGTCATTCAAATTTTCTTCCTTTGGCTTTTCAATATTTAAAAATTTCTCTTATTAACATACATTCCCTCATATGTTCTCTAACACATCCAACATATTTATTTATTTCTGCTATAGACAAGATACTATACTGAAGAAAAAGGAAAAAAACCAATGGAAGATATTTTGATATACGTACACAAGTCTAAAAATATTCTAATGTGATATGCAAAAGTAAACATTGTTGTCTAATGGAGTTAAGGACTTTTTCCCTTAAAAACTCCATCTTTAATATTGTTCTATGTCCATTTTAGAAACCAGAAAATTTTTTAAAAGTCTTTAAAACACCTCTGAGTACTTAAGAGAAACAAGATCTTACAGGAGACAGCTTATCACCCAATAATGCTGGACGAATGAGGTGTTGATTAGACTTTTTCAAAATGGCAGACAGGGCAGTCATGGGCACTGCTTTTTATTAATACAATACCAGCTTCAGATTAAGTGGCGGCAAACCTCACCAATAAGGGTCTGGCCACACAGCTGATGTGATTAACTGAGTCAAGACAGATAGCAGAGGCCATGAGGAATATTTCAAGAAGACAAAGAGCTCAGAAGTGGATGAGATTATTCTACCTCAATAATACAGATAACATCTCCACGTTTGGAACTGAAAATTCCAGCGCTTCCACTGTAGCCTATCAGTGTTACGTACAGTGGTGGGAGGCTACGAAGGAAGAACAGAAACCAGAAAGAAGCCATACAGATAAAACACCTGGGTTGCCGACACCGTCCCTGGCCTTATTCCAATCTATCTTCCATGTTGAGGGCAGTGTTTTACAAAACACGTTTATGATCTTGTACTCCCAGGTTGAACATCCTTCACTGGCTTCCCACTGCTTTATGTCCCCCACTGTTTGCCTCTCGTGGTCCACCAGGGCCCTGGATCATCCGGCTCCTGTCTCCCCATCCCCCCTAGGCTTCGCCATGCTTCCTTCAGTTCCTTAAACTTCCAGTGCCCCTTCTTGCTCCCTCTGAAAGCTGCCCACTTCTTCTGTCTCTCTGCTCCCTGCCATCTGTCAGGAGACAGCTTAAACCGCCCCTTCCTCAGGGGCACTCTCCCTGAACTCACGCTAATTTCCCTCATAACCCTTACTACAATGCAACCCCATTAAACAGCCGTTCCTGTGACTCTGTTACTTCTGTCCCTCTCTTGGCTAAACTGCAGAAACCATGTCTGTCTTGCTTCCCATTGTACTCCTAGGGTCTGGCACAGTGCTGGTACTTAGAATCCTTAGTGAATAGAAAGCTGAATAAATGTAATTTGCAAAAAAGCAACAAAAGTTTGAGCACATTTTCTATCACTGTGTCAGACTGGCTGGACAGCAGGATGCTGACTCCTTAAATCTTCCTGGTACTCAGGAGGTCATTTATCATCCTGTCTCCCTTACAGCTAAATTCTGGGGACATGAGACTGCTCTGGTCAACAGAATGTGTGCAGAAGTGAGAGTCACCTCTTCCAGGACTTGTGGCAGAATGCCCAACACAATCTTCTATGCCATTCTTTCCCCAGCAGTGCCATTGGAAGCTAAAGACTCTGAGATGATGGAAGCACCTGGGGACAGGAGCCCAGGTTCCTGAGTTGCCTCTTGGAAGAGTGCCACCTCCCTCATACTGGGCAGGAGTAAGAACGTGAAACTTTAGGTTAAGTCACTTCAATGTTTTTTTTTTAAGTACAGTGGTTAGGGCTAATTAATACAAGTGCTTATGTTACTCTTAATAAATTGTTCTCAGTCTGGATACACAGTAAAATTAATGACGCTGAAGAAGACTAGTGATGTATCAACGTGGTAACCCCTTTGAAGTTTAAATCCTGAGATTTACCACCATTAAATGAAGAGTTCAATTTAAAGAAGAAAGTCAAGATTTTAAATTAGTTCTGAAGAGTACTTCCCCTTACAGTCTAGTCAAAGGGAAGGAAGTTCTGAAAATCTAGGATGCAAGGAAGAGAAAATATACAGAAAAGACCTGAAAATGTTAAAAATGAGATGAAGCCATCAAAGAATAATGACTGGTCCCTTAACTAGGGCTAATTGTCCTACAGGTCCCAAACCAATAGGTCAGATATGCAGCAGTAGGCCCCTTTCTTATAATAAACATGCATCATCAGGGAATCTAAGTATTTAAAAAATGCAAAACAGATCGCATTAGTCCCTTTCTGCTCAAAGGCTTTACGTTGCCTTTACAATAAAGTCCAAGATCCTTAAGGGAACACGAGCTCTCACTTGACTGGGCACTGTCTCTGTCTCCAGCTCCAACTCTGCCACCCTCCCCCTTCCTTTTCATTCCAGATATACCTTCTTGTAGTTGCTCAAGCTTTGGGGATTTCCTCCCACCTAAGGTCCGTCTAGTCAAGGCTATGGTTTTTCCAGTAGTCATGTATGGATGTGAGTTGGACTGTGAAGAAGGCTAAGTGCCAAAGAATTGATGCTTTTGAACTGTGGTGTTGAAGAAGACTCTTGAGAGTCCCTTGGACTGCAAGGAGATCCAACCAGTCCATTCTGAAGGAGATCAGATCTGGGATTTCTTTGGAAGGAATGAGACTAAAGCTGAAACTCCAGTACTTTGGCCACCTCATGCGAAGAGTTGACTCATTGGAAAAGACTGTGATGCTGGGAGGGATTGGGGGCAGGAGGAGAAGGGGACGACAGAGAATGAGATGGCTGGATGGCATCACGGACTCGATAGACGTGAATCTGAGTGAACTCCGGGAGTTGGTGATGGACAGGGAGGCCTGGCATGCTGCGATTCATGGAGTCGCAAAGAGTTGGACACGACTGAGTGACTGAACTGAACTGAACTGAAGGGCCTCTGTGACTGCTATTCTTCCTCCCCAGCTAACTGCTGCTCATCCTTCAGTTCACAGATCAACTGTTACTGCTTTAAGAAAGTTCCCCAACCCTCCAGATTAGGAGGGACTCTTGATTGACTGTGTATTACAGACTTCTTGTTGCATGTCCCAGTGTCTGGCACCTTGTCAGTTCTCAATAATCATTTGTTAATTGATGAGGTGGAAGGTCATGGGAGGCAGTAAAGAATAACAGGAAAATAAAGACCTTACATTATAAACTAGAACACCCTTGAGCCATCTTCCCTTGGGATCTTAAATGTTCCAGCTATTGACAGATCCTTGGTCCTTCAGATGGTCCTGGTATGGTGAGCATTTTGTAAGGGGCACAAAAGTGAAAGTGGAGAAGGAGTCTATTTTTGGTCCACTTTTAGGTAATTTTAGGTGAATAAATGAAAAGAAAACAGTAGTCACAAATGCCTGCAGAGGCATTTTTAATACAAGGCAAGGCGACACAGCATTCAAACAGGAACAGGCTACGGCTATACACAACAACATGGATGATTCTCACACACAAAATGTGGAATGAAAGAAGCCAGACACAAAGGAGTACATAATGTATGAATCCAGTTATACAAAGTTGAAAACTGGCAAACTAACGTAGGCTGAAATAAGGGAGAATGGTGGTTACCTCTGGGGGAATTGATGGGAAGAAATACAAGTGAGTTGCTAGAAATGCTGTTCACACATGAGTCAGACACGACTGAGCGACTGTAGGTGCATATGTATGAAAAATTCATTAGGCTGTGGACTCCAGATTTGCACGCTTCACTGTAGGAAAGTGGTACTTTAATGAAAAAGAAAACAGGAACTCTACTTCTGAAACCCCTGCAATGGCCCTATCACAGTCTACTGGATAACGTCTAAATTCCTCAGGAAGGTCTACAAAGCTCTTTGTAATCTAGCCCCTTCCAGAGACGCTCTCATCTCAACATCCAGCGCTCCACATGTGCACGGGATGCTCCAGGCATGTGGTTCCCCCTGAATTTTCTAGACAGGCCATTGCATTGCTCACCTCCATGCTTCTGCATCTGCTGTGCCCATGGTGCTTGTCAGACAGAAGGTGCCTGCCAAACACTGGTTGAACTTGAACTGAAAAACGCACAAGTGCAAGTGCAAGTCGCAAAGTCATGAACGACTCTTTGCGACCCCGTGGACTACACAGTCCATGGATTTCTCCAGGCCAGAATACTGGAGTGGGGAAAATGCACAGTAAAGCATATAACTGTTAGCACAGAATAAGGACACGTTGACCAATGGTAGTTTAAAGAAACAAAAACCCCTTTCAGAGCATAAGGAGACAGAGATAGGTGAAGTAAAGAATCAAAATGAATACCTTAGTCTTCAAAAATGAGGTCTTTTTTTAAGTCCAAGTTTAAAATGTTAAACAGTTTAAGGGAAGAGAAGCAACCATGATGATAATTTAGGGGACTGTGTTTATGGGTATAGGACCTGAATTAGGTCAGGATATTCACAGTAATAGCAGTAATAATACTTAATTGCAGTATCTGACATTTATTGAATGCTTACTATCTATCAGGCAATTTGCATTCATTATCTGATTTAATCTTCGAAGCAAATCCTTGACGGTCTGCTCTTAACCTCCATTTTTACGTATGAGGTAACTGATGCTCTAGGAAGGTAGGAGCCTGCTGGAGACAGGCTGTGGCAGTGTTCAGATTCTAACCCAGGCCTAAGGGGCTCTAGAGTCTGGCAGTGAGACTTTTACCAAAGACACTCTCAAATGAGGATCTCAGAAGCCCACATCATGGCAGGGGAACAGGCAGAAAAGTGGCACAGCCTCTCTGCCATGTTTATGGGCAGTATTTAAACATCCATAGCTGGAGATTTATCCTTGGGAAAGAACACCCCGGAGTCCCAAAGGTATGGAAAAGAGTCTAAAAATACAGCTAGTACAAAACCGCACTATGAAGCTGTGTGGCAATTTCCTGTAAGGTACTCAACCCAGCACCTACTACAATAAAGCAGAACCACCCTAGAGGGACCCACAAGAAGATATATCTGAAGAAATGGTTACCAGCGACCACATGCCAGAGAGGAAAAAAAATGGAGAGAGAAAAGAAAACACCCGGATTCAACAGAATCTTATGACAGACACACGGGTCCTGCAACAACCCACAGTACACATTATACTAAAGGCGCTGGCAAGTTGAATGCCACCTGGTTTATTTTGGGCAAATCTTGGACACAGTATATTTAGTGTGGTTTCCTAGGGCTCTGGGTATTGGAGCATGTGCCCATCTGCTTGGCCTCTCTCCTGACTGGCTGCAGTGAAAATGACCTCTCTGGTCACAGCAGACCACCACTGGAAGAACCACCAGCTTCTTGGAGACTCTTAATGTGGTTCATTCCTAGGCCTGGTACTTAATTGAAAAGGGAGGGTAATAAAGTACCCCCAGATGAGCATGTATATATCCCTGGCACCTTTAACAAATTACATTGCCAGATCTTTCTATGTTATTCCTCAAGGTATCTTCCAAAACCAACATTTCCAGGGTGTCCTGCTACTCTGTAATATACCTAAAAAAAAATTTTTTTTTCAGGTCATAGGGGAAGGCAAACAGACACATTTTTTACATTGACAGGCCTAGAAAAATCACAATACACTGCCTGTATTACACAATGGGGCCTTGTATTTTTACAGCTAAGATGCATTAAAATACAGGCAGTGGATCCAGACTAAATCAATTTAATGACCTCAGGTGAGGACTCAGGGGATGTCCATTCTTACAGCAAATCTCGACCACGCAGCCTCGGCCACAGTAATTGAGCCCCATCAGCGTCTCTAAAATCTTACTGTGCAATGTATGTTTTGGCCCCAAAGAAATGACAGCTCCTGGACTTAAGGAAAGGAAAAACAGTTGACTTACAGGAAAGTGCTGATTCTGTTTTATTCACAACAAAGACTTACACCTAATATTTTTTCCCAAGTATTATTCAATTAAATGGAAAAATTGTACATGAACTACAACTTGAATAATAATAACAAATAGTGTGAACTATCCCAGCTCCCTCCCAGAGACAGGATTTTCCATGATATATTGTGTGTCTCTTTCTAACTGTTAGCTTCTCTGCTAATAAACCACTTTTAATCACTAGTAATTTGTTGCTATACTTCCTCTGGGTTAATTCTTTTATGTATCAGAACACCATGATGAGAGGGAAGAAGAATCAGGGTGCTGAGTGGGGAGACTAAAGGATGGAGGAAAAAGAGAAGTAACGAGGGTGTGGGAGGAGATGCCGAGAAAAGGAGGACACTTGAGTACAGCTGATAAAGTCAAAAATATCCGGGAGAGGGCACTTGTTCATCAGCTCGGGGAGAAAGTACATGCCAGGCTAGAGGGAGGGTGACTAGGGAGCTCTTATTGGTTTTCCAAGGTGGTTGAGCATAAAATTGAAGTCATATATACTCTGTGCTGTGTTAGCAGCCAAAAAGTAAAGTTATCAACACTACTGTTGAGCAGTTAGAGGGCAATGCAGAGACCAGCAGAAACTACCTCCCTTTCCAGAAGGGCGACAGCTTCGAGGGTAGGAAACCAGCCTGAGTCATCTCCAGAATGCAAGCACCATGAGTCCTACCTCATTGTCAGCACCTCATTTTCCAGCCTAACTAAGGCTAGCAGGCAAAACCTAAACATTCAGCAGGCAACTGAATTTATTACTGACTCAGCTCATTACAAATCTTATTCCGAATATGACGAATTTTCAAGTCTACTATAAGTAACAATGCTAAGACACAGAGGGCAATTTAAGTATTCCATGCTATTAAATAGATTATTTAAATGAGAGTCCTATTTCATTTATAAGTAATACTTCACTGGAATGTTTCCAGGTAATTGTGTGGCAGAGAGAAGGAGATTCGGCGGCTTTAAGAAAAGATCTATACTGATGTTATATTTAGTGAAACAAAAATAATATATGTTTTTGATATACAAGCCAGTCAGACAACCACATAGAAAACTGACTGTGTCTTCAGTTCAATTACAATGTTCTAGGGAAAATGGCTGTTTTAAATATAAGCAGGATTTCAGTGGACTGGCTATACACTGGAATCACCTGGAGAACTTTAAAAATTGTTATTCCCAGGCCACACTCCAGAATCTCTGTAGGTGAAATTAGGAGTCAGGAATTTTAATACCTCAGTTCAGTTCAGTTAGTTACTCAGTTGTGTCCGACTCTTTGCGACCCCATGGACTGTGGTATGCCAGGCTTCCCTGTCTATCACCAACTCCCGGAACTTACTCAAAGTCATGTCCATAGAGTCAGTGATGCCATCCAACCATCTCATCCTCCATCGTCCCCTTCTTCTCCCGCCTTCAATCATTCCCAGCATCAGGGTCTTTTCAAATGAGTCACTTCTTCAGTTTCAGCTTCAGCATCAGTCCTTCCAATGAATATTCAGGACTGATTTCCTTTAGGATTGACTGGTTTGATCTCCTTGCTGTCCAAGGGACTCTGAAGAGTCTTCTCCAATACCACAATTCAAAAGTTTCAGTTGATTCCAATTTGCAAAGTTCAGAATTATATGCTAGGACTTGTGCATTAAATCCTCCCACAACTGTGAAAGGGAGGTGCCATTAGTTCCATTTTACAGATGAAGAAACCTGGTAGTAAAGGACAGAGCCAACATTTGGAACTACCATTGATCTGGCATGATAGCATCTTGTTTCATCCAATCTTCAAAGCGACCCTATAAAGCGGACATTTTAGAGAGGAGATTCAGAGAGATGAACTATCCTGAGGATCTGTCAGGACCAAGTTGCAGAGATGTGTTACGCCTGACTTCAGAGCCTGCCTAAATCACTTAAACATTAACTTAAAACATACGCAGAGCCCGATTTACTAATCTCCAATTTGCAAATGCCTTCTGATAAAATCTCCTTTTCTTTTTCCTGACTGCGTCTGGGAAGGGGTAATCTGCAGGGCTCTCCTTCCATTTAGTCAAGTTTCAAAAACTAATTGAAAGCAGTGTAACCCAACTGGAGATTCTAACATGGCAGGAGGTTGACGGAGATGACTTCAGTTCTTTTCAGAACAAACTTATTGCTCCTTGCAATTGTGCAATCTGTAATTTTATGTATTAAGCAATCCCTAGGTCTATCGTAACTAGATACATAAAGCAAATTCTGCTTTCTTCTTTTTTAATGACAATCTTTCCACTTTTAAGTGAGAAGAATAGAATCTCATACCAAAAGGATTCTTGGACTCATCTGATTCAATTTTCTCATTTACACAAGGGGACACCAAGGTCCAGAAAAATGATTCTTTCAAATGAGCCAAAAATTTTTTCCATAATACTTAGACCGAGACAATATGCCCTGCTCAGTGGATGTGAAATTAATGAGGAACACACAGGGGTTTTAAAAAAGAAATAAACAGTATAGAGTTAGGTCAGAGTGCTAAGGAACCAGAGGAGCAGTTAATTCCACTTCCCTTCCATGGATTTCCTATTTTCAAAAAGATATTATGCTCGTATTATTCCAAAGTTATCACAGGGCTACTAGGGAAGGCCACGTTCTGATCTATGACGGGCCTTCCAATGTGGACATGTGGCATGAAATGTATTTGTATTTTCCATTCTCATTCTCTCCTGAGTACACAGTGGCTATGTGTCATGCGATATCACAACAGATTAAATACAAAAGATAGACAGGAGAACCCACCTGTCTTTTGTTGACAAAGATATTACGGAAACTTGCAAAAATTTAAAACAATACCACTCACTACCTATGCTTCTTTTTGTTTTTGAAACGACAGTTATTTTTTATGAAGATATATTTACTTTCTCTGTTTACACAGTTTTTTATATGTTACTATGTTGACATATTATGGGTTTATTATTGCCTGGCTTCATTTCTAACAGATAAACAGTAACAGATAAAACATATAAACAAAAGTTCTCTGGGATTTCTGAATTATTTATAAGAATATAAAGATGTCTCGAAGAGCACAAAGTTTAAGAACCACTTCTTTTTTGGGTCATAACACCTAGAGTGAGCTCCAGATTAGAAGTTATTCTGTAATTATTTGGTGAGCAGCAAAAATAAACTGCACTGTATTTTTGGTTAAATGCATAAAACCAAGTGCTTTTCCATAAATAGCATATACTAGAAGTATCAATAATGAAAATATAAATATTTAAAACATACCATAATGTTTGTAAATCTGTCTTGACATTTCTCTCTTTTAAATGTGCTAAGAGCTTAAAAACATTAGACTTTTCTTGAATTCTGAACATCCAATAGTGAAGAAAATATGAAATTGAATTCAGGTTTGACACTGCCAACACCAATGGCAAGTATTTATTGAGCACTTACTCTGTGCCTGGCCTGTTCCTAAGTGTTTTCCACCTGTGTTCTCCCTGAGTCCTCAATATACAAGAGGATGGGCTTGTCCAAGCTCCTCTTCCAGTAAGTGGGAGAGCCAGGATTTGGACCTGTCTGTCTCCAGAGTCTCTACTCCAAACTACTGTGTGGACCACTGTGACTTACCTAGTCCACCCCTGTTTTAGAAACCTTCCTCTCCTTCTTGCCAGAGCAGAAGGCATTTTGATTGCAAATGATGAAACAGGAAATACAAATCAGAAAAGCTCTTAAGTGTATGACTTAAGGGATATGGATAAGAATCCATGGTTCCGCCTTCTGTTGGCTTTACAGCGTGGGTTCCTGTAGGGCAGAATTGTCCTTACTGCAGTTGCATTATTTATTCATTTGGAAGATAACACCCTCTGTGTGAAGTGCTTCAGAGCTGGGCCATCAGATGGTAGCTTTTAAGAATTTTTTTTTCCCTGGGGAGGTTTTTCACAAGAAATTCTCATAAAGGCAGTATGTCCCCTATTTCCATGGCACAAACACAATTGCCTCACTCAGCCCTTCTTTAGGACTTTAAAAGGAAACGTGATAATAGTAAATGATGATACAAGAGAAATAACAGGTCACCTTTCCTGAACCCCCATTTGGACAGAGTGGTGAGAGAGCCCGCTTGCCTGATGTTATTACATTCAGATGCCACACGGCCTTTAGTCTGGGTGACTATCTTATTGGTGACTTTAAAATATACACCATTATTGTTGTAATTATAAAATACAATATATAACATCACCATCATCACTGTCACGAGTAGCAGAAGTCTCTCATGGAAGAGTATCTATCTATCTGGCTCCTTACTTCTGTATAGACAATAGGTGATTTGGAAAATTTCCTCTGCATTTGTGCTCACTCTAACCCTAATTATCAGAGAATGGAGCAAAGAATTATAGGTCTTCTTTGCTTAGGCATCTTAACATGCATACCTAACAGCAAAAATAATATTTCTAGACAGTTGGGGAACTCAAGAGTGGGGAGAGTGGTATTCTAATAACCAAAATCAGGAGCTCTTCCTGCGCTTTCTAAAATTTACCCCAATTTTACAACTTTTATGCCACCATAATATAAGTGTAATAGCAGGAAAAAAATTATGATTCAACTGTGACACAGGAAAAGGAAGTACTTTCACTTCAAGTGAGAGGTGATACAATATCACATATATGACTAGTCACAAGAAAATTTGCTTTTTGAGTACCCTCCAGGGATTCAGTCTCTTGAGCAACAAGACTGCCATCACTACATGGAACCCATATAATTTAATAGGTGTACACTATGCTTAATATGAAACTGTTTAATGTGAAAATACTATTAAAATGTGAAATAAGCTTGGCCTACCAAAAACAAATTCATCTAGTAACTTCTTGAGTTCCTTTCACAATGAGATGAAAAAATGGAATCTTCGTTTATAAAATTATATGTTCCTACTTAAAATTCCTACTTGCACATAATAACAATAAGAGCTTAACATGGTGAGGATTAATTTAACAGTTTCATCTTCTTCAAAGAATGTTTGGAATAATGTTTTGCTTGACTTCTTTCATAATTTATTTGTGAATACTGATTTTATGACTTTCAACTTAAGTGGACAAAACAATATACGATCAATCTTTATATTAGAAAAGGCGTGCATGTATGCTCAGTCATGTCCCAGTCTTTGTGACCTCATGGACTGTAGCCTGCTAGGCTCTGCTGTCCATGGGATTTTCCAGGCAAGAACAGTGGAGTGGGTTGCCAATTCCTCCTCCAGGGGATCTTTGTGACCCAGGGATCAAACCCGTGTCTCTTGTGTCTCCTACATTGGCAGGCAGATTCTTTACCACTGCACCACCTGGGAAGCCCTTATACTAGAACCCAGAGCAATTATTCTGTAGGCAACTTATCCTCTTATGTAACAATTCTCAAAGCAAATAGGAGTATAGTTCCTTAAAAAAAAGGTACCATACAATACATTTAAATGATATTTCCCATTTTATAAAAAGATAAAAAGGGAAGGAAAGAGAGGAAGGGGTCTGATTTCATTTTCACAAATATATCTAATGATTCTTAGGAGCAAATCTTAATACTGCTGCTGCTGCTGCTGCTGCTAAGTCGCTTCAGTCGTGTCCGACTCTGTGCAACCCCATAGACAGTAGCCCACCAGGCTCCCCTGTCCCTGGGATTCTCCAGGCAAGAACACTGGAGTGGGTTGCCATTTCCTTCTCCAATGCTTGAAAGTGAAAAGTGAACGCGAAGTCTCTCAGTCGTGTCCGACTCTTAGTGACCCTATGGACTGCAGCCCACCAGGCTCCTCCATCCATGGGATTTTAGTACTGGAGTAGGGTGCCATTGCTTTCTCCCAATATTGATACTATTAGCCCCTTTAACAGATAAGGAGAATGAAGATCAGAGAGGTGAAATTTACCCAAAGTCTACAACCTGATAAACAGGGAAGTTAGGATTCAAACTCAAATTTGTCTAGTTCTAGGGCAATACTCCCGGAAGAGGAAATGGCAACCCACTCCAGTATTCCTACCTGGGGAATCCCGCGGACAGAGGAGCCTGGCAGGCTGCAGTCCGTGGGGTCACAAAGAGTCAGACACAACTGAGTGACTTAGCACAAGGGCAATACTGCTTCTCTCTCATTAACTGAGAAAAGTGGAAAACAACTGCATAACCTGAATAGGATTCACTATTATTTGATGCATTAAAAATTAGGTACAAATTGCATAGGGTTCAATGAGATAATTCATGTAGTTAGTCTACTGCCTGGCACATAAAAAATGCTCAATAAATTACTGTTTATAATTATAATATTATTAATATTTTATTTGGGTCATCTATCATTCTCTAGTAAGATGAGTACTTCTAGAAGTTTGCTTATATAAGCTTCTATAGTTACAGGAGGCAAGAAAAAGGGGGTGGGGTGAGGAGCAATCAAAAAATAGGAAGGGAGGGGAGAGAACTCTAGTCATGGCACTAGATATCTTGAGAGTGGCAGGGAAACTTTCAGTGGAAGAAAATTTCAGAATAGTTGTTACACAAAAGACAAGCATGTAATTAGCAATGGTCATAGATTGCTTTGAACTGTGGTACTGGAGAAGACTCTTGAGAGCTCCTTGGACTGCAAGGAGATCAAACCAGTCAATCCTAAAGGAAATCAACCCTGAATATTCATTGGAAGGACTGTTGCTGAAGCTGAATCTCCAAAACTTAGGCCACCTTATGCAAAGAGCCAACTTGTTGGAAAAGACCCTGATGCTTGGAAAGATTGAAGGCAAAAGGAGAAGAGGGTGGCAGAGGATGAGATGGTTAGATAGCATCATCGATTCAATGGACATGAATCTGAGCAAACTCCAGGAGATAGTGAAGGACAGCGAAGCCTGGCATGCTGCAGTCCACAGGGTTGCAAAGAGCTGGACATGACTGAGCAACTGAACAATAACAGCATAGACTGCTTACACCACTTAGCACAGTAAATTCAATATGGCTCTTATGAGTTAAGACTACCTATACCATATATAAATTAATTCAAAGATACAGACCAGGGAAGTAACCTGGGGAAAAGGATAGCTAACACAGATAAACTTTAGTCTAAATATAAAAGGGAAATATAGAAAGAAAATGAATACTTCTACTGAAGAACACATGATACAAATAATAAGTCGATGTTATATTAGAAGAAAGCATGGAAGATCTCTGCAATCCTGCTGAGAAACTATCCCAGCAAACCTTCAATAATTCTATGGTTCATCTAATAGATTTTATTATTTTTCTTAAACTATAGTTAGTCATATTTAAAGACATTAACTGTTATCTTGCTTTTACATTAATAATATCACACTTCAAAGTATGTCATAGTATCTTTTAGGTCAACATTATTCAAAAACATTGACACTCTATTTCAAAATTTTTAATCTTAGAAAAATAATTTAGTCTTTCCAATTGGTTTCTGTTAGTGTGTCATATCAAAATAGAGTTTGTTTTTTTCTAAAAAAAAAAAAAATTTAATACACATAATGCTTCCTGTTGCATTCCACTATCACAGTTCACATTTTGTCATTTTCAACAGTTTTAATATATGCACCTCCCTCTGACTCTGTGTGACTCCATGGACTATAGCCCACCAGACTCCTCTGTCCATGGAGTTCTCCAGGCAAGAATAGTGGAGTGGGTTGCCATTTCCATCTCCAGGGGATCTTCCTGACCCAGGGATCAAACCTATGTCTCTTATGTCTCCTGCATTGGCAGGTGAGCTCTTTACCACTAGCGCCACCTGGCAAGGGCTAATGTATGCACAGTATAGCCCAATACACTGGAGAAATTAATAAGGTGGAGAACTGAAAGTTTGAAAATGATAATGAACCCTTAAATAAGAACAGCGTATGTTTTTCATCCATTTTCTTGCTACTGTACTCATTGAACAGCTCTTCTAAGAATAAAACCTTAAAGAACAGGAACTTGTGGCAAGACCAGACAGAATATTCTGGAACTATGCTTTGAAGTCAAATTATTCCTTAATATCAGGAGATTTAATACTACCATTTCACCATGAAAATAATCACAGATGAATGGTCTAACCAGGACTAATTGTCTTTGAAGTGCTTTAAATTCAAGCATTAAAAACAGTGCTTGACAAAACTCTTTACCTTATCAAAAAATTACAAAGAAAACAACTTGCGGGCAAAGCGCAATCCAATTTGGCTTGTATCCAAAATCAAAGCCGCAATGTTAAACAAAATTTTTAAAGTGTATGAGAATCATGTTATGAAGACAACCTAAATTTGAGAGCCTGACCTTTGGTGCTTATGTTACTTTATCAAGGTGACAAAGTAACTGCTGGATGACATCGGCCATTTAGCAATCAAAATCAGAACAATCAATATGTGCAGTCTTTCCCTGTGATCGTTTTATGATCCATATTCAAATTCTGTACGAGAAAGTGCAGCTGTAAAAACAAATTTTATAGCTGAAGCAAAACACAAAAGATGAATATCACAGGTTCAGGGGAACCTTTGCTTGCATCTGGATGAATCCTTTGGGGTGTCTGAAAGTCAGAACATTAAAAACTAAAGTTTTTTTCTCAGTGCTCTAGTAGCCCCCTTCCAAGCTTCAGCACAAGCTTCTTCCTTCTGTCTGGAAAACCCTTCATGTTCCCTGCCTCATTCACTTGAATTCTTCTTCAGAGTTCAGCTGAAGCATCACTTGCTTGTGGTGTCTAGCCTGACTTCCCAGATTCAGCCCTCCTATACTGTCGTTTCCTGTTGGCTCAGGAGGTAAAGACTCTGCGTGCAACGTGGGAGATCCCTGGGTTCAATCCCTGAGTCAGGAAGATCCCCTGGAGAAGGGAATGGCAACCCACTCCAGTATTCTTGCCTGGGAAATCCCACAGGCAGAGGAGCCTGGCAGGCTAGAGTCTGTGGGATCGCACAGTCAGACACGACTAAGCAACTAACACTTTGACTTTTGACTCTGATACTATACCAGTGTGCCTCTCTTCCATGGCACTTGGCATAGCTACAATTTTACATTTTTATGTGTTGTTTTGTGTATGTCTTGATGAGAGTGAAAGAGGAGAGTGAAAAAGTTGGCTTAAAGCTCAATATTCAGAAAATGAAGATCATGGCATCTGGTCCCATCACCTCATGGGAAATAGATGGGGAAACAGTAGAAACATATTTTGGGCTCCAAAATCACTGCAGACAGTGACTGCAGCCATGAAATTAAAAGACGCTTGCTCCTTGGAAGAAAAGTTATGACCAACCTAGATAGCATATTCAAAAGCAGAGACATTACTTTGCCGACTAAGGTCCGTCTAGTCAAGGCTATGGTTTTTCCTGCGGTCATGTATGGATGTGAGAGTTGGACTGTGAAGAAAGCTGAGCACTGAAGAACTGATGCTTTTGAACTGTGGTGTTGGAGAAGACTCTTGTGAGTCCCTTGGACTGCAAGGAGATCCAACCAGTCCATTCTGAAGGAGATCAACCCTGGGATTTCTTTGGAAGGAATGATGCTAAAGCTGAAGCTCCAGTACTTTGGCCACCTCATGCGAAGAGTTGACTCATTGGAAAAGACTTTGATGCTGGGAAGGATGGGGGCAGGAGGAGAAGGGGACGACCCAGGATGAGATGTTTGGATGGCATCACGGACTTGATGGATGTGAGTCTGAGTGAACTCCGGGAGTTGGTGATGGACAGGGAGGCCTGGCGTGCTGCGATTCATGGGGTCGCAAAGAGTCGGACACGACTGAGCAACTGAACTGAACTGATGTATTGTTTTTTGATCAGTTCCTTCCCATTAGACTATATACCTCAGGAAGGAAAGAGGACATGGCTGCTTGTTCTCACCTTACAACTTCAGAATCTAGCACAAAGCTGGGCACAGAATAGATGTCTAATGCATGTTTATGGGATGATGAAAAAGAAGGAAAGAAGTATTTACTGTTATTGGGTTTAAAACAGTTAGCACTGGGTAAAAATGATGACTAGAGTTCTACCCCAAGCCAAGCATAGGATAGTGGACCCCCTTGCCTCTATCTTACTGGGTTCCCTTCTACCTTCTTCCTGAAGCCCATGCTACTGAGAACACGGGGCAAGATATACAGGATTAGAAGGAGATCTCAATACCCTATGTCATAGCCTTCTAGTGCCCTCACTCATCCTTACACGCTTTATTCATGCTGGACCTCACACCTTCCTTTTGGTCATATGGTCAGTATTCATTCATACTTCTACTTCAGTGAGAGCTTTCTGGTGTGTGCTAAGTCGCTTCGGTTATGTCTGACTTTTCGTGAGCCTATGGACCATAGCCTGCCAGGCTTCTCTGTCCTGGCGATTCTCCAGGCAGGAATCCTGGAGTGGGTTGCCCTGCTCTTCTTCAGGGGATCTTCCTGACCCAGGGATTGAACCAATGTCTCTTAAGTCTCCTGCATTGGCAGGCAAGCTCTTTACCACTAGTGCCACCTGGAGGTCAGCCTTACCCAAAAGAGTGGCTGTAATGGTATGGCCGCAAACTTTCAGAGCAGTTACATGCATTGAATTGATTCTACAGCAGTGCCACTGATGACAGGCCCCTGAGAACAGGGGTTATCGCTAACGCCTACAGGATTCCAGGGGGTACACAGTCTGTTTTGTTCTATGGCTAGGAGGGGAAGGGGGCTGATACTGTTTGAGGTTCAGGAGGCCAGGGGAGTCAGTCAGAGGGAGAAACTCACAATATGGGATCCTAACAGAACAGAGTATTCAGCAAGCCCATACTGTTTTCCAAACTATAGTCCCAGCCATCTTGCTCATAAACACTCCCGGCATGCATGCTAAGTCAATTCAGTCATGTCTGACTCTTTGCAATCCTATGGACTGTAGCCCGCCAGGCTCCTCTGTCCATGGAATTCTCCAGGCAAGAACAGCGGAGCGGGTTGCCCTGCCCTTCTCCAGGGCATCTTCCTGACCCAGGGGTTTGCACTGGTGTCTCTCACATCTCCTGCACTGGCGGGCAGGTTCTTTACCACCAGTGCCACCTGGGAAGCCAGTAGACACTGTCCTATGGCTTGTTAAAACTTAAGTATTCATGTAACATGTGATTAGTGACATAACGTGATGGAGAAAAAAATAAAAGATGGCCAAGTAGAACAAGTGTAGAAGGGCTTCTAAAATTTTAATTAATAGATTTTATTTTTAGAGAAGTTTTAGGTTTAGAGGGAAATTGAGGTACAGAGAGTTCCTGTATTACCCTCTGCTCCCTCTCCACAGTTTCTGAAGTGTCTTTAAAAAATATAAAGACACTCCACAGTGTCTTTTAAAAAATATAAACTTAACTGCCAGAAATAAAATGCTCTAAAATCTTCACCTTATGTTTCATATTAATTAGCAAATTTTCTATTTTACATAAGGATGAACACTAATCAACCTATTTTAAATGACTTTCTAGGTTAGTTCAGAAGTAGAAAAGTTAATAAATACTGATAAAAGAAAGAAAGCGAAGACAGAAAGGAAAATTCAGACATAATTCTTTCATTCAAAGGTAACTACAAAAAGTTTATTGGTACATATCTTTCTGTGTATATATATTTAATTTTTAAAAACAAAACTGGGATCATATTCTACATACTATTTTGGTTAAACAGATGATACTTATCCATTCAATGGAATATCCTGGCCATTTGACACTTCATTAAATATTCTTCAATATTATTTTTAATGGTAGCATAATATTCCATTTTAATGGCAAGCATCATCTATTTAACCAGTTTCTCCTAGCTCTGGATATTCAATATTTATTTGCGCAACTGCAAGCATCTATTTTACCAAATTCACTCTTTTATACAACTTTAAAGAATGGCACTTTGTAGGGTGGGAAAACCAATGCAGTGAAACACTAGACAATTTATTTTAATCTTTATACAAGATTCTAGTGTTGGCAAGAAGGGAAAGAAGAAAAGCTCTTCCTATGACCCTTGTTTAACTTTAGACAGATGTGCACGGTCCAAGGCCAGCAAAGTGATAAATAGGTTTTGGCAGCTCATTCTCCCTACCTTGAGTAGGATTACAGTGTGTCATTGGGGTGGATCGTTTAGAGCAGGAAGCCAAGGACACTGTGTGGTGTTCTCCCAGGAGAGACTCACAGATACCTCATAGAAGGCTTTGGCAGGATTCTCAGCATGCACAGAGGAGTACAGAAAGTGGCTTTATTTGAAGGCTTAAATTCAGCTGAAGGAACCGCTGGGGAATCCAGAGAAGGGAATGCCTGGGCTTGGGTGAAAATAGCTGGTTTATTCTTGCTTCCACAGAGCACAAAAGCTTTACTGATGTGCCCCGCAGTCATTTGCTGACCTCACACCTTGAGATAAGTAACACACACACATCCTCATTAACACTGCGTCAGTGACTCTGAAGGGAAGGAGATCCAGGAGACTGAATTTCTAATTCACACTGACTTACTCTACTTTCACATCTCATTGCAATTCAGTGTAGCTATCAGCCCTGCACAGACAGGGCAAAGAAAAGAAGTTTCTTCAACAAAAGCAGCAATGTATCAAGTCTCCTGTGAAATTTCCTAAATGCTATGCTTTAAAATTGCAGTAGTCAGTTATGGGTATATAATTCTACCTACCTTCTAAATGACTTTTTAATTTCTTTCTTTCTTTTTTTAAGTATATGTGCTGCCAAAGTAAGCACTGTTGACTTTTTCATTTTTAAAGATAGAGCTCTGCAGTGGGAAAAAAAAAATCCCAAAATGCTACCTTTCTTTATACGTTTTATTATAATTAACTTTTCTTCAAAATGGGAAAAACTGGCTAGTATTTTTTTTTTGGGGGGGGGGGCGCCAGTAATAAAAGTAATGCAACATGACACTATAAAAATCCATACAATATAGGAAGGAATATTCTAGAAAGTAAAAATCACCTTTAATCCCATCATTCACAGACAGATGATATTAAATGGTTGGAGAGCTGATGTATATTGTTAGACTGTTTTCCTTCTGACACGTAAATATTCAAAAAAACACATTAGACATACTTACTTTGTAACCTTCCTTTCCACTTTAACAATATGAATATACATCTTTGTCAATCAAGTTTTTTAAATGGCTGCATAATTAACTTTTTAAATACTTAAAAAAATCCTGACGCATGTTTACTTTGACAATTACATTAGTAAAAACTTTTTCTTTCTTTTTTGGGGGTTCTTGTGTTTAATGTTGACATCTGGCTTGTTTCTAAAGAGGGAAACTTCTTAGTGGACATTAATTCAAATAAATAATCTAACCATTTATAGCTACAAATTTTTGCATAAGAAAAGACTATGCACAATAAAAACAAAAATTAAACCATTAAAATGTCTAAAAACTATTTACTTTTTTTGAGTTGGTTTTATCAGTTGTTTACTTTCAAAATGATTTAAGTTAGAATTTTTGACATTTTATGTGTTGCTTAACATGTGTTACTTAAAATGGGGTATAAACAATAAGATCAGATGATTTGTACAAAGCAAAGCTTTAAAAGAAAAATTCAATTAAGCTAGAAAAGATGTTTACTAGGCTTTATTAATTTGAAATTAATTATGAAAAGCAAAACTCAACTAATTTTCAAAAAGAATTGAGATTAGAACCCAAAATGATGAAAGAGGAAGAGGGGATAGATACAATTTTAAATTGCTTAAAAATCTTTTAAGTAATACATCATCAGTAGAGTGTGTGAAAAAGAAGTCATTAACTTATGTAAAGTGATTGATTTAAGAGGGTAAATTAAAATAATAAGCCATCATTATCAAATGGCATTGATACTATATATATGACAGCACTGAACTTCTGCTTATTTATTACTTCCTACTCTCCTGCTCAAAGCACAGACAGGTGATAATTAGAAAGATACCCTTAATCTATATATTTACATAGTAAAATAGCTGATTCTGTTCTGAAACAGTGGGTTTTTTTTTTCTATTTATAACTTTTAATAGACCTCTTTAAGATTCTGATGAAAGCTCTATTTGAAATATATCTCCCCACTATTCTGTTTAAAATATATACCCATTTTATTGCAGACACAGAAGATTCTCCCTTTAGGTACTCTCCCTTCCTGCTTAGTAATGTGCTCAGTGGCTCAGCTGTGCCCAGCTCTTTGTGACCTCATGGACTTTAGCCCATCAGGCTCCTCTGTCCATGGGATTGTCCAGGCAAGGATATTGGAGTGGGTTGCCATTTCCTTCTCCAGGGCCTTGCTTAGTAATGGATGCCCTAGAAAAAAGACTACATTTTCTTAGCTGCTCTTAAGTGAGGTGCGGCCATGTGACTAAATTCAGTGAGATAAAAGAGTTTAAGTGTCATGTTCAACTTCCAGGAAGTGTTCTTAAAGGCAGCATGTCCTTCTTCCACTCCTTTATTGTTGACTGAGTGTTTAATCTGTCATTCTGGACCATGAGGTAAAAACTAGAGGCTCAGGAAAGCAAAACAAGATGGAAGGAGCTTGGACCACTGGTGATCGTGGAACTGCCGTACTTGTCCTGGATGGCTTATCTCTGGAGTTTGCATAGTTTGAGAGGCAAGCGGACTTACACTTTGTTAGACCACAGCTACTTGGTGTTCTGTCACTCACAGCTGAACCTATTATTAACTAATACAGGTAGAAACACATTCAAGTTTGCATATAATTTGGGGGCAGGAGGAGGGATGTTCATAGATCCCAAATTCAGAATATTACTTTAGAAACAGGATACAGTGATAACTACTTAAGTTTTGTACTCTGTAATTAACACATTTTTTAACATCCATTATCTCACTTGATCTTCCAATCAGTCTGTGAAATAAAAATTGCTTTTATTCCCATCAGTTTATAGATTAAAAAGCAAACAAAACCCCACAAAATTGATTTAAAAACAAAAACAGATACAAAACTGAATCTCAGGATATATCTCCTGCTCAAAGTTAATAACAGAAAACTGTAACCAAGGGGGATGCCCATGCCCTTATCACTGTGCCAATGACTGTAGTACGTGTGTGTGTGTGTGTACACACACTGTTGCTTAGTCGTGTCTGACTCTCTGAGACCCCATGAGCCTGCCAGGCTCATCTGTCACGGGATTTTTCAGGCAAGAATACTGGAGAGGGTTGCCATTTCCTTCTCCAGCAAATCTTTCCAACCCATCAATTCAACCCGTGTCTCCTGTGTCTCCTGCATTGCAGGCTGATTCTTTCCTGGCTGAGCCATCAGGGAAGCCCTGTATAGGCTTTCCCAACTTCTGTAAAAAATCATTCTAAAAACATCTAAGAAAGTTAGATGTGTATAAAACTTAAAAGTAAGAGTTATATTCTAACAGGGGGATTCTATTTTCATCTAACTGAACAAAATTTTTGACATTACAAAGTTCTTCATTAATTAAAATTGCTTCTAGTTTTTATTTTTAGCAACAGATAGTGTTACAATTTGCCTATGATTATTTAAAATACAAAAAGCAAAAGAGAAATAGTTGTTTAATGTGCAATGCTGTACTAATGACATCACCCCCCCCTTTCCTCTGGAGAATGGCCTTTTCCTCAGTGGTGCATAACCCAAGATAGGACAATTCAGTGCTCCTCTAATAATTTTATAAAGGGAGCTGGTGGGACAAAATTTCTTCTCAGCTGGATGATTATTAGAATATGGGCCCCACGATGCAGATACTTAAAATCTCATGTGAAATAAATGATCATCACACACACATAAAAAGAGGGTGAGACAGAGACAGAGGTGGAAAGAGAGTCCTGCTAGTTTTAGCCCCTGAGATGTCCAGGCTTCCCTGGATTCTGTAGACTTTGATTGGACTAGTCTCCTCATGGATGAAACAGGCACAAACTAAGTAACTAATAACAGTTTTTGAACTGTGGTGTTGGAGAAGACTCTTGAGAGTCCACTGGACTGAAAGGAGATCAAACCTGTCAATCCTAAAAGAAATCAGTCCTAAATACTCATTGGAGGAACTGATGCTGAAGCTGAAGCTCCAATACTTTGGTCACCTGATGCAACAACGAACAGACTCATTGGAAAAGACCCTGATGCTGGGAAAGGTTGAAGGCAGGAGGAGAAGGGGACGACAGAGGATGAGATGGTTGCATGGCATCACTGAATCAATGGACACGAGTTTGAGTAAGCTCCAGGAGTTGGTGATGGACAGGGAAGCCTGGGGTGCTGCAGTCTATGGGGTTGAAAAGAGTTAGACATGACTGAGTTACTGAACTTAACTAACAAAAGAATGATTTTAATATGGAGACTTGGGATTTGCTGATGGAAATTGTGCAGTTCAAATCTAGTTAACCATCTCAAAAATTTTGTCACAAAAATGTTGATCATCTTCTTTTCTTGGCAAAGATTCTAGTACAAGCCAGATCCCCAATCAACATTCTCTGAACTTCTTTGGCATTTAAAACACCAAAGGGATAATTCTGTCTATACTTTTAGAGCCCTCCCAATGACTGTATCACTGCATCTTCGGTGGCATCTTTCTAGCATTTTGTATATTTTACTTAGCTTTTTTTTCACAAAGAAAAATACAAGTGATCAGTTTTAAACATAGTGTCCAATTGAGCCTAAAGATTTACTGCTTTTAATGCTCCTTATAATTTCTGATTTGCAGTAATAAAAATTATTCACTGATTTCTTATATCCATTCAACAAGTATGTATTGAAAGCCTATTATGTATCATATTCTTTTAGGTGTCAGGAATAAAGCAGGGAAGAAAAGAGCCCAAATCACCTGTTCTCAAGGGGGAAAATTATAGTGGAAGTCTCACTAATAGCAGAACTTTCATTTTTCCATGGCTCATTAATTTTTATAGATAAGTATGAAATACTATAGAATAGTTACATAATTGTCAAAATAACATTATATAAATATGGTGACATTTTCAAGACTGGTTGCTCACTATGAGACAATGCCATCAAGAGTTAGAGATCTTGGCACATATCTGGAGAAAACCATAATTTGAAGATACATGTACCCCAATGTTCATTGCAGCACTATTCACAATAGCCAGGACATGAATGCAACCTAAATGCCCACCGATAGAGGTGTGAATAAAGAAGATGTGGTGCATATATATAATGGAGCATTATTCAGCCATAAAAAAGAACAAAACAAGAAGGCCATTTTAGTGACATGGATAGACCTAGAGACTGTCACAATGAGTGATGTAGGTCAGAGACAGATGTCATATGATACTGCCTATATGTGGGATCTAAAGAAATGTTATAAAAGGTACAAATGAACTTATTTACAAAACAGAAAGCATCGCAGATGTAGAACCAAATTCATGGTTACCAAGGGGGAAAAAAGATTCCCTGGTAGCTCAGATGGTAAAGAATCTGCTACAGTGCAGGAGATCTGGGTTCGAGCCCTGGTTGGGAAGATCCTCTGGAGAAGGAAATGGCAACCCACTCCAGTATTCTTGCCTGGAGAATCCCATGGACAAAGGAGTCTGGTGGGCTATAGTCCAGGGGGTCACAAAGAGTTGGACACAACTGAGCAACTAACACAAGGGGGGAAGGGGGAGAAGAATAAATTAGGAAATTGGGATTGACATATACACACTATTATATACAAAATAGATAACTATGGATGTGAGAGTTAGACCATAAAGAAGTTTGAGTGTCGAAGAATCAATGCTTTTAAACTATGGGACTGGAGAAGACTCCTGTGAGTCTCTTGGACACCAAGGAGATCAAACCAGTCAATCCTAAAGGAAATCAACCCTGAATATTCACTGGAAGGACTGATGCTGAAGTTGAAGCTCCAATACTTTGGTGACCTGATGTGAAGGGCCAACTCATTGGAAAAGACCGTGATTCTGGGAAAGACTGAGGGCAGGAGGAGAAGGGGGCGACAGAGGATGGATGAGATGGTTGCATGGTATCACTGACTCAAAGGACATGAGTTTGAGCAAGCTATGGAGTCGCAAAGCGCTGGACACAACTTAGCAACTGAACAACAACAGTAACATTCTACTATATAGCACAGAGAACTCTGCTCCATACTCTGTAATGACCTATTTGAGAATAGAATTTAAAAAAGAGTAGACATGTATAACTGAATCAATTTGCAGTACAGCAGAAACTAACAGAACGTTGTAAACCAACTATACTTCTATAAAAACTAATTTTAAAAAAGGTAGAGATCTTAACCAACTAACAAACGAATCCAACTATAAAAATTTAAGTGTTTCAGTTCATAAGATATAAAAATGCAGATTTACAGCAATTCCACTTTTGGGGAACTATCCTACAGAAATAACAGTGAAAATACATAGGACCTATGTATAGGAATGTTAATATAGCATTGTTTGTAAAGGCAAAAAACAAACAGGAATAACTTGAGCGTCTGTCAGTAAGGGAAGACTGTGGTCTTGTGACTAAATCTGGGACATGGGAGAATAAGGCAATGTTTAGAACTTCTGGTTGTGGCCATTGAAGGGATGGTTCATACGTTCTCCTGCCCCTGTCCCCCTTCTAACTGGCTAGAATGTGAAATACTAGTGAGCATCCTGGACCATAAGGATAAGTTAGATCCATGTCTATTTATTGGGGGGTGTCCTTGATATCTATGATAATCAAGTGATGAATAAATGCACAAATTTTGTAAAGAAAATAAAACAAAATTCACCAAAGCCTGTATATGCATATATAAAAATATTTTTATGACTGCAGAAAAAAATGTGTGGACACTGATTACTGCAGGAGCAATGAGAATTTGGAAAAGGGGATGGCAGAGGCCAATCTCATCATAATTAACTCACATTACTTTGTGATTAAAAAAATACCAACTGTATAAAACTCAAAGACTAGTCATAGAACTTAAATATTCAGAGTAAACACTGGCTAAGACTTATGCTGTTCCAAATAGCAGAATAAAAAAAAAAAAAAAACACAAAACAGAGTTGAAAAGACTTCTGTGATCTTATTCCAATCTTTTTTTAACATTTTTTTTTCCTATGGGAAATTTGAAACCTACCAAAAGTAGAAAGAATAGTACTACAATAAAACCCTTGACACAACTTTAACAATTATAACTCACAGCCAATCTTTTTAATCTCCGTCACACCCCCTCTTCAAATTATTTTGAAGTCAATCCCAGATATCATATAATTTTATCCACAAATATTTCAGTACATATCCTTAAAGATAAGGACTTTTAAAAACACAACCATAATAATACTATCATACCTAAAAAATTAACAGTAATTTCATTTAATCTGATGAAGTGGAAACTAATGGTGGTTAGAGACTTGTTGCTGACAAAAACCGTAATAAGATCTTCAGGTCCTCGGAGCTTTAACCTAGAAGTCTTCATTCATTGAAACCACTTTGATTATGAGTTAATATTAATGAAGCCCTTATTAATGAAGGCTAGGTTCTGTGAAACACACTGTTTGGTCATATGCTATCTCATTTTATCCCCTCAAGGACCACATGAAGTTCATAATATTTCTGAAGAACTAAACGAGATGTTGCGGATCAAATGCTTGCTAATTACATGAGATGGCAGCCACGAAATTGAAAGATGCCTGCTCCTGGGAAGAAAAGCTATGGCAAACCCAGACAATGCATTACAAAGCAGAAACATCACTTTGCCAACAAAAGTCCGTACGGGCAAAGCTATGGTTTCCCCAGTAGTCATGTACAGATGCGAGAGCTGGATCATAAAGAAGGCTGAGCACTGAAGAATGGATGCTTTTGCACTGTGGTGCTGGAGAAGACTCTTGAGAGTCCCTTGGACAGCAAGGAGATCCAACCAGTCCATCCTAAAGGAGATCAACACTGAATATTCACTGGAAGGACGGATGCTGAAGCTGCAATAATTTGGCCACCTGATGTGAAAAGCCAACTAACTGGAAAAGACCCTGATGCTGGGAAAGACTGAAGGCAGGAGAATGAGACGACAAAGGACAAGACGGTTGGATGGCATCACCAGCTTAATGGACATGAGTTTGAGCAAGCTCCAGGAGATGGTGAAGGACAGGGAAGCCTGGCATGCTGCAGTCCATGGGATCGTAAAGAGTTGGACACGACTGAGCGACTGAACCACATTAAGTACATATAGTGTTTAAAGCAGGACCTGGCTCAGAGAAAAAAGAAACACGGTGATTCTTTTTGTGTTAGGGGGATCTAAGGACAACTTAATCAATAGGTTTGGCTTAGTAAGATCTCTTTCTTGGGAATTTAAAACTGGGCACAAAGATTGAGTTAGTTAGCTGTGAGGAAATGAAGCATAGAATTATATAGAATATAGCCATGGAGTCCTTCATGGCCCATCAAAGTCCTTTGTTGACTAAGCTTATGGAGAAGCAGAAATCAAGGGAGCAGCAGAAGATGCTGGCCAGCTAGGAGGGCACCCAGATGTGCACAGAGAAGCAATATAGGAGACAGTCTTGAGATCGAGACCTTCTGAATCATCATACTGAACACTCAAAGATGTTTTAGTTCCTGTTAAACTTGGCTGTTTAACTTCCTACAACTGGATCCCATAGCACTTTCCATTTTTCCCTATAATCAGTCACTTTTCACTTGGTCTAGTTCATATGGGTTTTGGCTTCTTGCTACCAACTCTTTCTTCTCTTGTTACTAGTACTATTTGTACCACAATTACCACCACTGTTTGGTACCCTAGTACCCCACTCCAGTACTCTTGCCTGGAAAATCCCATGGATGGAGGAGCCTGGTAGGCTGTAGTCCAAGGGGTCGCTAAGAGTTAGACACGATTGAGCGACTTCACTTTCACTTTCATGCATTGGAGAAGGAAATGGCAACCCACTCCAGTGTTCTTGCCTGGAGAATCCCAGGGACGGGGGAGCCTGGTGGGCTGCCGTCTATGGGGTCGCACAGAGTCGGACACGACTGAAGCGACTTAGCAGCAGTAGCAGCAGCACATACTCCTAGCACAGTGTGTGCAATACAAGACATGTCCTAATACAAGTGAATGCCTAATCAGGACTTAACACTTCTCATCCCTTTGGCTAAACATTCAGATACAAAAGCAATCAGAATTCACCTATGAGGTGACTACTATGGCCTTCCATAATGGTTTCACAGGCAGATTGGTACCATGGGGTCCCTTCTGGCATATCAGTCGGGCATGGCAGATCAGGTTGAATATTCCGGGGGTTATCCAAGGACTACAGTAAAGGGGGTACTTCTTTGTTTCAAAAATTACACGTCAATCATATTTTAACTAATGGAGTTACGTTTTCCCTCAGATTTATTTGGTCTTCAAATCTCTGAGATTTTTGTTGGCAAAAACCACAACATCAGACATTTCTTTCTGGCTGTGTTAGGCATTCTTACTGTACCATACAATCATTTCTTAAACATTTGTAAATGGAATTCTCTCGATAGACTCTAACAGTTTGCCACTTACTCTCATCATCAAGTAATCATAATCTGAATATGAATGTAGGAGTGTATCTAGTCACCACCTAGTTTATGGGCTTTTAATGTTTCTGTTTTTACATATTAGAGCTTCTTGAAGTACGACATACTTGTGTTTCTACTACACAGACACGACAGTAACATATGTGTTATTTTTTCCTCTGGAATTGTTCAGAGCTTTGAAAAATTACTTTCAACTACTTGGGTCAAGCTAAATTTATGGGTCCAATAGGGTTGATAGAGTCCTTACAATTTACCTGAGCCATGTTTAGCCCCCAGCAGTAAATACCATCGGAATGAGGCATTCCAAACTCTGTTCACCCTATAAGCACTACATTTGAATTGTCCTTCTGAAAATGAGATCAAGATGCTGAAAGGAAAAGGTAGGAGACATTAGCTTTCCTGCCAAAAGATCTGCAGACATAAGTAGGCAAAATGACATCTATGTACAGGGATTGTTTACCAAAAATATAATAATAATAATAAGGCAAAGCAGTTTTATAGCAAAAGGTATAATTTCTTAATGACATTTAATGAAATCTGAGCCTAGAGAGAGTTGTTCTCCTCAGTCTTAATTTTCATGCATTACTAGGAAAAGCTTCTATCACAGTTACAATTTTTCACTTGGACATCTGGGCTGGCTACTCCACCCCCTTTTAATCTTTGCCAAAGAAACATTTAATACATAAAAACATTCAGTTATTTTCTTTTGGCTAAAAAAAAAAAATCCAGTCTTATAAAGGAGGTGTTCTCTACAGCATCAAGGTTGATGAAAACCATACTCTCGCACAGGAAGTTCAAAAGACAGAACGGCAAGCAAGAGCTGACCCATCTGCTATGGAAACATGTTACCATCCTGCGAGGGCCAAAACCACTGACAAGAACACACCGTTATTTATGAAAAGCCTTTCCTCCCCGCCTCTGGTCAGACTCCTCGCTAAGCTGCCACTGGGCTGGGCGGGCCTGCTGATATCTGGCTGGCGTTGAGTCCTCATAACTGTCAGGAACAGAGGTGCTAGTGAAATATTAAGAGCAAAATGAGGTGGCCAGACCAATCAGGGGCAAAAGAAGTCATTTAAAAAGCTGTGAGGAAAGACGGACCTGCCAGTTCTAAGCATTTAACTATAATTCTCCTTCAAAGTTGACGGACCCTTAAAAGGTGACAAACAGGAGCCCCTCAGCAGCATTTCTTTTCGCTGGCCAGAGTCAACGCCCAGAACACTTGGGTTTATCCAGTGGGGCTTCGTTTTCTTTAAAGATAAGTTATTTCTTCATTCAGCAGCAGAGGAGAATCTGGAGACAATAGGCTGGGTAATTATTCTGATTTAAATGCACTGGAAGAGATTTCATATATTGTTCAAAGTTGGCCAAGGAAAGGTCTTAAGAAGAGCATTCAGCTATCAGATGAATATTGTTCTAGTATCCAACAGTATCATTCTTTGCTCTAAGAAAAGTCTAGCACTGGGGGATACATATGTAGGTAATCAGCCTAAGTGTGGTCACTTTTAACTTTAAGATCCCACAGTATGACAGTAAAAATAAGGACACAAAAATAAAAGTTTTCCACATGCAGTTAATTCAGTATGAGATGAGTGCTTTCCAAAGCTTCACTTTAAATGCTTGACTATTTAACAGGTTATACTTCAGCTTTAAGATCTAATTTTCACTCCTCCCTTTCTCAAATCCACAAGTTTTCTGAACAAATCATGGCAGACTCCAGGAATATTTACATCCTCGATTGCAAAGGCTCAGTCGTCTCTATGGTATTCAAAGCTTAGTCAAGCTTTTCTGGCTTCATGAATATTTATTTCTCAAAAGTCATCTAGTCCAATGTCGCACATCAAGAACGAGGTATCGAACAGTTAACTTGCACCAGATCCCATAATTAGCTGTCATTATTAGCTTCTTGGATTTTACATCTAAAATATACATCGCTATTTCTTTAAGTCTCCATTTTCAGGCCAAACTTCTGCACGCGAGCTTTACATCATGTTGAGCCAGGTGTATTGTTACCACTGTGAAGTTCCAGTGTGGTTAGGAGCATTGTAACATCAAGGTCGGCACCACTGGAACCACCACATAAGACTTTTTCCGTGATTCATGTAACCCTTTCCATGGTTAATAAGAATTAGTTATTGGAACCATTTTTTGAGCACAGCCATTTCCTTGAACTATGATAGGTTGAATGCCTTTTCAGTTTCATTTTCTATAGAAGAATCTCAGGCTCAGAGAAGTTAAGTTCTTGCCTAGGATCACAATGTAGTAAGTGGCAGAATGGAATCTCACAATTGGGTCATTATATCTCTAATCATTATATTTTTTCTACTACACTGAATTGCTTTTAGTCACAACTTACCCTTTTTTATAGCAAATAATTTAAATTATCAAAGTATTAGGCCAGAAATTTATTTTAGTTCTACAAATGGAAAAAATTGTCATAATTAAGTAATTAATGAATAATTGGTGGCAAAGCCCAATATTAAAGGTTTTGACAAAAAGACAATTCAGAGTTTTAAGTTATTTAAATTTTTTGAGTGAGAAAATATTCCCAAGATTTCAATTTTCATTCTGTGCCTTGTATGCGTCTCTAAAGAATAGGGTCCAAATTCTAAGCCCTTCTTCCTTTCTTCTCCCTCCCCTCTCCTACCTCCCTCTCCCCGCTTTCTTTCTTTCTTTTGGGACTGTTCCTCTGCTCCTCTGACAAATGACATTAGGATTCTACATCAAAGTTCACATGATGGCTTTCACTGTTCAAGGCTACTTTGCCAGCTCAGGCCCTTCCCCAGCTCCAAAGGTAGTTTTTTCCTATTGCTTGCTTTCTACAGCAAATCAAGAAGCATCCTTGGGCAGTTACTCTATATGCTGGTAATGTTCTAAGAGGTTCACTTCATTATAATGATACTGCTACGTGGCACATGTTGTTGCTAGCCCTACATTACAAATAGGAATCTTAAGGTACAGAGAGGCCAAATAACCTGCCCAAAGTCAAACAATGGAATCAGAATATGAACCCACATAATCTGATTCCACTACCCATGGCCTTATCCACAATACCGTATTAGCCAATATAATAAAACAACCTGCCAAATGGCTATAATCAGTTCTTTTACTCATGCTCATTGAGTTAAGATGGAATATAGAATGAGGTGTAAGTCAAGTAAGAACACATTGTGTTATCTTGCGTCTGAAATGAGTTTTTTATGGGTCATCCTGAGTCTAGGCCCTGTGTACCATCACTCGCTATAATACCAGCTAGGCAGACACATCACTTTGCTGACAAAGGCCTGTATAGTCAAAGCTATGCTTTTTCCAGTAGTCATATAGAGATGTGAGAGTTGGACCATAAAGAAGGCTGAATACTGAAGAATAGATGCTTCAGCACTAGGGTGCTGAAGAAGACTCTTGAGAGTCCCTTGGACTGCAAGGAGATCAAACCAGTCAATTCTAAATCAACCCTGAATATTCATTGGAAGGACTGATTCTAAAGCTGAAGTTCCAATACTTTGGCCACCTGATGCGAAGAACTGACTCATTAGAAAAGACTCTGATGCTGGGAAAGATTGAAGGCAGGAGGAAAAGGGGGCAACAGAGGATGAGATGGTTGGATGGCATCGCCAACTCAATGGACATGAGTTTGACCAAACTCTGGGAGATAGTGAAGGAAAAGGAAGCCTTGCTTGCTGCAGTCCATGGGGTTGCAGAGTCATACACAAGTTACTGACTGAACAACAACAAGGCAGATAGCACTGAGAGTTCAGCAACTCAGGGTTTTCCCTGTCCTCTAAGAGCTAGTCCCCTTTCACCAGGAGGGGCCTGAACAGTGCTGGAAAGAAAGTGGGAGAGGAGACAATGTCCAGATCATGTGCACGTCCAAGAACCTGAAGTATTTTTTAACAACAGCAAGAATCCAAACTGGAAAGAGTATTCAAAGCACCTAATAATTATCATTATTTGTTTCCTGGCACAGCGATTATTAGGCTCTTACTAATGCTTCCCCTCCCCTCACAGTGTGCTTTATAACTTGGACTTACTATCCAATTTTAAGTTCTCAACCAAGAGCATGAGAAAGTCACTTGCTCCATTACATATCACCATTGAGCAAAGACCTTAGGGAATGTTTGATGGCCATATGGCATATACAGAAATATATCTGTATTATGTAGAAAATATATATAAGAAGATATATATGTATAAATACACATTGTAATATATACATGAAAACTTTCCTTTCTTCACTATGGGAATAGTTAGGTATTCTTGTTGTATAACACATATGGACATATGGCTGGGGTTATACATTTGTTAAAGGCAATGCCAGCAAAATTTTACCTTTGTAAAAGGTCACTATCATACAGAACCAAGTGTTCTAATAGTGAAAATACTCCCTCCCTCTCTACTTTCCTTGACAACTGCTCCTTAGCCTATGGATGCCCTCAGGTTTCATTTTATGTTTATATTTTTAAGAAGTATTGCCATTTGTAATAACCAGGTTCTCTCTGTGTTTAGGGGTAAAACAAACATTTTGTAAACCACGGATTAACAATATCCTCCTCAATCTCCACTCAGAAATCCAAAACCTTCTGCTTCCAAAGGCCTTAGAGAAGACACTTGGGCAAAACTTTATCATATGGCAGGAGTTTATGGTATACTTAAAATATATTAGAGCAATTTTTTAAAAAGCTATAAAATTATGGTCTGTCATAGATACTTTAAAGACTTAATTCTCAAAGCTTCAAATTAAAATATCATATATGGAGACAGGAATTTTTTTAATGCTTGATTATTTCAAGTTTCCATTTAGTCCTTCAAATGACCCAACATGACAGAAAAGAAGAAGAAGGTGGGCAACTTGAGAGGCCTTTTTCCTTTCAGTCCAGAGAGAAATGGATGGGAAACGTGGGAACCTTCCCTTAACCTCTGAGAACTATTTTTATGCAACTAGGAGATATGTCAATAACCGGGTTTCCAAGCCTCAAAATAAACACGCCACGGGGGTGCACTGGCAATGATATTTTAATATAAATAGCCCTTTAGGGGACAGCAAAGTTAATTTTGTATAACTACTCTAGAAAGGCATTAAAAGCAAACACACACAGTACAAAATTGCCATATTTCATCCAATCTAAGACACTATCAATTGTAAGATACATCCCAAAGATGTTAAAATTCAGAAAAAAATGCGCATCTTAGAGTAGAGGATCTACAGTGAGTATGTGATAATTCCAGCTTTGAGGGTGAACCACTGCAGTATTTCAGTTAGAACTGCAAATTACAATCTACCTCCTAAAGCCCCTTAAATGCAACATACAGTTAAATCTATACTTGACCACCCAGCATTTCAGGCAATTATCTTAGTGTGTGGGTTAACAAAGTCTAGGTGATCTCTGTATAATGTATCTGTTATATCCTGGGAGGGATAATTGCTCAAACCACTTTCTAATAAGACCTCAAGAAGAAAAATCACAACAAGGTGAGTCTTAATTTGTTAACTGATTTTTAAATAGGTTTTCTATGTTGATTTTTTAAAGTTAAGTTGTAGCTCACATACCATAAAATACACTATTTTAAAGTATGCAATTTATTGAATTTTACTGTGTAACCATCCCTACTATCTAATTCCAGAACATTTTCATCACCCCATAAAGAAGCCCAGGCCCCTTAGCAGTTATTCCCACTTCTTCTTCCCCACTTCACTAGCCCCTGGCAATCGTTAATTTACTTGTGGTCTCTATAGTAAATTATTTCAAATATTTCACAAAAATGGAATCATATAACCCATCCCTCTTGTGTCTGCCTTCTTTTATTTAGCATAAGGTCTTTGAGGTTTATGCAGGTTGTAGCATATGAGAATATGTCCTCTATTTTTATGAATGAATAATATTCCATTGTATAGACATACCACATTTTGTAAAAACCATTCATCAGCTAAAGAACATTTGGGTTGCTTCTAAATTTTGGGGATTTTGTGAATATTACTGTGACCACTCATGTACAAGATTTTGTGTAAACACATGTCCTCAGTTCTCCTGGGTACAGGAGTAGAATTTCTGGGTTGTATGATAGCTTTATGTTTAACTTTCTGAGGAACTGCTATTTTCTAAAGTGGCTGCATCATTTTATGTTCCAGCCACTAATGTATGAAGGTTTTTCCACATCCTCACCAACATTTATTATTTTACTTTTAAAAATATATAGTCATTCTCATGAGTGAGTGAATGTAAAGTGTTATCTCCTTGCAGTTTAGATTTATATTTCCCTCATGGCTCATGAGGAGAAGGCAATGGCAACCCACTCCAGTACTCTTGCCTGGAAAATCCCATGGATGGAGGAGCCTGGTAGGCTGCAGTCCATGGGGTCGCTAAGAGTCGGGCACGACTGAGCGACTTCACTTTCACTTTTCACTTTCATGCATTGGAGAAGGAAATGGCAATCCAGGGATGGGGGAGCCTGGTGGGCTGCTGTCTATGGGGTCACACAGAGTCAGACACGACTGAAGCGACTTAGCAGCATGGCTCATGAAGCTGAGTATCTTTTCATATGCTCATTGGTCATCATCTTTGCATAAAAGTCTATTAAAATCCTTTGCCAATTTTTCAGTTGGGTTATTTGTCTTTTAATTGTTGAGTTGTAAGAGTTCTTTATATATTCTGAATATCAGACTGTTGTCAAATATGGATTTGCAAGTGCTTTCTCCAATTCTATGAATTGTTTTTTGACTTTCTAGATAGTATTCTTCAAAGCAAAAAAATGTTTTAAATTTTGATCAAGTCCAATTATGCTGATGTATATAATTAGAGATATGCCAACAACCACATTTCTGTTTTAAATTATTTCTGTTTAATTCTAAAGTTATGAAAGAGACAACATCTATGAAGTAGAAAAATTAAAGAATGCATATTAATTTTGTCATGAGACATTTATAATAAAAGAATGTTTTTCTGTACAAGTTAGGGCAAAGTTGCTTAATAGGACATTAAAGTAAATCTGTGCCATTTCTTTGACAATGGATAAAAGTTAGGACCATATCTAGACAGCCTATCTGCTTATAGAATTTCCGTATTTTTAAATATTTTGGAATCTGTATCTTGACTAAATGCTAATATTATTAGTTCACAGAACATCTTTGCTTGGCATCATTTCTAAAGATGTGAAGTTATACAAGCATATTTCCCCTGTGACATTTCAAAACATGCTCAATCATTAGAAAAAAATTAATTTAAAAGACATCTGTGCCAATATGTGTATTTGCTTCTTGTGTAGAGAGCTACAACAGCCAGAACTTCACTTTGGTAAGCATAAAATATGCTATGGTGACTTCCAAGCACTGTATAGTTTTCAAATGGAAAACAAGCTGGAGTAGCTTTGAAGGTTTGTCAGAAACTGTAACGTCTGGGTGGCAAGTGGGATCTCACTGGGCTCAAGGGACATTGCAAAACCCTACTCCCAGCCATCTGTTGCTTTGTATCTGCAATTCTGCTGGAAGCCAGTCAAAAAGAGGATAACAAGTGAAAACTATTTTGGCAACAAAATAAAAAATAAGAAACCCAAAACAAACATCTCCCCACAAACAGATTTTCTGTTGGATTCAAATCATACATGGTAAGAATTTTTTGAAAATGTACAAGCTAATCTCACTGAAAATGCCAAAAGAGACAGTGAAGACTGAAAGAAAACCAGGAGGGGACCTCCTCTTCAGGAGGCATTTGTCTGTTTAGTTGTGTTTCCTCCTAAGATAGAAGCTCCTGGAGGCAGAGACCTCTGCCTTCTTAGAACCTCGGGTCTGGCTAAATATGTTAGGAGAAGCTATAAAAAAGGATCATGTGATCTGTAGAGGAAATAAATGAGCTTGAATGAAAATACCTACAGCATGCGATTTCAGATGAGGAAAGAATAGTGACTGTGGAAGTGGTATATTCTACACTGGAAGTGGTATTCTAGAGTGAAGTCTTTAATAGCTGTTCATCACTTATTCAGCAAATATTTGTAGAGCACTTAGCATGGGTACTGCCTTAGGTGCTGGTGATACAACTAGAAACAAAAAGAATGAAAACCTTGCCCTCATGGTGCATACAATTAAAAGCTAACGTTCATGGAGCATTGATTTGTGCCAACCATTGTATTCAATTGGACAAGACTGAGCAACTGAACAACAATTGTATTCAGATCTTCATATGTGATAGCTTCTTTGATCTTCACTCCAGTCCTATGGATAAACTGTTATTATTATTTCCACCTTACAGGTAAGACAACTGAAGTTTAGGTTAAGGGACTTGTCTAGGTACTGGAATCAGTGACTCACACACAGGTCTGCCCAACCACTGAAACTCTAGTCTTCACAGCTGCATACTCCATCAGAGATTCACTCTGTGATTCTAAGACCATAATCTTACAGCTGCTGTCATGTTGTTTAATTTTGGATGACAATTATACAAATGACTGTTATACCATCTTTTCCTATATTATAGCAGTACAGTCATTTGTGGGCTTCCCTAGTGGCTCAGAGGGTAAACTGTCTGACTGCAATGTAGGAGACCTGGGTTCGATCCCTGGGTCAGGAAGATCCCCTGCAGCAGGAAATGCCTACCCACTCCAGGATTCTTGCCTGAAGAATTCCATGGACAGAGGTGCCTGGAGGGTTACAGTCCAAAGGGTTGCAGAGTCAGACACAACTGAAATGACTTGGCACACAGCATACAGTCATTTATAGATGAGAGAAAAAGCCTCAAGATTTGTAAAGTTTAAATATGATGCTATGTGACGGTATGTCTGTCTGATTATTGTTGAAAGGAGAAAGGAGATACAAAGTTAAAAGAGATATTCATGTGGGAAGAAATAATGCTATGAGTTATTCTAAGATGGAAAAGCACTATCTCCCAATAGAAATAAAGAAATGACTCTGCACCTAAGGAAAAGAAGAAAATAGGCAAAAGAGGAAATCTGGCAAACTCTGTGCTAGAGAGGTGTGTAAATCCCAAAGTGATTATTAACAGGAGATAGATAATGAAAAAAAAAATAAACAAACAACTAAAGACACTAGAGTATATATTATCTCTGATGGTTTTTCAGTAATTCAGACTCTTGAAAATACCTTATATTATCATAATCCTCCAGGAATATCTACAAAAATATGATTGCTATATAAAAGTTAATTATGGGTATTGCTTCATAAAATGTCAACTTATTTCAACCTTCAGTTCAAATTTAGAATACCAAAGTCCCTCCTGAGTCCTGTGGCTATAACTTTTATAAAAATGGCTTAGGTGGCCTGTGACATAACACAGGCAGACTGAGGATTTCTGGGAGAAGAGATATGCTCTGAAGTATATGGTACTTTTTAATCTGTTCTAGCAATATCACATCTTCACTAGTAAGATAAAGTAGGTCATGCCTTTTTCTAATTACTATAATTTATAGATTTTTCCTCTTAAATAGTAATTTTTCTTGATTTTATTCTGCTGGGATATCAAATCTCTCAAAAGATGCAGTGATTCAGTAATTAAAGAAATACAAATCTTCCAGGGTCAAAATCAACACCATTGCAGATTTTTAGGTAAGTGTGGAAAAAAAGGAGATATTAAAATGACAGCAGAATGTTATACATGCAAAATAATAGTCCCAGTGATTCATAGCTAAATTAGAAACTGCCACATGATGTATTGTGCAAATTGCAGCCCAGATTTGTGCTTCATTTCGTTTAACCAATATTTACATAGTAACAGTATGCCAGGCTTTGTGCTATAGGCACATAGACAGAGACAGAATGGCCCATTCTCAGCCTCTGATAAATTTACATTATATAATTACATAATTTTATTATGTAAAAAATACATAATAATACACTGTGTAATATTGATTAATATAAATCAGTGAAAAAAGCAAAGAAGAGTCCAATGCTATCATTTGTATAAAAAGGGGAGAATAAAGAAGAAAATATATATTAATTTATATATGTGTTAGTTACTTAGGTGTGTCCAACTCTTTGAGATGCCATGGACTGTAGCCCAACAGGCTGCTCTGTCCATGGAATTCTCTAGGCAAAAATAGTAGAGTGGGTAGGCATTCCCTTCTCCAAGGGATCTTCCCAACCCAGGGATCTAACTCAGATCACATGCATTACAGGCAGAATTTTTACCATCTGAGCCACCAGAGAAGTCCTATGAATTTATATATATACCCATATATGTTATATATTTTATATATATATATACACACACACACATACATACACACACACATATACATATATATATGCTTCCCAGGTGGCACAGTGGCAAAGAATCCGACTGTCAACACAGGAGATGCAAGAGAGGTGGGTTTGATCTCCAGGAAGATCCTGTGGAGTAGGAAATGGCAACCCACTCCAGTATTCTTGCCTGGAAAGTTGCATGGACAAAGGAACCTGGTAGGCTACAGTCCATGGGGTTGCAGAGTCGGACACTACTGAGCATGCATGCATGCGTGTGCGCACGTGTGCACACACACACACACACATACACACACACATGGTTGTGCTTCTTTTAGCTGTCTCCAGGAAAGATAAAAGGGTGGCTGGCAGGAGGACCTGGACATCGCTTCTACCATTTCTACAGTGACCATGAATGCCAGAAATACAAAAGCAGTTAACAAGCACAAGTCTTTCCCAGTTTTCCAAGTCACTAATATTACTCATAGAACTGTTTCATCAATCTCTCTTGTCCACATGGGATTGCAAAATTTCACAAGGTTGAGAATCGAAACAGAAAAGAGTAAAATTATCATTGCATTCCTCCTACTTGGTGCCTGCTAAACACATAATTATTCACATTCCCCTTGTTAAATGTCCCCAAGTAGGTGTTAATGCACTGGAAGCTTTTGTTTCTTTAAAAAAAATTATTTATGGATAAGAGATATGTGAATGTTTATAAAACACTCCATAAACCTCACCCCAGCTCTGTGAAATTGGAAGTATAAAGGAAAAACTAGTGTAGAAGCACAAGAAATACCAACAAATGACAGTAAGTATAAATTAAAAGGAAGCCAAAGTGGGTATCAGGGAACTGGTGGAGAAAATGGAAATAACAGGACTCTTACCTGTCATGTTAGTTAGTAACCACAGTTCTTAGCCTCATTTCTGCTAAGTGGTTAAGAGCCTAGGGACTATATTACCAACAGTTATTATCTGAGTGAGCTTGGGTAAGTTATTTAACTTGCCTCAGTTTCTTCATTTGTTCAATGTAGGATAATAATAGCAACCACTTAACAGGGCTCCTATGAAGGATAAATATATCATTTGGAACAGTGCCTGGTATAGCTGTGTACAATAAATATTATCTATTATTATTATCTCCTCCAGTACTTTGGCCACCTCATGAGAAGAGTTGACTCATTGGAAAAAACTCTGATGCTGGGAGGGATTGGGGGCAGGAGGAGAAGGGGACGACCGAGGATGAGATGGCTGGATGGCATCACGGACTCGATGGATGTGAGTCTGAGTGAACTCTGGGAGATGGTGATGAACAGGGAGGCCTGGCGTGCTGCGATTCATGGGGTCGCAAAGAGTCAGACACGACTGAGCGAGTGAACTGAACTGAACTGAACTACATTCTAAAAGTATTAGCATTCCCAAGGATGGCCCATTATTAAGAATTAGAAAAATCACAGTTCTAAGAGACTAAA
This sequence comes from Capra hircus, assembly GCF_001704415.2. Taxonomy (NCBI): domain Eukaryota; kingdom Metazoa; phylum Chordata; class Mammalia; order Artiodactyla; family Bovidae; genus Capra; species Capra hircus. The sequence goes on from NC_030813.1 coordinate 69,284,089, forward strand.
TAAATTATATAAACAAAGAAATTTGTGCACATGCAGGCAAGTTATATATGCAAAGAGAGACAGGAATGGTTTCTTAATCTGGTTAATTAATTAGTCATAAAACCAATTTTCTATCCAGTCTCGTTAGCAAAATTTAATTACCTTCATTAAATTAGGTGTTAACAGGTCATTAGGACTACATTACAAATTCCTATTATCAGAAAGAGGTATTCTAACAAAATACTCATTGAGAATAAGACTTGAATGAATGACAAATGGCTGGAGATGAACAAACACACAAGGTTCCCTATGGAATCACATATGACCTCAGCCAAACTCAGCAAGCATTAAGAGATAGTAGACAACTGAACTTCTGATTTAATTTCTGCTTTATTTCCTTTTCTTTTTTAGCATTTTCTAGTATTTATCCTTTCTAGTGAGCGTAAAGTACACCAAAGTTGGAAGTAATTTGTAAAAAGCAGTTTGTTGAGTTTCCATTAAAATCTCACAATTATGCAAATACTCAGAGCTTTAGCATAAATACTCATCACTACCCCAAACTCTGTTGCCGAATGAAACACGCAAACCCACAGCTGTGAGATTAAGTACAGAAAACACAGATCTCCACTCTGGCACAACTTCAAATGCCTCATCAGAGACAGAGAAATGTCAAACCCAAAGTTTACACTGAAGCACTACAGCTCCCAGGGACCAGAAAGAAACTATCAGAGCATTCTGTATGGTAAACTGCTTAACACACTTCACCCCTCATGCACTGTAAAAAGGATCAGCTTGCAGAAACTCAGGATGAGTGACTATATGGGGCTCCACAAGTCACTCCCATGTGCTGCAGAAAAAGCCAGCTTGAAGAGCTGCACGTTCAAATGGCTGTTGTTCCAATAAGACCCGGTGTGATCTCTTTCTTTTCCTTGATCATAGTTACAATATTCATGTTGCACTAGTCCAAACAGCAACTCACAGAGCTTCCACAATGATATTCTCCTTTGAACAACAGCTGATCTTCTGCAATCTGGGTGGTGAAGGTTCCAGTGGATTCTAATCCACAGTACATGTGTGAAGCTTGAAGTATCTGCTGACTTAGAGGAAGTTACTCATGGAAAAATTATCTTTGATGCACTGCACACAGTCTGGCTGTGCTGAGATAGTTGTTTGAAAAGAAAAAAAAAATGTGCTAAGCATTGGTTTTAGATAGAAATGTTAAAAACACCGGTAGAAGTTAAAAGACACTTTGGTAGAAAAGGTCTTCCCTGGTGGTTCAGACGGTAAAGCGTCTGTCTACAATGCAGGAGACCTGGGTTCGATCCCTGGGTTGGGAAGATTCCCTGGAGAAGGCAATGGCAATCCACTCCAGTACTCTTGCCTGGAAAATCCCACGGATGGAGGAGCTTGGTGCAGGCTACTGTCCATGGGGTCACGAAGAGTCAGGCACGACTGAGTGACTTCACTTCACTTTGGTAGAAAACACTCAATTTACAGTAACAACAAAAGAGGTAAACTTAAAAAGAACTTAAATTTGAAAAGCTTAAAACTTCTATGAAAAAACACTGTTTTAAAACCCTCCTCTAAAATGCAATGGTATATTTGAACAAATAGAAAGACATCACTAGTTCTTGGTTAGAACACCTAAGCATTATTTTTAAAAAAAATCAAAACCCTGGGTTCTCTAAGTCAATTTATAAATTTTGTGAAATCCCAATAAAAATACCAATGAGTCATGTTTTGGGGAAAAAACAAACTGACACTAGTAAATACTGAAGTTCCTATAAAAAAGTAACAGCAAAATGTTATCTAAGGAAAACAATGGAAAGGAAGAACTGTGAGGGAGTAGCTAACAGAAATACGCGGTTTCTGTAACTGCTCCTGCTACGAAGCCTCTTTAACTAAAGTGCGGTCTTGGCGCATAGATAGACAGACCAATGAAACAGAACAGCAAGTTCTCCTCGGGACCACAGATGGAAATTAGTATATGACAAGGGGCTTCCCAAAATGGGGGAATAAAGATGGGCTTTTTAATATATGGCTGGGACAACTGGATAGCCTTTGAAAAACGATAAATGTTGATCCATTCTTCATGCTACTCATAGGCACAAGCTCCAAATTAATCAGATATTCTAAAAGATAAAATTATATAATTAATATTTAAATGGGTGAATTCCAAATTATTCTTCTCTACCCTGAAAGTTAAAAAGACTTTCTAACTGTGGCTCAAAATCCAGATGCAATGAAAAAAAAATGTTATATTTGACTATCTTAAAAAAAAGCAGTAAGTGCCTGTTATGGGCTTCCCTGGTAGCTCAGTGGTAATGGATCTGCCTGCCAGCGCAGAAGATGCAGGTTCAATCCTTGGGTCAGGAAGATCTCCTGGAGAAGGAAATGGCAACCCACTCCAGTATTCTTGCCTGGGAAGAATTCCTATGGAGAGAGGAGCCTGGCAGGCTACAGGCCATGGGGTCACAGTTGGACGATTTAGTGACTAAACAACAACAAGAAAAATGCATGACAAAAAACACTGCAAGCTAAGCAAAAAGACAGCAAATCAGACGAAAATATTTGAAAATCTATCCTAGATAAAGGACTAAGGTCCCTAATTTACCAAAATACGTTCAAAAATTGATCAAAAACAGACCAAAAATATTATAGAAAGACATAAATAAAAATTTCCCATGGAAGATATGACACTAAAATATGGCAAGGTGTTCAAATTCACTTAAAAAAGGAATCATGTTAAAACAATATTGATATACCTCAGCCATTAGAATCAAAAGCCAGACAATACGGTCTGTGGTGAGGCTAAAGGGAAATAGACCCTCTCCTATATAGCTGACGGGAAGGGAAAAGGGTACAATCCCTATTTGGGGTGGGGGGATTTGACAACTGAATAAAACTAAATCACTTACTCTTGACCCAGCAATACGATGACTGCAATTTATCCTGATCATATTATCTCCAACACACATACATAGGGTTATCCACTGTACTATCATTTGTAATCATGAACTATAGAAATTACCTAAACAGTACATGGTTGAATAAAGTATGGTCCGCTCACACAATGAAATACTAGGTGAATGTACTAAAGAACAGAAAGCGCTCTATGAACTGATAGGGAATAATTTGCAGGATATATTGTTAGGTAAAAAAAGCACAGTCAACACAGTATATATAGTATATGCTGCCTTTGTGTAAGAAAAGGCAGGAAGTACCAAAGCATAAAATTCCCTGCTTATTTTTGCAAAAGGAAGTTCAGGAAGAATAAATTAGAAAACAATGAAACTGGTGACCTACAAAAGGAATGAATGAGGAGGGTAGAACACAAATTAAAAGCAACGGAGGAGTGAGTGACATTTCTGAATATATCGCAAGTTTAATTTTAAATGTGGAAAAATGTTAATGCTGTACATGTTCAAAAGTATCAATACAATTAAATCAATAAGCTTCAGAGAAATTCTAAAGTTGAAAGAAAACAGAGATACCATATGATCCCAACTGCGAAACAGAACTATGCTGTGGCAAGGGGCCAAGCTAGGACAGAATTGATCCCAGTAGCTTCAGAACACAATGCTTTGATACATACCCTCAGTCTGTAGAAAAAAGAACTGCACATACATCTTGAACTATTTTTAGCAGGCCTCTTTTTCATAGCACTATGAGTATAGCAATTCCGAGTTTGTTTGTTTGTGCATTGTAGGATTGAGCAAATGGAGCAAATGTGTTGACATCGCTGAAAGCCAAGGCTCTCATTGTGAGAAAGTGAAATGCAAGCATGGGTTGAGACAAAGGCAACAAAGAATCTTGGGAGGTAGGGTAGAATGGCAGGTATATGTATCAACTAGACATATATTATATACAATTATGTAACTACATAACTAATGATATAAATGTATACAAAAATATTTCCTAATATATACATATGCTTCTGATATGAATTTTTTTTTAATGGATGATTTCAGGGATGTACGAAGAAAAACATAAGATGAATCCAGAATATTTTTGCTGTGCCAGAAATTAAGGAAATGCCCCCAAATAATGAGGCATATCAAATGCACATAGGGACCAGCTTTAAGAGCCTTGCCAGATCTGAGAAAACTGGCACCAAAATTACGATTATATAGCAATTCTGTATAATCAATTATATGGTGGAAGTAGCAAATAGATTCAAGGGATTAGATCTGATAGACAGAGTGCCTGAAAAACTATGGATGGAGGTTCATGACACTGTACAGGAGGCAGTGATCAAGACCACCCTCAAGAAAAAGAAACCAAAAAGGCAAAATGGTTGTCTGAGGAGGCCTTACAAATAGCTGTGAAAAGAAGAGATGCTAAAGGTGAAGGAGAAAAAGAAAGATATACCCATCTTAATGCAGAGTTCCAAAGAACAGCAAGGAGAGATAACAAAGCCTTACCTCAGTGATCACTGCAAAGGAAGAGATGAAAACAATAGAATGGGAAAGACTAGAGATCTCTTCAAGAAAATTAGAGAAATGGTATGGACCTAACAGAAGCAGAAGATATTAAGAAGAGGTGGCAAGAATACACAGAAGAACTATACAAAAAAGATCTTCATGACCCAGATAATCACAATGGTGTGATCACCAACCTAGAGCCAGATATCCTGAAATGCAAAGTCAAGCGGGCCTTAGGAAGCATCACTACGAACAAAGCTAGTGGAGGTGATGGAATTCCAGTTGAGCTATTTCAAATCCTGAAAGATGATGCTGTCAAAGTGCTGCACTCAACATGCCACCAAATCTGGAAAACTCAGCAGTGGCCACAGGACGAGAAAAGGTCAGTTTTCATTCCAATCCCAAAGAAAGGCAATGCCAAAGAATGCTCAAACTACTGCACAATTGCACTCATCTCACATGCTAGTAAAGTAATGTTCAAAATTCTCCAAGCCAGCCTTCACCAGTACGCGAACTGCAAACTTCCAGATGTTCAAAGCTGGATTTAGAAAAGGCAGAGGAACCAGAGATCAAATTGCCAACATCTGCTGGATCATTGAAAAAGCAAGAGAATTCCAGAAAAACATCTACTTCTGCTTTATTGACTATGCCAAAGCCTTTGACTGTATGGACCACAATAAACTCTCGAAAATTCTGAAAGAGATGGGAATACCAGGCCACCTGACCTGCCTCTTGAGAAATCTGTATGCAGGTCAGGAAGCAACAGTTAGAACTGGACATGGAGCAACAGACTGGTCCCAAACTGGGAAAGGAGTACATCAAGGCTGTATATTGTCACCCTGCTTATTTAATTTACACACAGAGTACATCACGAGAAATGCTGGGCTAGATGAAGCACAAGCTGGAATCAAGGTTGCCAGGAGAAATATCAATAACCTCAGATATGCAGATGACACCACCCTTATGGCAGAAAGAGAAGAACTAAAAAGCCTCTTGTTGAAAGTGAAAGAGGAGAGTGAAAAAGTTGGCTTAAAGCTCAACATTAAGAAAACTAAGATCATGGCATCCGGTCCCATCACTTCATGGCAAATAGATGGGGAAACAGTGACAGACTTTATTTTTGGGGGTTCCAAAATTACTGCAGATGGTGTCTGCAGCCATGAAATTAAAAGATGCTTGCTCCTTAGAAGAAAAGCTATGACCAGCCTAGACAGTATATTAAAAAGCAGAGATATTACTTTGCCAACAAAGGTCCATCTAGTCAAAGCTATGGTTTTTCCAGTAGTCATGTACGGATGTAAGAGTTGGACTATAAAGAAAGCTGAGTGCCAAAGAATTGATGCTTTTGAACTGTGGTGCTGGAGAAGACTCTTGAGAGTCCCTTGCACTGTAAGGAGATCAAACAAGTCAACTCTAAAGGAAACCAGTCCTGAATATTCATTGGAAGGACTGATGCTGAAGTTGGAGCTCCAATACTTTGGCCACCTGATGCGAAGAGCTGACTCATTGGAGGAAACTCTGATGCTGGGAAAGATTGAAGGCAGGAGGAGAAGGGGATGACAGAGGATGAGATGGTTGCATGGCATCACTGAATCAATGGACATGAGTTTGAGCAAGCTCCAGGAGTTGGTGATGGACAGGGAGGCCTGGCTTGCTGCAGTCTATGGGGTCGCAAAGAGCTGGACACAACTGAGCGACTGAACAGACTGGCCCCAAAATTAGTAAATTCTAATATGTTAAATAGGAACCCCTACTGATAATAAATAGATAAAAATATACATTGACATCTAGCGGAGAAGAGAGCTTTTCCTTCTAGCAGAATGTCAACTAATGAGCAGAGATATAGTGGAGTTAAAACCATTTTTTTGTAACCATAATTGTAAGATTTGTAAGAGTGAGAATCAGTGGGTGATAGCTTTATGTGGAGCAAGATATTTGTATTATATCAAAATAAATGACCATAAATTGGTTATTAGTTGCAAAAGAGAACACATTAAATACATTACAGGAAGAACTCCAACAATGCCTTGATCAGGTGACCAAAATTAACATCGTAACTGAAGAAGAATACCTGACCCTAAGACATCTACAACTTCCCATGTGGAGTATTCTGATGGAGGGGAGGGGTGCACAAACTGATTCTAACACATTAAATAAGTGGATGGAGGACAGAGGAAGCCAGGTTTCTATGAAATATTATTGGTATGGATGTATACCAAAAACAAGGGGATGAGGCTACAATGAGCCACATAGTAATGGATTAGACTTGGAGACTCTAATAATATAAACTCTAATATAAACTCATGTTTACTTTAACCTGAATACAGATGGCTTTGTAATGGAAATATTTATAAATGTGTATATTTACAGGGGTTTATATATATACATGTAATTTGTTGCTTTGTTAGTTTTGAAGGTCTAGAAGAATAATATCCCAACAGCAGTGAGCATACTTACTACCAGATCTTGATTTCTAATACCATTCTCCAGTGAAAGGAACCGGGGCTCCTTGTAGAAATAGCTGATTCTAGGACTGAGGCAAGAAATAAAAAGAAAACCAATAACTTGCTTCTAATGATGAGAAAAACATCAGAAAAATCTCAGCTGAGGAACATCCTACAAAATAGCTGAGCAGTACTCCTTAAGAATATCTATATCATCAAAAATACTGAAAGTCTCAGAAACCATCATAGGCAGGAGAAAGTTAAAGAGATATGACGACTAAATGTTAAGATGATATCCTAGAGGTTCTTGGAACAGAAAAAGAACATTGGGAAACACTGTTAATTTTACTGTTTAAAAATTTCCATATTTGAATATATTAATTTGAGCTTTATGAAATTTTAACGAGTGATTATATATCAAGAGCACTTGTATGTCATAGCCTATCATGGCTTTCCTGGTGGCTCAGACAGTAAAGAATCTGCCTGCAACGTGGGAGACCCAGGTTCGATCCCTGGGTTGGGAAGAACCCCTAGAGAAGGAAACAGCAATCCACTCCAGTATTTCTGCCTAGAGAATTCCACAGACAGAGGAGCCTGGTGGGCTACAGTCCACGTGGTTGTAAAGAGTCGAACATGACTGAGCGACTAACACTTTCACTTTCATGTTCAAAAATCTATGCCAAATAAAGATTAAGATAAGACATCACTGTTCTATTCTTGAGTATATTAAGAAGTGACTGCATACTTAACATCATGATGAGTACATTCTGGAAAGTGAAAGAAGTCTAAAGAATGAGCTCCCCATTCTCCAGGAGAACAGGCTACAGAGAGAGATAGGAGGTTAGCCTAAGATAAACTGTATTTAAAATAACCACAGTGAAAATCATTCAGAACTGATAGGCAGAAGCGGAGAAGGCTTCGTAGACTGGTGGATAGATTGTTCTCGACCCCAAATCCTGATGTCAGTAGAAGGTACGGGAAAGCATTTGCAGAAGGATTTTGCTTGATTTTGTTTTGGCTGCGCTAGGTTTTCACTGCGGCACACCAGATTTCTCTAGCTGTAACTCATGGGCTTAGCTGCTGTTCAGCATGTGGGATCTCAGTTTCCTCTCCAGGGACTGAACTTGCATCCCCTGCAGTGGCAGGTGAACTTTTAACCATGGGACCATTAGGGAAGTACCTATGGAAGGACGTGGGAGTCTACATTATGAATCACCTTGCTTTACTGCCCTGCAATAAACATCACTCAGAAAACGACAAAAGTGATGACCACAGTGAATGGATGAAAGAAAAAGGGAACACAGAATGGAAGGAGGGAGAGGAGAAGCGAGGAATCAGGAGGCATTAAAACCTCTAAGGTACCTTAACCAACCCTAAAACATCAAGCTCCAAGCCTTACTGCATAAATTAATTTAAATGGAAGCATTTGCATAAGATTCTCAACTTTGACTTTTACATCACCTTGCTACAAGACCAACTGGAGGTGGAGTGCAGTGGTGAACAGCATCTGCTTCAGAGATAAAAAGTGATTCTAAAAAGGTGAAGCATTCTATACAAGGCCAAGCACTAACAGGTCTTGGCCTGCTACCTCCTTCCCACCCCCCTCACCTGCTCTCTTTCTTCTTGATTTGCAGGTGTACAAGGGGAGGCTGCTGGTATGCAGACAGACTGGGGGTTCTGTGTCCATTAAAGGAAGAGCTCTTGACAAACTTGCAAAATCTGGTCAGGTTCAAGAACAAGTATGCCAACCTTGGTTTGTATTTCGGCTAATTCTCCTTTTACACATTTCTTTACATATAGAAGCAGCACACGTAAAGACCTATAAGTATCACAGTGAAGAGTTTCTTCAAACAGCCAGACAGAAGATAGTAATCAGCAAGACCTATTTTTCTACCCAACCAGATGGATAAAGATTGTTAAACTGGATTTACATTTCAGTAAGTTGCACTCAATTCACCAACTCCACCCCCCGACCCCGCCAACATTTATTGAGTACTTCCTGTATGCCAGGTACTCTGTAGAATGAATATTGCATAAATACAAGTAATATTACAACAACAATACAAGCTCTTTCAGGGCAGAAGCTTTCTCTTATAACCCCAGAATCCACTTCTACCTGGCACAGAGTAGGCACTCAGTAAACATGTGGTGACTGATGGTCTACCAGGAGTCAAAGATATATAGTATCAGTCATGTTAGTGACTGCGTTTCTCCACATGTAAGTAGATGGTGATTAGATCAAGAGGTTTGGTGATCAATAAACAAAGAGAGGGCTCATTCAGATATTTCTACCAGGAAAAGAAAAAAGTATTTACAAAATGTTTTGGTGACATGAGATCTCATAATTGAATAAGTAGAGCAGTCCAGAGCAAGGCATGGTAACAGTAATGGTAATCATGGTAACGTATTACTTACTGAGTGCTTAAAAAACTATGGGCAGCCCAAGCTCTGGTCCTCCCACATTGTGTGATGGTGGTACCTGTGATTCTCAGCTTCACAGAGGAAGACACCAACAGCTAAGAACTAGTCAAGGCCATGGACCTAACTGGCAGGGACACCTTCAATTCTGATTCTCAGAGACTTCCTTCCATACCTCCCTCCCATTTCTTTTATCCACGATAGGACATTCCTCTTATAATCTGCAAGGCATCTACTGTTTCCGTTTTTTTTTTTTTTAATGGAAGTCTTTTGTTTCAGTAGGATACATATGACTCGGGGTTCAAAAGCCACTTTGGGAATCAAATATAACTGACAGAATTTGCTTTCTCTTACAGACCTGAAAGGAATCTGTGAGGAATTGGAAAGAAAAGGCCCCAACACAAACATTTACTTTACAACTCTGTCCCTGAAATCAAGTTTCTGTCCAAAGTAAGTAAGGGGGTGGACTAGAGGGAGAGCTGGTCATAAAACCAGTTTTAAAATCCTGTGGCTTGATAGCTAAGGAAAAAATATCATTCCTTAAGGTCAACCGACACTTAGCCTTGTGAGAACTGCCAGTGTTTGGGACAGACATGTCTTAGCCCTGAAGTGTGCTTTCATTTCAGAACTTTCCAAACCCCTGAAAAGCGCTGTGATCCCCTGTGGAAAACAGATAAATTGAGGTATTCTAATAACACAAATGAAACCCAGACCTCCAGGATCAATCAGCAGTGACATCACACCACATTCCAAAGCTGGCCATTACCACAAGGAGCTTTACACAGAAACCAGTCTTGTTTTCCCTCAGTAAAAGGTGTGAGAGTGTGTTGAGCTTTAAAGCATAGTAATTACTATGGGAAGACAATGACCTTCCCTCACATAGGCCTCGTGTGCCTTTTATAACCAGGAAGTAATGGACCCCTTATATGTGTATCTTGTTTTATCAAATCAAACTTGACCACACATTAAGGGGCGGGGGTGGGGGAAGTATACAAAACTCTTACAATCCGGTGACAAAAGCACTCCACGATGCTCCAAGGATTCAATGCAGGAAAGATGAAACTAAATCACAAAAAAGCTCTTGGTGGCTACATTCTCATAATTCAAGACAGAGATGATTGCTGCTGTCACTGCCACCACCAAGACAGCAGCTGTCACTCACCGAGCACTCCCAATGTGCCCAGCACAGTTCTGACAATGCTATGGTGTAGGGGCTACTACCATACCCATTTTGCAGATGAGAAAATTAAGATATAGAAATGATAGATAACCTTCAGGGCCACAGGATGAATCAGGATTTCAACCCAGGCAATCTGTGAAACCTTAGTCCCAAACCACTGTGATAGGATCATTGAGAACTTGTTTTGGGTCTGGTAGGGCAGAGCCCAGGTGTGAGTAACAAAATAAGGGTTCACGGTTGACATCAAAGGGCTCTGAGGCACAGAGGCAGCAGAGACATGGGAGGCAGTCCTGTTTCACAGCCCGCACTGGGAGAAATAGACAGTGTCAGGTGAGAGAGACAGTCACACCCAACTAAACCCAAAAGGACTTTTTGCTTAGTTGAGCAGAAAATTTACTGAAATTTTACAAAGTTACTAAAGTTTAATGTCTTCAAATAGGCTTCAGTATAAAGTGGTCAAAGTGTCCCAACACAAGACCAAGTCCTGTATTTCATGGAAAGTGAAAAATCGCTAGCTGGCTTCCCTGCTCTGCATAGATCTACAGAGTACCAGTAATATTCCCAATCTGCCCCCGAGGTCTCCTCTTCCAGCCAAACACAGGACCCTGGGTCCTCAAACCCCTGGACCTCTAGTCAAAGATTCAGTCAGTCAGCAGATGTTTGCCAAGTGGCCAATACATGCCACAGCTTGTGCCTGAAACATTTCTCTAAAAACACTCAGGAATGCGTGGATTTCAAGTTCCTGTTTACAAAATAGTGATGCAATGATAAGTGAACCCTTTCCAATTGGTCAGAATGGCTGCTTGTCCAGCTCATCCATCTGCTAACAGGCAGGTGGAGGGATAATATGGCGGTGATAGGAAAGTACAGCCACACACTGCCTGCAGCAGGGGGGCCACAGATACTATAGGAGAAGGAGGTGAGGGACGGATGCTCCAGCCAGCTGGAGAACAGCTGCATGGGCGTGCGTGCTGTCGTGTCTGACTCTCTGCAGCCCCACCAGGCATCTCTGCCCGTGGTATTTTCCAGGCAAAAATGCTGCAGTGGGTTGCCATTTCCTCTTCCAGAGGATCTTCCCGACACAGGGATGGAAACTGCATCTCTTGCATCTCCTTCACTGACAGGTGGATTCTTTATCTACCGAGCCACCTGGGATGTCGAGAGAGAAGCCACGACTTAGCCTCAATCAATTCCTGCCATTCTTTACATTTTTCAGAGAAACCAAATAACAACAGCTACAAAAACCCAGTTCTTTATTTAAAGCTGCTCTATTCCAATCTGGCTTCCAACTGAAGGTTTTCACAAACACTGCAGAGGCCAAACACAACAGGCCTAGAGAACAGCTGAGGCTTGCTGGGTATGAGCCTGCAATCCGCTGTGCTTCTGAGGTGTGGAAGGAAAGAGGCAGCCTGGCTTCAGAGAAGGCTGTCATGGGTAGTTTCTTGGGGGCCCTTTCGAGTCCACAGCTGAACCAACTCTGAGTCGCCCAGAGAGCTGCCTCGGTGCGGGGCTGTGAGCTGCTCATGGTTTTGCAGAGACCAGGCTTGGAGAAGCAGCGAGGCATGCAATCTTGACTCTCTCCGTGGAAGAAAGTGACATTTCGGCCAGCCCTGCCCGTGCACTCTTTAATATTACATAAACACAACTAATTGGTTATGACTGCTGCAGTGATTAGAGATGCATTAGCAATTTGATGTTTTAAAAAGCAGACATTAATCAAGAATACTAATATAAGCAGTTACCAGGATTGCTCTCATTTTTCTAGTCTTCTTTCCCAAAATGTTGTTGCTTTAAATGTTTCAGCTGCCATCATTGCCTCCTATTATCCATTTAAACCAGGTTCTGACCTAGTGGGATCACCTGAGGAATAACTTCCCAAGACTCAATCACTTTGGTACCAAGTTAAAAAAAAAAAAAAATCTAAAGGGAAATAACTCCTGGACCCTGACTTCTGAACACTGGCCGGCTAACAAACTGCAGCTCACTCACCATGAAAGGGAAGGAAGAGTCCCAGCATAAACACTGCCCTGGCAAGAGCTTCGGCCACCAAATGGAACAGCTGTGTCACGATAAACAAGGAGAAACACACACAGTAACAGGTGGGAAGGAGTGGCTGGAGCTGCTCAGCTGGGAATGAGCAGGCAACACAGTGCAGAGACAGAGACCTCTGACACGGGCCCCAGACAGGGCTAGGTTTGACTTCTAGCACCTTCACTAACAGCTGTGTGACAGGCACTGACAGACATGGCCAGCCAGTCGCCAGCTGAGCACCTGTAAGATGCTCGTTGGTACCTCAGACTGCCTGCTGACCTACTCCAAGCAGACAACATCTACCCTGTTCAGTAACCTGGGACCTTGCTGCTGCTGCTGCTGCTGCTAAGTCGCTTCAGTCGTGTCCGACTCTGTGCGACCCCACAGATGGCAGCCCACCAGGCTCCCCTGTCCCTGGGATTCTCCAGGCGAGAACACTGGAGTGGGTTGCCATTTCCTTCTCCAAGTACCCCAAAAGAGAGGGTGCAGTCCACATACCTCCAGGGGGGTGACGTCTCAAGGGAAAGCCCTGTCTTGTGCCTGGTCCAGGAAGCTCCAGACAGAACACACTACTCCTTTTCTACCCGGATCCCCAGACCCGACCCCTCAACTCTCTGATAGGGTAGGGCTCGGGTAGGGTCTATAACCCTGTTTGGTGAACAACTCTCTCTAGGGATTCTAACACAGCCGGTTTGTAGAACAGTGCTTGGGAGCCACTCTAGGGAAGGATTCAAACGGATCTTCACAGGCACGTCTGTGGTAACAAGGGTCTAAGAATTCCCACCCCGCGCAGCCAGAAAACAAAGGCCCTGTGTGCTCTGGTGATAAGCCTATTGGAACAGAGTGCTGCTGGGGCGGGGCTTTGTCCTGCGAGAGCTCTGGACATCTCACTGTATCATTCAGACGATGAGCTCAGTGAGCTAGATCATCCCACGAGATGGTTCTGGAGCCACGTCTAGACATTTTTGGTGTGCCATAAATATTCTTATTAGTGCTGACAGATATGCTAGGAACATGAAACCAATATTTGAGAAAGAGAAGGACCAACTCTCTTACTGCCCTTCTCATAAAGGCGAATTCATTGGTGTCTGGTAACACCACAGAGTTGGACCAATGAAAGCTGAGGGTCAGGAAGTTATACCCAACCTGTAAGATTTTCTTCAGAGAAAAGAAGTGTAAGAAGAAAGTAAGTTCTTTCAACTACACGTGGGTTAAATTTCCTTTTCTTATAAAGTTAAATCTTATCAGTTCCAAACATGTATGTGTGAAAGAAAAATGTGACAGTCAATGCCTAGATGAGTAAAGTAACTTTGGAGGAGAAGAGCATCTAGATCTACTCCCAAGGTGATGATATACTGTTTACAGTGTTCGGCTTATCAGGAATAGAAGAAAAAGTTTTCTGCAATACAGCAGGTTTATAAGGCAATATTTTGCAAAAAACAATGTGTGTGTGCTCAGTCATGTCTAACTCTGTGACTCAATGGACTGTAGCCCACCAGGCTCCTCTGTACTCATCATCAAAGAGTTCTCTCACCATGTAACATCTCAGAACCAGTTCTAGTCCCCAAAGGCTGAGCTATCAGTCTAGCCTCCATTCCATCTGAAACAACTCTCAGAAGAGAAAAGTGAAGCGCAACATGAAAACACACAACCCAGTTTTTATCTCTTCATTCAGCACCACAATTTAAAAAGGGGGACTGAGAATACAGGGGTGAATAATGAATGGCTGCTGCCCTCAAGGAACTTAATAGAAACCAAACGACAACAGTAGCTGTATAGTGTGAAGCGTATATAGCAGTCCCACAAGAGATGTAATATTATTTGTTGTTCAGTCGCTGAGTCGTGTCCGACTCTTTGCAACCCAAAGGGCTGCAGCATGCCAGGCTTCCCTGTCCTTCACCATCTCTCAGAGTTTGCTCAAACTCATGTACATTCATTTTAAAGATAGACTAGCGAAGGTAACGAGAGAATAAGTAACTTGTCCAAGATGACCAGGTAGGAAGCACACTCATGTACAAGTATCACCCATGTGAGGTTGACACAAATATAAATGCTCTAGAGATGTCACAAGTCAATACCGAGGCGCAGGGCCACTTTGGGCTGGAATAATTAGAGAAGGGGTAAGAAAGGCAATGCTATTGTAGTTGCATTTGGAATAAGTGGGAGTTTTACAGGTAGGAATGGAGAGGCAGGGGATGTATTTTAGGCATAAGAAATGGTATTGAAATATAGCACAACTGGAAAATATTATAGAGTTGAAAATAAAACTGTTTAAATCCTAAGAAGAGAACACTTGAGGTTCTGAAACATACTATTACATGTATCTGGATCTAAAGCTTTTCTCATTCTCATTCTCCTTCACTAGCATTTTGTAACTTTCCTATTTGCCACAGCAATAAGAAATGATCACAGATTCTTCTATATGTATGAAAAGCAAAAGGTGCTCAGGCTAGTCAGCTCCTGCCTTGAGAAGCAAAACTTCAGAGCCAGTACGCAGGCTCATGTTCCTGTCAATGGGCACACATGCCTGATGACAGGGCCTCAGGTTACACATGAGCAGACAAGAGATACATGGGGCTGGGGGCAAATCCCCTCCTCCACTTTGTATGATACATTACGTATGCCAAGCCGTTTCCTTATCAGTGAGTACCTAATAGAATACTGTAACTTAGGAATGCTAGTTTCATGACCAAACTCCCTTGGTTTAGGTCTGATAATTAGGTGTGGAGGTGCGGGGTGAAGGGGCTGGGAGCAGCAGATGTGGTGAAAAAAAAAAAATGTTATTTTAGAAAACATTTTTGGAGAAATGGTTCTGTTCAGAGTAGGAGGGGGAAAGTTTGGGAGAGCAGCCAGAAAGGGCTACAGAAGCTGGCTGAGGAGAGATTTGCTCAGAGACGTTAGTCAGGGCGCTATGGCTGGATACTGCTGACAGGCATTCAGGAGGAAAGCTCTCCTGCCCCGGTGATTCTGTCCATGGGCCACTGAACTTCCACAGATGTTCTGTGGCCGGTTTCACCCTTGATATATTCAGGTGGGAGAAGAACTGTCAGTAGGCCTGAGGTTTAAAAGTTAAGTCAAAAAATGTTTTGCCTTCCAGGTGTGGCTGAATAACAGCCTCACTACCTGGCCAGGAAACAAGATAAGGGGACAAAAGAGAAGATGGACAAAGAAATAAAGATGGGAAAAAAAAAAAAAAAAGAGGAGTAATGGAAAAACAGTGAATTTAACCAAAAACCTCCAGAATTCAAAATCTGGCAGCACAAAAAGACTGCCAGATTTAGTATTTAGCACAAAATAACAGTTCCATCACTGGCTGGTAGTCTTTGTTTTCACTGCATGAATCATTTTCTTCACTATATTGCAAACAATGGGATTTCAAACTCTCTCAAACTCTTTAATGTTCTATTCTCTTCTCTCCTCCGGTAAAGCTGCAACCTATTTGCAGCGCTGCAGTGTCAGATGAAAACTGGAGCTGAGCCAGGCCTGCTTTCTCATTCCCTCCTTCATTCAATAAATACTGTACTTAGGAAAAGCCTTCCATGTTGCTCCTGAGCATAGCTGGTGTTTGAGATACAATGGTGAACCACGCTGATGGAGTTTATGGTCTGGGGCAGAGGGAAGGCAGACACCAATCAATTTATCACACAAATATATAATAAACTGCTCACTAGACACATGGTGAGGGTGGAGGCTCTGAGCTAGCAGGCAGGGGCACAAGGCTGAGCCCAGGACACGTGGTCTGCCTGAGCCGTGCCCCAAAGAGGTTACCTGGATTGGGGTGGGGAGTTAGTTGGAGGGAGTGTAATGGATTTAAGGAACTGAAAAGCCTGTGGCTAGAAGAAAGGGTATGATAGAATACAAAACCTCCAGAGTGAGAAGGTGATTGTGGAAAAATGTCATTCTACTGCTCTGAAGAGTCCAGTGCAGAGGGTGTGTCCCTTTGGTCCAGACACGGAGGACATCGTGGGTGGAGCACACTATTTAGTAACTGTTTCTAGCGCCTCCCTACCCTGGAGAGTAATGACCCAGATTTTTTTTGAGCCTGATCGTGTTCATTTTTGCTCTTCTATTATTTTAAGCAAAATACTGATATTTTTTTCACTGCCAAATTGCAAAACAAGAGCCATGTCATTAAAAGGGCCAATCAAAAAGCCAACATATCTATGTTCCCAGAGCTTTTTCCTGGATTTTTCACATGTTGAATCTGCATTTTAAATAAATGATAAGGCATAACTTGGCTCAAGAGAGAACTGCAAAGATAAAAACAATAAGGAAGTAATTAGAGATCTGATATTTTGATTGTTATTTGCACATACCCTACCAAGAAGTTCCAACAAATACACTCTGGTGGTATTGCTCTATTTTAAACTCTGCATAGTGGCCCTGACACAGAATGGTGTCAGCACTTGCAGTCGAATATCTGGAAGGGCTATTGCTCTGAAATGCTACAGTCGCTCTACATTCAAAAGCCATTAAATACCGATTTCTATAATAAAAGGCTGTACTCATCTCAGATGATGTCATGTTGTCTGGGCTTCTCCATTCTCCAGGAGAACAACTTGAAATAATCAAGAGTACAGTGTGCAAACTCCCCAGGTGACCAGTTTTCCGATTTCTCTCGTAGAAGTGTGAGATTAGGTGAGATTAGGAGGGAGAAAGCGAGAAGAGGGATGGTAAGCAAGAGGTTCAAGTTTAAAAAAATAACAAAGGGAAAACCATAGAAAAATCTGGGAACAAAATTTAAAGCATTCTTCCTTTTTAACAGATGAAAACATGTGCTTCACTTCTTGTACATCAAAGAGACACTCTGAATACTGTAAACTGTAACTCACAAGTGTGCTTGTTGACATAGTGCATTGTTTCCACACTTGGAAAGAAAGGGTGTGCATTTCCAGCGAAGAAGTATCCAACCACATTTTAACTATGAAGAAAACTTTTTTGGCCAAAGATTGAATTCTTTGCAAGGTGGTGATTTGTACACAAAAGAAACTCAATTCTACATCACTGTATGCAATAAATAAATAAATAAATCAGATTTAACTGTTTTTCTTAACCACAACAAAAATAAGGAAAGAAAGAATACAATTATTTCAGAGTATAGTTTGGAAAAAACCACAGCATTTAAAATGAAAATTCTAATGCATTTTACACATTGGAAAATGTTAATTGTTAATGAACACTGCATCCTATCAGTTTCCTGTTCCAGATGGCTCTCTGTCAGGCTGGCAACAACTCAAGAGCCTGACGAAGAGGTGCAGGCATATGTCTTGTGTTTAAAATGAAAGGAAAAAAAGCAGAAGGGGGCTTCATTTTATAAACACTTCAGTGAAAATTACCATTCCATTTGGGACCAATTCACTCCAGGTGCTAAGAACAGAATAAACAGGCAACATATGAAGGCAGAAAAAGTCAGGTTTCCATGGGAATTACATTCTTGGTTACGTTTACAACTAAATTTCAAAATACAAATGAATATCACCATGGTTGTACACATATGTTCTCCTTCTGGTTTTTAAAATATTAATCTTCTCTCCTCACATAATAAAATAATATTGGTGTCTAGAGCCTGTTGTGTCTCTTTTTAATTTTCTTTTGCCAAAATTCTAGGCTGAACTATTTGTATCTAAGTGTTTTCCCTCCTACCCAAGGTCCTAATGGTCCTCCTCTTTGGCTGAGAGAATTCTCCTTTATGTGCATTTCCTGGTGGCTCAGATGGTTAAGAATCCACCTACAATGCAGGAGACCTGGGTTCAATCCCTGGGTTGGGACAATCCGTTGGAGAAGGAAATGGCAACCCACAGCAGTTTGCTTGCCTGGGAAATCCCGTGGACAGAGAAGCCCCTATTCTCCTTTATGTTCTGATTAAGGGTAATTTGACTTTTGAGGGATAGTGTCTCCTAGAACTCGGGACATTAGTTCAGTACCAACATTCTCAACAATTAACTTTCCAGTGTTAGTTTCAAAAGCCATATATGACATTATTTCTGATCCCCTTTATTTTAGGCACTCTGACCTTGACAGATAAAATACAAAACAAATTTAAAACAAAAATCTCACCTGCCACTTTTACTTGGGAGACTTATATGGGATCTGAATTTCTACTTACCAATAGGTCACCAAGTACACATCAAAATACTAACAGTAGTTTTCTCTCAGTAGTGGGTTCATAGGTAACTTTAAATTTTATTCTGTGTTTATTAAAGAGTAAAAGATAGTCCAAGTACTCTACAATGAACAAGTATATTTCTGTAATCAGGGAAAAAATCCAATTATAAATATTTTAGAAAATGTATAAACATGAATGGAGTTTTAAAATTCATCCAAATGATAATCATTGTCCTGCTAATACTTATATTCAAAAAATTACATATAATTACACAGTCATACATGACAGGCACAATTATGGCTACTTGAGTGTTGACAGCAATTATATGGTGAAAGCAGTTTGAGGTCTAAGAATTTTCCCAGCTGTTCTGATGCTGTTTTCTAAAACATTAGTGAAAATTCCAGACAATGATTTTTAGGCATATAAACACCTACTCCTGAAGCAATTATTCTGGTGCCAGTGACATCTTCATCCATTTACAGGCAAAGTACCAAACTCAAGAGGGAGAAGATAAGATACGTTTTTTAGATATAAAGAAAGAAACTGGTTTATTTGCGAATGTCTTCACAATGGCCATGCCTAGCATTTGTACACCAGTGTCCCTTCCTTTGTGGAACTACTCCAGTCCCTATTCTATTAGTAAATGGTAATGCTGGACTGTTGATCACAGTCCACTGCCCGTTCTCCATATCCTGCCCCCGTCTCTCTCCTGCCTACGCCCCAATGCAGTTATAAACTCAGGACTCAGCCTGGCCACAGACAACCCTATTCCCCTGGCAATGACGACTGGAAGTCAGTCAGTTTCATGTCTTAGGATTGAAAAACAAAAACTCTCCTTTTTCCTGAGTTGTTGTTCTGAAATGACAGAAGCCAGGAATGCCTTAGAGGGATGAGGGGGTCACATGGAGGCAGTTGTAACAGGAAAGAATGAGGCCAGTACTCAGGAGGAAGATGCAGAGTGTCCCGATCATACCTCTAGAGTCCCTGAACCCTCATTCCTAAACACAGCTCCATCTCCAGACCTGCCGTTTGAGCAAACATGAAAGGCAAATACCAACCAGGAACACAGGTTAACAAAACACATGACTGAGCACTAATAACCTTAATAATACAGGTGCTCTGATTTAAAATCATCAAGAACAGAATTAACAACTCAGTCCGCAAAAAAGGCGAAGACCATGAGCAGGCAATTCACAGAAGACGAAATACAAATGGCAAATACCTGATTTTCATCAATATTCAATGAAATGAAATTTATATGTGCCTTCTACACTGTTCTTTACATTTCCAAATTTTCTACAAAGAGAAAGTATGACTACAATAGTGGAGGGAAAACCTTAAAGATATTAAAATATAAAATTAAATTTCAGAATGCTAACCTGGTTATCAGTAAGCTGCATGAATGGGTGGGCAGGGGTGGAGCGGCCGCGGGCCACTGTGTGCCTGGGGCACAGGGAGCACTGCTGGAGAACTGTGAACAGAGAAGGCCATCTCAGAGGAAGCAGACACGGCCGCGGGGAGAGGCCACAGCTCTCGGAGCTGAGGTTGAGTCAGTGACTGCTCTGCTTCCCTCCCGAGATGACAGTGACGGCCTGACAGAGACAACGGTACTGAGAAGGAGCAGGCTTAGAGGTAGGGATGGGGGTACACTGAATCTGATAAAAATAAAAAACAAATGAAGCTAGAACCACAGAGCGGCAGCGAAAGAAGAGACCTAAGATTCACCTAATAAGACTCTCAGTTTACAATGAGGAAGCTAAGTGACTTATTTTCAGGTTACACACCAATGAGGATTTTCAGGAATAAACATTAGTCCCCTTCTCCTCTGTGCTCTTTCCGACTACAACACTCAGTCACTCCCATCTGATCCACAGCTATATGTTTAAGAAAACTACGCTGTATTCCATGCATTCCATTTGCTGTCTTTCATGACTGGGAAATGTATAATCTAATGTGCAATTAATAAGAATCAGCAATTATTAATTGCTCTGTCATACACACAATTATTACTATTGGCATCATGAGCAGACATAAAAATTAATGATTTAGACAGTCTGTCTCATGCCTTTGTGCATATATAAATACCACTGCAAGAAGATCTGTTCCACTGTCTTAATTAAGAATGATCATTTTTATGATCTGGCATGAAAAAATTAAGTACTTGAGAAAGTAATTTGCAGTAATCCCTTAATATCTTTGCAAAATTACTTAACTAGTTAGCTACCTTAATAGGCAGCTCTAAATATTTTTCTGCACAGCTTGTGATGTATTTTAAATATGAACTAAACATTGTAAACTTCACTTGATATAGCCGTTTTGTAATACATGCTGCAGTTAACTATTTTAATATGTTGGACAGTAAAACTAAATGTAACAGTTCCAACATTTCTCATGGGAGTGATTTAGGCCAGACATATGTTCTTCATCAGCGTTTCCAGCAGAAATCTTAGAAATCAAGAGGAAAAATAGACCCTATTATACCAAACAGTGTTACAAATCATAATGGAAAACAACAGTCTTAAAAGCTGTTTTGTTTTGTTTTGGTGCCCTGAAACAAGAAATCTGAAACACTAGAAATGAAGGTACATGCCTTGATGAAAAGTCTAATGCTGGAATGCCACAATAACTGAGAATCCATAAATTAAAAGCAAGAGATGAAGCAGAATCTTTTCTGAAATGAATTTTCCCTGTATCCTGAAGTCTTTCAGCTGAGTGAGTAGTGGATTCTCTAGTCATGGTTTTGTAAACTGTCACCTCCTGTAATGAGCTCAAGTTTTCACTCAACTGTGGGTAATGTTTAAGCTGGCAATGAACTTTCAGGATCACTCTGCTAGTTACCGTGGCAACATCCTTATCATTGCCAATGCTCAAGGTCCAAGGAACAACTTTTCAAGGGAAAGATATCTGAAATCTTGAAAACTGTTTTTCAACTGAAATAGTGCCCTTAAGAGTAGAAATCTGCAGAAACCTGTGTTTTGAAATTTGATAAATTACTGAGGGGAAGCTGTGAAAGGAGGAAAAAATGCAGAGGTGACAGAGGAAAGGAAGCACAAAAGAGGAGGAGTTCTCATTAGCTCCTCATCTTTTACAGTCCTCTGTTGGGAAGTACTTCGTATTTTACAAAGAAGACTGACTTTCTACAAGGCTGGGAAAAGTACTTGACCAATGATGAAAAATGCTTTGTTTGAAAGAAATATCTCTACTAACATAATAAACAAAATGTCTGTGCCTTATGCTGATGGAGATGAAAGTTTTCATAATAAATTATCAGCCATGAATGGCAATAATAATTTTATATGGTCTATGTTTACCTGGGATTTCTTTGGAGGGAATGATGCTGAAGCTGAAACTCCAGTACTTTGGCCACCTCATGCGAAGGGTTGACTCATTGGAAAAGACTCTGATGCTGGGTAGGATTGGAGGCAGGAGGAGAAAGGGATGACAGAGGATGAGATGGCTGGATGGCATCACCGACTCAATGGACATGAGTCTGAGTGAACTCCGGGAGTTGGTGATGGACAGGGAGGCCTGGCGTGCTGCGATTCATGGGGTCACAAAGAGTCGGACACGACAGAGCGACTGAACTGAACTAATGTTTATCTGAACTTTTTCAAAAGAGAAAAGCTGTCATATACAAATCATTGCAAATAGGCTTTTACGTTTGGTTGTAGAATGTGACTTTGTTTTGCTAAGGACAGGGGCATATACATGCTTCCCATTGGCAAGCAGGCCTGACAGTATCATAAGCTGCCTTCTACAACCAAGTTCTCAGCTCCCTCCTCATTCGAAGTCCTCTCTCAGATTTCCATTAGAGAACACAAGCGGATGCCAGATGAGAACTCTCTAGACTGTTCTTACCTTCAGCCTTTCCTCATCTGTCATCCATGGTTAATCTTAAACGGGGCAATAGGCAAGTGAGGAGGAACAGAGAAGAAAAAAACTCAGGAAACAAGATCCCTTAACAAAGTTGAAGATGATTTAAAAAATCATGGTCCATCATGAAGGTAATTTATACATTTTATTCCAATCAGTGTGAAGTTCTGATTATTCCAGTGAGAGTAACAGGAATCCTGCCATTATTTTATATCGAGGTTTGGGGAACTACATAGGAAAGGGAGCATGACTAAAGATCTTGCTAGGAAAAGTACCACCTTCCCAGAAATTGAGGGCAACTGAGGCACCATTCCTTCCACCAAACTGACTTTTCATAACATTTTCAAGTCCTAAAATGTCTTGGTAAAATTCCTACTGATGCTCAAGTTCTGGTGTCGGCCTTCTGTGCTGGGAAGCTCTTCTCGTGGGAGTGAGTCAGACTTTCTGGCTGGCTTTATTTTCTTGATATGTCTTCCTAACATTAAGCCCCAAATTGCTTCCTAGCATTTTCCATCCAATAGTCAGAGTTCCGTGGGAGGTCGACTTCCACTTAGATGGTATCTTTACAGTATCGATTTGGAAGGAAAACCTATGCTACTTCACTGGTGAACTCACTGCAGATTAAAATGTAAACGAATGTGATTTTTCTTTTAGTTAAAAAAAAAAAGTCAAAAAAGGAGTTCATGAGATCTGTAGCGTATAATTTCACTGCCTAGCGATCTTTCAGATTTCTAGTATTAGAGATTCAAAAGCTTTTCTCTATAATAGTCAATACCTGAAGCAATACTAGCCTAAAGACTGCAACCTGTACACTGTCTTGTATACTGGATACTAAAATCTAAAAAATATATATATATAAAGATTGCAACCTATAAGCCTACAGGCTGAATCCTGCCTTTCAGTAAGATCCCTTTGACTCATGCAGTGTTTTAGAAAATGAGCCAACTTCATAGGCAAATGATTACAAGTCCGAAAGTTGTGGTCTTCCTAGGTGAAGAAAAAAGGGCAGATTTCACTAGCATATTCCTTTGACTTTCATCCTTCCTCCCTCCTTGCCTGAAGCATGGCTATAACACATGGAAGCGGAGTATCCACCTCATGACCATGATGATAGAATAAATGAAGGAGGAAGCCAAAAAGAGTGTGAGTTCTGCTGCCTGTTTCTGAACTTCCTGCTGTGGAAAAAAAAAATCCCTGTTTATTTTTATTTATTATTTAAGCTAATCTAGTAAATTTTCCATCACATATAACCAGGTACAATCCTAATACAAGAATACAGAAATTGATAATCCCAAATTATCAACAGGAAGTAAAATAAGAATCTAAGAAATGTAAATCATAGTTTCCATGGTATTGTCATGCTTCTCTCTTGAAGCACAGTTTTTAGATATTTTGAATCTTTCATTCCCTAGCATTACACTGAACCTAAATAAATAGATCTAGCCCCTTTAAAGACATGGAAAAATTAAAGACAGGAAATATAAAAATTCAGGAAAATAAATTGATTAATATAAAAATTGTGTACCAAAAAAAATTCTTTTTCCAAGAGTTCTGGTGTCAAAAACTATATACGCAAGTTTTGTTTTTCTTTGTTTCCTGATTCCAGAGCCTTCTGACCAACACACCTTAGTGCACTGATTTGCCCTTAATAGTTTACAGGTGTGCCAAGCTGCTCCTTCACTTCAGGTCACAGGTCAATAGGGTAGGGCCGGAAGTGATCAGAGCCCCTGCTGCTGGTTTCCTCCCACAATAGCCTGTCCACTCACCATGGTAGGCTATGCAAGCATTCTCATTGTTTGAACGCATCGCAGTGTGAAAAGGCTGGGAAGCACTGTCTATAAGATAGCTAGATGCTCGCAAAAAAATAACAGCAATGGGAAAAAATTACCTATTACAGTAGTAAATGGATCAAAAATTAGCTCATACACATAACATCGTTTTATTCTCAGCAAAACCATGAGTGGTCAATAGGCTGCTTGCATTTATTATCAAAGTTCAGAGACATTAATTTGCCCACTAACACACACGGAGAGGAAATGACACAGCCAGGACTTCTGAGTCAAGGATTTCTGCTCTAAGTCTACACTTTTCTGATATACCTCCCCGTATGAGGACAGTCCAAGTTTGCACAGATCTTTAAAATCAGTGTTTTGATTTCATAGCCTAAAGAAAGTTCAAATGGTTTTCCTTTGTTTTCTCTTGTGACTCCCATGCAAACACTAACATATATAGAAACCGATATTCTCTTTGAACTTAGCAAGACTGAGAAAGCACAACACTAAATGACACATTGAGGCCATATCAATTTTCTTTTTGCAGCTCCCATCCCTGACACCCAAGAGTCAACCTTTGTTATTCTGTGTGAATAGAAAGGAGTTTTTGCCCACTATTTTCCCCAAGAGTACCTATTAAAAAGAAAATAATAGCTGCCGTTGACCATCTTAAATTTTGTTTTGTTTTTCCAATCACAATTTCTCATTGCCCTTTCCATAAAAGGGAAGAATAGAGATGAAAGACACTGTCAAAAGTAAATTACACTTTTAACATATAAAAGGAAATATGAATTTTAAACACAGCACAATTATTGTCAAGAGATACTACTGAAACAAAAAGAATTTAAGTTTGCTACTCCTGTTTTAGAAAGCTAGACAACCAATAGATTTCAATGACTAGAAAAAATATTTTAATTTCTTTATAGCAATGCGGAACAAAGAGGATACATGCACCAAAACAGGACAGTACAAGGAAATATCTGTAAGTAGCTATTGGGCTTCCCTGATAGCTCAATTGGTAAAGAATCCGCCTGCAATGCAGGAGACCCTGGTTCAATTCCTGAGTTGGGAAGATCTGCTGGAGAAGGGATAGGCTACCCACTCCAATATTCCTGGGCTTCCCTTGTGGCTCAGCTGCTAAAGAATCCACCTACAATGTGGGAGACCTGGGTTTGATCCCTGGGTTGGGAAGATCCCCTGGAGAAAGGATCTTTACAGATAGATTCAAAAACACAAGTAATATCTACAATATTAACCAAATATTAATTCACTGTTCAGAAAATGAGCATGCACGGCATAAAACAATAAATGTAGGCAAGCATAAGTTACAGAATACAATATTCAATGGTTATGGAAATGAATTTGTGTCAGCTTTAGGTCTCATGTTTAAAGACATGGGCTCCAGACTCAGAACACCTGGGTTCAAGTCCTGGTTCTATCACTTAGCAGTTGTGTGATGATAACACGCTTCATCTTCAGTCCAGTATTCAACTTCACTTTAGAAAGTATTGCTTTCTTGATTCTATCAACAGTTAAGATTAGTAAAATTACAACATTATACGAAAAGCACAATTCTTATATTGATTACATGCTTATTTTCAATAATACCTTTAAATCTCATCAACCACAAAATGTGCAGAAGACGTAAAATAATTTCTGCCACCCAGTAACAAGTAAGTCAAGACTAAAAGTTGGAATAACGTTAAGTGCAATACTGTGGGCCAAACTAACCTAGCTCCATGATAGGCTAAGCACATTTGGAAGACAATTCAGTTCTTCCAGTACATGCTGGGCATGCCTTGTACTGATACAAGACTGAGTCACCACTGCCTCAACACCATCCTATTACTCCTTATCTTGAGATGTAGGTTAAACATTCTCTTCAGCAGCTAAGTGTAAACATAAACCCTACTTCTCAGGCCACATCGCATTTCAACATACTTAATAAGAGGCATATCTATACTGGCCAAGTAAAAGTCTATCTTCAGAAAGCAAGTCCTTTTTGTGTCCACAGAAGTTGACCAATGCACACATGTTCCACTGGCAAGGTAACTTCTGTCAAGTTTAGACAGCACATCTTATTCATCTATTTAAATTGCACATTCAAAGTTAATTTGGGTAGGAACGTATGCTTTGTATTATAAAACAATCAGCCACACCCATGGCTGATTCATGTCAATGTATAGTAAGAACCACCACAATATTGTAAAGTAATTAGCCTCCAATTAAAAGAAATAAATTAATTTTAAAAAAGATGTCTCAAAAGTTTAAAACTGCACTAAAACTTTCATAGATTCTTTTTTTCACCTTCAACTGCTAAGCTTACAAATTTTCCTGATATATAAATACAAATGTACAGAAGTGTTTTCCATCGTGAAATCACATTTATAAGCAAGAAAATGCAATATCCTGAGCAATCAAAAACAGAGAAACTAATAAAGAATGAAATTCTGGGTCAATAAACACCTTGAGCAAATATCAAATGAACACTCTGACTGCTTGACCTTAATTCCCAAAATAATACAGTAACTCACTAGTGCTGCAGAAAAGCTAGCCAAACACCCTCACTAAAACATACCATGCTTGTTGTCTGTTTCTGGAATTATGTGTGTTAAGAATAACGTCCAATTACACTCTCCTAGCATTCAAATCGACTTTGAATCAAATCACTGTTCTAAAGCTTTATACAAACTGTATGAAGCCTTTCTAAGTCAATATTCATTTATAACCAAACACACACATGGAATCACATACAGCGCTGTACCTTAATGAAATGGGAACAACTCCCACAATTTTCCTTATGTAGATTTTATGTTGGCAAGCAGGTTCTGTACTGAGCAAGGAAATGCTTCACTTCTATGGGAACTTCATTCAGTTTCCATCTCATCAGGGTTTCATTTTCCATGACCAGACATAGGAAAGGCCAGCAGTGGGAAACAAAGGAAAGCACATATGCACAGGACACTCAGGTGGACAGCAACACAGCTTACTTTTGAGCAAGCTCCTCCACCCAGGGAGGCAAGACAGGGGACAGGAGGAAAGGTCAGGAGATACGTTAGTAACCTACCAAGTTGAGCTTTCCCCAGTGGAAAGGTCTAAACACACCCACACACGCTCAAGAATGAATGTCAACTTGGTCTGTTTTTATAAAGTATTTAAGTTTCACATGTAAGTTTTAATAACTTCTCACTGTCAAACAGACTCAGGCTCAATCCATACTACTGGCAATAAGTTTTACACAAAATATAAATAACATTGAATTTGATATGAAACAATAGAACTGATTATCTCCTTAAGTTAGGCTTTCATAAGTTTTATCACAGTTCTTATTAGAAGTGAAAATGGTTAGATTTTATGACTTTTAATTAAATATTTTCCCCAAATCAGCACAGTCTACTTCACTGGGATATTTGGGTATTATTTTGAATGCTATCAATTAACTCAGATTTAAAATGAAAAATGGAAGTATAAAACTATTCTTGAAAATGTCAATTTTCATCCTATAACATTGTATAATATCTTAGGGAAACGGGTTTGCTTTTTCTAAGCTTGAAAAGACAATCTCAAAGAGAATACGTCATCAGAAACCTTTTGAATAGGATGCACCATATTTTATTTTTTCTTAAAGATATTACATCTTGTGAGAATTTTGCTGTTTTAACAAGACTTAGGTTCTAAGACTATGAATTCTAAAAAAGCAGCTAGAAGGGCATTTTACTACCACAATTGGAAAAAAACAATTACTGCAATAAAAACTTCTAATCCTAAAAGCTGACTAGCATTCATCAGGCCTCATGAAATTCTAAACAACTCTAATGAAGATAGTTACATCCTCTTTCCAAAATGCCTTTATTTTAAAACCTGTTTTCTGTATCAGTGATGTATACGTCCTCTATTTTTGTTAAACACTTACCTGTGATTTTCTGCAGCAAAGGTGACAATTCAGACTCCTCACAAAAGACCTGAGCCAACGCTTTCTTCACTTTTTCTTCACCTTCCCCCAGGTCTTTGTCCACTGAGCACTCTCCACTGACAGAATAAATATATAGCAGGAGGACCAGCAGCTCTTCGGGGCTGTAGTCATCATTGGTCCTCTGGTTCAAAGGCTTAATCATGGGCAGCAGCTGATTTAACACAACAGACATTGTCGATTCCCCAATGTTCTGAAATAAAAGGGGGGATTGGACATATGTCAATCTGTACAAAGGTGTAATTTATGCACTACATGAGTCCAAGGATAGCATGCAAACAAGTCTGTGATGTTCACTGACTAGATGGGTTTTTTATTTGTTTCTTGTCCTGGAGAGAATACTGCAGGAAATTTGGCATTAGAGCTGTTGTTTTTGAAAGATCTAGTTCATCAAAAGGCTAGTCAAGTTGCATACCCTTTTGTATTATCTTACATATTTCTTAAACAAATAAGAGCCCATGTATTCTAAAAATAAAAGTGTAAGTACTTCAGACACTAGAAAATGTAAATATCTGTAAAGTAATGTGATTAAAAATAAAAACATGCCAGCACCTATGTATACAAATGAATGCTGACACTCTTTCAGAGGAATTACTTTGGATTTTATAACCTATTCTTTTTAATATTCTTTAAGTTGGCAAATATGAGTCAGAATAGATTTTTTAAAAAGCAACAATGAAAAGTCATTTTCTGCTAAATCTGGTCAAAGTGGGTAATGACACTTCAAGATATCTTTGCGTTAGTCTGAAGGTATGGTGATGGACAGGGAGGCCTGGCATGCTGTAGTCCATGGGGTCACAAAGAATTGGACATGACTGAGTGACGGAACTGAATTGATTCACCTTTAAACTTAAAAAAAAAAGTGTGCTTTTAGATATTTCAATTTCCTGAGTGATATTTAGCAGAGAATTTCAAAATTCCTTTCAAGTGATAATAGCATCGTAGTACTGAGTGAGTTGCATAGTTTCCAAGGCACTATGCACACTGCTTGTACAAATTCTAAGGTTTTTGGTGAATAGATAAATCCTTAACTTACAAGGTGATTTAATTTTATTTATAATCTAAAATGACCCTATAAAATAAAGTTCAACTATTTGCATTTATATTAAAATCAGGAGCTAAATAATCAGAACTTGCAACTTTCACATGATTCATTCTGAAGCATTCCCTGAGCATCTATTATGTTCCAGGTACTACTCTGGGTCTGGGGAATATAGCAGCGAACAAAACAAATCCTCTGTTCTCATAGAGTTTACATTTTAGTGGGGGAAAACAGACAAAAAGCTAAAGAAGTAAAATATATAGCATATAAAATGTTGGTAAGAGCTATGGAGAAAAATAAAGCCGGAATGAAAGATGGGACATTAGGGTGTGTTTGTTTATGTAGGTAAATATGTACTATTTTAAAGAGGAAAAGCCATGTTAAGAAAGGAGTATTGAAATAAAGAAAGACCTATAGAAACTCTCTCTCTTAATGAAGTTGACAGTAAGCAAGCTGAATTTGGTTCTTATTGGGATAACTACCCAAAATGAGCTTTTCTAGTCAAGTCATTCCTACACCTGGGAAAATTTGGATATATTATCTCAAGGTTAAAGTTCACAATTAAATTCTTTGGTACATGAGAAACAGCTGTTTTTATTTCCACTAAAAATCTTGGACGTTCACAATGTACCAAACAAAAACAAAATGAAATGGATAAAAGTACAACTGGAAAAGAACAGAATGGAGATTTTACTGTTACCTGGTAACAAGACATGGTTTACCAAGTATAAACATACCCATGTCTCAAAGGACATGGCTGAAAGGTTTGAAGGCATCCTAGGACTGTCCTGTAGCCTTGGGAATCTCTTGAGAGGAACTTTCAAGTGTATGTTCTTTGCTTTACATACTGTCAAAAGCAATTTAAAAGAAAGGAGCTGTGTGTTAAAAGAGGGGCTGTGGGGGCTACAGTTTTCGTTTTTTACTTTTTACCCTATCACCAACTCCTGGATGTCATTAAGCAGATTCCTTTATTGCTTTATGACCCACTTCTAAAAAGCAGGTGTACACATCAAGTATCTGTCCTGTAGGAGCCCTGTGATTCCCTTCCCAGAGCAAAAAATACTTTTTTGGAGACAGTTATAAAAAGTAAAATGAGGCAGGGTAATCATCATAATGATCTGAAAAGACTCACTCACTACCATCCAGCCATTACAGCATCAGTTTTGAGTTACTGATCTAAGATATGCCTCTGCGGCTCAGTGGCGAAGAATCCGCCTGCCGTGCGGAGAAGGCGATGGCGCCCCCCTCCAGCACTCTGGCTCAGTGGTGACAATCCGCCTGTCATGTGGAGAAGGCAATGGCGCCCCACTCCAGCACTCTTGCCTGGAAAATCCCATGGACGGAGGAGCCTGGTAGGCTGCAGTCCATGGGGTCGCGAAGAGTTGGACCCGACTGAGCAACTTCCCTTTCACTTTTCACTTCCATACATTGGAGAAGGAAATGGCAACCCACTCCAGTGTTCTTGCCTGGAGAATCCCAGGGACAGGGGAGCCTGGTGGGCTGCCGTCTATGGGGTCACACAGAGTCGGACACGACTGAAGTGACTTAGCAGCAGCAGCAATGCAGGAGACACAAAAGAGGTGGGTCTGATCCCTGGGTTGGGAAGATCCCCAGCAGGAGGAAATGGCACCCCACTCCAATGTTCTTGCCTGGGAAATCCCATGGACAGAGGAGCCTGTTGGGCTACAGCAAACAGTTGGACATGACTGAGCAACTGAATACACACACACACAAACACACACACACCTGTCACTGGAGAGCAAAATCCCTCCTCAGTGATACTGTGGTGGACTTCGGATTACCTGGTCATACTTGTGCACACCAACTCTAAAAGGCTTATTAATGCATTCTACGTAGTTAATAACTGAGATGAAAACAAAGCCAAGAATACTAATCAGTCTACAGAGGCATTAGATATGGTGGAAATAAAGAGATTTCATTTCAAAAATCCAGAATCCACTTCTGACTATTCCACTAACTAGTTTCTTAACTTCTTTGGACCTCAGTAAACTTCTTAGGAAGTCTTTATCTCTGAAACGACATGATCTGTCAGGAGGATGACTGAGTTCTTAAGTCATAGTTATGCTAAGATTTCCATTTCTACTTTCTTCTCACTCCTTTAAAAAAATTACCAGTGATGGTAGAATAGAGTGAATCATATTCTCATTGTTTGCTACACAACAAAATATAAATACTCAAAATAGCAGAGCTTTACTATAGGGAGAAATGTAGATGCAGAAACATTGCACATACATGTGTAACATACGCTGATATACACTCATGTATTTAATTTTGTCTACTGAGAAGATCTGGAAGTAGTGACATCCCAGTAGCAATGGGCACCCCAGTGGTCAGATCTTAGTTTCTAATCTCACTCTCCAATAATAGGAACCAGAGATCCTTGGAGAAATGGCTGATTCTAGGGCTGGGGCAGGAGAAATACAAGAAGAACCTGGAATATCTTATAGTGCCACAAAGTAAGG
Organism: Capra hircus; assembly: GCF_001704415.2. Classification (NCBI taxonomy): domain Eukaryota; kingdom Metazoa; phylum Chordata; class Mammalia; order Artiodactyla; family Bovidae; genus Capra; species Capra hircus. The sequence goes on from NC_030813.1 coordinate 69,315,811, forward strand.
AAATCCTTAGGAAACACACAAATGGGGACACATGAAGAGGACACAAGAGACAACTGGAAGCCCTCCCAGTGGCCAAGGCTGGAACAAGTTGAGCAAGAGAATAATTAAAGCAGTAATGGATTATAACCCAAAGTGTAAAGTAAATATGCTTCACTCCAAACTGATACGAATAAATGACTGCATTAATAAATGCAGGAGAAGACACAAACCTTCCTTAACAAAATAATTCCAGATTACTTACTATATAGGATACTTCTCCTCCAGGAGGTAGAACTTAATTGCCCTACCTCTTAAGTATAGGCTGAACATAGTGACTTGCTTCTAAAAAACTATGTATGGAAAAGGGAGGGAAGAGTGACTTTATCTTAGGGGATCAAGGTTAATGTCACCAGTGATGTCATAGTGATATCATGTGTCCCTAACATGATGTGATAAGAACAGCACTTCATTGTTTGCAGTATTCTTCTCCCAAACCCATAAACCCATGAGAAAAACATCAGATAGATGCTGGGGGACATTCTATAAAACACCGGACCAGTACTCCCCCAAAACTGTCAAGGTCATAAAAAATTAGAACAAAAAAACCATCACACACTACATGAAACAAAGGAAACACAATGACTAAATGTAATGTGATGTCCTGGATAGGATCCTGGAACAGAAAAGGGACATTAGAGAAAAACTAGTGAAATCAGACCAAAGTCTGGAGTTTATAGTTAAGAGCTATGTACCAATGTTCGTTTCTGAATTTCGATGAATGGTTGTAGATACACAATACTGTAAAGTGAAGGGTACACAGAAATTCTCTGTATTATCTTGACAATTTTCCTATAAATCTAAAACCATTCTGAAAACATTTATTGGAAAGGGAAGAGGATGGAGGGGGGGAAGGGAAGGACAGTAAGAGACAAAGACAGGTACATTCTGATCTTCTTTCTATCAGATTGAAAATTCCAGGAAGACTGATTTTGGCATAGTATAAGGAAGAGGGCTTCCCAGGTGGTGCTGGTGGTGAAGAACCTGCCTGCCAATGCAGAAGGCATAAGAGACACGGGTTCAATCTCTGTGTGAGGAAGATCCCCTGGAGGAGAGCATGGCAACCAGTATTCCTGCCTGGAGAATCCCACGGACAGAGGAGCCTGGCAGGCTACAGTGCAGTGTTGCAAAAAGTCAGACAAAACTGAAGCAACTTAGCCCACCTACCAGACTACAGAGCTACCACTACTACTACTATTGCCTACTACCCCATGGACATGCTTTTTACCCAGCAGAAGTGATTAAGGGAATGAAATACCTTCCAGGAATAAGAAGCCAGTAGTCTCAAAGGAAGGAGCAGCAGCCTACACACACTGGATGTGAAACCAGATTTTGGAACCTAACTGCAAAATTAGTCAAAGGTTAAAGGCAATATAAACATTATTAAACGCTGCCATTAAAAAGCACATACAGAGTAAACCACAAAGAAAGGGGGGGAAATGGCTTATTTATAAAGTACCAGGGATTAAATTTCTCACTCATTTTGATATAAATGGGCTTACTGGTGGGAGGTGGAAGACTGGAGCTGTGTCTGGAATAACCAAAAAAAGAATTTCTTTTTTTAAAATTCTGCAGACTGGGACTTCTGTTATTCTTGAATGAGTCCCCAGTAACTTCATACAAAAGGTCCTCTGTAAAATGTATGTTGTCTTTAGAACAGCCAAGTTGGGGGCTGAATTAAGATCCCTCTGCAAAGTCAGTCAGTCTCTGCTGGCTGGCTCTGCAGGCATGAGGTGTAAACTGGCCATGTGTGGTATGGCTACAGAGCAGACTGCTGGTTCCACACCTGCCCCTCTGGGGCGTGAGCCTGAGGACCCTCAGGGAAACTCTAAGCCATCTAAACTGCTGCTCTGCTGAGAACCTGTCTGCAATTCCTCCAACTTCCGCTCAGTTAGGGGGTGCAGGCTCAAGGGATGGTGCCAGTGTGGGGCCTGAGGGAGTAGGTGAGGCCCTTCTGATGCCAAATACCATTTGTATTAATGGCCTTTGCTGTTCTTGCATTAATACTTGCCACAAGGCCTTACATCCCCATAACTAAAGCCATTCTGCTTTTTGGGGGAGGGGATAAGCTTTATATGCTCCAGGGAAAATGCAAAAGTGTAACTTGCTTTGTACAGGATAACTAATTGCTGCCCTCGTGCATTCATCAACAAATATGCATTGTATACATACTATGTGCCCTACACTGTGCTCCACAAAGCAAGACACAAGGAGCTCACAGGAGAGTGAGGACAGGAGTAAACAGTCATGCTGCTGCTGCTTTAGCAGAGGGATTCATTCACTCCGGAAATAGAGCCGAGGAATACCTACATCTTTGAAGAGGTAGTACCTCAACTGTGTCTTGAACAATCAACACCTAATATCATGACAGAGCAAAGCTCTGAGAAATGAGTGATGGGTTAGGATCCTTTGTTCATCCCTTCAACAAATATTTAATACACACTAGTGCGTGGTAGGCAAAATAATGCACCTCCCCCAAAGAGACCCACACTCTTGTCCCCAGAACCATACATGTTACGTTATATGACAAAAGGGACTTTGCAGATGTGACTAAGGTTATAGACCTTGAGATGAGGAGATTAACCTACATTATCCTGTTGTTGTTCAGTCTCTCAGTCCTGTCTGACTCTTCCCGACCTCAAGAACTACAGCACGCCAGACTTCCCTGTCCTTCACTATCTCTTGGAGTTTGCTCAAACTCATGTCCACTAAGTCGATGACGCCATCCATTGATATGATTTCCAATCCCATATTACAGCATACCTTTAAGAAATTACTACTTGCAGTGTCAAGGTATCGTATCAAAACATAGTATCTGCAAACATCTGAAAAGGAAATCAAAATATTCCTGCCTTTTTCAACTATGTATCTGCATGAAGCTGGATTTTCTTCAAATGCTTCAACCAAAACAACATATGGCAGCATATTGAATGAGGAGGCAAATACAAGAATCCAGCTGTTTTTCTCTTCAGGGAGACATTTAAGAGATTTGCAAAAATATGAACCAATGCCATTCTCATTTTTTCTTTGGTTTGTAAATACTGCTATTTTTCATAAAATATGTTATTTATGTTAACTCGTAACAGGTTTGTTGTTATTTTTAAAGGAATTGATAAATAAACATTTTAAACTTTTCTCAGTTTTAATTTCTACTATAGTGAAAATTAATATCTACTGGTTTAAAGATGTCACATCTAAAAAAAAAAATTTCGTTGCTTTGTGTGTTCTTTTCCCCTTCTTATATACCATCGATCCCTTGAACCAGAGCTTCTCAAAATTATGTGGATGTGGCTTACCTGGGGCTTTTGTTAAATGCAGATGTGAATTCACTAGGTTTGGGGACAGGACTTGAAGATTCTGCACATCTAATAAGCTGTCAGGTGATAACAATGCTGCTGCCCAGTGGACCACATTTTCAGTGGCATCTGGACTGGACTATTCAACAATTTCTAGACTGCAGGGTATATGGGAAATAAACAATCCTGTTTGAGTCACTGTATTTGTGAATTCCTCTGATATCTCATCTTAATCAGAATGCTGCTGCTGCTGCTAAGTCACTTCAGTCGTGTCCAACTCTGTGCGACCCCATAGACAGCAGCCCATCAGGCTCCACCGTCCCTGGGATTCTCCAGGCAAGAACACTGGAGTGGGTTGCCATTTCCTTCTCCAATGCATGAAAGTGAAAAGTGAAAGTGAAGTCACTCAGTCATGTCAGACTCTTAGCGACACCATGGACTGCAGCCTACGAGGATCCTCCGTCCACAGGATTTTCCAGGCAAGAGTACTGGAGTGGGGTGCCATTGCCTTCTCCGAATCAGAATGCTAATAACTCATAAATCTACATCTTCAGCCAAATTTCTCTCCTTTGCTCCCTAGCTATACAGCCAACAAATGAACTTCTCATATATCTCATTAGCAAATTTAATTCAACTTGTCTAAAACTGAAATGCAGATTTTTACCCCAGATTCTGTTCTGCAGTCTATACAGTCTATACCCATACTGACTGTGTGGTACCATCACTATTCCAGCTGGACAAGACTGAAACTTGGGAGTCTACTTGGGTTTTCCTTGTCCCTGACACATCAAATCAGCCACCAAGGCCTGATGATTTTATATATCCATCTCCTCTATTTCTTCCTCTACCACCTAGGTTGTGAGGACTAATATTTCTAATCATGACTTATCTCATTCTGAACCAAAAATCTGATATCCTTCAAGATATTTCATGGTTTCCATTGTCTTCAAGATAAAGCTTTTACATGATACACACATTTCTTTTGCTTCTGTGGCTCTAATTGACCATTCAGCCTTATCCATCATGAACCCTTTCCTTCCAGGCTACATTTTAGTTTAGCTGAACTACAGGCTTATATTGCTGTCCAGGATGTTTTCGGCTTTTTGCCCCCATATTTTCCACCTGTTCGCACAATTATCTCCCCTGATTTTCCCTGTGTTAAGTGTACTACTCTATAACCCCTGAGAAGCCTCTGTTTCCCTCTACTATGGTTCTTACCACCTTGAACTTCATAACTGTTTATTCATGTCTCAGTTCAGTTCAGTTCAGTTGCTCAGTCGTGTCCGACTCTTTGCAACCCCATGAATCGCAGCATGCCAGGCCTCCCTGTCCATCACCCAATTCCTGGAGTTCACTCAGACTCACGTCCATCGAGTTGGTGATACCATCCAGCCATCTCATCCTCTGTCGCCCCCTTCTCCTCCTGCCCCCAATCCCTCCCAGCATCTTTTCTAATGAGTCAACTCTTCGCGTGAGGTGGCCAAAGTACTGGAGTTTCAGCTTTAGCATCATTCCTTCCAAAGAAGACTGAAAAATTCTTCATGGCAAGAAACACATCTTATTCCTAATGGCATCTCCAGCATCTAGCTCAGTCCTTTGAATAAAGGATCAAAAGTACACTCATCTCTATAGTGAAGTAGCTGACATCAGAAAAAGAGAAACAAACATCTACAAAAATATTATTATTATAGATTACTTCATTTAATCCTCCTGATTACCCTATAACATGGGCATTGTTATTTCAGAGGAAGAAATTAAGGTTGAGAAAGATGACTTGTCAAGGACATCGGCTGGTGAATAGTTGAGCTGGGATCCACTTAAGACTGTCTTTCTCTAAAACTGAGAACTGATCCATTACACATTTCCTCTCTGGAGCTTCCCAGTCAGAGGAAAATCCGAGTTTGTGAGGGAAGGGGATTTCAGACCCTTGAAACAGGCTCCGAAGCCAGGATTCTGACTGGGACAAATCACCAAGGGAACCCAGTAAGTGAGATAAATCACACAAGCAAGAGCAGCAGTAGACCAACTCAGCATGTCAGAGGAGATCTACAGACTGGCAGCTCTTTAGAGCCCCCCAGGAAGGTAGATGATTGGCCTCAGAACCTCATTCAAGGCTAAAAACCCCTGGTGGAAGGATATGTAGTTGCAATGACAATGTTAAGAAAGAATTTTTCATTCAGAGTGTTTCCATGCCATATTTACCCGCCATCCCTAAGCCCAAGGGACAGCTGACTGAGGCTTAGGTCAGCCAATGCCACACGGCAGTGGCCTCCAGTTCTGTGTAGCTGTCAACCCAGTGTGTCCTTTACAAACCACATAATTTTCTATGTACATCTACAACTATGTTTAAAAAAAGAAAGGATGGGGCACACTGAAGAGATATGCCCAAAAAGGAATCAGATCCTGAAGTCATCAAAGAAGGTGGAAATGGTCTCCAGGAGCAGTTGATTTAAAGATGGCAGACTGGGGTCATGGTCTGGGCTTCAGAGGAAGAGCAGCAGGAGAAAGTGGTAGATCAATGGTGTAGAAGTTGTTTAAGCAGGCTCAGTTCCCTCAGCAAGAGAAGTGGGAAGAGGCTAAGACACAAGGAGGATAAGAGGAAAGATCATTCAGGACCACATAGCCCATTGTTAGAACCTTTGCTTTTCTTCTGAGATAAATGAACTTCCAAACAGAGGAATGGTATGATCTGTTTTACAAGGCTTGGTAGGACGAGGGATAAACTGAGAGATTGGGATTGACGTAAACACGCTACTATGTATAAAATAGATGCCTAATAAGGACCTACAGTATATAGCACAGGGAACTCTAGTCAATACTCTGTAATGCCCTATATGGGAAAAGAATCTAAAAAGAGTGCGTATATGTATATTGACTCATGTATTTATACTTTGCTGTACACCCAAAACTAATACAATATTGTGAATCAACTATTAAAAAGAAAAGGCTGTTACCATCACTTACAATAGCCAAGATGTGGAAGGCACCTAAATGTCCATCGACAGAGAAGTGGATGAAGAAGATGTGCTACATATTGAAAGAGTCATTTCCTAGGCAGGTTGATAAGAAGTCTAGGGGTCCCCAATGAGAGGGGGGTCTGGAATCCCCAAGGAGGAAGAAAGGACGAACTTTTTTCCTCTCTACATTCCTTAGGATTATATAACCATAATGTATTCTGCCTGAGACAGTCTCTGGATTAAACCTTCTGGCTAATTCCGTTATCTTAAAGTGTAAATTATGGGAGTAGGTCTGGTGAGGTCTTTACAACCTCCAGACATTCTTTGGATTCATTGGAGAGTATATAACTTCATTGCTAACACTAACAAGTGGGTACTCTTTCTATCCCCTTCTGATGCCTATGTCAGAAGCTTTCTCTATCTCCTTTATACTTTAATAAAACTTTATTACACAAAAGCTCTGAGCGATCAAGCCTCGTCTCTGGCCCCGGATTGAATTCTTCTCCTCCGGGGGCCAAGAATCCCGGCATCGTGATTCAACAACAACCTTTCAATATGTACAAAGAAATATTCCTCAGCCATTAAGAAGACTAAAATAATGCCATTTGTAGCAAATTGGACAGACCTAGAGACTGTCATTCTGAGCGAAATAAGCCAGACAGAGAAGGAGAAATATTGTATGACATCCTTTATATGTGAAATCTAAAAAGAAATGACACAAACGAACTTACTTACAAAACAGAAACACACTCACAGACTTAGAGAATGAACTTACAGCTGCCACGGGGAAGGATGAGGGGAAGGAACAGTTAGGGAGTTTGAAGTAGACATGTATACACTGTTATATTTAAAATGCATAACCAACAAGAACCCACTGTATAGCACATGGAACTCTGCTCAATGTTACGTGGCAGTGTGGATGGGAGGGGATTTTAGGGAAGAATGGATACATGTATATGTATGGCTGAGTCCCTTCACTCTTCACCTCAAACTATCACAACGTTGTTTGTTAATCGGTTATACCTCCATATAGAATAAAAATGTAAAAGAAATTTTTTAAAAAGGTTATTACTCAGGCTCTGATGAAGAGAACAGACTTCAGAGGAGCAAGGGAAGCAGAGAGACAGGTAGGAAACAATCTCAATAATCCCAGTAAGAAGAAATGGGTCTTGGATGAGGTAGACACATTGGAGGTGATGTGAATTAGTTACATTTGGAAATATTCTGAAGCTAAAGCTGGCATAGTTTATTAATGGATTTAATATGAAGTATGAGAGAAACAAAGGATCTAGAATTATTGCAAGGTTTTTGAATGGAAGTTCAGAGTAGGAGGATATGGTTCAAAGTAGAGAACAGAGAAGGTAGAATTGGAGCAATATGTAAGCATAGGACAGAAACAAATATTTCAGAAAGGGGGGATGTCTGAGCTTAGGACTGGGAGAAAGAGACAAAAATGAATGGAAGGATTCCAGAGTGAGCAAAATACTATCATGGACAAGAAAGTTGGAAGAAGGTATCAAGAAGACCTAATAAAATAAGCAGATATAAAGGAGCAATGAGAGGCTGATCTCCAAGTATGAAAGCGTTTCCTAAAATTTATCCCTCTAAGGGGCCCTTGGAACTTACTGGCACTCTGCGTCTGCAGAGCACATGGTGTGGGGCCCTAAATGGGAAACCTTAAAAAGAAGGGCTAGCTTTGCGGTTTAGAGCTAAGATGGCGCCTGGCGGAAGAGATGAGGGCGCAGCTTAAGTTGTTTGTCAAAATTTTTGATTGGCTCTCTTGATTTCCGTGCACGTGGACAATGCGAGATCACCACAGACCCCTGTCATGATGTAAGCACGTGGTAATCTGACCTTTAACTTGATAGGTAGAACTATGGAAAGTCCCTCGCAAAACCCCCCTGCTTGCCTATATAAACCAGGAGCTTACGACAATAAAGTGGAACTGCTTAGACAGAACGCATCTGATTGTCTCTCGCTCGCGGAGGGTCTGGGTTGGCGGACAGCAGGCTCACTTTTCCTCGGAACCCCTCAGCTCTGCTGAGGGAAGTTCCACTGCCCCTCTCTTTCTGCGGAGCGCCCCCCGCAACATGGTTCTCGGGTACGGGAAATGATGAACTCCTCAGGGAAGGTGCAGGCAGTCTCTACAAACTTTCTCTCCTACTGAAAATGCTCAGAGAAAACCTGTGTGAGAGCCACACAATGAAACAGTGCACAGCAATGAGAATGACCTCCAATTTCATAAAACAATAACACAGATGAATCTCACAAATAAAACACTGAATGAAAGAATCTGTAACAAAGAACATACTATACGATCCCATTTATGTAAAATATAAAAGCCAGGGAAAACTATCTATGTCTTTAGAATTCAGGGAGGAAGAAAAAGCAGGACTTCCAGAGTTGCTGCTCATATTTTATTTCTTGACCTAGGTGCTGATTACACAGATGTTTTCAGTTAGTAAAAATTCTCTGAGTTGTACTTTCCTACAGTATTATATTTTAGTTCAAAAAAAACTCTTTAAAATGCCATTATACCAGGCCACATTTCCTACATCCTGGGAAGAACAGAGCTATCTACTTAGAGTTCTTATTACAAATTAGCATTTACCCAAAGCCAGAGCAGGACCATATAAGAAGCTTATAGGAGTTATCAAATTATCTCATTTGACTACACTGAACTTCGGCTACCAGTAAAGGCTAGGGTCTTCATTTCAGGGAGGGAAAGAACAACTTTTAAAGGCTATTCATTTTAAAACATACATATGTTTTAGGGGGGATAAAAACTTTTTTGTAATTTTTCCCCCCATCTCTTGAGAAATGATGTTACTTCAAACAGAACTGCCAAGTTTAAGAGGCCCTTTTCTGCACACAGGCCAGCTGGGCCGTAAGTTGCATGAAAGGAGGGACAAGCAGCTCCTTCCGAGAGCAGAACAGAACACCACAGGGAGCTGGGGACCAGGCATCCAGTGAAATCTCCAGCCATTTGTCTTTATCTGGCCACCTTTTATGATTTAAGAGCCCTCTCTGCCATGTTATCATCAATCAATTATGACTGAGCAGCATCTAAAAAACCAGAGTTTTTAAAATGCAACTATCCGTGACCTAAATTTCCTGCTGGTTCTGTTGGCCCCAGGTTAGACCAGTTTGTCTGTCATCAAGGGAGCCAATAAAAATAATACAAACAGGTCAACCTTGGGCTTTCTGAAGCCTATATAAAAATATTCACACTCCTCTAATCAGTGCCAACTCACTGTGTCCACTCTTTGCTTGAGTTCTCAGTAAATTTCGTCTTCAATAACAAAATATCCCATAGGCTGTATACATTAACTAAAAATCAATTTTTCCCCTCTCTGCTTGCTTGTTTTTTAATCTAGCTAAGCAACAATTTCACAACTAGCAGGCAACTGAAATGAACTCATTTTGCTGACTCCAGAAGAGGAGTTACATTTTGGTAAATTAAAGAGTATATGAGAAGATGGAAATATAAATTGTAGCTATCTTAATGGAGAATGTGATACTGCACTTCCCAGCCTGTGAGAGAATTTGAATTCCAGGATCCACAGAGCCAAGCAAAGACTGCTGATCGGGGAGGAGGAAGAAAAATGCAGTGGAGGCTCCAGTAAAATAGACCAGCAGAAAGGCTGTCTGTGTAAACCAGAACAGTTATCCTAAGTATTAGTTCAAAATGTTCTTTATCACTTGATGGGAAGTAAGAAGGAAAATGTACTGTAAGGCCTCAAGCCCCCGTAGGAAAATGACCAGCAACAAGGAAATTCTACTCAGTAAGAGAACACTTCCTCATATCCACAACCTGCCTGCAGAAACCCATGAGCTGGGTGGAGCCGGGACAAGGCATCCGAGCTGCTTCTCCCAAAAGCACCCCGGCTGGCATCTCAGCAGGCTGTGTCATCTTATTCAGAAGAAACTCTGGAATACTATCTGCTCCAGAAGAGAAGTTTGGACAGACTCCAGAAGACGCCTTAGTGCCAGGCTGAGCACCCAGCAGCACTGTGGTGAAGGCCGCCAACTTGACTTGAGTGGTCTCCACTGTCCTTGCTGTGACTTTGCTCTTCCCTTTCCCCACCAAGTATGCAGAACTCGCTGACCTCCTCCTAGCACCAGTGAATGAGCCATTCTTCCTCTAAGAAATGAATGATTCAATGGCTGGACTTCTGTGTTTTAAAACAAGAGAAGAGAGATAGAATCTAAAAGTGAGACGACTATTCCATAACATTTCTGGTTCATTGGTAGCTGGGCAGCAACCACGTGTCACAGAAAGTCTTTCTAGAGCTCCTCAAAGTCACATTTTACAGAAATTAACTAAAGCATACTTACACTTTTTCCTACTCTATACAATCTTTTGTACAGATTCAGAATATAAACATCTCATTTCCTTAAAGAGACAGTATGAAGGGGTGCAATTTAAGTTCCACTCAACCACTGAAAAGGCATTTAACATCTCAAGGCTTCAAGGTCTCAGTAAAAAGGACGATAATACCACATCCCTCAGCTCAGACTTTTAGCTTAGACTCAGACTTTCAAGGAGTACCAGTGAAATGAGCACTTTATAAACTATAAAGCATTACTACATTTATTACTACTTTACCACCTTCTTCACCGAAGCCATGCTTCTGTTCAGAGATCTGGTGTCTCACCCCCAAAGACTCAGCTGCACACTGCCCTCCAGTGCCTGGACTTGGCCCCTTGTTGAAGGGAGTGGCTGGGCCACTGCTCCACGGCCTCATCTCCCCACCACCAATGCCCTCAGACTTCCTGGGCACAACTTGACTTGGCTCTCTCATCCCCATTAAGTGAAGGCCATATCAGCAACACGTCCACGTCCAATCCAACAAGTCCTATGGAGTCCTGACCTCTCTCACGGCCAGAACCTAAAAGAGAAGACTACCTGAAAGAAAGAGGAGTTAACACTTCTAATAAATTTTGGGCTTCCCTGGTGGCTCAGTGGTAAAGAATCCGCCTGCTAAAGCAGGAGATGTTAGTTCAGTCCCTGGGTTGGGAAGATCCCCTGGAGGAGGAAAGGAGGAAATGGAAACCCGTTCCAGTATTCTTGCCAGGATAATCCCATGGACAGAAGAGCTTGGCAGGCTACTGTCCATGGGGTCACAAAGAGTCAGATACGACCAAGTGATTGAGCATGCACGCATAAGAAACTTTAAGACCGATGAAAGGCAGGGGCCCTGGAAAGAAGTGGCATAGAGTCTTAACCTAGCTCCTCCCCTACAAACAATTTCAAGTACCAAGAGTGCTAAACACAGCTACAACCAGCTGTGTTTCTAGGGAGGCAATGGCCAGCTCAGCCTTCTTGTATCTGCTCTACTTCCTTCCTTGACTCATTTCCCTTTTTCCCTTACTCTTTTGCTGGTCTGGGATTCTACCTCCTTCCCCTTTTAAAGCATCTTCATATAAATGTTGCCTCTGAGTCTGTTTCCTAGAAAAATAAGACAAAAGATAATTAAAGAGGCAAAAAAGGTGAATTAGGTAACCTAGGGGCTTGATATTGCTCAACTATATGAGAGAAAGAAAGCGAGAGAGAGAGAGAAAGAAAGTGTGTGTATGTTGTGGTCACAAGTGTATACTTACAACATTTTTGGAAAAGTCCTTGAGGAAAGGGGAACTCTCTGCTTGTGCTTATATAATCAGTGAAAAATAAACACTAACCAGTGTGATGAAGAAAAGGATCTATTGTTACTCTAAGGCTGATGGAGCTTTAGTCTGGGGAAGCTTTGGAATGCAATGAAATCTGCACTCTTGCACTGACCCGTACAACCCTCCAGAATCAGGCCTGCCCCACTTCTCACTTGTACCTAGTACCACTGCTCTCCCCAGCCCTTCTCTTCCCTCCTCCCTTCAGGATGCTCTGCTCACGCTGGTTACCACCATTCAGCTCCTCCATTCCTCCAGGCTGTCTCCATAATGATGCCTTTGTGCTTGCTCCCTCTGCTTGAAACGCTCTTTTCCAGGTTTTCCCAGGATGGAAATTCAGTGATTGGTCAAAACGCTGTCTCATCATCCAGGTTTCAGTTCAGCTGTCCACTTCTCAGAGCTCTTCTCTGCCATCTAAGGTAGCCTGCCTTCTACCCCACTGCTAGTCCTAATCACTCTTTAAGCTATTCTCTTATCTTCATAGCTTTTATCACTATCTGAAAAATTTTTTAAATTAATTGCAAAGGTAGTCAGTATGTATTCGTGTGGTATATAAATAAATTCCCTTACTTTGACCTTTTAGGAGTCAGATCTGTGAACATTTTGAATAGAAAACTTGGTTGGGTAAATGCTGTGAATTACATGTTACACAAGGAAATGACAGTGATTATTTTGAACCTGCCCTGCCCAATACAGTAGAAATTAATCACATTAGCTAGTAAATTTTTGACATGCAGTCAAGTCCAAATTGAGCTGTATTATATATATATATACATATATACACTATTTTATTATATATACTATATTTTGAGGACTTAGAGTAGAAATGTAATAAATCCCATTAATAATTGTTTATCTTACTGAGATAATATTTTTGAATATATTTGGTTAAATAAAATATATTTTTAATATCATTGTACCTGTTTCCTTTTATCTTTTAATGTAGCTATTAAAGATTTGAAATTATATATGTGGCTTATGTTGTATCTCACATTATATTCCTATGAGACAGTGCTGCTCTAGAGTCTAATACTTTCACCAACCTCCAAGTTCAAAACTAGCACTAGGTATTCAAATTTTATTGAGTTAAATATAGTATATATCTTCATATTTAATTTTAATGCCTAAAAGTGAGATCTTATTCTACTGGTGAGAAAGCTAAGATTTAGAAATGGAGTAAATTGCCCTGAATAAAAAATTAAGCACACGGACTACCTAGACCACAGAATGATGGATTCTCAAAGATGCCAAGATCTTAATCCCTAGAACCTATGTTACCTTACTTGGCAAAGTAATTTTTAGATGGGGAGATTACCCTGGATTATTCATATAGACCCAATGTAATCACAAGGGCTCTATAGTAAGGAAGCAAAAGGGTCAAAGTTAGAGAAAAAATATGTGCAGAAGCAGAGGTTGGAGTAATGTACTTTGAAGGAGTAAGGGGCCATAAGCCAAGGAAAACAGGCAGCCTCTAGAAGCTGGAAAGGCAGGGCAATGTTTTCTTTCCTGGAGCCTTCAGGAAGAATGCAGCTCTGTCAACACCTTAACTTTAGTTCTGGAAGACCAATTTCAAATTCTCACCTCCAGAACTGTAAGCTAATACATTTGTGCTGTTTTAAGCCACTAACTGTGTACTAATTTGCTACAGCAGCAATTACTAATGTAGAGTCAGGCATTTGGAACCTGGTGGGCAATCTGGATTGCAGCCATGGTCCAGGGCTAGTAGTTAAGAAATAACAATAATGATCATTATTATGATTTATTCACAGTTGAAATCTGTATTCTGCTGTTGCTGGATGAAGTAGTCTACAGATGTCAAGCATAAGCAATTGACTGATGGTACTGTAGAGTTCAACTATGTCCTTCCTGATTTCCTGCCTGCTGGATCTGTCACTTCTGAGAGAGGGGTGTTGAACTCTTCAAGTAGGATAGAAATTCATTCATTTCTCATTGCAGTTCTTACCTCATAAAGTTTAACACTCTGTTTTTAGGCACATATGTGTGAAGAATTATGTTTTCACAGGGAATAGACCTCTTATCATTATATAATGACTTAATACCTGATAAATTTCCTACCTCTGATTTCTGCTCTGAAATTAATATAGCTACCTGTGATAGTGACAGTTACTAGGTCGTGTCCAACTTCTTGTGATCCCATGGATTATAGCTCCCCAGGCTTCTCTGTCCAGACAAGAATACTGGAGTGGGTTGTCATGCCCTTCTCCAGGGGAATCTTCTGGACCCAGGGATCAGTAACCTGGGTCTCCTGCACTGCAGGCGAATTCTTTACCATCTAAGCCACCAAGGAATCCCATAGCTATCTGTAGTTTCTTTTAATCAGTGTTAGCATAATGTATTTTTCTCCAACCATTTACTTTTAATCTACATGGGTCTTTACATTTAAAGTGGGTTTCTTATAAACATATAGTTGGGTCATATGTTTTAAAATCTACTTTTACAATCTCTTTTAACTGGTGCATTTAGACCATTGACATTGAAAGTGATTACTGATAAGGCTAGATTAATATTTACCATATTCATTACTGTTTTCTATTTGGTGCCTTTATCTTTGTTCTTAGTTTTGTCTTTTGATCTGTTTTTGCTTTTGTGCTTTTAACTGAGCATTTTCTACGGCTCAGTTTTCTCTCCTTTTCTAGTATATCAGTTAAGGGCCTATTTTAAAGACAGCGGTTGCCCTAGAGTTTGTGATATTATTGATACAATTGCAACTAATCCAGGTCTACTTTCAAATATAATTACACCACATCACAGGTAGTGTGAGTACCTTATATTAATAAAATAATCCTGATACCTTTTGCTTCCATTCCTTGCATCACTGTTGTCATTCATTTCACATATACCTAGGGGGTGTGTGTGTGTGTGTGTGTGGGTATGTGTGTGTATCATGTGCATATATATGATATATGGATAAGTGCATATTGTTGCTACTACTATCTTGAACCATTACCTATTTGATCAATTAAGAAAAATAAATTTGTTTGGAGATACAAAAGACTGAATAGCCAAAGCAATCTTGAGAAAGAAAAACAGGAATTGAGCTCCCTGACTTCAGACTATACTATAAAACTCCAGTCATTAGAACAGTATGGTACTCTATCCATTCATCTCACCCTCTCCTCTCTCACCCAATGTCCACAAATCTGTTCTCTATGTCTATGTAGCATGAAAACATATACACTATCATATGTAAAATAGATAGCCAGTGGGAATTTGGTGCATGACACAGGGAGCTCAAACTGGGGCTCTGTGACAACCTAGAGGTGTGGGGTGGGGTGGGAGGTAGGAGGGAGGATCAAGAGGGAGGGGACATATGTATACCTATGGCTGATTCATGTTCATGTATGGCAGAAACCAACACAATACTGTGAAGCAACTATCTTTCAATTATAAATCAATTTTTAAAAAACAGTATGGTACTGGCACAAAAACAGAAAAACAGATTGGTAGAACAGGATAGAGAGCCCAAAAATAAACCCACACACCTATGGTCAATTAACTATGACAAAGGAGTTGTGACTATACAATGGAGAAAAGACAGTCCTTCAATAAGTGGTACCAGGAAAACTGGACAGCCACAAGTAAGAAAACTGAAATTAGAACATTCTTTAACACCATACACAAAAATAAACTCAAATTGGATTAAAGATCTAAATGTAAGACCATATAGAGGAACTATAAGACCAAACTCTCAAAGGAAAATATAGGTAGAACACTCTTTGATATGAATTATAGCAATATCTTTTTCAATTCATTCTCCTAGAGTAATGGACATAAAAACAAAAATAAACAGATGGGACCTAATTAAACTCTAGAACTAATGCACAGCAAAGGAGACCATTAAAAAAAAAAAAAAGCTGAAAAGAAAATCCACAAAATGGGAGAAAATATTTGCAAACAATGAGACTGACAAGGGATTAATCTCCAAAATATACAAACATCTTATGAAGCTCAATATCAAAAAACAACCAACTCAACCAAAAATTAGGTTAACAATGTCAACCTAAATAAACAGACATTTCTCCAAAGAAGACATACAGATGGCCAAAAGGCACATGAAAAAAGGTCAACATCACTAATTATTAGAGGAATGCAAATCAAAATTACAATGAGATATCACCTCATACCAGTCAGAACAGCCATGATCAAAAAGTCTATAAACAGCAAATGCTAGAGAGGATTTGTAGAAAAAGGAACTTGCCTACACTACTGGTGGAAGCGTAAACTGATACAGTGGCTATGGAGGAACAGAATGGAGGTTCCATAAAAGGTTAAAAATAGAGTTACCGTATGATCCAGCAATCCCAGTCCTGGGCATATATCTGGAGAAAAACATGGTTCAAAAGGATACATGCACCCCAATGTTCTCTGCAGCACTGTTTACAAAACTCAAGACATGGAAGCAACCACTGACAGATGAACGGGTAAAGAAGTTGTGGTGTGTGTGTACGTGTGTATATATACATAAATATATATGACTATTACTCAGCCATTAAAAAGAATGATATAATGCCATTTGCAGCAACATGGATGGACCAGGAAATTATCATACTAAGTGAAGTAAGTCAGACAGAGAAAGACAAATAATATATTGCTTATATGTGGAATCTGAAAAAAAAAATGATACAAATGAACAGATTCACAGACTTAAGAGGCTGGGGCTAACGTGTAAACATTCCTATATTTAAAATATAAGATCTACTGTATAGCTCAGGGATCTCTGCTCAATACTCTGTAACAACCTAAATGGAAAAAGAATTTGAAGAAGCCAGATATATTTATGTGTATAACTGAATCAAGTAAACTCCAAGATAAAACTTAAAAATAATAAGAAAAATAAAAGTTTTTATTTTACTTTGACATTTCTTCTTTGATGTTCTTTTCTTTATGAAGATGTGACTTTTTGACCTATACTACTTTCCCCCTCTTTAAAGCACTTTTATCATTTCTTGCAAGGCAGATCTATTAGCAAAAAATTCCCTTTTGTTTGTCTGAAATGTCTGTATTTCTCCTTCACTTTTGAAGGATTATTTTGCAGAATATAGGATTCTAGGTTGGTGAGTTTTTTTCTATCAACACTTTAAATATTTCACTCCATTCTTCCTGATTGCATAGTTTCTGAGAAGTTGAATACAATTCTTACCTTTGTTTTTCTATAGATAAAATACTTTCTCCTCTGGCTTCTTTCAGAATTTTATCTATGATTTTTTATAATTTGAAAATAATATTCCTAAGCATTAATTTTTGGCATTTATCTGATATGCCTGGGTTTCTCTGAGCTTCCTAGATCTGTGACTGTCTAAACATTAACTTAGGGAAATTCCAGTCAATACTGTTTCTGATATGGCTTCTGTTCCTTTCCTGTTTTCTTCTTTTGATATTCCCATTATACTTAGGTTATACCTTTTATAGTTACCCCACAGTCCATGATAGTCTGTCCTGCTTTTTTTTTTCTCTTTGCTTTTCAGTTTGTGAGAATTCCATTGATATATTCCTAGCTCAGGGATTCTTTCCTTAGTCTTAAGTAAAAGACCACCAAAAGTATTCTTCATTTCTGCTGCAGCACTTAAAAAAAAAAATCTTTAATGTTTCTTTTTTATTCTCTACTAGAATTTCCATCCCTCTGCTTATACTGCCCATCTGTTCTTGCATTCCACTTTATACATTTTAGCCCTTAACATATTAATCATAGTTGTTTTAAGTTCCCAAACTGATAATTCCAACATCCCTGCCATGTCTAGTTCTGACACTTGCTCAGTCTCTTCAAATTGCATTTTTTGCCTTTTGGTATGCCTTGTATTCATAATTTTTTGTGGCAGCTGGATATGATGTTCCAGGTAAGAGGAATTGCTATAGAACTTAAGTAATGTGGTAGTGTGTTGTAGGGTTTGGAGGAGAATTCTATTGCTTTATGATTAGAACTCAGAGTTTTACTAAGCCTATGCCTCTGGACTGTGAACTTCAGAAGTATTTTTCAGTTTTTCTCACTCCACCCTGCCTCCCTCCCAGGTGGAACAGGATGGCTAGAGTCGACTGGGCTTGAGTATTTCCCTTTCCCAGGTCAGTTAGGCTCTGGTTCACTGGCTTCCCCTGAGGGCAGGCCTTGTTGAGAACAGAGTGCTCTGGCATATTTTCCTTGTTCCTTTCTAAAGCCCAAGGGGATTTTTCTCTTATATTTATTTTGCAGCCAAAGATAGAGAAGCTCTATACGGTCAGCAAAAACAAGACCGGGAGCTGACTGTGGCTCAGATCATGAACTCCTTATTACCAAATTCAGACTTAAATTGAAGAAAGTAGGGAAAACCGCTAGACCATTCAGGTATGACCTAAATCAAATCCCTTATGATTATACAGTGGAAGTGAGAAATAGATTTAAGGGACTAGATCTGATAGAGTGCCTGATGAACTATGGAATGAGGTTCATGACATTGTACAGGAGATAGGCATCAAGACCATCCCCATGGAAAAGAAATGCAAAAAAGCAAAATGGCTGTCTGGGGAGGCCTTACAAATAGCTGTGAAAAGAAGAGAAGTGAAAAGCAAAGGAGAAAAGGAAAGATACAAGCATCTGAATGCAGAGTTCCAAAGAATAGCAAGGAGAGATAAGAAAGCCTTCCTCAGCGATCAATGCAAAGAAATAGAGGAAAACAACAGAATGGGAAAGACTAGAGATCTCTTCAAGAAAATTAGAGATACCAAAGGAACATTTCATGCAAAGATGGGCTCGATAAAGGACAGAAATGGTAGGGACCTAACAGAAGCAGAAGATATTATGAAGACGTGGCAAGAATACACAGAAGAACTGTACAAAAAAGATCTTCATGACCCAGATAATCACGACGGTGTGATCACTCACCTAGAGCCAGACATCCTGGAAGGTGAAGTCAAGTGGGCCTTAGAAAGCATCACTACGAACAAAGCTAGTGGAGGTGATGGAATGAATTCCAGTTGAGCTGTTTCAAATCCTGAAAGATGATGCTGTGAAAGTGCTGCACTCAATATGCCAGCACATTTGGAAAATTCAGCAGTGGCCACAGGACTGGAAAAGGTCAGTTTTCATTCCAATCCCAAAGAAAGGCAATGCCAAAGAATGCTCAAACTACTGCACAATTGCCCTCATCTCACGTGCTAGTAAAGTAATGTACAAAATTCTCCAAGCCAGGCTTCAGCAATACGTGAACCGTGAACTTCTAGATGTTCAAGCTGGTTTTAGAAAAGGCAGAGGAACCAGAGATGAAATTGCCAACATCCGCTGGATCACTGAAAAAGCAACAGAATTCCAGAAAAACATCTATTTCTGCTTCATTGACTATGCCAAAGCCTTTGACTGTGTGGATCACAATAAAATGTGGAAAATTCGGAAAGAAATGGGAATACCAGACTACCTGACCTGCCTCTTGAAAAACCTATATGCAGGTCAGGAAGCAACACTTAGAACTGGACATGGAACAGCAGACTGGTTCCAAATAGGAAAAGGAGTACATCAAGGCTGTATATTGTCACCCTGCTTATTTAACTTATATGCAGAGTACATCAGGAGAAACGCTGGGCTGGAAAAAGCACAAGCTGGAATCAAGATTGCCAGGAGAAATATCAATAACCTCAGATGTGCAGATGACACCACCCTTATGGCAGAAAGTGAAGAGGAACTCAAAACCCTCTTGATGAAAGTGAAAGAGGAGAGTGAAAAAGTTGGCTTAACACTCAACATTCAGAAAATGAAGATCATGGCATTGGGTCCCATCACTTCACGGCAAATAGATGGGGAAACAGTGGAAACAGTGTCAGACTTTATTTTTTGGGGCTCCAAAATCACTGCAGATGGTGACTGCAGCCATGAAATTAAAAGTTGCTTACCCTTGGAAGGAAAGTTATGACCAACCTAGATAGCATATTAAAAGCAGAGACATTACTTTGCCAACAAAGGTCCGTCTAGTTAAGGCTATGGTTTTTCTAGTGGTCATGTATGGATGTGAGATTTGGACTGTGAAGAAAGCTGAGCGCCGAAGAATTGATGCTTTTGAACTGTGGTGTTGGAGAAGACTTGAGAGTCCCTTGGACTGCAAGGAGATCTAACCAGTCCATTCTTAAGGAGATCAGTCCTGGGATTTCTTTGGAAGGAATGATGCTAAAGCTGAAACTCCAGTACGTTGGCCACCTCATGCAAAGAGTTGACTCATTGGAAAAGATTCTGATGCTGGGAGGGATTAGGGGCAGGAGGAGAAGGGGATGACAGAAGGTGAGATGGCTGGATGGCATCACCGACTTGATAGACCTGAGTTTGAGTGAACTCTGGGAATTGGTGATGGACAGGGAGGCCTGGCATGCTGTAATTCATGGGGTCACAAAGAGTCGGACACAACTGAGCAAATGTCATAACATGTGAGGGCTGTCCTATGACTGGATTTCCCTGGAGCTTTTAACTCTACGTCATTTTGCTGCAAATGAGCCTCCAGCAAGTCATCAATTACAATCTGGGTTTCCTTACCCAGCACAGGTCCTTGTGGTAGTTTCTGTTTGTGAATCTCTCCTCTGGGAAGTGGCAACTGAGTGTGTTTGTCATTCTCTCCAATCTCAGGGGCAGCAGCTTGCCCTTCCCTCTCTTGTGATCCAAGGAGAGTTACTGAATTTTTAGTTTGTTTAGCCTCTTGCTTGTTAGGCTGGAGTGGCAAGTTCTAAGTTGTAGAGCTAGAATCCAGTAGTCTGTTAATGTGATTTTTTATTATCCTGAATATAAACAAGATCATTTAAAAGGGCCCACATAACATTCGAAGGAAACACTTTTAGATGCTGAGCAACTCATTCTTTGGGGCTACCCCATTAATATTGTTACTTTTGTGCCATAGACAGCCACATGGAAAAGCAGAAAAACAAAGACAGTTAGCCAGACAGACATGGTTATATATTCCTGCTTTGCTATGGTGACTTCAAGAATTTCAACAGCTACATCTAAAAAATAAGAGTTACTTGAATTATTTTAGAGATTAATAATAAAGCATGTATATGTGTGTGTGAGAGAGAGAGATGGTGGATATTAACTAAACTGAGTATGGTAATCATTTCACAATATACATTAAGTCAAGCCATTAGGGTGCATACCTTAAATTTACACAGTGCTTATGGCAATTATATCTCAATAAAACTGAGGAAAAAAGATAAAAATAATACAGTATCTGAAGCCAGTGCTTAGTAAGTGAAATCTATCATTATTACCATCAGTCTGTCTCAAGGCCTTGACCCTTGCTACTTTGTCTTCCTGGAACACTTCCCACAGACATCTGTGTGGCTGCCCCCTCATTTCCTCAGGTCTTACTTAAGTGCCACTTCTCAGGGAGTAACCTGACAAGTTACAACAGTCCTCACCTAATTCCATTTACTCCATCCTCCCTTCCTGCTTTATTAAAGAATCCGCCTGCAATGCAGGAGACCCGTAGTTTGATCCCTAGATGGGGAAGACCCCTAGAGAAGGAATGGCTGCCCACTCCATTATGCTTGAGAATTCCACGGACAGAGGAGCCTGGCAGGCTGCAGTCCACAGGCAGCAAAGAGTCGGACAAGACAGTGACTAACACACAGAGAATTTTCACCATCTACTTACTACATGTTTTCTTTATTTACTTTAGTATCTGTCTCACCTTACTAAACTGCTCAGTGAGCCTAGTACTATTGTCTGTTTTGTTCATTACCATATCCCTAGCGTCTAAAACATATATGATACATAGTAGCAACTCAATATTTATTGAATGAATGGATGACTGAATAAATAAAGTATCTTAAATAATGATGGGCTTCTCTGATAGCTCAGTTGGGAAAGAATCCGCCTGCAAGGCAGGAGATCCTGGTTCAATTCCTGGGTCAGGAAGATCTGCTGGAGAAGGGATATGCTACCCACCCCAGTATTCTTGGGCTTCCCTTGTGGCTCAGAATGACCCTAGGTACCACATAATTTTCTCCAAGTCATCTTTTCTCAGGTGCACCTTTTAAATTATGGTAAAAAAAAATATGTAGCACAAAATCTGCCATCGTTAAAGGTGCAGCCAGTGGCATTTGGTGCATTCACATTATTGTGCAACCATCACCACCACTCATCTTCAGAAGTTGCTCATCTTCCCCAACTGAAACTCTATGCCCAATTAAACACTGACTCCCCCAACGCTCCCCTCCCTCAGTCCCCAGAAACCATAACCCTACTTTCTGTCTATTCTATATATCTCACTTAAGTAAAATAATACAATATGTATCCTTTTGTGTCAGGCTTATTTCAATTATAAAGTTTTCTAATGTTCATCCATATTGTAGTAATTATCAGAATTTCCTTCCTTTTTGAGGGTGAATAATATTCCATTGTGTGTATATACCCTTTTTAATCTATTTATCTGTTGGTAGACATTTGGGTTGTTTCTATCTTTTGGCTATTGGGAATAATGCTCTTGTGAATACTGGTATATCAAATGTACTTTTTATAGAAAACAAAAACAGAATAAAGCCTTAGAAGTCATGATATCCAAGCTATGCCAACTTACCAATGTCTTTTCTTTGCCTTTGTGGCAAAAAGGAAAAAAAAATCTGTGAAGCAACCTAGCTACTTGAAGAAATCATTACCTCTGAATTGGTAATGCCTAAAATATTTTTCCTTCATGCTTGTGAAAGAGGCCTACTCTATGGAAAGGTCCACAGAGAGATGGGAAGGTTGGAAGGCATAATGGAAAGTGAAATTTTGAAATTACATGAGAAAAAAAGTGTCTAAGACAAACAAAAAGCAACTCTCTAGCTTGAAAAAAAGTTTCAGAAAATGAGAAAAAAGGGTTATAGCAACCCTAAGTAATATCAAGTACTCCCCCTACTCCTGCCATAAATGTTGATATATAGACACAGGAAGCAAGGTGGAGCCCATTCACAACCAGGCCACCAGTAATCAAGACTTGGCTTGAAGATCCTAGAAGAACCAGAGATCATATCCTGAGGATCAGAAGTTGCCATCATATCAAAGATGATAACAAAGATGAAACATTTAGTGGTACTTGAGAAAGAGGGGATGTGAGGGTGAATGGAAGAAACAGAAAATCTGTGATTTTGTAAAACACTAACTTATAGCTTTGATCCCTTATAAGAAAATGAATGTGTTATACTACTATTCAGCTCTTCCTCTGAAAATCCTTTCTAAACTGCTCCATCTACTAATAACCCCTTTGCTTGGAATCCCTCATCCTCCTTCTCTACCTGGTAATTCCTACTTATTCTATAACATGGAATTCACATGCCCCCCCCCCCACCTCCTCTGAGAAGTCTTCTCAGACTGATGGCTGTGCTTAGTTGCTCAGTCATGTCTGACTCTTTGTGACTCCATGGACTGTAGCCTCCCAGGCTCCTCTACCCATGGGGATCCTCCAGGAGGGAATACTGGAGTGGACTGTCATGCCCTCCTCTAGGGGATCTTCCCAACCCAGGGATCGAACCAGGTCTCCCTCATTGCAAGCGGATTCTTCACCATCTGAGTCATCAGGGAAGCCATCCATCTCAGACTGATGAGATTATTATAGGTATGGATATTCTCTCCTAGATACCCTCATAATATACTGTGTATTCTCTTCTAGATCTTAGCCCACTGAACTATGATTATTTGCTTACATGACTTTCCCATTTTACTACCATGTCCAAGGCACACATTTCAATTATTTTTAGGTTACCATCCCCTAGTAACTGATCCTGATAGACTTAAACAATGACAGGGAAGCAAAACTAACTTATGAAGAATCAACTGAATATTTTGCAGAAACACTGATATGACCAAAGTATGTATAACAGGTCAAAAAGTTCCAACACTAAAACACAGTCACATTTCGAGATGTCCACCTGGCCAGTTGTTCTCTGCATTTCCAAATGCTACTTGTAACCCAGCAAGTGAATCAAGACACTTGATTTAGGTTTTAATTTTGTTTCGAAATCATGTAAAAATACCTGGTAACTTAAGATTAAAATTAGTGCCAAGTGCTAAGATTTTCCATTAATTAAACTGTCTGCCAAAACCAGGAGGATAAAGGAAGTTTTCTTTTTTCATATAGGACTAATCTCTGTAACTTGAAATGTTTACCCCATGAAAACACTTCATTATGCAAACTTCTCAAGATTAATAATGTCATATGTTTTATTTTCTTAACAACACAGATTACTGGTGGTCTATTATTAAAGGGGGACCAAAGTGTTCTGGAGTATTACTGTGCTAGATACTATGATGAGTTCTCCTGCTAAAATAAAGTTCTCTTGCACACATACAATACAATCATAAATAATAATAAACTTTTCAATTCACTGCTGAGTTGTAAGAAAGTAAAGAAAACCTATGCAGGCAAACAAACTGTTAACCAGTGAGCTGAAACCCAATTTAGGATAATGAGTACCAGAAAGCTGGTGCTGTCTTGGGGAAACTACTGGATTCTACACAGAAATCTAGAAATTTGACTTTGGATCCCCTCAAGGTGAAAGAGCTGAGTGTGCATATGCTACATTAATCTAGGGCATTTATGTGGGCTACAGCAGGCTTCCTCAGTGGCTCAGTGATAAAGAATCCATCTGATATGCAGAAGACATGGGTTCCATCCCTGGGTCAGGAAGATCCCCTGGAGAAGGAAATGCAACCTGTTCTAGTGTTCTTTCCTTGGAAAATCCCATGGACAGAGGAGCCTGGCAGACCACAGTCCATGGGGTCTCAAAACAGTTGGACAAAACTTAGAGAGTAAACAACAACAACAATGTGGGCTACAGCAGTTGCAGATTGGTAAGTGTCCCTAGAGACCCTTAGCTTCAAGGGAGGTGCCTAACCAAATCATCTTTGAAGGAACACACTCCTGATTTAGTCTTGCAGAATTACCAAAGGTTATTCAACCAGCAATGATTGCAGAACCAAAAACTATAAAACATACAAAAAGCAAACCATGGGTGAGTCAGCAGACACATTGTTCAGCAGATTCAGAACCCAGTGACTTCAGGATGAAATTATCAAATAAAAAATACAAACTGATAATATATAAAATGTTCAAAGAAATAAAAGATGAAAAATTTTTAAAGTGGGACTATTAGAATAAAAGTTTTTTAAAGAGAAAAACATATTATTTAAAATATAAAACTTAAATGTCAACTACAAATACTGAAGAGATCAATAATGAAATAGAGGATAAATGTGAAGATATTACCGTAAATATGGCAAAGAAACAAAAGACAAAAATATGAAAAGACAGTCGAATAAGAAGGTCTAAAATAGGTTTAATTGGAGCCCCAGAGTGGTTAAAAAAAATAGAAAAGACACATAATATTGGAAGAGATAATACATTAAAATTGTTTAGAACTGAAGAAAAGCACAAACCCACAGACCTAAGAAATACAACATATACCAAGCAGGGCAAATAGAAAGAGAGCCATAATCAGACACTGTAACAGTACAATAAAATTGTAAAAAAAAAACACAAAAACCCACAAATCTGGAAAGTCAAAGGAAAATGGATTACAGTCAAAGGAATTGACAATACAGAGACTACAGATGTCTCAACAGCAATAACGAAGTCTGGATATACAAGGGATAAATAACGTTGTCAAAGTCCTGAGTACCAGTCATCTCTGTGTATGAGCTCCTATTATATCGCCAAAGTGAAGTGAAGTGACAGTCACTCAGTCATGTCTGACTCTTTGCGACCCACTGGACTATATATGGAATTCTCCAGGCCAGAACACTGGAGTGGGTACCCTTTCCCTTGTCCAGGGGATCTTCCAATCCAAGGATCAAACCCAGGTCTCCCGTATTGCAGGCAGATTCTTTACCAGCTGAGCCACAAGGGAAGCCCATTATACTGCTGAGCATACCCTAAACTGTTCAGAGAACAATGGTTGAATAAATCAACTCTATTCTTCTATACGCCAATTAAGTGATTAAATTAGCCACTAGGAAGACTAAACTGAAACTCACAGTAATAAAATCTGAAATTGGCTTACTTCCTCCTTTTGTTAGAGTCTTAGGGCAGGAGAAGGGAACAATAAATTCACCACAAAGTGAAAAGTATCTGTTAATAAGAAACAGTCCCTATACCCTATCACTCTTGTTCTCCGTCAAGAGAAATGCCTTTTATTCAGTATAGTTAGCATGGAATGTTTCTGCTTATAATAAAGATCCATATCATCCATGTAAATGTTGCTGCCTGTGCTGTGAGCGCTGACGGCCATTACACATGTTTGTGACCGACCACTGTACCACACTGACTAGAGAAAGTCTGACTCAGCTCCAACTTCAGTTTACTGTGGGGTTTCAGATTCTGCTGACTGCACACCAAGCTTTCTTCCCCAACAACGGCTGCATATATTTAGTCATCCCCATAGAATTCCACAGGAATTTGAATTGAAATTCAGGAATGCATAAGGTACCTAACAAATAGAAAATACTTCAAACCATTTTAGAGTTAGTAATTTTCCAGTTAAGTAAAAAGAAAATATTATGAGTACAGAAATAAATTTTATTTCTTAAAACAAAGCAGTGTAAGCTAATATATTATAGCTTCATTTGAATTTTTTAATTTCCTCTTTAAGAGACTAGGAAATTGGATGTACAAATTCACTGGAGAGACAAAACTGTAATATTTTCCAAATTATCCAAATATAAATGCTCCAAAATCCATCTAAATTTAAATTTTCATTTGCACACGGACTGAAACTAAATAATTGGTTTAATCTGCAAGTAATTTAATGAGTTCACATGATAATTATGTTCTTCTGAAATCTTTGCAATTTTTAGCATTTATTATACACCAAAATTAACTCCTAAGTTAACTGAAATATTGCCATGAATCAGATTTATATTTACAGTTAGTTTATTTATGCCCTGTCTCTCCCCGCTCCTGCCCCCCTGCCCCCCAAAAAAGACTTAAAGTGAAAAAAGCCTTTTATTTAGAAACTTTGGTATCTTTGAAAATTTGCCTCCATGGAATATTTTAGCAGACTAGGGGCTACGACAGGTTTAGAAACTGAAGAGCATTTACGAAATCAGTCCTGAGTGTTCATGGAAGGACTGGTGCTGAAGCTGAAACTCCAACACTTTGGCCACCGGATGCGGAGAGCTGACTCTTTTGAAAAGACCCTGATGCTGGGAAAGACTGAAGGCGGGAGGAGAAGGGGACGACAGAGGATGAGATGGCTGGATGGCATCACTGACTCGATGGACATGGGTTTGAGTAAACCCCGGGAGTTGGTGATGGACAGGGAGGCCTGGCGTGCTGCAGTCCATGGGGTCGCCAAGGGTCAGACATGAATGAGCGACTGAACTGAAGACAACTGCCCCACCCAGTGACTTTGGACAGATACTTAGGCACTGTTCTTATCTATAAAATGGGATCACTACACAAGTGGATTTCAAAGGTTTCTGGTTCCATTTTAGCGATCTCATGATGCTTACAGAATCTTTATACCTCCCAAGTTCCTGGCTTCCTTAATTATTCACTAAAAATCTATCACCATGGCTGTGAATTATAACCATAGTGACGTTGTTTTGCCAGCTCCATTCTTTATATCTCTCTACTCTCCACACAATAGCCCATTTCCAACTATTTCTATTTATTCAATATAATATTTTACAGAACAGGCACATCAATTGGGAAAGACCTTTCAATGTTAAAGACAATAATTGAATGTACCACAATAAAAATGATTCATTGAATACTCAGGTTTAAATTAAATAACACAGTAAACTAAAAACATGTCCTAGCTCCAAAAAAGTATTTCAGAAGTCTGCACCTTAAAGCATAAGTAGAATACATTTTATCAAGTCAAAAAAATATATGCTTTTAAATTAGTAATCTGAAAATACAGATAATGCTGAAAGGAAATTTATTTCCATGAAATGATGGAATATAAAAATACAGTTGAAATACATTGCTCAAAAACTCCTTAGAGCTCTCCTTGGAGCTCTTTGGGGATGAACCACTGAAATACCTTAGACAGAAAATGTGACTATTACCTTGACCAGCAGATCTTTCAGCCAACACAGAAATGCCCCCACTCCTACCACATTGATATTGCCTCTTTATTTGTCTTAGTGGTAAAGAATCTGCCTTCAATGCAGGAGCCACAAGAGACATGGGTTCAATCGCTGGGTCAGAAAGATCCCCTGGAGAAGGAAATGGCAACCCACTACAGTATTCTTGCCTAGAGAATCCCTTGGACAGAGGAGCCTAGTGGGCTACAGTTGATGGGGTTGCAGAGTCAGACACTACTGAAGAGACTTAGCACTTCAACTAGTAATAAAAC
Source organism: Capra hircus (assembly GCF_001704415.2). Classification (NCBI taxonomy): domain Eukaryota; kingdom Metazoa; phylum Chordata; class Mammalia; order Artiodactyla; family Bovidae; genus Capra; species Capra hircus. Next base: position 69,344,069 of record NC_030813.1, read on the forward strand.
CACCCCTTTAGCTCAGTGCCTAGCCACCTAGAAAGAAACCACATTTTCCAGCTTCCCTTGCAACTAGGTATTGCCCTGTAACTAAGGGGTGGAGGGGTGTGGGATGGTGAACTGTGGTGACAGGTGCAAATTCTGGGTCATGATCTTAAAGGGAACTTGCTGTACCCACCACTACCTTTCAGTGCCTATTTTTTTTTATCTATGGGATAAAGAAATGCTTGTGAAAGTGAGAGCAGCCATTTGGAATCAAAAAATGGAAGTGTGCACAGCAAAACATCCAAATGGAAGATAGCTGGGCCCCCAGCACCAAGAAGCTGTCTTACTAGTCCTAGACCACTGATGGAGAATTTTACGTGAGAGACAGTGATATTTCTATCTTGCTTCTGTCTACTATATTTTAGAGTCTGTTTATGATAGTTGCCTAATATGTATCCTAATGAACTGAACCATCATCTGCCTTGTGAGTCCAAAGGCCTTTCCAGATGGCTGGTGCACTGCCCTGAAGCAAATATCTGGCAACAGGGAACTCAGCTCATCAACACCTCATTTTTGTACTCACTATTTGCTTCATGTCAAATGGCAACAGTGCTAAGCAGAAAGAACAATCTTCATTTGTTATCATGAGTTCACGCAGAAGTTTTTTCTTGCTCTAATATAATCAGGCTGCCCATGAAACAGTCTTTCTACCAGCTATAGGAGATTTAGCTTTCCTGATGAGCAAGCATTCTCTTTGTAGCTTGTTTTATTGAGATGGTTTTGACTCATCTCTCATCAGGGGGAGAAAACACTTTTAAAACAAGTTAAATGAAATTTAAAAATGCCCTCCCCAAATAGAAGCCAGAGAACATTACTAATTGCTAACTGACTCACAGAGTGTGTTATCTCAGGTCACAGCAGTTGACTTAGGGCCGAATCAGAGAGACACATAATCCAAAGGGAAGTATGAACAATAATGAAATATCTCTGAAAATAATCCTTTGCAATATTAAGTTTAAGACAAGAACCTATATAAGAACCATATTACAAAACATCTTATCTTACTCCCCTGTTGTTGTTTAGTCGCTAAGTCATGTCCAGTTCTTTGTGACTCCATGGACTGTAGCGGGCTCTGAGTCCATGGGATTTCCCAGGCAAGAACACTGGAGTGTGTTACTCCCTTACCAGTCTGTTGGTTTGCTAATACAATATTGCTTCAGGTCAAAATTGCCATGATCCTACTCCCTTATGTAGGAGAATCATGGCAATTTTGACCTAAAACAATATTTGGCACTAGCAAACCAACAGACTGGTATCCTTAAAAATACTGGTCTTAATAGGAAACTAACATTTTAGATAAATTAGAGAAGCAATTTCCAATTTTTAATGTACTTTGAATTATAATACACAATATTCTTATTTGATTTCAAGTAGCTCTTTGTTATGCAAAATGCTTTTACAAATTAAAGTTTAAAAATTCGAGCTGACCTGGTAGAGAAGGGAGAGAAAAACCTCCCAGGGAGACGCAGAGGCTGTCTTAGACTTTATGGATTCCAGGAAGTCAACATTATCCCTTTTTTCAAATAGTTCAAAGTCCAATGGGGAGGGGGAGACAGAAAGAGGAATCCTCAAATCCAACCACATGCAGACTAGTGTTTGCCCTAACAAGTGGCAACATAAGGTGCACATAGGAGGGGTCAATTATACCCAGAGAGAAGACCAGAAATATTCACAGAGGAGGTGACGTGAAGGATGAGCCTTTATGCAAGGCAACTTTGAAATCTTCAGGAATAGAGGATTAGTACCATGAAACCAGAGTAGAGGTTCCCAACCTGAATGACACTGTCCATCTCAGGGGCATCTAGAAATGGGAGCAGGGGGATGGGCTGGCAGAATACCTGGGGAGCACTACAGTTTAAGTGTGAAGGTGGAAAGGGGGGCCAGGGGCACTAAATATTGTTCAGTGCCCATGGCAGACTTGCACAACCAAATCCAAAATGCCAACTACATCTTTCGTGGAGGACAGAATGGGTGAAGTTATGTGGTAGGATAAATGACTACAAGGGTGAAAGTGTCTTCAAAATGGCCTATATCATTTTTCTCTCTTCTCTCCCAATCTGCAGTCTTTACTCCCCAGGGCAGTACCATATGGCTGTATACTGTACATTTAGATTACATGCACATTTACTGTATACTTACACAGTTAAAATTATAGACATCATAGATTTGTGTATTGATCATAAAAATTTTCCAGCAGAAGCAGTGAAATGTCTTAAGGAAACATATGCATACCTATGACTGATTCATGTTGATGTTTAACAGAAGACAACAAAATTCTGTAAAGCAATTATGCTTCAATTAAAAAATAAATAAATCTTTTTGAAAAAGCAAAAAAAAAAAAAGGCCTTTTCTTATTCCTATTAAGGTACCATCTGGACTAGTGGTAGTTCTATTTTTCTCTCCAACTCCACACATGTACAAAGACAACTGGTCCTAATGGGGAAGGAAGGGATAGTTCTGATGATCTGTATGAACGGAGAGAAGAGTAAGGCAGATAGTCTGGTTTCTCACCGTGTCCCATCCAAGTGTTCCATAAACATTAAAGATAATCAACAGCTGAGCCCAGCCTTTAGTCCACCAACACTGATCTTCTGCCTGTAGGCTGTCCTCAAGGCGTGGAACTGGCTTCTATTCTCAAGGTGACATGAGAAAGGTCTAACAGTCAAAATCATTTGAAGTAGTCCTGGCCCCAGGCTTCAGACTGCTGTACACTGCTGCTCTCAAATTCCCATTCTGGGTTTCAAATTTCCTGCTTTCTGGTTTCTTTTGCTGATTATTGTTCCCTGGCAGGGGCCCACCTCCAACTGGGAGAGTCCTCCAGGCACCTAAGTCGCCCAAAGGAAAAGGTATCAAACATGGTTTTTAACTCTATTAATTGCCTACATTAAACTTGAATTATTCCAATACTTTATTTTAAACTTACTGCTTTAGTTACTAAGAATAAGTTAAACTGTGCATGCATGCACACAGGCACATAACTGAAAATACTTCAGTTTAACTATGATTACAATCTTTGAGTGAGACCGTTAGACTCTCTTAATTAAACAGAAGTCTAAGATTAATTTGTAATGAATGAATATTTTTCAAAATAAAAGCACAGTACATAAAAGTTAATAAAACTGGCTCCATGTTAATTATATTTATTTTCCTTCAAATTTATTTCCTCCCCTCCAAATGCAACATGAATAGCCTTGTGAAAGCAAGGTAGAAAATCATGAAACATACAAATCAGCAACTACTAACAGAGAAAAATAAAGAGGGATATTCTAAAGTATAAATACAAATCTACAAGGTTGGTCTTATTCTAGAATCAGCATTTTTTTTCAAGATTTTGCTCAAGTTGTGATCAAGAAGACAATGCTTAACAATGACCCAACTCTTAACAACATACCAGGCGCTGTCCCACACTCTTTGCATGTTATTTGTTTGATCTGTAAAACGGGTCTATGAAATGGTTCTATTATCATCCTCATTTTATAGTCTGGGACCTTCCTATCCTTTGAGGTTTGATTTAAATTTCAGTTGCTCACAAGTTCTTCTTTAATTATGCCTACCTCGCTCACCAAGTCAAATTTTGTCTACTTCCCCCTCTCCACTATTTTATTTGCCTCTCTTGTAAGATTTACCATAGATCACCTCAAGAGTTCTTTATGTACGGCTCTTCTTCTCGCCATTACGTCACAAATTGTCAGAGAGGCAGACTTTTTCTCATTCATTGCTGTATACCTATGGTGACTAACGGAGAATTCTTGCACAAAGTACATGCCCAGCAAACGCTGATGGAATTAGCCCTAGCATTAATAGGAGAAGAAAGAAGGAAAGAATTTAGCAGCCACTTTAGAAACAAAGAGTCATGAATACACAGCAACTAGCAATTATTCTCTGTGTCTGCTGAGGAGAGGACAGAAGAGATCCAGATATAATAGGATAAAGCATTTAATTAAATAAAAGGTAAAATTATAACCATAATTACACTGAAAGAAATCACGGAACGTTTACATAATCTTAAGAGGTGGAAGGCATGTTTCTAAACATGACACCAAAAAAAACAAAAGCAAGCAAAAGAGGAATGAAATAAATGGTGAAGATGGCCAGCTCTGAGTCAGGCTGCAGACTCAGTTCCCAGGATGCCATCTGTAGAGTCAATTTCTTCACTGTAAAATAGGATGACAATAATACCAGTCTCATACAGTTCACAAGGTGGAATTAATAAGATAATGACTGTAAAGTTCATACCACAATGTCTGACACAGTGTCTTCCATACATGTTTAAAAGCAAATCAACAGAGGAAAAGACACAGATGTGGCTGCATGAAAATAATCTTTGTAGTCTAAAAAAGAGTACTCACAAATAAATGAATATTAAATAATACACAGGATGAAAAAGGATGGATATCCTAAATATATGAAGTGCTTTAACAAATTAACAAGTAGAGTAAAACCCTAATAGAAAAAAAGTAGAAAAGCCTGTGCACTTAGTAGCTCAGTTAAGTCTGACTCTTTTCTACCCTTAGACTGTAGCCTGCCAGGTTCCTCTGTCCATGGAATTTTTCAGGCAAGAATACTGAAGTGGGTTGCAATTTCCTTCTCCAAATATAGGAAGAACTTTAACAAATTAACAAGGAGAGTAAAACCCTAATAGAAAAAAAATAGGAAAGCTGAATTGAGCATTTCACAAAATATGAATAAATACAATGAAACATATAGTCAAAGCTACGGTTTTTCCAGCAGTAATGTACGGATGTGAGAGTTGGACCATAAAGAAGGCTGAGCGCCCAAGAATTGATGCTTTTGAACTGTGGTGTTGGAGAAGACTCTTGAGAGTCCCTTGGACTCCTAGGAGATCAATTCAGTCAATCCTAAAGGAAATCAATCTTGACTATTCATTATACTGATGCTGAAGCTGAAGCTCCAATACTTTGGCCAGCTGATTCGAAGAACTGACTCCTTAGAAAAGACCCGGATACTGGGAAAGATTGAAGGCAGGAGGAGAAGGGGGCAACAGAGGATAAGATGGTTGGATGGTATCATCGACCCAATGGACATGAGTTTGAGTAAGCTGTGGGTGTTGGTGATGGACAGGGAAACCTGGCATGCTGTAGTCCACAGTATCACAGAGTCAGACACAACTGAGCGACTGAACAACAACAGTAAAATGACCAAACATGAAAAAATATCCACCTTAATTAAGTAATTGAAGGTCATTAGTTAAAATGAGATATAAGTTTTGCTTATTAAGTCAGCAATACTGATGATGGTATGAAGCAATGGGCATGCTTACAGAGCTTTGCGAAGAGTTTAAATTTGCACATTTCTATAGACCGTTTTGCCAAAGAGCATCAAAAGTCTTAAAATGTATGCATGTTTTGACCATGGAAACCAGGTATTTTTAATAAAGAAATCATCAAGTATATAAACTGAATGCTTGTTTGTAAGTGAAAACTGGATGAGAATAATAAATTACAACACTGAATAATGTGATCTCATGGAAGATATTTAATACTATTAATGAAAAAAAATGCTATAACAGCACTACTACATGATTCTAATTTAATTAAACAGAAACCATAAAAGAAGATGTGTGTGTATGTATGTGTGCATGTGTACACAGACACAAAAAAAGGTTAGAAAGGAAATATACCAAGAGGTTAATGTCAAATATCTCTAGATAATGAAATTTTAGGTGCCTTTGGAAAGCTATAACATATTTTAAATTTTTTATAATGACTATATTTTTACAATTCAAGAAAATAAAAACTGTCTTTTTCAAAAGAAAAAAATTTACCATTAGGGGACAGTCCAGTCCTATCAGAGACCCTTCATGTTAGATGGTATTCATCACCACCAATCAATAGTGGCTGCCCTGTGTTCCTTGAAATGGGCATACAAGAACGAAAATCAGCCTATAGGTTCTATGCATATATAAGCAATTCAAGTAATTCAATGCAAAAGTGCAATTAAATACCAAAATAACTCAAGGGACCATCACATGCTTAATGGCTAAATGGCATTAGGGTAAAACAAAACAAAACACAACTAAGCAGTACTGGATAAAGTTAAAACCTTAATCTCATGCTTACTCAGCAGCAAAGAGAAAAAAAATAAAAACAAACATTAATTATGAAAGATTTAGTGATCTGTATGGTTATAATTCTAGAAACACTTCAGTGAGTGTTTATCTATGCTATAACTCATTGCTTTCTGCAAATTTAAAGGGACCTCTCGGCTGACAGGTCAAATGCTTGGTCACAACTAAGGGGAAAAAAATCAGTTCAATCATTTTAGAAATAGGCAAAAGGAGAAGGTCCTCATGCTTCAAAAATGGGGCATATCTTTGTGTATGTGTGTGTGTGTGTGTTTAGTGTGGCTTTCCAACTTCATAATAAATCTAAGAAAGGCCTTACTCAGAATGAAGTGAGTGTGAATACAAATACACTTAATCCCCACCACCCCACATGGAAGGGAGGGAGCAGGCACAGATTGTGTAACTAGGTTGGACATTGATTCATTCTTACATTTAATACTGAACAAAAGTCTCAAGAATTCAGAGTAAGTCCTACGGTATTCACTTGTGCCTTTTTAAAACTAATGAACGACTAGATCAATTGAAGATTCTTAATTTCATCTAGCAAAATAAATCTTGAACACAAAATGTTAAAAAAAAAAAAAAAGGTAGGGGAGACAGAGAGAAAGACTAAGTAAATAGCTATTTAAATTGCTATTCACTGTCTATTCCTGGTAGGCTGGTCATTTGTTTTTTCTGCCCAGTATTCACTCCTCCTTCTCTGGTTGAGAGCACCCAGGTTTCCTCTGGAGGAGTACTTCTCACATTTTGGCCCATATGGTGGAGTTGACCTCATTTCCTAACTTCAGGAACTAATGAGTAACCCAGGAATGGTCATGCAATATAATTCATTCCCCTAGACAGAATGAATATTCAGCAGCCACAGACCCAAGTGAGGACCATTTGGGGCAAGAATTAAGAATAAGAGTAAGAATTGAGAATTCTTAAAGAATAAGAATTCTTTAAGCTCCTGGGAAAGAAGCATATTCTTTCCTCCCTAGCTTCCATGTAAAGAATATAAACTTATTGCTGAAGACATCTTTGTCATTACTTCGCAGTCCACCTAAGAAATAAAGAAGGGAGTAGATCCATGAAACAGAGAGAAACAGACTTGTAACAAACTATTTTTGAAAGTTGGGTCAAACCATGCCTGAAGCCATTCATATCATTTGATTTGGATTTCTGTCAAATGAAACCAAAAGGAGATAACAAATACGAGGAAAGGGAGGTTGGACAGTCATGTCTCCCTCCCCAGTGGATCTACCTATCTCAGCAGGGGCAGCTTTTTTTTTTTTTTTTAAAGATTGTAGTATAGTTGTTAGACAATGTTGTGTTAGTTTCAGGAGTAGAGCAAATGGGACTTCTTTCACAAAATACCATGGACTGGATGGCTTAAAGAACAGACATTTATCTCACACAGTTCTGAAGGCTTGACCTCTGAAGGGTGCCGCATGCTCAGGTTCTGGGGAGAGTCCTCTTCCTGGCTTTCAGACTTTGCTGCCTTCTGGCTGTGTCCTCAGATGGTGGAGAGAGCATAACCTCTCCTAGTACAGGCACTAATCCCACAATGAGGATCTCAGCCTTGTGACCTCATCTAAACCAAATCACCTCCAAAAGGCCCCATCTGTCAATGTTATCATACCAAGGGTATGTGTGTGTGTGTTCGTCAGTCATGTCCAACTCTTTGCAATCCCACGAACTATTGCCCGCCAGGCTCCTCTGTCCATGGGATTTCCCAGGCAAGAATACTGGCGTGGGTTGCCATTCCCTTCTCCAGGGGATCTTCCCATCTCAGAGATCGAATCCTGGTCTCCTGCACTGCAGGCAGATTCTCTACTGTGAGCAGACACAAGCATTCAGTCCATAATGCTACCTAAACCACCTTTAGACATACACACAAATAGATTGGATGAGGTTAGACTATGCTACTGCCCAGAACATTGGTGTAACCTTCATTGTACTAGAAACCATCACGAGGATGTTGGTTCTACCCTTGAATACATAACACTACTTACTCCAGAGTTTTGTCCAGTGGCTGGCACATAACATCACTCAGTAAGTATCTGCTGAAAAGTGAATGACATATATAAAAATACACAGGAGATGTCTAATACCATAAGGGAAACTAGAGATTCTGGTTTTGCAACCCAACACTTAATCAGTCAACCTATTCTTCATCTTCTCTTTAGCCTGACATTCAACTGGCACAAAACACTTTAATCATGGAAAATAATCCCCAATGGCCTTTTCTATTTAATTAAATGGGGAACCAGTTCTGGAATTTTAGTGGAGACAGATACTTGACTGTGTGTGTGTGTGTCTGTGTGTGTGTGTCTGTGTGTGTGTGTGGTGTGTTAGACCACAGTCTACAAGGTCCTACAGGGTCTGTGTGACCTCATATCCTTCCCGTGCCTGCTCTTTTCTAGCCACACAGGGCTGCTAGGTCTTCTCTGAAAAATGTCTGGCACCCCTCACCTCAGGACCTTTGCTTTTCTGTAACTGCTGCCTGCACAGGATCCATATGGCTTACTGCCTTCTCTCTCTTTAGGTCTTTGTCCAAATATCACTTCAGTGAGGCCTTCCTGACCACTCTATTTCCATTACAAACTTCTCCACTAACACTTCCTATTCCATAGCATTTATCACCTTTTAATACACTACATAATGTATCTATTTATATTCTTTATCCTTTTTCATTTTCTCCACACTAGAAGATAAACTCTATGAGAGCAAAGATTTCATGTGGTTTTTGTTCTATCTTGAACCCCCAATGCCAGGGAAATAATTGATGCTAGATAAATGAATGAAAATATGAAACAATAAAACCACAACTGGGTTATTAAATGCTCTGATTCAAATTAAATTAAATATGAATAGTTTCCAATCCAATAAACTATAGCAGGTATGTATGTGACCTCTTCCAGAAGTTGAAACCAGAGAGTTGCTTAAATATTTTTAAAACCAGAGTTGCAATGAAAAGGTCCCTGACATTATAGAAATTAAAATATATAAAATTATTTAAGAAGCAAAATATGTCATCACAAAAACTATAGTGACATTCAAGAAGTATAAGGTATACATTTACTTTGCTTTAGATCTAGAACAGCATTAAATATAAAAGTTGAACAATATTTGCTAGCAGAAAAATCAAGTGTGAAAATATTCATGAATCATTTTCTCCTGCATACATCAAACACAGGCATGATTATCTGGCTTCTTAACAGAAATAGGTAAGGCATGGTCATAGAAAGCAATAGAGATGTACTTTGAAATTCCAGAAAGGGGTTACTATAGGAAAATTGAAAAACGTCCTTTGGGAATGGGTTTCCTAGATGCCCTAAGGTCCCACACCCACTGCCTGTAACTTTCCTTGTCCCAAAATGTTAGGCGTTCAGTCATGTCTGACTCTGTGCAACCCCATGGACTGTAGCCCATCAGGTTCCTCTGTCCGTGGAATTCTCCAGGCAAGAATACTGGAGTGTGTTGCCATTCCTTTCTTCATCCCTGTTCTAAGAACACCTCTCTTGTGGTCTCCTTTCCAGTCCACCACCCGTGATGTGTGGAAAGATGAGTTTAGTGCCAGGGGTGGCCTCAGTTCTGGCTGCTCCAAATGCATAGACAGAAGAGCAGGATTTATGTCAGGGGTCCCAAGCTACAGGCCCCGGAAATCAAATGTTTTATTTAGGAAGAAGGGTATTCGAAAATTAGGAAATTTCCCCCCAAATATTCAAACTTCCAACTTCTCTTAAAAATGCACAAGTTCAAGCAACACTGAGGTGCAACTACTGAATAGAAGGAGAATCTATGAGGAGTCACTGTCCCCTTGAGGCTGGGCATCTCCTCCTAGGGCCACTACTTTCCCCACGGCTCCCTATTGTCTTCCACCTAGTTTACATCACCTGCCTGGCCCCCAAGTCCAACACATCCCCTTGTTGACGTTCAGCATAAACCCTAGATTTAAATCCTGCTGCAGAGTACCATGAAGTCAAGGCCAGAGCACTGAGTTGTTCTTTGACATTGACTATGTGACTGTATACAAATCACTCATCTTCCCTCATTCTCATCTATGACGTGGGGATGACGACTCCTCCCCTGCCTTCCTCACAGGGTTGTTGTGATGAGTAAATGGAACAAGAGTATAAAAGTGCTCGATGGAGAAGTGATGTCACCACATAGTGAACATGAATCCATGATTAGGATAGGCACATTTTAAAAATATTATAAAACAACAACATCTTACATGAATGTTTGAGGTTGGTACACAGAGAAAGCTTGATCTTCTCGTCATGATTAATGGCACAAAAGAAATTAGTAGGCCTCAGACTACAAATTCAGGAAATGCAAATATATATTTATATATACTGAAAACCATCTCCTTTTAAGGAACTTTATAAGCATAAATAACATTAAACTTGTCAGACTGCTAAACTGGGAAAGAACTAAATTTCCTGAGAACTAAAGATAACTTCAAGGTCAAATCAGGTCAGCCAAAAAACGTTTTCAGGAACTATACACATGACCAAAAGAGTCTATCTAGGAATGACGACATAAAACATGAACAAAATTAGTCTGTGAAGAAAACTTAAGACAAATGCTGGCATTAAAAGGCATGTAATGAGCCAGGATTATCAACCTCCAAAGAGAGCATAACAGGGTTTTATAAGTGGTTAACCAGCTTTAAGATTCCAGACAGTCAAGGTTGCTGTGATTATCTGTGACAGAGAAACAGATCTCCAGAATACTAATCTATTCCAGTAGCGGTAATGAAAAGGCAAACATAATCTAAGAAAGTCCTTGAGGCGTCATGTCACTATATCCATCATTTAAATCTATGAGTCTCAGTAATTTGGGATTGAAAATTAATCAAAATGGTCTACAGGTCATTGGTCAGGTTTATTTAGTCATCAACAACATTGGCCTAATTAACCAGATTATGAAAAATGTCTTTTCTGGAAACCTTCACCTTACCAACAAAGAGAACTTCTGAGACTAAACAAAACTAAGTAAGGGTAGTTAATTTTTCATACCCCTGCTTAAGGGGACAAAGAAAAGTGTAATGGAGTACATGAGGGAATATTTTGTTCTTTCTTTTTAAAAAATGTAGACTCTTGAGTGTTCTTTTGTTTTTAATCAAGTGGGGGTTTTTTGGTTTGTTTTTGGTTTGTTTTTGTTTTTTTGGCTGTGCGGCATGTGGGACAGCAGTTCCCTGACCAGGGATGGAACCCAGGTCCCCTGCAGGGGAAGCAAAATCTTAACAACCAGAAATTTAAACCAGGGAAGTCCCTTAATCAAAGTTCTCTTAAAAGAATTATTCTTATCAAAGTAAAACATGAATATGGTTCATAAGATTTGATTCAAATAGTTCAAGGGGTTGAAATGGAAAACAACAGCCTCCTGCTCACTGCTTCCCAAGTCCGCTCCTACTTGCTAAAGGAAACCACTTTGGGCTGATTTTTGGTTTTGGTTTCTCTGGAGATCACCATCAAATCATTAAATAACATGTTATATTTATACTATTTCTTTTATAGATCACTTTTTTCCTACATTACACTGACTTTCTACCATGAAAGACTAGAATTTAGCTCATTTGCATCCCTAACCCATTCTCCCGAAATATAACCACACATATCCAGATACCAGTCATTTGTATCAAAACTCTGGTTTCTCTACTGATCACCTCCTTCACTTTAAATACTGTACGTGCAATAGGTCCATCTTTGTTTCTTCTTCCACCCCCTCTAGACCACACATCTTATTTCACAGATCAACACTAGTAGTTAGGAGGGTTTTCTCCATTTTCTTCTCTTCCTCTTCTAATCATTACTGTCACTGTTAGCTTCTACCTTTTGGGTTTCCTTTTTTATGGGGGAAGGGGGTTGTCCAGTTATGTGAAGTAAAGAAGAAATTCACTATCATCACAACCTCTTTAAAGTCTAAAATTATGTGATATTTCTGGTGATATATTTGTGCCTTACTTTTGTTTTTCTTTTTTCTTTTTTCATGCCTTATTTTTGAGGGCAGTCTGCTAGTCATTATAAAAAATCCATTTTAATAACATACATATTCTGTTTGTTACGTTACAGGTGAATATAAATCAAATTTCTCAAAGAACAAAGTTTTACTCAACCAATGAAGTCATAGTTATAAGTGACTAATAGTTCTGCTGCCTTTGAGTAGAGGTCAGCTTATCTTTGAAACTGGAGGTCTTCCTGAGTAAAACTCTAACCCTCATTGGAAGACAGTACGGACTTCGAATAACTTAATTGTTTGGAAGGACAGATCACAGGCTAACCGCAGATTAACAAGAATCATCCTTTATCTTAGTCCTTCTGTACAAAGAGTTCCTTCCATCACTACCTGACAACCTCTGAACAGTCTCCCTACATCCCTTCTGCCTCCATCCCAGTTCACAACACAAAGCCATTCATTATCACGCTCAGGGCCACTCATCTGAGTAACATGGCTATAGGGGCAGATAGAGCTGCTGATAAAAAAAGTCCATGGATTTAAACTGGACAGCACTTGGCAATAACAGGATTCCAAGTCGAAACAGGAAAAACCAATACGTGTCATGCCATGGTTAAGTAAGCTAAGAGCACAGCTCTGCACTCAGAATTCCCAGTTTCAATGACCAGCTCTTTCACTACCAGTGGTGTGACCTGAGCACCACTGTACCCTGGGTTCCTCACTTAAGAAAATGAGTTGTTGCAAAGATGAAAAATAATGATACATGTGAAGTACGTGGTACATGGCATATAATCAGAGCTCAACAAATGAGACTCACTAAGATGATCATTAAGCTTCCCAGGTGGTGCCGGTGGGAAAGAACCCGCCTGCCAATGCCAGAAACACAAGAAACGCGAGTTCGATCCCTGGGTTGGGAAGATCACCTGGAGAAGGAAACACCAACCCATTCCAGTATTCTTGCCTGGAGAATCCCATGGACAGAGGAGCCTGGTGGGCTACAGTCCATGGGGTCACAAAGAGCTGGACATGACTGAGCTGCACACACATAAAATGATCATTATTATCTCTATTATTACGTTATTGGCCAGAGAGCTTTGTCTGTGCCTTTAAAAAAAAATTTTTTTTACACCGAATCTAAGTACAGTTTCCACTTCTGCACTGTCCTTCCCTTTGAAAAATCTGCCTTTACCTCTAATGGCAGTCACAGCTAATAGGCCTGGTGGACAAACAGCCAAGCTGGCCCTTCTGGGCTGAGCTCCTGAGATGCTAACCCCCACACTCCTGTAAGTCCTGGTTTCATGTTATGTCCTTCAAATACTTTCACCGCGTTGCTTCTTATAGTCAGCCCCGATTTTTAAAGTTTTTAGGTTTATGGTTTTAGGTTTAGATTATAGGTTTAAGGTTTTAAGATTTTTAAGGTATAAGAATAACATTATGTTTGGAACCAGCTAACAATGCTAAAAACAGATGTGCTATCTTTCAGAAAGAATGAAGAAATCCTAAGAAAAACTGATTCAGCACTACCTGGATTGTGGCTAAAGCCTATCAAATGGTAGCTACTGCTAACAGTTCAGTTCAGTCTCTCAGTTGTGTCCGACTCTTTGTGACCTCATGGACTGCAGCACGTCAGGGCTTCCCTGTCCATCACCAACTCCTGGAGCTTGCTCAAACTCATGTCCATTGAGTCAGTGATACCATCCAACCATCTCATCCTCTGTTGTCCCCTTCTCCTGCCTTCAATCTTTCCCAGCATCAAGGTCTTTTTTAAGGAGTCAGTTATTCACATCAGGTGGCCAAAGTACTGGAGCTTCAGCTTCAGCATCAGTCTTGCCAATGAATAGTTAGGACTCATTTCCTTTAGGATTGACTGGCTTGATCTCCATGCAGTCCAAGGGACTCTTAAGAGTCTTCTTCAGCACCACAGTTCAAAAGCATCAATTCTTTGGTGCTCAGCCTTCTTTATGGCACAACTCTCACATCCGTACATGATTACTGGAAAAACCATAGCTTTGACTAGACAGACCTTTGTCAGCAGGGTGGTGTCTCTGCTTTTTAATATGCTGTCTAGGTTTGTCATAGCTTTTCTTCCAAAGAGCAAGTGTCTTTTAATTTCATGGCTGCAGTCACCATCTGCAGTGATTTTGGAGCCCAAGAAGATAAAGTCCCTCACTGTTTCCATTGTTTCCCCTTCTATTTGCCATGAAGTGATGTTATTTGCCATGAAGCTACTGCTAAGAAGCCTAAGGAAAAAAGATAACTTGATCTTAGGGCCCTGTTCAACAAGTATGGGGCAAAGGAAAGTACACGTTTATGGAAATTTTAAAGATCTTAAAGTTATTTTTAAGATAAAAACAAATGAGAGAAAAACAGAAATTTAGCCCATGGACTCAAAGTCACCATATGCAAAATATCAAATAAATAGCAACTCTAATCTCAACTGGTAATCTTTCCTTGCAGCCTTTCTCATTTTATTGGGCCAAATATTTCAAGCCTCATCTGTGTTCCATTACAATCCTAAAGACAACATGAAATCTAGGATAGTGTTTATATATAAAAATCATATTCAATTAGGAGGTGATATAAACGGACATCCAGATTCCCTTTTCCCCAAGTCTTCATATAAATACATTGTCTTTAAAAAAAAAAAAAATCCTGGAATGACTATTTTCTCCTTTGGCACAGAGTTTTTTTACTCATTTTTTATGCCAACATAGTCTCATCAGGAAAGTAAATTAAAAGTAGGTGGTCTGGTTAGTTTTCACAATGCTACGTTTTAATCAGGCGAAGCAGTGAAAAAGATGATTGTCGAACTCCTGGCGTATCTTCAAACGACAGTGCAAGCTGTCCATTTTACTCACAATGAAAAAGCTCTTGAAGAGATTTCGATAAAGGTTTCCCTCCTACTTGCAGTCCACATTTGTAATGTTTATATAAGTGGGGGATATAAATCTTCCTCCAATGAACCCCCTGGTTTTTCAAGCCGACCTTGCGTTATAAACTGCCTGTTTCCGTTTTGCCTGCCTAAGCAAGCCAGGCGAAGCCCATTTGTGAGGGACTGGAACTAATTTAATGTGCTCCAGGTTGAAGCCCCCAGCCTCTGCGTCTTCCAAGGGAGATTTTACGCAGTGGATTACTGCTGACTTTAACAATGATTCATATGATAAGTGGCTTTTGATTTGTATTTTAATGTCAGAAAATATGCATTGGCAAAAGAAATGTCATCAGAATCATTTTGTTAAACCAGTATACATAAAAAAGAAAAATTTTCAACTTTTCAAAAAATAAAACAAAAAGGCAGCCTAAATTGTATTCATGCCAAAGGCTTGTTCACATGTATTTGTAGCTTTACTCAACGTAAAAGAATACAAAGTTGTTTACAGACAGTTTAAGATTGGATAAACTCCAAGATATGATTGGTTGAGTTGATATATTTTACTCCAAGACTCATTCCCATTATTCAAAATACCAAAGCCACACCGAAGATAGACAAAAGCATCATTCTTTATCCAGCCTCAAAGATACCCTGTGTGCTTTTTTTCAAAGATGCAAAATTCCTTGAAACCAACACAAATTAAAACAGAAACACATTCACAAAACCCCTAGTAAGATCAATCCTCTCAAATATGTCAGGGGAGGAAAGTTCCCTCTTTTTAACAAAAGGAACAGAGCAGCAAAGACGTTAATTCAAAAGAAGACAAACTGAGAAGAAAAGTATATATTTCATTATTATTCTAGATTTCTGCATTTGAAAGGCCTAAACCATTCATCAGAGTATGCTTTTAAAATGCCAAACATAATAAGATATACTTGCCCCCGTCATCAGTTACTTTCTCCTGTTTTTTTCTTGATGTTCCTTTGAAAGGGCCCAGTAAAGTTATACAGTAGGGGGCAGTATTGTAACATCATGCTCACACTTGAAACAAGGCCTGACCAAGAGACGAAAAAGAACCATTATTCTTCATTAAGATTTAATCATGTTGGCATAATTATCTTAATTTATTACAAATTTTAGATTTTTTCCTCCTGATGTCCAACTTGCTTTTTTACCACCTACCTACAATATTAAGATGTCTTAAATAATACAAAAAGGAAATGCTTTTATGGAAAAGAACACCTAAATATCGGAGACATGCTGACAGTTACTTAGCAGTGGAAGGAGAACTATTTATTAAATGTCATATTTCAAAAGCATGAATATTTCTCCAGTTGCAAATATCCAGATGTTCTTTATTGTAAATATCACATTGGGAGCTGGTAAAAAAAATGGAATGAATATTTCATCTTGGTCTGAAATGAAATGCAGAGCTGGTTTATAAACACAAGTCAATGTGATCCGGTTAAATGACGTTAATTTCAAAAAATGGGGTAGGAAAATATTTACAAGAATGTATTCGTATTTTCTAGAAATCGACTTCTTTGCACTTGCCTAGGATGGCTCTTGGCTGGCCTGCAAGGAAATATGGAAACTGAAACTGTTTGCACTGAATGCTTGGCTTCCAATGACTTACTATGCTTTGGGAGTTTGTGGAGGGAAATAGCAAATTCTTGGCCAGGTACTAAGAATAAAACCTATAGATACATAATGGAAATTTTTTTATCATACATAATGGTAATCCATATGGCTTTCTCTAAATTCTGTATATTTGAGTGACTGGACATAAATTTACACAAAAGCCTTAAGATCATTAAGCAAAACAATAACTAATTATTTGACTCTAAAAGAATCAACCTTTATACAGTCTTAAGTGTTTATGTGTGTCTTTGTCTCTAATTTTGACTCAAAGATTTGTTCGCTTACTTGCTTTAAGAGAGCAAAATATTATAGATTCAAGCAAGCATTTTCCCTACCAACCTAATAATTCTACTGAAAAATTCAATATTAAAACTATTCCTTTACAGAGATATAAAGGAATAGTTTTAAGGTTCATAAAAAAAATTATTGAGATTCCAGGAGAAGCCAGCAAGAATTCATGCAATTATTGATACGTTAAAATTTAAATTTCAGGGCTTCAAGTTATGGTAGAGGTTATTCCTTACTCTTTCTCTACTTCTCCACTTCTGTTTAAGTTGTTTTGGAGTTAGAGCTTTTTTGACTGCATGTATACGTGTGTGCATATATGATCCTTCAAGACTCTACAGTGCATGCCTCTTGAAGAATGTGATCTGCTCCTATGCCTTTCATCAAGGTCTTCTCAACGGTGATAGTTTCCTTTTTCAAGGCTTAACAGAAAAACTGGGTCTCTAATTACCACCAAACTTCCTCCAAATTGAGCTAAACAATGTACATTTCTGTTGCCAGCTGGGACATAATTCTTCATAATTATTGTACAAAAGAGCCTGTGACAGTCACAACAAAGTAATTGGCTAAACAGGTATGCATTTCCTTGAAACATCTGTTTGAAACTCTGGGTCATTTGAAGTGTATGTAAAATTGTCTCATCTTCTAATTAGTTTCTCACCAGCCAAAATATCATTGCCAAAGTCGTTTTAAGTAGATACAGGAGCTAAGGTTCTGTTCTGTAGCAAAACCTGATATAACCACTCAGTTCTCCAAAGGCAAGCATCATTTCATCCATAAATGCTGTCTGTCATTTGTGACAAGAGAATGGAGCAGCATTTTCCTCCTAACAATAATATATTTTCCTTATTATTTAAGACATTGCTCATTTACCTAGTCAAAAAGCATCCTGACAAGACACATATTCCCTTTTAGTTTGTATCTGACTCTAGCGAGATCATGGAATATAACTGAAGATTCATAAGTCAGATTTTCAATTATAGAAAGATCACAGGAATTCAGGGTTCAGATGGTGGATTAAACATTTATCTCTAAGTATGCTGCCCACTAAAGCCCTACTGAAACTACCCAAGAAAGGTAACAGAAAAAGAAAGGTTTTGTATTTTTAATAAATAAACCCACACATACAAAGAAAAAGCCACCGAGGAAATAACAGCTACAAAATGTTGGAAACTTCAAAGTCAATGCATAAGTGTTAAACTATTTGGGAGAACCAAGGAGGCCAAGCCTTGGGATTTCCCTGACGGTCCAGTACTCTTGCCTGGAGAATCCCATGGACAGAGGAGCCTGGTAGGCTGCAGTCCATGGGGTCGATACTAGTTGGACACGACTGAAGGACTTCACTTTCACTTTTCACTTTCGTGCATTGAAGAAGGAAATGATAACCGACTCCAGTGTTCTTGCCTGGAGAATCTTAGGGACGGGGGAGCCTAGTGGGCTGCCGTCTATGGGGTCGCACAGAGTCGGACATGACTGAAGCGACTTAGCAGCAGCAGCAGCAGCCAGTGGTTAAGACCACGTTCTTCTAATGTAGGAGGTAAGGGTTCCAACCTTGTTTGAGGAACTACAATTCCACATGCCATGAAGAGTGGCAGAAAACAAAAGAAAAGCCAGGCCCTAACTAGTGGCAAAGCTATTATAAGAAGCAAACCTACTTAAGATTGCAGAATCCACAAAAGGCTCAGCAAATGGCAGCAAGAGGCTCTCCAGCAATTGGGAGGGAACTGGGGTACATTAGTCATAGGTGTGATAAAACTGAGTCTCCTCTAACACTCTACATCACTTGGCAGCTGCCCCTCCCTCAGGCTGGCAGCAGACGAGAGGTTTATTCTCTGGAGAGAGTAAAGCAGAGGGCTTTGGTCTACAGATTGGCTGACAAAGACATAGGAATTAATTGATTGCACATCAAAAGCTGGATGCTAACACTACCCACCTGGTATGGTTGGATGTTTGGGTCAACATAATTCATGTGTTGAAAGCCTAACTTCCAAAGATGATGGCATCAGGAGGTGGGACCTTCGGGAGGTACTTAAGTCATGAGGGTTCAGCCCTCCTGAATGGGATTAGTGCTCCAGAGAGATCCCTCACCCCTTCCACCATGTGAGGACATAGCAAAAAGATGCTGGTTATAAACCAAAAAGACAGACTTCACCAAAAGGTAACCATGCAGGCACTGTGATCTTATACCCCTCAACTTCCAAAACTGTGGAAAATAAATTTGTTTATATGAGGTACCTAGTTGGTGGCATTTTGCTATAGCAGTCTGAACGGACTAAGATACCACCCTTTCTTCTAAGTGACTCTCAGAAGAAACAGACAGACCTTTCCCATTCCATGAAGGAAACTGGAAGAGTACCCTTGGGAGAATACTTCTAACAAAGACCTACTCCTAATCCAGATGGTTTATCAACAAACAACTCACCTGACCACTTAGAGTAAACTTCAAATTTGCAAACCTACCATAGGTTCAGCATGTCCAATCAGCTGGCTGGACATCTATTCTTAACTTTTCTTATCAGGAATTATCCAACAACTGAGGAAAACTTTTGACATGGAAGGTGGAGGAAAAAACAACTTACAGGGAAAAAAGGCAATGTGTAAAAATTATGCAGAAAGAAGATAATGTAGCTATAAAACAAAGACAAAATGATAGTTTAAAAATAATTATAACATACAGAATACATATACATTCATATACAGACACACTCACAAAGAACTCTTGAGAATGGAGGTTTCAAACAAAAACAGCAACAAAAAAGATTGGAACCCTGACTCTGATGTGATTAATCTTATGGATAATTATAACAACAGGACTAAAAAAAAAAAAAACAAAAACTTTTTTTGAAACATGTACAAAAAGTTAATTGGTAAAAATCAAACAACAAATTAAGAAGTTATTTCTTAACTCTAGAAAAGCAGAAAGTAAAAAGGTAAACACAATCACAGTATATTACAAGGCTCAGCTGTGTACATTATTTGTCTAGGTGTTATTAACACTAATTAATAGCCTCAGTTCCCCAAAACACAATTCAAATTTCAGTATATGACCATGAATAACTGTAGAAATTCCACTGTGAGTTCGTTAGTCCACAAACACTACACAAATAACACACGTGCATCATGGTCAGTGACCAGTCACATCAGTCCTTTCAAAGTTTGCTGGTGACCGGTTACTGCACACCTGTTGCTCAGCTCACACACAGACAGCAAAGTATGTAGTGGTGTTGCCTCCTTGTCTGTGAGTGATGAATTCACCCAACATTTTACAAAAATGGATATCTGGAAGTAGAAATTAGCCCCAAAAGATGAAAGTGCAGCAAATAAAACAGGATAACACTAGAAATGAGGTCCAAATAGAGTGCTGATGTAAGGACAGAAAGGAGAGCTGACTTTGAGAACGTTGATATTGCTGCCATTCAAGAAATTCCACATATGCAGCCAACAGAAGGTAAACAAACCACGTAAGTGAGGGACGTGGTCACAAAGAGGACAAAGATGGTCCAGAGGGACTGACACAAACAAAAAACTTCACATTAAAGGAACTCTCAGAGACAGTCATAACATTGAAAGTACAGAGGATAAAATGTTGGAAGCTGCTCCAAACTTAGAAACGAGTATGATATTCACCAAGGCACAGAAAAGATGCTTGCTCCACACTGTAAGTTATACAAGAAGACAAGCAATGTTCCAACTACTCAATTAACTTTTTAGCCAACCCCCCCCCCAACAATTCTCAATGTTTCTAATATTTCAAACTACACTGCAGGAAATAAATATTAATTTACCCTTATATAAGCAAAAGTAGATGAGTTGTCAGTTTCGACAAAAAAAAAAATTTAAAGGTCATGGGACAACTGTAACTTTTCTCATTGACTGTTAAAGTTGCTTTGCACAGCTTCAGTCACTTTTTACAGTGATTTTTGCTACTGTTCAAGTGATGACTGTATCTGATTTATAAAAATTATACTCATGTATTACTCTGCTAAAGATTAAATTAACAAGGACATGAAAACTAAAACTGCTGTATGAGTAAGAGAGGAAGATCAATGAGGAAAGAGTTTCAAGAATCAAAGAACAGTCCTTAGTGCATGCTAAACATGATTGTGTTATTTATAAACCAAGTGCTATTGTATACACTATCTTATTTTTGCTTCAAAAAACTGTGTCATATGGATGCAATTCCTTTCTCCAAAACTGGAAAAAAAAAAGTCTCAGGGAAGTAACTTGTCCAGAACCATACAGCTATAAAGTGGTGAAAAGTACATGAAGCCATGCACTTTCCACATCATTTGCCTTTAAATACCTTTATTTCTTTGGTTCTTAATCTACTCCCTTTGCAATCCTTCAAGTTTTTGAAACTAGCTGGAAATATCGAGAAAACTTCTGATAGATAAAATAAAGGACATAAAGTTTGGAAGTTCCAAAAGAGCAGGAACCAGTGTTAACCCATGTGTGTCTAGTGCCTAGGTCTAAAGATGGCAAACCTGGGAACTTAATACATTTTTGCAAAAGAGTGAAAATAAAAAAGTAGGAAAGGAGGTGGGGAGGATTTTTTAAAAAAAGAATGTTCATATTTCACATTTTTAAAATTATTGTGTTGACAAATCAATAATCTCCAGTGTTCAAAAAGGCCAAACTTAAATAACAGACATAGATCATGAACAAACAAATATGTGGCTGAGTAGTTTGAAAAGTCAGTAATAGAAAGTGTTAAGTAGTTATATCAACAAATCATCACATTTTATACCGATTATGTTCTAAAAATAAAACTTGACATTGGAAACAATAGTCTTATCTGTGAAGCAACAAGTGGGTACTGCAGATATATCAGCAATCGCTCTACAAACATTTATTGAAGAATTCAGTGTGTATCATATACTTCCCGACAAGTTGTCCCTCTTAATAACAATCAAAATAATCTGTGACATTGCTATTATATAATTGATCCCATTCTACAGAAAAAGAAAGCCAGGCTCAGCAAAGCTAGGTCACCTGTCCAAGCTCCCCAAACCTGGGTTTGTGGCAGAGCCAGTGTGCAAACCCAGTCTTCTGACTCCCAGCCACATGTTCCACACTGCACCATGGCTGGCAGGGTGCTGCCACACATGCCTTGTATTCCATCATGAGACAAATGGGCACTGTTTTCTGTGGGATTCTGTGGTTCAGACTTGCTCAGTCCCTGGGAGGGCAACTGCCTCATTCTTCCTCCAACTTTCCATCCCTGACCTCTCACCCCACAGCTACATTTCCAGTTGCCTTGAAGCTGGGGTTGCTTGTGACAGCTGGTGAGGATCTGAGGGAAATCTCCAGACTTAATACACTCAGTGGTAAACCAGGGGAAGTCTCAGGTACAGTACACTGGGTGAGATTATTATTCTAAGGACGCTGCTTAACATCAGGGGGTACACATCCCCCAATTAAGCAAAGCTTATGAAGTTACTAACACAATATTAATAATTCAAAAGCTTAGACCTTAATGCATCCTCCCATATCGTTGATCAAGGTAGACAAGAAGATACTTTAGATGAGGGCGTAGCAGCCAGCAAGCCTTCCTTTTGAATAAAAATCTGACTTTGGTTAATCTCTTCTTCTAAGTCACGTCAGTCGTGTCCGACTCTGTGCGACCCAATAGACAGCAGCCCACCAGGCTCCCGTCCTTCGGATTCTCCAGGCAAGAACACTGGAGTGGGTTGCCATTTCCTTCTCCAATGCATGAAAGTGAAAAGTGAAAGTGAAGTCGCTCAGTCGTGTCTGACTCTTCGCAACCCATGGACTGCAGCCTACCAGGCTCCTCCATCCATGGGATTTCCCAGGCAAGAGTACTGGTTAATCTCTGTACCCCTCAAAAACTGGAAGCTGACATGGGAAAATGTGGTAACTCTCTTTAAAGATGAAGTTGATGTTGTTCAGTCACTCAGTCATGTCCGACTCTTTGCAACCCCGTGAACTGCAGCACACCAGGCTTCCCTGTTCTCCTGGAGTTTGCTCAAATTCATGTCCATCAAGTCTGATGCCATCCAACCATCTCATCCTCTGTTGCCCTCTTCTCCTCCTGCCCTCAACCTTTTTCAGCATCAGGGTCTTGTCTAGTGAATTGGGTCTTCACACCAGGTGGCCAAAGTATTGGAGCTTCAGCTTCAGCATCAGTACTTTCAACGAAAATTCAGGATGAAGATGTAGTAGAAACACAAAATTAATAGTTTGTTCCTCTTTGAATACAAGAAGGTCTACTTATTTGTTCCTCCCTGAATTGCTAACAGTGTATTTCATCATACAACCTCTGCTTCATTCATTCATGGATGTATGCCCATACTATAGACTCGATCAATATTATGAGGAGTATCTTATGGTTTCAGTCACTGTGTTAAGACTAGGAAAAAGATGACAAAGAATGGTCTCTGTCCTCAAGAAACCACATCATAGAGAAATGACAGGCCAGTGTTTGTAGAGCCCTTGGCTTGTTTTGCAAATGACTTTAAGATCTTACTCCACATTCTAAAACTGCAAAACTAGAAACAGTAGATGATGCATTTTGAATGTGGTTTATGCAAAAAACAGGATGGAGAACTCCAATTAGCAAATCCTTAAAGAGAAGACTGGACACTACATGTAAAGATTGATGAATGAACAGATATGCTTTATATGAGTTTTAAAATGCTGATGTGTGGATGAATCTTTTTTTATGTTTCTCTCTTTTGAACTGCTTTTTAAATTAAACAGTCATCTCCTGGCCCTGATCACCATGATAAGACTTCAACTGTAGCTTTAACACTTCAGAAAGTGGGTTCATTCATTCTCAGTTCACTCTTCTGTTATTTTCATAATATCTGGAGCTGAACCCTTCCATGATAGACACAAGTACTGGGTAGATTCCATTTGACTCTAATGCTTAAAATTCCGGTCTCCAAACTGTGGGCAGCTGGGGCATAGGTGGGTGGGAGCGGGGAGAACAGGCTGACGTGTTAATACTAAGAGGCTGCATGGGGAGCTGACACAAGAGTGTGACTAGAAAAATTTGTCAAGGCCAACAGTTCTCAAACTGTGGTTAGGGGATGCTGGGGAACCTTTTCAGGGGGTCCACAAGGTCAAAATTATTTTCATAATAATACTAAGACATTATTTGCCTTTTTTTCACTCATTCTCTCAGGAGCATAGGGTGAAGTTTTCCAGAAGCTATGTAACATGTGATATGACAACAGATTGAATGCAGAAGCAGATAGGAGAATCCCAGCTGTCTTCTATTAAGCCAGACATTTTAAAGAGATTCGTAAAATGTAAAACACTGCCGCTCTTCTCACTAAATGTTTTTCTGAAAAAGTTATTTTCCATGAAAAACGTACTATTTATATTAACATGCAATGCATGTATTACTGTTGCTTTTAATGAATTTTAAAAAAATTTCTAAGATGCCTAATAATCAACAGAACCCATATAAACAAAAGCTCTTTGGGGTCCATAATAATGTTTAAGAATTAAAAGAAGTTCATGATCAAAAAGTTTGAGATCCACAAGTTAAAACTATAAACTGAAAGGTTAAAACTGTCAGCTAAGGAGACTGAACTTTAGGCTTAATGAGGTTATTTTCTACTTTCTATTTTGCTACTTCACTTTCACTTTTCCTTCCATTGTTTGGTTGTCTTATAGTATCAGATGGGTGGTATATGCCCAAGCTAAACTTCCTCCAGCTGAATTTTAAATTATTCAAGCATGACACCTGTATTCCTTCTGCTGGGGAAAAAGAAAGAAAAGTCTAGCACTTAGCGGAATTCACTGTTGGGAAAACATTCTCCTCCCCTCAAAACCAAATGCTCTTTTCCTTCCCTGAAGTTGGTAAAGTTAACCGTGTATCATATAGCTTTAAAAGGACTTGAAAGGGTCAAAACAATACAAATGTGGGAAGTGTGATTGGCTTGAGGCTTCCTAGGTGGCTCAGAAGTAAAGAATCCGCCCACCAAAGCAGCAGACGCAGGTTTGATCCCTGGGTCGGGAAGATCCCCTGGAGAAGGAAATGACAACACACTCCAGTATTCTTGTCTGGGAAATTCCATGGACAGAGAAGCCTGGCGGGTTACAGTTCATGGGGTCGCAAAAGGGTCAGACATAACTTGGCGACTAAACAGTAAATGTTTAGCGTGGTATTCTCAGTGCACCTATTGACACAACCATGATAAAAGCAATTAGCTTGTTAGGAAAAATCTGCCCATCTCACTTTCCAAACCAACAACACAGTCCAGAACAGGCTGAAGAGAGTATCCGAACCAAAAGAAAGCAAAGGCTATTTGCCTGTGAACAGAGAACAGCACCATAAAGTATTAAGGAGATAGGGAATTGGGATGAAGGGGAAAGACACAAGGAATTTAAGACAAACGACTCATATTCACTAAAATACAAAGAAAACTGTTCACTTCAGATGTGGAGTTGAGTTATTTTTATACAATGGCTACATGGAGTCATTTGTTCTTTTGAAATGATGGCAGTTTTTTAAAGGAAACCAATTGAATCATTCAAATTCTGCTTTACAAGTGAACCTTAACTCATTTGCAATGATTACATCAATATATATATATATTAACCAGCACATTCTACTTTTTCTATCTTGTTAGAATATATAGTTGATTAAAAAAAAAAATCCACACATAATTAGGTGCTGGTAGACAGCGGGCCAAGAAAAATACTCAGCCTGAATGCATTCAATATGGCTGTTTCGACTGTTAAAATATTAAAACACTTCTGTAATAATGATAAATGAAGTATGTTTAAGCACATGTGGTACGCATAAATAGTTTCTAACAGTGATGATTATACTAGAATTATTTAGCAGGTTTAGAATTAAAAAGTACTACCTTTTTACAAAGCTTACCGTCCAAAAACAACCCAACTGCACAAACGCATTTAGATGCAATTGTCTCTAGCATAAGCATGAAGAGATGATGAGTTAAGATAGAACTCAAGTTCACAATCCTTTTACTTTTTATTGCTGCAGGTGTATGGGGAAAAAATTCCTCTTGGAGATGCACAGTACCAAAACAAAAACTCCAAAAAGAAAAAACCTTCTTTGGAATAGAATTAGAAAAAACAACACCTCTGACTTAATTCACTTCTCTTCAGGGACCTGACTTTCGTTACAGAGAGAGGGCTGAGATTCAAACCAGAGTGAGTAGGGCCTGCGAAGTCCACCTGCCTTCAGTTAGGCTCTGTAAAAACGTTTTCCGTCACAACTCTTAAGAGCTCATACGTAAAAACTTTAGGCTGCTTCAAACTAAAAGAAAATTTAACAATTAAGATGCACAAGCAAATGGCATAGGTTATAAGAGTACCAGTGGGATTCTTCTTCAGAGTTCTTAAATTTTTTTCATTCATTCAATTAATAATGTCATGTGTGTTTTCCCCCAGTGTTTAACATTATTTAAAATCTACTAAGATCAAAATAGAGTTTCCCTGGTGGCTCAGATGGTAAAGCGTCTGCCTGCAATGCGGGAGACCCGGGTTTGATCCCTGGGTTGGGAAGATCTCCTGGAGAAGGGAATGGCAGCCCACTCCAGTATTCTTGCCTGGAGAATCCCACGGATGGAGGGGCCTGGTAGGCTACAGTCCACAGGGTCGCAAAGAGTCGGACGTGACTGAGCGACTTCACTTTCACTTTCAAGATCAAAATACCAAAAATAATTATTAATAATAACAATTGATAATAATAGTTACTCCCACCACCACTAGCACTAGAGCCTATAGGATCTCAAAATCTACCCCCTGCCACACCGGAGCTCGTCCCTACTACCTGACACTCACTCCCCAGCTATGGCCTCCAATCTGCGCCAGGGTTTCGGCCCTTCCTGCCGCCTCTACCTGGAACACTCTTTCCCTGGATGGCCTCATGGCTCACTCCCTCTCTTCATTCAGCTTTCCACTCAGAGGTCACTTCAGAAATGTCCAGCCTTCACCACATGATATATGACAGCTTCCCTGGCCCCCAGTATTTATTATTCCCATGACCCAGATTCAAAATTTTTCATCAGAGCACTTATCATAAACAGTGTTACTCAAAGTATTCAAAGCCAGTAGAGCAGAGGCAGCAAATACTGGAATAGAGCTATAGACAACCTGATCAGTTTATAAGCTCAGTATCATACGTGCTTTATATGTTTGCTCATTGTCTGTCTCCTTAACTAGAATGTGCATTCTATCAGAGAAGGGATTTCATAATATTCACTGTTCTAGTCCCACCAGACGGTACACGAGTATTAGAAACAAAGTAGGCACTCAATAAGTATTTGCTGAAATGAATAACTGAGTACTTTCTGTGTGTCTATATATAATATTCTAACAAATTATCAGAAATATAAAGAATATTATTATATGAAATATAGTTAGGTATTGACTTATTTAAAGATCATATACAAGTATACACAGGCAGAATTTTATAGCATTACATACAAGAAAGCAGTTAATAATAACACCTTACTAACCGTAAATCAGTATCTTTGCTGATTCCGAGGTCAACTTCAAGGCTTCACATACAGAACAAGAGTCCCAAAGACTTAGCCAGTACTGATTGATTCTACTGCTGAGAGTCTAGAGGAGGGGGACAGTCTCTAAGAAAATAAACATGCCTTACACCTTACCTAAATAAAAAATTTGAAATGCTAAATTATATGTAGGGTTATTTGAAATGTTATCTTCTCTTTCCTTTTCAATAAAACGAACAAAATTTCCCTTGCAGGAAGTGGTGTAAATGAATCTCAGCCATATCATGATGCTTATTTTAATCATGAAAAGAACTAGTATTGACAAAGTCCTAGGAAATAAGGAGGTAATGATAGCACTCGTAACAGCAACAGAGTAATAGCAGGCGCAACAGCAGTAACTGCAATGGTCAAATCTCTCTTTTGAGGAACCATGACCTAGCAGGCACCATGCCTAATGCAGTGCATACATTATTCCTGATGCCCAGGACCACCCCAAAGTCAGCCCAATTAAACAACTGAGAAATGGGGGGTGGGATTAGAAAGATAAAGCAACTCTTCTTGGAGACTTGAAAGTCACATAATATTGATCATTAGAGTATTTCCATGAGGAAAGAAGGAAAGAAAATGTTTGTGTTTGATTGATGAAGAAACGAAAAAGCAAAGGGTTTAAAGACTGAAAATCAGGTCTCCTGGCTCCCATTCACAGGAGTCTTTGTCTGCTGAGACTGGAAAAAAAAAAAAAAAATCTCCCATGCATTCTTAATTTTGTCAAGACATTGCCTCGGAACAAAAAAAAAAAGAAGTAACATTAAAACCCTTGTTAAGAGTAGCTATCTACTCTTAACAATATTACAACAGTTTGGGGTGTTTATGCCTCCCCATCTCTAACTCCTTTTTCAATGGTGATTTATAATATGAATCCCCATCCAACAGGTATTTCCAGATTTTACATATAACTTTTAGAATGTGATTGCACTGATTGCTTGCTTACTTTTTTACTTATTACTTAAATGAATTTCAAATCAAGACAATTGTAATAGAAAAAAAAAAAAACAAGCTAAGACTAAAATGACATCACAAGGGGGCAAGTTAGAGGAAGGTGAAACAAGATTAACATTGCTGGAAGATGGTGATGAGGAGCTTAAGAATGGGGAGAAGCCAGAAGTTCTACCAGAGCCAGGCCTTGACCCCCCCCCCCCACCCCATCAACACCATGGGAGGCTACAAGAAGAGGCAGCAAAGGAGAAAAAACAAAACAAAAAAACCTATTTTCCCAACACATGGGACTGATTCTGCTCATCAGGCCCCTTTGTTCCTGGTACCTGACATGACTTTGAAAGAGTCAAATTTCAGTATCACTGAGTTTCCTGACCACATTGTTTTCCCATTTGGCTTATTACTAAAACAGCTTTTTACAACATCAGTTAACACTTTGGAAAAATCTGTTTCAATACAACCATCTTATCTGGATTATGTCTTTCCAGCTTTTCCCCCACTTTGTTTCTTTAACACAGGAAAAATGGTACAAATTTTAATCATGTTCTAAAACAGTGGGAGAAGCAACAGTGACTCAATGAATTAAGAAGAGAATAAAAACTCTGGTGTTGAAACACAGAACTCTGATTGTGTTACCAGCACAGTCTTGCACATATGTGCGCTTCAGCATTCTTCTCAAAGCTTTGGTCAAAGAAATTATTTTTAAATGACTGCAGAGCATACCAGTACAAGCGGTTGCTGAAAAGCTTAATTGTCATTTTTATCCATGGGACAGTGGATATCTATGATCAATTTTAAAAATATTAAGTGATAAATATCTGTTAATGATATCTTGAACTAACTTCTTATTTGAAGTTTTTATTTGGTTTAATAACTTATGACAACTACTTTAATGACAGTTAAGGAGGGAAAAAAGATAAAAATTAAATTCATTAAATTTAGAAGAACTTTTCCAAATAGCATTGTTTTCCCTATAATATTGATTCTGAATTACTTACCAGTACAATAAGCCAGTACTAGCTTTGGTTACCATATTTAATCACGATTTCAGAGATATGTCAAAACATCAAAGGGCTATCATCACGAGTAATGAGCTGGAAGAAAACTACTAGTGCCATAAAGTTTAAAGCCCTAATTTGTATTGTGTCTCATTTAATCACTGTTATCTTTGAAAAGTAATACAATTTCAGCTGTATGCATTTAATTTGGGACCCAGATATTTGCAGACATGGGCAGTAGCAGATTCTACAGAAATGTATTTATGTAGTACCTCAAAGGAAATTTTGTTTTTCACCCCTAAAAGACCATGGGCTGGTCACCAGATGTGGAAGCCATATGGCACATGAGTATGAGACCTGGGACAAAAGAATGGAGCTAATAAGCTCAAAAGGCTGGAACAGCCACTCTGAGATGATGGACAAGTCTTCGGTTGCTGACTTTCTGAAAAATATATGTATATATTAATCATTTTACTTTTAAACCAAGAAATACAGCTTAGCCAGTCATTTTTCCCAACTCTTTATTTTTTTGGTTTGAAAGGAAATTTATCCATGTGTAGTTTATTACTAGCTCTGAATCTGTCCTTTTCACATACAATTCATGCTGAAGTTAAAAGAAAGAAAACGGAATCAGCAACAGATACCAAAGCTTTAACTAGAGAACAGATACATTGTATTTGCTATAACTCTCAAGGAATTGTTAGAGCTAATCAGTCACTAAAACCTATATACTCTGATTCTGGATTACCTCTTGAATTTAATCCTATTCTCAGCCCTTTTCTCCCGATGTGCATCTCATATTCGAATGCTGCACACTAAAAGATTCTCCAGCACCCATGCACTACCCGGAGTCCATGTCTGAATACACAGCTCCTACTTCCCTGAGTGCCTTTCCCCCTCTTCCCAAACTGGTGAATTCCTTTTTGTCCTTCAAAACATTATTTAAGAATCAACTGCTCATGAGATCTTATTTGGCTTGCCCAAGCAAAATTATGCCTTTTCTTTTTAAAGCCTTTTTCAATGAGCCTTTTTCAATTAGTGAATAAACCCACGAATACATTTCTATTATAATGAGAAAGGAATAAAGATAATACTGATGGCAGCTGGCATCTTATATATGCCAGATACACTGTTAAGTATTTTATGGGAACTATTTCACTCAAACTTATAAACTTAATATATAAGGAGCTCTTATAAATGTACACAAAAATACATTCATTATAGACTTTACAGAAACAAAGAAATAAAAAGGCCTTTGACAAAATTCAACATCCATTTATGATAAAAACTCTCCAGAAAGCAGGAATAGAAGGAACATACCTCAACATAATAAAAGCAATATATGACAAACCCACAGCAAACATTATCCTCAATGGTGAAAAATTGAAAGCATTTCCCCTAAAGTCAGGAACAAGACAAGGGTGTCCACTTTCACCGCTACTATTCAACATAGTTCTGGAAATTTTGGCCACAGCAATCAGAGCAGAAAAAGAAATAAAAGGAATCCAAATTGGAAAAGAAGAAGTAAAACTATCACTGTTTGCAGATGACATGATCCTCTACATGGAAAACCCTAAAGACTCCACCAGAAAATTACTAGAGCTAATCAATGAATATAGTAAAGTTGCAGGATATAAAATCAACACACAGAAATCCCTTGCATTCCTATACACGAATAATGAGAAAGTAGAAAAAGAAATCAAGGAAACAATTCCATTCACCATTGCAACGAAAAGAATAAAATACTTAGGAATATATCTACCTAAAGAAACTAAAGACCTATATATAGAAAACTATAAAACACTGATGAAAGAAATCAAAGAGGACACTAATAGATGGAGAAATATACCATGTTCATGGATCGGAAGAATCAATATAGTGAAAATGAGTATACTACCCAAACCAATTTACAAATTTAATGCAATCCCTGTCAAGCTACCAGCCACATTTTTCACAGAACTAGAACAAATAATTTCAAGATTTGTATGGAAATACAAAAAACCTCGAATAGCCAAAGCAATCTTGAGAAAGAAGAATGGAACTGGAGGAATCAACTTGCCTGACTTCAGGCTCTACTACAAAGCCACAGTCATCAAGACAGTATGGTACTGGCACAAAGACAGACATATAGATCAATGGAACAAAATAGAAAGCCCAGAGATAAATCCACACACATATGGACACCTTATCTTTGACAAAGGAGGCAAGAATATACAATGGAGTAAAGACAATCTCTTTAACAAGTGGTGCTGGGAAAACTGGTCAACCACTTGTAAAAGAATGAAACTAGATCACTTTCTAACACCGTACACAAAAATAAACTCAAAATGGATTAAAGATCTAAATGTAAGATCAGAAACTATAAAACTCCTAGAGGAGAACATAGGCAAAACACTCTCAGACATAAATCACAGCAGGATCCTCTATGATCCACCTCCCAGAATTCTGGAAATAAAAGCAAAAATAAACAAATGGGATCTAATTAAAATTAAAAGCTTCTGTACAACAAAAGAAAATATAAGCAAGGTGAAAAGACAGCCTTCTGAATGGGAGAAAATAATAGCAAATGAAACAACTGACAAACAACTAATCTCAAAAATATACAAGCAACTTCTGCAGCTCAATTCCAGAAAAATAAATGACCCAATCAAAAAATGGGCCAAAGAACTAAATAGACATTTCTCCAAAGAAGACATACGGATGGCTAACAAACACATGAAAAGATGCTCAACATCACTCATTATTAGAGAAATGCAAATCAAAACCACAATGAGGTACCACTTCACACCAGTCAGAATGGCTGCGATCCAAAAATCTGCAAGCAATAAATGCTGGAGAGGGTGTGGAGAAAAGGGAACCCTCCTACACTGTTGGTGGGAATGCAAACTAGTACAGCCACTATGGAGAACAGTGTGGAGATTCCTTAAAAAATTGCAAATAGAACTACCTTATGACCCAGCAATCCCACTTCTGGGCATACACACGGAGGAAACCAGAATTGAAAGAGACACATGTACCCCAATGTTCATCGCAGCACTGTTTATAATAGCCAGGACATGGAAACAACCTAGATGTCCATCAGCAGATGAATGGATAAGAAAGCTGTGGTACATATACACAATGGAGTATTACTCAGCCGTTAAAAAGAATTCATTTGAATCAGTTCTGACGAGATGGATGAAACTGGAGCCAATTATACAGAGTGAAGTAAGCCAGAAAGAAAAACACCAATACAGTATACTAACACATATATATGGAATTTAGGAAGATGGCAATGACGACCCTGTATGCAAGACAGGAAAAAAGACACAGATGTGTATAACGGACTTTTGGACTCAGAGGGAGAGGGAGAGGGTGGGATGATTTGGGAGAATGGGAATTCTAACATGTATACTGTCATGTAAGAATTGAATCGCCAGTCCATGTCTGACGTAGGGTGCAGCTTGCTTGGGGCAGGTGCATGGGGATGACCCAGAGAGATGTTGTGGGGAGGGAGGTGGGAGGGGGGTTCATGTTTGGGAACGCATGTAAGAATTAAAAATTTTAAAATTTAAAAAAAAAAAATAAAAAAATTAAAAAAATAAAAAAATTAAAAAAAAAGAGAAAAAAAAATTGTTTATAGAATTCCAAAATAAAGCAAAAAACAGAGGCAAAAAAAAAAAAAATCACTCAATTCAATTGAGGTAGACTAAAGATGGTCACAAATCCTTTGCTTCTCCTCCCCTCCTGAAGTCCAGTTTCATCTCCTTGATCCTGGGCTGGTGAATAGAAACAATGTGCTGGGACTTCCAAGGCTAGGTTATTAGCATTAGCAGCCCAGCAGCTTCCACCGGTTTCCCTGGAACACTTTCCCAGGAAGACCTGAGCCTACCCCATAAGAAGTCTGAGCCCCCTGAGACTGCCATGTGAAGAGGTCATGTGTAGGAACTGCAGCTGAGCTCATCCTCCCAGCTGCTCCCTTCAGGCCCAGACATGTGACTGACAGTGCCTAGGACCCACTATTTCAGCCTCCCTCCAGCTGAATACCACCACCACCAAGCCACCTCATTAGCTGCTGCTGCTGCTGCTGCTGCTAAGTCGCCTCAGTTGTGTCCAACTCTGTGCGACCCCATAGACGACAGCCCACCAGGCTCCGCCGTCCCTGGGATTCTCCAGGCAAGAACACTGGAGTGGGTTGCCATTTCCTTCCCCAATGCATGAAAATGAAAAGTGAAAGTGAGGTTGCTCAGTCGTGTCCGACCCTTTGCGACCCCATGGACTGTAGCCTACCAGGCTTTTCTGTCCATGGGATTTTCCAGGCAAGAGTACTGGAGTGGGATGCTATTGCCTTCTCCCATTAGCTGCTACATGGAGCTAAAGAACTGCTCAGCTGAAAGCTGGGCTTCCCTGATGGCTCAGATGGGAAAGAATCCATCTGCAATGCAGGAGACCCAGGTTCAATCCCTGGGTTGAGAAGATCCCTGGAGAAGGGAATGGCTACCCACTTCAGTATTCTTGCTTGGAAAATTCCACAGACAGAGGTGCCTGGAAGGCTGGGGTTGCAAACTGTCCAGCTGATTACTGCTTAAAATACTGCTATACAAAATAATTGTGAGCTATAATAAAATGCTTGTTTTAAGACACTAAATTTTGGGGTAGTTTTGCTGCTGTAACAATAGGTAACTGGAAAGCCCACTACAAACTGAAAACTATGATAATCATTCCCATGTATTTTTTCCATTGTTTCTGCTAATTTTGTCTATGTACCTAACCTTCTTTACTCTCTTCATCCTTTGTTGTTGTTATTTAAGAGTTGGATTCATACTATACGCAGTTTTGTTTTCCATATTCATGATTAAACTCTTATTCCATTAGCATTACATGATTAACATTTTCTCACCTCATCAAAAATATTTTTCAATAACTTGATTTTTAATGACTACATACTGTATTCTACCATTCTACTGTGGAATATGTGTGTGTGTGTGTGCTGAGTCACTCAGCATTGACTCTTTGTGACCCGATGAACTGTAGCCCACCAGGTTACTCTGTCCATGGAATCTTTCAGGCAAGAATACTGGAGTGGGTTACCATTTCCTACTCCAAGGGATCTTCCTGACCCAGGAGTCAAACCTGCATCTCTTGCGTCTCCTGCATCTGCAGGCAGATTCTTTACCACTGTGCGACCTGGGATAGTTAGGCTGTTCCTAATTCTTCATCACTATAAATAAAACTGCAATGAATACATATCAAAGTGAATCATAACAGCGTCTCTGATTGTGTCCTTAAGATTAATTACCAGAAGTGAAATTACCAGGAAAGGTATAAATCTTAAGAGTCTCACCATACATTGTTAAAGTGCTTTGACAAAATTCATCTTCCCAAGAGTAATGTTTCTTGATCATGACATTGAATTCTGCCTAACACTAAATTATCAATCGTTAATCTTTAATTTGAAGTGGTAAATTGCTTTCTAGTGTAGCTTGAGTTTACTTTTTTAACTAGGAAAGGTGAATATTTTTTCACATGCTCACTAACCACAGTTATTTCATCTGGATAACAGTTGGTCACATTTTTTAACCATTTTTTCCTCCGCTGAACCGTTACATTTCTCTTATCTATGAGTGGATTAGTTTCATGTCATGTATTGCTGTTGTTTAGTCACTAAGTTGTGTCTGCTAAGTCGTGTCCAATTCTTTGGGACTCTCATGGACTGTAGTCTGATAGGCTTCTCTATCCATGGGATTTCCCAGGCAAGAATACTGGAGTGGGTTTTCATTTCCTTTTCCAGGGAATCTTCCTGACCCAGGGGTTGAACCTGCATCTCCTGTGTCTCCTGCATAAGCAGGGATATTCTTTACCACTGAGCCACCTGGGAAGATCCATGTCATGTATATCAATCTTCATCTTTATGGCAGTATTTTTCCTATTTTTCTTGCCCTTTATGGGATTTTTAATTTACCAACTTCCTATATAAAAATTTTAAGGGTGAGAATGGTGAAAATTTTTTGCATTTTTCATGTGACTGGCAAAGGGTACTTTAGGTAAATTTTTGTATTCTAAAGGTTTAATGAGTTTGCTATTATTATCAGCCCTTCCAATTTATAGATGAGGAAACTGAGGCTTATTGAGGTAATAATTTGCTGTAAGTTCACTTGCTGGGTGTCAAAGGCAATATTCAGATCAAAATTCAGATGGACCAACTGATTTAAAGTCCTTTCTCTTACACATTAAGCTATACTGAAAGAAAAAGAAAGTGAAACTCATTCAGTCGTGTCCAACTCTTTGTGACCCCATGGACTATACAGTCCAGGGAATTCTCCATGCCAGAATACTAGAGTGGGTAGCCTTTCCCTTCTTCAGGGCATCTTCCCAACCCAGGGATCAAACCTGGCTCTTCTACATTGCAGGCAGATTCTTTATCAGCTGAGCCACCAGGGAAGCTCTAACATTTTCCCTATTCCTAGATAAAACATATGCTTACCAATATTTTATAGAAGACTTATTTTGGTTTTGGTTTTTAATATACCATTTCTACACAGTAATAAAAAGGCACCAGTTGCTTTTGCCCATTTATTATTCTTTGTTTTTCCAGGGCTTATGGTACTGCTTTCATTAAAT
The DNA here is from genome assembly GCF_001704415.2 of Capra hircus. NCBI lineage: Eukaryota > Metazoa > Chordata > Mammalia > Artiodactyla > Bovidae > Capra > Capra hircus. The sequence goes on from NC_030813.1 coordinate 69,379,991, forward strand.
AAACAAAATTTATTAATACACTAAAATACTACAGCATCTATTTCTGAACTATTTTATAGTAGGGAAAGGTAGTGATTATTATTGAATTAAAATGGGAAATACAAGAACAAAAACAAAAAATACTAGAAAACATTAACAAGTATTATTGATACATATATTGGTAGTATCATAATGTAGGCTAAAATGGACAAGTGTTTCAATCAGCATTACTGTTTTTCATGTCTTTATTGGCTATTTTTAAGAATAGTTTAATCAAATTAAAAAAAAAATCATTCGCTAGAATTCAGAATGACATTGCATTAAATTCACAAGTCAAGAGGAAATCTTTATTGAACAGCTACTATGTGGAAAAATAGCAATAAACAAAACATACAGGATCCCCACCCACAGAGAGCTTAGTAGATAAAAATAAACTAGGCAATAAGAAGACAGGGTGATCAGCAAAATTGGCAGGAAGCATCCAAGGAAAGGCAGCTATTTTGAACTTGAAGAAGGGGGGCAGGTATTCTAGATAAGTAGAGACTATGATCTAGTAAAAGCAAACAGCATGTGCGAAGACACAGAGGACAATGAAATGACTGGATGTGCATATTCAGATCACTGTGGCTAAGACTCTCCTTAGAACACTCACTGCTACTACCACAAACCAAAGAAAGAAAGAAAGTGAAGTCACTCAGTCGTGTCCGACTCTGCGACCCCATGGGCTGTAGCCTACCAGGCTCCTCTGTCCATGGGATTTTTTCAGGCAATAGTCCTGGAGCGGATTGCCATTTCCTTCTCCAGGGGATCTTCCCAACCCAGGGATCAAACCTGGGTCTCCTGCATTGTAGACCACAAACCAACTGCCCTACAAAAACCCCTCATCACCAACAAAATTATTTTTTAACACACTCTTTGCAGTGGTCAGATGACTACATTTGCTATGGGTTATTTAACCCTAAGGGAAAAACAGAAGCCCCCAGAGAGGTATACTTGGGAGATCTAGCTGTTAAGGATTTCTTGGATTTTCTCATGTCTTCTTACCATTCTGTCTTCCCGAGGGAAAAGATGGAGCACGCGGCTGGCAGCATAGAAAGGTAGCTAGCATGGGTGGCCCCTGCGAGGATCTCTTCTGGCCTCTTGGTTGGGTTGAGTATCCATTGTCCTTCAATGATAAAGATCCTTCCTATCACCATTCATAATCTTGTATAAAAGAGCACCAAATGTAATTTCAGCCACGGAAAGATGACAAAATGAAGTACAGTTTGAGAAAAGAGCATTGTGTATAAGGGTGCATCTCCATGCTCAGTCGCTAAGTTGTGTCCGACTCTTTGTATCCCACCAGGGTCCTCTGTCCATAGGATTTCCAGGCAAGAATACTGGAGTGGGCTGCCATTTCCTACTCCAGGGGATCTTCCTGACTCAGGGATGGAACTCACATCTCCTGCATCTCCTGCATTGCAGGTGGATTCTTTACTGCTGAGCCATTGGGAGAAGCCCGTATATAAGAGATACCAACATAAAATTTTAAATAAAGAAGTTTTTTAAGAAAAAAGCAAATAATCCATTGCCTCAATTATGTTACCCCCTCAAAGCTAAGAGCAAAATCTTTGCATGCAATATTTAGAAAGAAATCTAGACTTTAAATGTAAATAGACTCACACAAGCTGTCCATAGAGAAGATGCCACAGAGGGATTCTTACATAGATGACCACTAAAGTACTTCCCAGCAAAGAGCATCTATGGCTGCTACAATCAAATACAGCTGAGAGTGCTGAAATAAATGAAGACAACAGGTCAAAGTCTTTTCAAAAACTCAAAAGCTGTGTCCGTTTGGATTAACCTCACTATGTTTGAACATCCAAGTTTTGGACCTCAAACTATGGAGCCTAAACACTCTACTCCTTATGCACTGCTCATCGCTCATGATGTATAGCTGAAAAGCAGCAAATAAAATGAATTTGACATAGTGAAGGGGCTTGTTCCCTGAAAACACTACAAGAAATTTTTTATTTCTACAAAAAATAAAAATCAGTGAGACTGACTTTATATTTTCTGGTAAAGTGATGTACAGATGGTTGCTTCATAAATAGGCAGATTTTCACGTTCTATACTAGACACGTAGCTTGACAACATTATTGAGTTCACATTTTCAAGAAAGCCTTTTGAAGTAGTGTAGTATAATTGCTGAGAGCACAAACTTTGGGACTGGGAGGAGTCAGGATAGAATCTAGTCTCTACCACCAACATGTAACCTTAGGTTGGCACTCCTCTAACTTTCTAGTTCCTCATCCGTCATAGCTGCTGGAATGGTATGTTAATGTTTAGTCACTGAGTCCTGTCTGACTCTTTTCGACCCCATTAACTGTAGCCCAGCAGGCTCCACTGTCCATGAAATTTCCCAGGCACAAATACTAGAGTGGACTGCCATTTCCTTTTCTAGGGGATCTTCCCAACCCAGGGAATGGTAAGGTTTGAATAAAACAGTGCATAAAAAGTACTTAAGTCTGGTTCCTGCACTTAGCAAAAGCTCAATGATGGAGGTATTGAGGATTGATTATCTTGTAACTTCAGTACAAACATCTTTACAAGCTTCAGAATGATTTCACAAAGTGTAAGGTAAAAACGAGAGTGGTTTGGCAAAAGAAAGATGATGAATTTTTGGTAAGATTTGTAAATTTGACAACATTTGAAAAGTTACATTAGACATGATCAGTTACACCATTCTTGATGACCTTTCACAACAAAAATGGGAAATTTATGTCCAAAGAAGTATTCTTAAAGTTGGCTTGTCTATGACCCATGATTCTTTCATATGTGCATAAAAATATATGTATTTTCCATGCAACCATAGGTAGTCACTGAAATTCTTTCATCTTCTGTTGCTTCAACCATTAAATTACCTCACTTACATGGATTTGTTGAGAATCAATTTGAGACAAAAATCAGATGAAAATGTCTCACTAACTGTGAAGAACTACATTCAGTGAACCAATATACACCATGACCTCATATATCACGTAAGCAAGCTCCAAGTGAAGGGGAAGCATGGGTAAATAAGTCCTAAGACGCTAGTCTGTCAGTGTTGGTGTGGCTATGACAGATGGAGCTGGATGCAAGCAACTATCACTCATGTTATAACTAACGTGCATATTATGGATGCATGTGAAGTGGGCTATGGCATACCCAAAAGGAATCACTCATGAGTTCAAACATGCATCTTTTATCAACTGAAAACTAATTTTTTAAAAACCCTTAACTTCTAATAGTATGCTTCACACCAAACTTTTAAAAAACATTTATTTATTTGGCTATCTGAGGTCTTAGTCGTGGCACACGGTACCTTCTTGCATCATGTGGGATCTTCCTCTGTAGCATGCAGACTTGCTAGCTGTGGTGTATGGGCTCGGGAACAAGTGGGCTCAGTGGCTGTGGTGCATGGACCTAGCTGCTCCTCTATATGTGGGATCTCAGTTCCCCAACCAAGGGTCAAACCCAGGTCCCCTGCATTGCAAGGTGGAGTCTTAACCACTGGGCCACCAGGGAAGTCCCAAGATGCTCAAAATCTGTGCTAACTGCCAGCTCATTATTTAACTGTCTGTTGCTTGACTTTACTCATTATATGATGTAAGCTCCAGAACAGCAGAGACCTTGTTTTACTTGTTTACTGATTCAGCCTCAGTGCCAAGATGGTGTCTGGTGTCTAGTAGGTGCCCAATAAATATCTGTCGGTTAAGCAGACAGATTTTATATTCTGGGTACATAAGAAATAATCTTCATTTGGAGGTAATTTCACCAGTACAAACGTGAAATGCCTTTGCTTTTAAAATTTGATCTATATTTCCCTTTCTTCCTCTATTCTTTTATCATGTTAAGCAAGAACACAGTGAATTAGTCCTTTTCACAATCAGTATAGTAATTATTCATGAAGAGAATTTCAATCAGGTGGGTATCATTAGAAACTATTGTTGTCAGTTGAGTGCTGGTAACCCATGCCTTGGTTATTGTATTTTATCCTATTTAAACAGGCAGCTTTCCTCTAAAGAGATATATTTATGGGATTATTGGTAATGTATCTTTTTCTTTTCTCTTCTAATTTAGACTATAATCTTTAAAAAAAAATTCTATGGGAGGAAAGGAAAAAAGAAACCCATCAAACAAAATTACCTTAAAAATAATGTTTTTCCACTTTCCTTATTTTTTTTCCATTTAACATTACAAATCCAAAACATTGCAAAGAAAACAACACTTACTAATACATCAAACAAAACAGCAACACTGAACAAAACAGCAACACTGAACAAAACGACTCACTTAAAAGAAAAAGGACTATATCAACTCTATGTGGACGAAGTAAAAAGGAATCTTTTGTACTCTTTTTGTCAAACTGCAATAGATTTAAAAATATACAATAACAGAAATAGCTCCATGTGGCAGCATGGTAATCTATCACTTTTTCACACATTTTGTCCCTAGGAATAGGCTTATTGGCAACTGTTTTGCTTATTTGTGACTTTTTTAAAGAGCTTAAAATCAGGAGACTAAAGAAAAGTAAGAACAGTGTTCCTGCATACTATAGTAGGGAAAATTCCTGTTAAAGACATACAGTACAACCAACATGGAATCGCCCAGTTGTGGGTTTTTTTTCTGTGCAGATATGAAATTACATCAATTTCTCTAGAAGAACTATTTCCATAATGTTTGTAAAGTGACACTGCAACAGTATCTTGCAAGTTATAAGCTAACACTGCTCCTTGAAACCTCGAGGGTGCAGAAGTGCCACGTACAGTGCCCCTCGTAAGGGATGTCTGCTTTAGGAGAGTCGGGTCATTCGATGTTCTTCTCTGCAAGGGCCAACACTTTCTGGAGAAAAAGGGACAGACTGGTCAGCTTCCGCTCAGTCCTCTTGCTCTTCTGCTTTGAGCCAATCACCTTAGAAGCAAAGATGGAAGTAACAAGGGGGCTACCAAGACACACACATTTGGTCAAGGTGCTAAGGTAAACCAGGTATGGCCAAATCCTCAGCGTCCCTCACCAGAAAGAAACTTGAGATCCTGAACAAATATTTCTCCTACTTTTGAAGATCAGTAGCACTGTTCTCCTCCATAAAAAAAAAAAAGAAAAAAGAAAAATCCTCAATAAATAATTCATTTTATGCAACTCTTTGTGACTGGTAAAAAATAAAAAACTTTTTAGGTTTCTCCACATCCAGGCCCAAGCCTACCATCTAGTCTCAGATGCTCGTTAGTGATGTTAAGCAAGTCTCTCGCACCTTAGGTATTCTACGTCAGAAGTGAAGCACTGGGGTCCTTGAGACATTCAGCCAGCCTAGGCATAGGCTGAACCCCCCAGTGGCTCAGGAGATAAAGAATCCACCTGCAATGCAGGGGACACTGGAGACGCAGGTTCGATCCCTGGGTCAAGAAGATCCCTTGGAGAAGGAAGTGGCAACACACCTCCAGCACTCCTGTCTGAAAAATCCCACGGATAGAGGAGCCTGGCAGGCTACCGTCCATGGGGTCGAAAAGAATCTGACTCGCCTGAGCAACTATGCATGCAGGCAGACACAGGCTTCCTTCAGAAAGACCTGCCATTAGGTTGCACCCAAGACATCCCGTGATGGGGCATAAGCAAGACTTGGTTTCTCCAAGACTGGCAAACACTATGAAAAGAAAACATCAATTAGACAGTGCTATTGCCTTCCATTCTTAAAGACCCAGATGTTTAAATAGGAAAAGAGAACCCCAGCATCGGAGTGGCCAGCATAGTACAAACAGCTGGAGGGAGAGGCTTAGAGAGAAGATTCAGTCCATGCAGGGAAGCACGAACCATTATTATTTCTCTTTTGGTCAAGCAAACCAGAATGGCTGCACCCTTCTTGTTTTTCATAAAACGAAGCCCCACCCAGATGTACCTTTGGTCACTGGCATAATGTCTGTATTTGAAACGTTTTTGGTAGACCCACAAAACGCTAGAACCAAAATTGCTAGCCTTGAACTTACTTTGCCTGATTACGAGCTCTAGCTTCCAGCTGGAATAACATATGATATCATTGCTTCTAAGGCAAACCCAGTTTAAAAGCAACAGTTTACTTAGCCTATATATTCAGCTCTCACTTTCTAATCAGATGCTTGGCACGAATTCACCTAACACCAAAACCTGGCAATGTGCCCTCCCTAGGCAAAGGAACAAAAGGTTCATGGGTATTTTTCTATTTTCCATGTGTCTTTCTCTTTTATTATTCAAAAACATAATATCCTAAGGTGATAGAAGAGAAGAACCAGATTAAAATAAAATATTCTGTGGGATAATAGTGACGTTGCATCCTTACAGAAAAATGTGTAAGTCTCACGTGGTTTCAACAACAGGCTTGCTGAGGAGCAGAGCTCAACATGAAATTCTAACCTGGGTGCCAAATTTATAGATGTATCAATAACAAACAAATTAGTGAAAAACACATTTAAATGATCTCAGTATTCACAGAGAAAGTTATCAATTTAAATGATATAAACTGAAACCTTAATTAATGAATTATGTAGACCTTATTGTGTTTTGACAACTTTTTTATACTAATGCCTGAGCACAAGCCTGAGTGGAGTATGAGAAGAAAGTGGCCAACAGTCACTTGATGCCTTGCCCCAGGATAAATATTCCAGCACTACACAGCAGTGAAGGGCATGGCTTCAGTATCAGACATATCTGGGTTTTAACCTGGTTCTGACTCTATTGGTAGGACTGTGATCAAGTTCATAACTTGTCCAACCTCTGCTATACAATCCTCAAAGTTAAATCAGCAGTTCAAGAAATTTTTTTAAAAATACTATAAATGCAGTACTCAGGTACTCAGACCAGGCCAGGAAATCCTACTTGGTCCTGTATCCCTGAAAATAGCACAAATGGTACTAAGGACTGACATCTAATCCACATTACAGAATAAACTGAACACTCATCCAAGAAACCATATATGCTTTGGTTTTATAACTTCACTATCTGGCAAATAGCTTGTGTTCAATAGATTGTTATTATATGAAATGGAAAAGAATATTTTCTTTTAGAAAATGTGTTTGGGTTTTTCCCTCCACCATCTGGAAGTGACACCTCTCTTGGCAAGGAACTAGAGGGCAGAGCTTCCCTGGAGGAGGCAGAAAGTGATGAAGAGACGATTTTTATTTCTGAGGGTCAGTAAAGTTTATTCAATCTCCCCAGGTGTTCTGAACTGTGGGGAGAAAGAAGAATAAAGGTCTTTTGAGTTAATACAAGAGTCTAATTACATGAGCCCCTGAAGAACCAACATCTTAGGCTACTCAGATCTCTTTAATTACAAATGTCTTTCATCTGGAAATTTACCCATAAATTTCTGTGGAAAAAATTTTAAACTCTAATAATTTAGTGTTTCATAAAAATAAGTTAAATCTCCTACACTGTTTCCAAATAACTCAGAATCTAGGGATGTTTAAGAGTACAAATGTTAAGACACTCCATTATGGTGAGCACTTCCCCATGAGATCATAAACGATCAGAAATACAAGACTCACAGCACAGACTTCTGTGATGAAAATTATCGTGAAAGACAGCCATGTTAATTAGAATGCTTGGCCGCTATCACTGAAATTCAAAACTGCAGTGCCTTAAACAAAATAGGAATATATTTCTCACACACATGAAGACCAGGTCAGGAGTCCAGGGCTGGTATGGTGTTTACACCATCTTCAGTGAACCAATTATGGTTCTTCCATCTTTCCATTAAATATCTTCAACACCGCAGCTTCCTCTCATAATTCAAGTCAGCCACATCCTAGTCTGACATTTCAACACAAAGAAAGTGTAGGAAAAGCACATACCTGTCCTTTCACTGCACAGCCTGAAAGTGGCCCACATATTCCTACTCATTTCTCACTCAGGAGAACTTGGTCACATTAAGCTGGTAGGCTAACTGCAAATCACTGTCATTATTCTGGGTGATCACATAATATGTATGTAAAAAGGTGACACTAGGTGGTGGGAACATTAAGAAGCCTCTGTCCTAAAGGCCATAGGGCAAGATATCATTTAAGACTCAGGTAAACCACTCAAATCTTTATTTACTGCAAGCCAATCAAGAAATGGGAATACCAGATCACCTTACCTGTCTCCAGAGAAATCTATATGCAGGACAAGAAGCAACAATTAGAACCAGACATGGAAAAGTGGACTGGTTCAAAATTGGAAAAGGAGTACATCAAGGCTATATACTGTCTCCTTACTTATTTAATTTATATGCAGAGTACATCACGTGAAATGCCAAGCTGGATGAATCACAAGCTGGAATCAAAAGTGCCAGGAGAAATATCAACAATCTCAGAGATGTAGATGACACCAGTCTAATGGCAGAAAGTGAAGAGGAACTAAAGAGCTTCTTGACGAGGGTGACAGAGGAGAATGAAAAAGCTGGCTTAAAATTCAACATTCAAAAAACTAAGATCATGGCATCTGATCTCATCACTTCATGGCAAATAGATGGGGGGAAATGGAAACAGTGACAGAATTTCTTTTCTTGGGCTCCAAAATCATTGCAGATGGTGACTGCAGCCATGAAATTAAGACACTTGCTCCCTGGAAGGAAAGATATGACAAACCACGATAGCATATTAAAAAGCAGAAGCATCACTTTGGTGACAAAGGTCCATATAGTCAAAGCAATGGTTTTTCCAGTAGTTATGCACGGATGTGAGAGTTGGACCATGAAGAAGGTTGAGTATCAAAGAAACGATGCTTAGGAATCATGGTGCTGGTGAAGACTCTTGAGAGTCCCTTGGACAGCAAGGAGATCACACCAGTCAATCTTAAAGGAAGTCAACACTGAATACTCATTGGAAGGACTGATGCTGAAGCTCCAAAGTTTTGGAGCTTCTCAGGGAAAAGCTATCCAGGGAAGGCTTCCCTGAGGAAATGGCATTTCAGTTTTAATCTGACTAGCCATGAGAAGAGCTGGAAAAGAACAATCTAATAAGAGAGATTAACAATTGTTAAAGACCCAAGGCTCCCTATTTGTCAGAATCAAGTTGCTTTAGCTCTAGTTTTCTTTATTTAGGCCTGCTATACATGGGACATAGAGAAGGCAATGGCACACCACTCCAGTACTCTTGCCCGGAAAATCCCATGGACAGAGGAGCCTGGTGGGCTGCAGTCCGTGGGGTCGCTAAGAGTCAGACACGACTGAGCGACTTCACTTTCACTTTTCACTTTCATGCATTGGAGAAGGAAATGGCAACCCATTCCAGTGTTCTTGCCTGGAGAATCCCAGAGACGGGGGAGCCTGGTGGGCTGCCGTCGATGGGGTCACACAGAGTCGGACACGACTGAGGCAACTTAGCAGCAGCAGCAGCAGCATACATGGGACAGGATGAAAGAACATGTGTGTGTTTGTGTGTATGTGTGTATGCATGCATGTGTTCACGCTTAGGAAGAGGAGATCTATGATTCTACTCCTAGGATTAATATTTAACATCTAGTAATAATGTGGAACACTCTGAAACCAGGAAGAAAGAGAGCCTGGGGCCATACAGAGAGGAGATGAAAAACAAAACAAATGGTTACAGAAGTTGAGAGATAGTATAGCCTTTTTATTTAAACGATTTTTTTCTGTTGTTTTCACTTGTCCTAAATAGTGTTTCTGGGTACATATATTTCCTTTTTTTTTAAAATTTATATTTGTACTTTATTTTACTTTACAATACTGTATTGGTTTTGCATACATTGACATGAATCCACCACGGGTGTACATGAGTTCCCAAACATGAACCCCCCTCCCACCTCCCACCCCATATCATCTCTCTGGATCATCCCTGGGCACCAGCCCCAAGCATCCTGTATCGAACATAGACTGGTGATTCGTTTCTTACGTGATAGCATACATGTTACAATGCCATTCTCCCAAATCATCCCACCCTCTCCCTCTCCCTCAGAATCCAAAAGTCCGCTCTACACATCTGTGTCTCTTTTGCTGTCTCGCATACAGGGTTATCATTACCATCTTTCTAAATTCCATATATATGCGTTAGTATACTGTATTGGTGTTTTTCTTTCTGGCTTACTTCACTCTGTATAATTGGCTCCAGTTTCATCCATCTCATTAGAACTGATTCAAATGTATTTTTTTAATGGCTGAGTAATACTCCATTGTGTATATGTACCACAGCTTTCTTATCCATTCATCTGCCGATGGACATCTAGGTTGTTTCCATGTCCTGGCTATTATAAACAGTGCTGCGATGAACATTGGGGTACATGTGTCTCTTTCTATTCTGGTTTCCTCGGTGTGTATGACCAGCAGTGGGATTGCTGGGTCATAAGGTAGTTCTATTTGCAATTTTTTAAGGAATCTCCACACTGTTCTCCATAGTGGCTGTACTAGTTTACATTCCCACCAACAGTGCAAGAGGGTTCCCTTTTCTCTACACCCTCTCCAGCATTTATTGCTTGCAGACTTTTGGATTGCAGCCATTCTGACTGGTGTGAAGTGGTACCTCATTGTGGTCTTGATTTGCATTTCTCTAATAATGAGTGATGCTGAGCATCTTTTCATGTGTTTGTTAGCCATCTGTATGTCTTCTTTGGAGAAATGTCTATTTAGTTCTTTGGCCCACTTTTTGATTGGGTCATTTATTTTTCTGGAATTGAGCTTCAGGAGTAGCTTGTATATTTTTGAGATTAGTTGTTTGTCAGTTGCTTCATTTGCTATTATTTTCTCCCATTCAGAAGGCTGTCTTTTCACCTTGCTTATAGTTTCCTTTGTTGTGCAGAAGCTTTTAATTTTAATTAGATCCCATTTGTTTCTTAAATAAAGCTAACTAATTTCAGGTATATTGTTCTAACTAACTTTTAGCTCCCAATGAGAAATTGGCAGCTGTAAATAAAATGTCTTACACATTTTATTTTAATTAAAACGAGAAGGCTGAGCACCAAAGAATTGATGATTTCAAATCGCGGTACTGGAGAAGACCCTTGAGAATACCTTGGCCCACAAGGAGATCAAACCAGTCAATCCTAAAGGAAACCAACCCTGAATATTCATTGGAAGGACTGAGGCTGAAGTTGAAGCTCCAATACTTTGGCCACCTGATGCAAAGAGCTAACTCATTGGAAAAGATCCTGATGCTGGGAAAGACTGAGGGCAGGAGGTGAAGGGGCATCTCATCCTCTGTTGAGATGGATGAGATGGTTGGATGGCTCCACTGACTCAATGGACATGAGTTTGAACAAACTCCAGGAGATACCGAAGGACAGGCAAGCCTGGCGTGCTGCAGTCCATGGGGTCACAAAGAGTCAGACATGACTTAACAACATACACAACAACATGCACAACAACATACACAAAACAGGGTAAAAATAAGCAAATTTAATAATCAAATATTTGTACATTATGGTACATTTGTACCATAAATTAATATATATTTCAAATATCACACAACTTATATTTAGGGATCCAAACTAAGTCACATTCTTAAGCTATCAGGAATCTACTCATAAAAATCTTAACCTAAGGACTTGGTAGCACCAGCCAAGAGATCTTTCCCAAAGCATCTATTCCTTGGTCTGAGAACAGTTTAGGAGAAAGTTCAGTACTGCTTAAACTATCATGATGTATTCACAGCATTGTCTAATAGTCACAAATTTGAATAAAAGAAAGACCAACTTAACTTATGAAAGGTACTACAGTGATATAACTACTCCAAGTGACAAGTCTTTCTATCAAACTCATGATCGGGCTTCCCTGATAGCTCAGCTGGTAAAGAATCTGCCTGCAATGCAGGAGATCCCAGTTTGATTCGTGGGTCGGGAAGATCCACTGGAGAAGGGATAGGCTGCCCCTGAGCTTCCCTTGTGGCTCAGCTGGTAACGAATCTGCCTGCAAGGCAGAAGACCTGGGTTCGATCCCTGGGCTGGGAAGAAACCCTGGGGATGGGAAAGGCTACCCACTCCAGTATTCTGGCCTAGAGAATTCCATGTACTGTATAGTCCATGGGGTCACAAAGAGTTGGACACGACTGAGTAACTTTCACTTTCTTTCACTTTTCATGATCAGTGAAGGCAAGCTGCCACTCAAATGTCACAATTTTAACACAATGGCTTTGCCAAAAGAGCAGTAAGAAAGGTACCAAGTCAGACCCAAGGTCTGGGGAAATTTTCATTGACTTATACCTTCAAAACCCAAGTTCGTTGACTCTAGGACACAACTGACTGTAACACACATCATTATTTGATGTACCCTAACAAGGGGGGAAAAAAATACTGCACTTAAAGTGAGAAATGCAACTGATTCCAAGATGCATCCCAATTTCAGAAATGTGAAACAAAGGATTTCTTAGAATCAATAGAAATGGTAGTATTCTTCAAGCCAAATATGCCCCTTTTCTTCTCAGCATGGAAAATGACTTTCACTATTTTCGGCTCAGTCATAAAAAATGTTTTTTTCTGTACTATGTTCATCCCTACTTCTCTTTGTGTACAACTCCAAAGATATAACTGATAAATCCCCATTTAACATTTTCTCCCAAATATTTGACATTTCATTCAAAATAACCAAGCTACCAGAATAAAGAATAAGAAGGGTAGAAAAAGAAGAGGCTGCCAGCCAATGAGAGCAGATTCTGACTTTGAAAGACCTGAGCCTCACACTGCACTCCACAGACAGGACACCTCCCAAGAGGAGAAAAGAGAGCTGAGCCCATTCACTTGTCCTGAACTTGCTAACTGGATAAAATCCCCTCTCCCTAGGAAAGGAGGGAATAAAGGGTCAGAAACAGACCAAGAACATGCCTAGGAGGAACCTCTCCTTGTAGAAATCTGTGGTGGGGGTGGGGTGTTTCCTCCTAATAATTTGCCTTTGCAGTTAAAAACACATACTAGATCTCTGCCCAAAGTTCCAGGTACATAAGTCCTTGTAATTTCATGATCAACAGGGGTGCCAGGAATATCTTTGTTTCCAATATTTGGTCTTGGACCCTGATTTCTGGCACACAGAACTCCTAAATCTCTAGGAATTTCCTGTGTGATAAGGAGCATCTTTTGTTCTAATGAGGGGGTTACTGGTGAGCTTCTGGGTAGCTCCTAGACAGGGGTTATCACCAGAAAGGCCAAGCGAAGAGTAGAAGCTTGGACTTTCAGCTACATACCCACCCTCCATCCTCCAGGGAGGGGAGAAGAGCTAGAGACTGACTTACTAATCATGCCTACAAGATGAAGCCTCCGTAAAAATCCCTAGAGGATAGAGTTCACAGAGCTTTGGGGTTAGTAAACACACCCATGGGCTGGGAGGGTAGGACACCCCAACTCCATGGGAACAGAAGCTCCTGCTCTCAGGACACTTTTGGACCTTCTGTTCAGTTCAGTTTAGTCACTCAGTTTAGTCACTCAGTCGTGTCCGACTCTTTGCGACCCCATGAATCGCAGCACGCCAGGCCTCCCTGTCTATCACCAACTCCCGGAGTTCACCCAAAATCACGTCCATCAAGTCAGTGATGCCATCCAGCCATCTCATCCTCTGTTGTCCCCTTCTCCTCCTGCCCCCAATCCCTGCCAGCCTCAGAGTCTTTTCCAATGAGTCAACTCTTCACATGAGGTGGCCAAAGTACTGGAGTTTCAGCTTTAGCATCATTCCTTCCAAAGAAATCCCAGGGCTGATCTCCTTCAGAATGGACTGGTTGGATCTCCTTGCAGTCCAAGGGACTCTCAAGAGTCTTCTCCAACACCACAGTTCAAAAGCATCAATTCTTCGGCACTCAGCTTTCTTCACAGTCCAACTCTCACATCCATATATGACCACAGGAAAAACCATTTGGACCTTACCTGAGCTCTAATGACCCCATAAACTTAAATAAATGTTTCCTCGAGTTTTGTGAGTCATTATAACAAATTATGGAACCTAAGGAGGTGGGGGTGGGGTGGGGCATGGGAACCCTGATTGATAGTGGACTGGTCAGAAGTATCAGAGGCCCAGACTTGTAATTGATGTCTACAGTGGGGAGCAGTCTTGTGGGACTGAGTCCATAACCTGTGGGGTCTGTGCTCCTCCATTTAGTCAGTCATAATTGAATTACAGGACACCCTCTAGTGGGTGTGACACCCAGGAGTGAGGATTGCCTGGCGTAGGAAAAACTCCTACACATTTGGTATCAGAAGTGTTAAGAGTAGAAAGTAAAGAAACAAGAGGTTTTCTTTTAAGTATGCTCCACAATTTTTCTTCTCAAGAAAAATCCTATGAAAAATCTCCATAAATGTCAACAACACTCTGGCCTGACTTTAGGGATCACTATTTTCTGCTTCCTCCCTCACTCTTTATCGAAATAATATTGCCAGCACTTGGCAAGTCAGGACCTCCCAGGGTGCTGGCGAAGTCAGGAACAGACCTAAAATGAGCCACTACCTTTCCAAGCCTAGCCATCTGGCTGGGGGACCCAACAGAAGCACTAGAGGACTGAGAAGGTAAAGCTCATCAATTTGCTCCAGGACAAGCAGACATACTGTCATTTAGTTTAGCTAAACTTGATCTGTTACAGAACAGATACTCTGAAATTTAGTATCTCATAAAGAAAACTAATTCTACCTATTAAAAACTACTTTGGCAACTGACAACATGCTGCGCCTACTTTTCACTACAAAGATGAGAACATTTAAAACTAAAGCAACGTTTACCTGGGAAATCTTGAGTGGCTCTATAAATCATTTACATGTTATTTAAAAGTCATTTTCCAAATTGGATTTTTTTTTAATTTCGAAATGTAAATTCTTACCTAAAAAATAACTGGAGATAGATATTACATACATATTTATAAAGTATGCATTTCAGGAAGTATAAACACAGATGCTCCCTCTGCTATACAGTTTGTGATTGTTTCATAACCATCATCAAGCTATGATCAATAAAATTTTTTATTTGAAACAATTAGCATAACATCAGACATATAGTGTAGAAACAATGGTATTTAAATCTGGATTTAAAGAAAAATACTATTAAACATTATCAAATAGTAAGTAAAAAAGATGGTAATATATTTCTATGTAACAGCCTCATTATTCCTTAATAAATTTTAATTTGGAAAAACAAAACCAAGGTGAGAATATGTTAAAACCATTATTTCCATAAAGTAAACTGGCAAGCATTGGCAATATTTCTGGCTCAGGTAAAAGAATAATAACTAATACTTATTGAGCATTTACTATATGTTAAGCAGTATAACTTAGTGATATACATATGCAATCTCATTCAATCCTGATGATATAACACTGTGATATAGGTACTTTATTCCCATTTAATTGAGGAAGCTAAATCAAACTGTCTTGCTAGAATATAAAAAAATAATTCTTCATAGGCTACCAAAAGAATTCTTTATAGGTTATGAATTTTTCACAGGGTTTACCATAGTAAACCCACCTGCACGTGTGTCTGCATGCAGTCATGTTTGACTCTGCAGCCCACCAGGCACCTCGGTCCATGGGGATTCTCCAGGCAAGAATACTGGAGTTGGTTGCCATGCCCTCATCCAGGGGATCTTCCCAACCCAGGGATCAAACCTGTATCTCTTATGTCTCCCGCATTGGCAAGCAGGTTCTTTCCCACTAGTGCCACCTGGGAAGCCCATATATATATACATCTAAAAATTCAGACTCTGTATTAAGTGAAATTCAATACTTACGCATGACAAAATAGCAATAACAATTACTCAGAAAAATTCAATTAAGAAGAAACTTAAAAACAAAAAATAATATTTAACAGTAAAACTTTAGAACATTTTCTTTATAGCCAGGAATAAGATGAAAACACCTACTTTCACTGCAAGTTTTAGTATGCCTGGTCAGTGCACTAAGAAAGTGCTATCACACTGGGATGACCCTGAGGGATAGGATGGGTAGGGAGGTGGGAAGGGGTTTCAGGATGGGGAACACATGTACACCCATGGCTGATTCATGTCAATGTATGGCAAAAACCACTACAATATTGTAAAGTAATTAGTCTCTAATTAAAATTAAAATAAAAAAAAAGAAAGTGCTATCACATGTGGAAAGGAAGAAACAAAACTGTTATTATTTACAGATATCACTGCCTGCAGAGGAAATACGACTGAGTGTCTTCACTTTCACTTTTCACTTTCATACATCGGAGAAGGAAATGGCAACCCACTCCAGTGTTCTTGCCTGGAGAATCCCAAGGACGGGGGAGCCTCGTAGGCTGCCGTCTATGGGGTTGCACAGAGTCGGACATGACTGAAGCGACTTAGCAGCAGCAGCAGCAGAGGAAATACAGGAGAACCAAATACACAGCAAGAAAAAGGAAAACAAGCTCAACCCAGTGCTGTGTAACAACCCAGAGGGGTAGGATGGGGTAGGAGGTGGGAAGCTGGAGGGAGATTCAAGAGGAAGGGAACATATGTATACTCATTACTGATTCGCATCATTGTATGGCAGAAGCTGGCACAACATTGTAAAGTAATTATCCTCCAATGAACATTTTTTTAAAAAAATTGGATAACAAATATAAATGCAAAATGCAAGGCTGTTGGACATGTCATCACCAATCAAAAGTCAAGAGTGTTCCAGTATACCAGTAGGCAATTAGAAAATTCAATTTACATATGGTATTAGAATCATTAAAATACCCATGAAAAATCTAGTGGTCAGTTTGGTCACAGATATTTTTTAAACTCATCAATATGCATGGTCAACAAATTTAACAATCCTCTCCAAGGTATGTGCCCTAGAGACACTCTCTCACATGTAAACCAGAAGACAAGCTCCAGGATATTCATCTCATTCTTTCTAACCACACACACACACATGTGGGATAGTCTAGCTATATATCAACATGGATTGGCTAAATTGTTGAATATTCATATAATTAAATCTGTATATGTCAATTTGGATTATCTTAAAAACAGAATGCTGAGAGGGAAAAGCAGGTTGTTCAGGGATATTTATAATATGACATCACTTACATAAAAAGTAAAACCCGTAGCACAATACTCTGTATTATTTATGGAAAAATAAGTTTTTAATAAATATGTAGAAACAAGGAATCAAGCTTCTGATTATCCCAGGAAAGGAAAAAGGAGAATCAGAGCATGGAAAGGGTGAAGTATCAGAGATGTTTCAACTTTACCTCTAGTTTTATTTCTTTAATGAAAATGCATATAAATATAAAAAATTATTAAATTATATTGAATCTATGTGTAAAATACCTAAATATTCATAATATTTTGTTTCAAAATACCTTATAATTTTAAAAATACATGTTTTTTAAAGTATCCCTTGTAAATATTTTAACAATAATGAAAAGGCCATACCCTATGTACATATCTCTTCATAAAACTACAAAGGGAGTTTGCCTCCCTTTCATCTGTTATTAAACATCATTTTAAGCCACATGTTATTAGATGTTGTTAAGGATTAGAAACTATTGACAGAAGAAGGGTAAAAAGTAGCATATTCTACAGGAAAAGTAGCAAGGATTGAATAAAGATGCCATAAAGATTAAGAAAGGTCCAAATGGCATAAAATCAAAAAGAGGTTTTCAAAGTTTAGTTAAATACTCAAAAAAAAAACATTTATCTAAGTTTTGAGTGAGAAGCCAAAGACATTGCTGTCAAGAGAAAAAAAAAAGTAGAAAAACTAAAAAAAATAGAAAAAGCTGCTACTTGCATTTTAAATTGGGGGCACTTACAGAATATGATATAGGGCACATGTCAACAATATGATTTATTACTCAGATTATAATAAATATTAAATTTTCCCCTGGAAGTAAAAACTTTAATTATTAATATCCCAAGAAGCTCCCAGAGCAACATACCTGGAGAAGGAGCCTTTCAAAAGCCAGAAAGTTGTCCCACTTGGCAGTCTGTGGGTGTTTCAGAGTTTGGACAGTGGCCAGCCCAAGCTGTAGGAGCCCACAGTGATTCCCTAGAGATTTGAGGTTGTTCTTGAAGAGCTGAATATAGGACATGAGCTGCCCCGGAGTGACTCTCCCTGGGAAAACATACAATATATCAGTGCAGCCTCTTCTGGGAGCGGTAAAAATAAAGAGGAGCGTGCTATTAATACTACTACTGCCTTGTTGTTGTTCAGTTGCTCAGCCATGTCTGACTCTTTGTGACCCACGGACTGCAGTACGCCAGGCTTCCCTGTTCTTCACTATCTCCCATCAGCACAAAATTTCAGAGTCAACTGCAAGCTTTCCTAAGCTTTTGTGACTCTTAAAACAACATGGTGACAACAGCAAAGTTGAAACTACCAACTGCATTTTACAAGCAAGAAAACAGATGTGAAGTGCTCTTGCCAAAGCCATATTGCTATTAGGATTCATTTCATAACTCTGCAATACCCCATAAATGCATTTTCAAATAAAGTCTTATGAATAAATATTTCTTGAGGTCAACGTGGAGTACCTCTGCAAGACATATGATATAGCAATCTAAGAGCCAAAAAGGCAAGGTTTCCAATTGTGTGTGTTACGTATATAAAGCAAAGGAGAAATCTGTTAGGACTATAGCTAAAACTTTATCATTGATATATCAATGGGTTTATGACAATATCCTTGAGCATAAAAGCAGACTGTTGTTGGAACAAAAATGTATGGAGAACCAGAGTGGAAAAAACCCTGGAAGATGAGATATCCAAAGAAAGGGTTTCTTGTGGGTGAGAGGGCATTTACTATCATGGTCACCTAGATCTAGAACAAGACTGTCACCTCATTAAACGCTGGAGTACCAAAAACACAAACAAACCCTGTTGAAGATTCAGTCTTTCAGACCTCTAAGTCCAACCTTTTCCTAAACAGCACTCCTTCCGTTTAGTCACTTCCCATTCTATGTCAGATCTCATTCCTGCCATTCATCAATGCAATGGGCAGAACTCCAGTACAGTTTCTCCTCACTGGGCAAGAAGAGTGCAACGGAGCCAAACACAAATGCAAGGCCAGTAAATCCTTCCTGTACATTTCAGCCACACTGTCTTCCTGGTTTACCCTCTGATGCCTAAAATCCAGGTTTGTTTGCTATGCCTAGGTTTGTTAATATTTGGCAACAAAACTACCTGTATTTATTTAGCGCATGTCCTGTTCTGATTTTCATAGCAATTCCATGGGGTAGCAAACAAGCGAGAGTTCAGTATCTCACATCGTGCTAAATGGCATTTGTCAATTAGTGGTTTTGCTACAGATTATAATACACAAAAAATAAAGACCTTGTCACAAGAAACTTACAAGCCCGTAATATATTCCACCTTTTTATTGCATGTTTTGGAGAGATTAAGGATTCTAAAGTGCCCTTATTACCCACTTATATGGTGCTTCCCTGATAGCTCAATTGGTAAAGAGCAATGCAAGAGACCCTGGTTCAATTCCTTGATTGGGAAGGTCCGCTGGAGAAGGGACAGGCTACCCACTCCTTATGGCTCAGCTGGTAAAGAATTTACCTTCAACGAGGGAGACCTGGGTTTGATCCCTGGGTTGGGAAGATCCCCTGGAGAAGGGAAAGGCTACCCACTCCAGTATTCTGGCCTGGAGAATTCCATGGACTTGTATAGTCCATGGGGTCACATAGAGTCGGACATGACTGAGCAACTTTCATTTTCAAACAGTAAGAACAGCTGGCGGCAGGCAAGAACAGTGGAAATTAATAGTACAGAGCTGAGTCTCACTAGTTTCTTTGGTCCCTTGGTAAAGCATAGTTCATTCCTGATTCTCAAGCAGCAAGCTAACAATTTGCTAGCTCAAGTACTAACAGAGAAGAGCCTCATTAACCCCTTCTTTGCTTGGTTTTAAGTTGGCTTGATTAAGGTATAATTTACATACAGTAAAATTCACTCTTTTCTGGTTCAGGGTGTTCTCAAAATAGTTCTATGAATTTTGACAAAAACACAGTCATAATCAAGATAGATTATTTCCTTTACTCCCAAAAGTTCCCCTTTTATAGTCAATTCTCTTTTCCCATCCCCAGTCCTTGGTGAACACTTGTCTGTGTTTATCTGGTTTCTGTCCCATAGTTATTCCTTTCCAGAATGTTCTATAAATGGAATCATATAGCATATAGCCTTTTGAGTCTAGCTTCTTTTACTTGAGCATAAGGTATTTTGTGTTCATTCATGTTGTTGCTTGTATCAGTAATTTGCTCTATTTTCTTGTTGAGTAGTAATCCGTTGTAAGAACCATAGTTTGTTTAAACTTATCCATTCACCAGTTCATGATCATTTGGGTTGTTTCCAATTTTTAGAAATGATGAATAAAAACTTCATATACATCTTCATACAGTATTTTATGTGTGTATGTGTCTGTGGACATACGATTTCAGTTTTTTCGTAAGAAATTTCTAGGGTTGCTGGATCATATGCTAAATGTATGCTTAACTTTACAAGAAATTGACAAACTAATTTCCAAAGTGAGCTATCCTACTAGTGACAAATGAGAGTTCTATTGCCTCACATCCTCAATAGCCTTAGTATTGCCAGGTATTTTGGTTTTAGCCAGTCTAATAGGTTATCTAATAGGCAACAGCTTACTAGGGTTTTAATTTGGATTTTTTAATGACTAATAATGTTGTTCATCTTTTCATGCGCCTATTTGCCACCCTATATCTTTTTTGGTGAAGTGTCTGTTCAAATCCTTTGCTCATTTTTATTAAGTTGTTTGCTTTCTTGAGTTAAGAGTATCATTAACTTTTATTAATCCATTGGTTCAACACATGTTTTTGTGCTAGGGACTATTCTTACTGCTAAGCACAAGCCCATGAACAAATCAAAGAAAACTCTGTCCTCACGGCCAGCAAATAAGGAAGACAAATGACTCCCAGAATGCTCTCCTAACTAATCCAGCTCATTACATGTCACTCTCTTAGGGGATGGGATCTTTTGTGCAGAGGATGAACATTTTTACACAAGAACATCTTCTGACACATTAAACATGTGAAAACAAATTTTCACTTGAAATGGGTTCAGATCTAACACTGCAGTGAGCTCCATTTATTTCTTTAAACATTGTGCTACAGTTGATGGCAGTGTAGTCCCTGGACACACAGAGCTTTGTTGACCAAGAGAGATCGTCATAGAACAATTACATGAACAATTACTTAATCATTATTGTGACAAGTACTGCTAAGGCAACAACTAACAAGTCTTGAAACCGTGAAAGGGTCTATGTGGTACATAACTGCCTACCTCTCCAACCCTATCTCCAGGATCTGAAGAAGAAGAAATTAAAAAGGCTCAGAATACACACAATCCGTTTATAGCATAACTGCCCTTTAGAGAGACCTAAAAAAATGGAAACCATCAGAGAAAGTCATCAGGTCTGTTTCGATTTCAATTGCAATAACCATATGTTCAACTTAAAGATAATAATGTCTTCAATTCAAAAATATAGTTAAACTTTATTCAGTTAGCATCTTCCAATCTCAGACTTGGACTCAACAACCATATTTACATAGCACCACTTTCCAACATAAAGCATGAGATCCAAAGAACAAATGGCTATATTTCATAATAGGAACTGCCAACAGAATACTACATTGTGAATTAGCGATTATTCACCCTTGCTGCTCTAGTCTCTTTCCCTCTGCATATCTTTTTCTTACATAGACAGGCCACTAACACTTCTTATACATGTCATGAAAGCAGGGGGGTTTTGGTAAAAATCCCAAACATGGTAATTTAAATTTATTAAAAGAGTACTTTACACAAATGCTTTAAAATATAGACTAGTGACATTTTAAAATATAAGTTTAATCAGAATCTTACATAAAACAAGTAAAATTAACTAACTGAGTATTAAAAATGTTATACAATAAGACTAACAACTTGAGAAATCTTCCCAGTTTATTTCAACTAAAACTGCAAGCAACTAGGACCAGGTGTTGAAAAAGTAATAGACAGAACATTTATTCATATCTCATGTTACCAAAAAAAAAAACTTCTCAGGTAGATTTACATAGTGATTTAAAAATGTCAACCCAAGAAGGCTTGCCAACACACTTTTTTTCAGTCATAAAAACAAAGGTTATTTTATATCAAGACATAATATATAGGAACTCTGTGAAAAGGGACAATTTTGAAATTTGAAAACTAGTTTTCAAGTAAGAAAATCTATTAGGCTCTTTTTTTAAAATATTGTTTTTAAGAAAGAGAAACAGGCTTCTGATATTTAGTTAAGAAAAAAAAATGGAAAACTTTAACAACATTAATTCTATGTATATTTTGAAACAGTAAAATAGAATTATTGCTTGGGAGAAAAGGGACAGATTTAGAAAATAAAATGATTTAATATTTTAATATTGTCTATGATGCTTATAATATTTAATTCCATTGTATTCAAATGAATTATGGAAATTACCTTTCTACTTACTACATACATTTATAAACTAGACGGAAGCCATGAAATTAAAAGATGCTTACTCCTTGGAATGAACGTTATGACCAACCTAGATAGCATATTCAAAAGCAGAGACATTACTTTGCCAACGAAGGTCTACCTAGTCAAGGCTATGGTTTTTCCAGTAGTCATGTATGGATGTGAGAATTGGACTGTAAAGAAAGCTGAATGCTGAAAAATTGATGCTTTTGAACGGTGGTGTTGAAGAAGATTCTTAAGAGTCCCTTGGATTTCAAGGAGATCCAACCAGTTCATTCTAAAGGAGATCAGTCCTGAATGTTCATTGGAAGGACTGATGCTGAAGCTGAAACTCCAATACTTTGGCCACCTGATGCGAAGAGTTGACTCATCGGAAAAGACCCTGATGCTGGGAAAGATTGAGGGCAGGAGGAGAAGGGGATGACAAAGGATGAGATGGCTGGATGGCATCACCGACTCGATGGACATGAGTTTGGGTAAACTCCGGTAGTTGGTGATGGACAGGGAGACCTGGCGTGCTGCGATTCATGGGGTCACAAAGAGTCATACATGACTGAGTGACTGAAACTTCTGAACTTGTTTTGTGGCTTGGTAAGATGTATTTAAAATATTTACACATATATGATTTTTTGTTGATTTTCTGAACAACAACAAAAAAGAGCATTCTGTCAGTGGTAGGTTTGACTTAATCCTCAAAATGTGTCTTAATGGTAGAAAGCAATCATGAGAAATTTTGTCTAAAATAGTATATTTAGCCACTAAATGTTTTCTTCAAAAAAAAACTCTATAACAAATAATAACACTATCATGCATGTTTTTTATTCATCATTGTCTTGAAACTGTGAATGAAAACTAGTATGTGAAATCTGAATAAACAAAGTTATGTATTAAGACATGTATTCCCAGAATTCAAATATCAGCATTTCATTTGTCTACTTTTTAATTACTCTTCTAATATAATAAAGACAAAGCATATTAAAATAATTAAATATAACATGTTCTGCTAAAAATCTGGTTTATTAACCGACACACAACTGGCAAACAAGAATACTTTTAATATTACACAAAAAGTCACATCTATTCATTTGTCACTTAACATCCTGTGCCGCCAAATAAGAGCAGTTGAACACAAAGTAAGCAAACATGGTTGAACACTGCAAGCCATAAGAGGAAGTGAGTCCTGACTGCATTCCTAGTTCTTCCTCTTAGCTCTGCTTGATCATATGCCCTGTCCTGTAAGTGCTTCCTGTTTGGTCCTCCCCGATCTTCAGTGCAGTTTGCCTTTGCCTCCATTAACAAACAGCCTCAACTTCTCTTTACATTCCCTTCCAGTGAGCTACCTTCAACTCTTTTGTTCACATGAAGTCCCAAATACACTGTAACATTTCTTTATCTATAGGAAATTGGCATACCTTTTGAACTGTGCTAGTATTTTAATCAAGATTTTGTGTTTTTTTTTGTTGTTAGTGCTCTAATTATAAATTTGTATAGATTTTTAAATGGGCTTCTGCTAATGATATTTTTTATCATGAGCCCTAATAACCAGTATGTGATTTTGCAAAACAAGTTTTCCAGGAATGCATGTAAATTACAGCAAAAGTGCTCATACTAACATGTAGACAAAGGTGGTGATGCTACTAAAACATAACTATTGGTTGGTAGGCAGCATGGTCAGGGAAAAGCTCCAATGCTAATTCTACAGTTGACAATAGAAAGCTCTTGTGTACAAAATATACTTTCAGAGTTCTGTAAATAATGTACAAAAGATTGAGAGGGTAGACTGAACACATGGGTTTATATCCTCATCTCATTTCATCAGAAAGACAAAAAGGAATTACAAAGGGAAAGGAATACACAACAAAGAGATCGTGAGATAGTCTCTAAACTGACAGAGGCTTCGAGCACTATTCCTCCCCATTTGTTGGTTATCTTCGTAATTTACATTACATTCGTAAACTTTCTTCTTTGTTCTGTCAATTACAGATGGTATCCTATGGCTTTTCGTCTTCTGAGCAGAGGATATTAATCCCTCTTTGCCCCCCCTCTACTTTGTATCTCCTCCTTTCATCTTTTAAATCATCTGTACTTTTACTTTCATCAAGATGGATAGCATTTATATTTTGTCTTATGACCGTAATTTAGTCTTATGTGCTTTTTTAAAAAATAATTTTATTTATTTATTTTTGGCTGTGCTGGGTCTTCGTTGCTGTGAGGGCTTTCTCTAGATGCAGTGAGTGGGGGCTACTCTCCAGGTGCGATGTGCAGACTTCTCTTCCCGTGGCTTCTCTTGTTGCAGAGCACGGGCTCTAGAGTGCATGGGCTCAGTAGCTGCAGTTCCCAGGCTCTAGAACATAGGCTCAGTAATTGCGGCCCGCGGGCTCAGCTGCTCTGCAGCGTGTGGGATCTTCCCAGACCAGGGATTGAACTCATGTCTCCTGCACTGGCAGGCAGATTCTTTACCACTGAGCCACCAGGGACGACTGTACGTGCTTTTCGTATAGCTTGATTCAAACAGTTCAAAATCAGTCTATTGTGTTTCCATCATAATGAACTATATAACTATTAATGACAGACCCAAGGTACAAATTATGATTGCATTTCCTTATGCATATACTTTGGTCCTAGAACGCTTATGGGATTTTTCTAAGGGGATGGGGGAGCTGAATTCCCTGCCTTAATCAAAGCTGTGAAGTCTCCTAATTTCAAATACACTGTCTCATCTTTGAAGTCCAGGTTATGTTGTTGTTTCTTTTAACTGAGGTATAGTTGAGCTGTGGGGGTTTTTGTTTTGCTTTTTCCCCTCCCTGAATACTTTACAACCAAACCCCTTCATTCTCCAGTCCCATCATGGGCGGGCTGTTCTCCAGGCCTTTCTGTGTAGTCAGCAGCCTGGAACTGATTCTGTTGCTTTCCTCTATTGGAACACTGTTTGGTTAAATTTCGGATTTTTCTTTCCTGCTATGCTGCCTTGTTTCGCTGGACAATCTCAAGTAATTTCCTCAGAAAAGGTGTGTGGAAAGCAAAGTTCATTTTATCTCTAAAAAGATTTTTTCTTGCCCTCCAAGTTTAATAATAGTTTATCCAGATCTACAATTCAAGGTTGAAAACAATGCCTTGCTTCATTATTTTCTGGCTGAGCATTGCTCATAAGAAACCTGGGCTAGTCCTATTTTTGTTCCTTTGTAGACGAGCTTCCTTTTTTCCATCTAGAGGTTCATAGGATCTTTTCATTCTCTTGTACTCTAAGGAGTCATAGTGATGATGTCTAGTTTAGAGGGGTTTATTCTTTCCACTTGCTTTTCAGTTAAGCCTGTTCTACTATTTGATATGTCTTTCTTCACATCTGGGAAGTCTCACATTCTTTCCTTACTAATTTCCTGTCCTCCACTTTTTCTCTCTAAAACTTTCAATAGTTCTTCGGTCTCCTGAATTGGTTTTCTATATACTTTGCTTTTTGTATCATATTTTCAATGCCCTGTTCTTTCAACATTTTAGGAGATTGTCTTGATTTATCTTTAAACTTTGGTTGAATTGCTGACTCTTTGCGACCCCAAGGTCTGTAGCCCACCAGGCTTCTCTGCCCATGGGATTCTCCAGGCAAGAATACTGGAGTAGATTGCAATTCCCTTCTCCAGAGGATCTTCCCAAACTAGGGAATGAACCTGAGTCTCCTGCATTGCAGGCAGATTCTTTACCATTCAAGCTACAGGGAAGTCCTGAATTTTTTTTTTTTAACCATAAAACCTTTATTACTAAGAGCTTCTTCTTTTTTTTATCATTTTGTTTATTTATTTGGCTGCACCAGGGCATAGTTGCAGTACTCAGCATATTGAATCTTCATAGCAGCACGAGAACTCTTAGTTGCAGCCTGTGGGATCTAATTCCCTGACCAGGGATCGAACCAGGACCCCCTGCATTAGGAACATACAGTCTTGGCCACTGGACCACAGGGAAGTCCCTAAGAGCTTCTTTTTTAACATGAGCTTTATAGAGATATAACTCACATATCATAAAATTCACCCTTAAAATGTACAATACAGTGGTTTTTAGTACACTCAGAGTTATGTAATCATCACTACTATAAAATTTCAGAACATTCTCATTATCCCAAGAAGAAAGCCTATACTCAAATTTCCCCAGTTATGAAAAAGATATACAGCTATATAAATCCATACATATTAGAATATAGCCTAAATAAAATTTCCAGTTGGGAGATATAACTGTACTTAGTTAAACCAGGAAACAGAAATAACTGAAGGGAGAATATTCAGGTAATTATAGCTATAATAGAATTCTGGCTTTTTTATATATGATAATACTATGGTGATACACTAAATGGAGAAGGCAATGGCACCCCACTCCAGTACTCTTGCCTGGAAAATCCCATGGACAGAGGAGCCTGGTAGGCTGCAGTCCATGGAGTCGCTAAGCGTCAGACACAACTGAGCAACTTCACTTTCTCTTTTCACCTTCATGCATTGGAGAAGGAAATGGCAACCCACTCCAGTGTTCTTGCCTGGAGAATCCCAGGGACGGGGGAGCCTGGTGGGCTGCCGTCTATGGGGTCGCACAGAGTCGGACACGACTGAAGCGACTTAGCAGCAGCAGCAGCAGATACGCTAAAAAAATTTTTTTAATTGAAGTATAAATTCCTGGAAGGTAATATAGGACTAGAAAAATACTTACTAAATCACGGAGCAAAACAAACAATAAAAATAAACTTCTTCCCCTCCTCCAAACACTTTGCCTAGAATATGTGACAAGGCATTACAACAAAGAGGGGTCACTTACCTAGAAGATATAACCAGTTTCAGACTCAGAGGCCTCAGATACAATGGAGGAGGAAAGTGAGGAGTATAACATAAAATAAAGCATACACATCTTAAGTATGTAGCTCAGTTACTTTTTACATCTATCCACGTAACCACCACCCTGATCAAGGTATGGAATATACCCAGCGCTCTAGAAGATTCCCTTGATACCTACCTAATCAATAATCCTACAACAGCAAACCATTGCTTTTAACTCTCTCAGTACAGCTAATTTTTCGTTTGCCTTTGAATGTCATATACACAGATACACTATTTTGTGTCTAGCTTCTTTAGTTCAACATCGTCCAAAATCTCAATCTTTTTTTTTCCCTTCCTCTGTTTTACTGTTCTGTACGACTCTAACTGCGTCTCTGTCCATTCTACTTTGAAGGATATTTAGGGCCATTATAAATAATGAGGCTGTGAACAGTCTACCACATGCCTTTTGGTAGACTCGCTTCCATTGGCTATATGCCCAGTTGTGAAACCAGTGGATCAGATGGGTATACTTCAGTTAATACAGCTGGTTTTCCATGGTTGTATCAATATATCCACACACTTTAAATGTGATCAAATTTAACCTAATTTAACATAAATTTTAAAGTATACATATAATGTTTAAAACCTGGCACAACTGTATAATTAAGTTTCCTTCATGGTATTTTATGTTGGGTAGCCAAAACTCTAATAAGAGAGAGAGAAAAGAAGTCACAATGGAAACCACATTGTCATGCTCTTTGTACACACCTTTATTTTGCTTATTGTTGGTTTACTAGCTTATTTACTTACTTTCTTACCTAATTACACAGAAAAAGGCCTGGAAGTCAAGATACTAATTCAGGAACAAAGGTTACACTGAAGAGTAAGATGATGGCGGGGGGGCCGGTGGGGGAGTGGGTAGACAATTACTTTTTATTCTACTAATGTTACAAATATTACTTTTTAAATAGTCTCTTGGTTCTGAAATAAAATAATGTCTGTTTCATGTGGAATTAATAGACAAGCATTTTTCTCTGAGAAATTTGAGTATATTACTATCACTGATTTGTACAAGGGATGAAGCATTGTCTTTCAAGAGAAAAAGAAATAAAAGAGTAATAATTACTGCTAGTTCCCCACCTCTACTGAGGTCAAAGGACAAAGAAATATGGTTAACATGCAGGTGGGGAGATTTAAGTCAGACCTGAGAAAAAAAACTCCACATTCGTGATGACTATTAGACATGGAAACCAGTTATTAAAGGAGGAAGAGGGAAGACATTATAAATCTTCTCCCGTAGGGATTTGAAGGGCAGCATATACAGCCATCTGTATAGTGAAACTTGGATAAAAACCAGCTGGGAATCGATGTCTACTTTTATAACACTATAAATACTGAAGAAGGTTTTCCTGAGATTTCCTTTAAATAGTATGTTTCTTGTTAAACAAATTTTTTAGTTCTACAGTATTACAAAGACAGAATAAGAAAGCAATGTGAAAAGAGCATTTTAATTATATGAACCAATTCAATCAAATGGATCCAAAATTGAGAAATCTATTGCAAGATACGATTTTAGGAGAGTATGGAATAAAGCATAACTGCTGCAGGACCAGGGGTCACAAATAGAAAATAAACAGCTCTCCCTGAGATTTATACAAAAACCATGAAATATAAAACCACAGAAACATTTATGGTTTGGCTTTCTTTGGAAATGCAGCCTTCCTGAGGCTAATTTAAATCACTGCATCAATGTTTACAAACTCAGCTGAGCACATGGAAAGACACTGATAGACTACTCTTGTTTTCCACAAGGCAGATTTCCAGCCTGCCAGGTAAGGAGCCATTCCTTGGTGGGTCCACCCTGACTTGGAAGGCTGTACTTCCAAATAAAGCAACTCCCACCCCACAGCCATGCATCTTTCCTTGGGTTTTTTTTTTTAACTCCTAGCCCATATTCTCATGTGCTGAGGATTCCTTCTGTTGCGAAAACATAAAAATTAACAAGAGGAGGAGGAGGATGAAAAAAACAGATGCACCAATTAAAGTTAGAAACATAGAGTCAGAGGACAGATGCTTGAAGAAAGGGTATTAGAAATTCAGATGACCATTTGCAGACAAGGAAATAACAGTAGCAGAGGCAATTCAGGTTTTGTTTTAGGTGATGAAGTATAAGAAGGAAATATTTGTTTGCTGACCTTAAGGCTTTGGGGCATTATTAATTATTAATTCAATAAACACTCTTTCCGGCTCTTTCTCTAGATTCTCTACTTCTTCATATCCCTAAGTGGATGTGTTCTTTACAGCTCTGCCTTCAACCCTCTTCTCATTCATTCTATATTCTTTTCCTGGATGATCACTATTTCCTTAGAAATTCACTACTTCGGCTCCAACATAATGACTAGGTAACTACATCTCCAACCTCCACTTTCACTTCTGGAATCACTACTCTAGCCACATGTCACCCAACTAAGGTGATCAGGGAATAATCCTACAGACAACGTAATCCCGCCCCTAGGTTGGGTAGAATACTCTTCATACTCAATGGTATGGATTTTACTGGAAAGACAACTGAAAGCGTATGGTTCTTCATACATTCTTCCAAAAGAAAAAGAATAAAGTGAGCCTATCACTTCAAGGAAAACAGCTATTTGTTTTGTCAAAATCAAAACTCAAGTTTTCATGTGAAATCATAATTTTGGAAAGCTTGTATCTGCCTCTATATCTTTACATCCTAATATGTAAAGATTTTCTAATGATAACAATGGGGATATCAACAAATGTGGTCTGCTATATTGTATAACATGTGTCAACATTTGGAAAATCTGCATAACTCAGAGAACCTTTATTGTCCAAGTGACTAATGTAAAATGCTATAAAATAATGTGTGAGTAAAAGAGCCAAAGTGAAAGAGATCAATGGTCCTTAATGTACCAGAGTGTGGAAAATTGAATGATATGGTTTCATATTCCACACTGCAATTACCTGTAAGAAATTACCTCTTGTAAATTTGGTATAGTATATCTGCAATTCTAGAATAGCCACAATTTTCTGAAAATTATTTTAAAAAATCTTTCCCTTTTCAACTACATATCTTTGTAAGGCCAGCTTTTCTTTCGATCACAACAGATTCTATAAAGAAGCAGATATGCGTATAGAGCTGCCTTCTATTAAACCAGACAGAGATGTACAAAAATGGAAAATGGTGCCGCTCTCTTCCCCACATTATTTTATTTGAGAAAATAGTTATTTTTCACAAAAATATGTTATATTAACATGCAATATTGGAGAAAGAAATGGCAACCCACTCCAATGTTCTTGCCTGGAGAATCCCAGGGACAGGGGAGCCCGGTTGGCTTCTGTCTATGGGGTCACACAGAGTCAGACACAACTGAAGTGACTTAGCAGCAGCAGCAACATGCAATAGGTTTATTATATTTTTACATTAATTAATATTTTAAAATTTTTCCCTACTTGAATCACTAATTGATGTTTTCTTCCAAAATATTTTTTAAAATTTTCCCTGCTTAAATTCCTAATGTGATGTTTTCTTCCTATCTATCAGTCTCACATATATTAATAGATAAACTCCACATAACAAAACCTTATGATGTCCTCAATAGGTCTGTTTTGTTTTCCATTCATAGGTTGTTGTGAACATCAACAGCTTTTGACAATGTAAAGGGGTTCTGAGACATAAAAGTTTGAGAACTGACGGTCTAAACCAGTGTCCCTCTTGGATTCCATAGGAGAGAGATAGAAAAAGTAATCCATTAACTACATAATGAATACCAACTGACAGTATTAATTAAAGGATTTATTTATTCATTCCATAAACACTTACTGAATATATAGGAATTTCAAGGTCTTGTGTTAGGTGCGGAGAATACTAGGAAATACAGATAAGAATTCTCAGCCCCAACTACTCAGGGTCTGGTGGTAACTGCTGTGACAGAAATATGAACAAAAACAGTACTGACAGGAATATAAGATGTCACCTTTCAGAAAGGATGATAAGGGATGAGAGATAGCATGGAAAAAATGTTGGAAGAGAATTTTAAAATACAGGAGACTAAAATGAGCATTCTTTCTGGAGAGTGAATAGAGCAGGATAAGGCTTTAAGATCAGTAGCAGTTATTAACTGAGTAAAAGAAAGTGAAAGTGAAGTCGCTCAGTCGTGTCCGACTCTTTGTGACCTCATGGACTGTAGCCTTCTAGGCTCCTCCATCCATGGGATTCTCCAAGCAAGAATACTGGAGCGGGTTGCCGTTTCCTTCTCCAGCGGATCTTCCCGACCCAGGGATTGAACTCTGGTCTCCCTCACTGCAGGCAGACTCTTTACCATTAGCTGAGTATCTACATGCAAAGCACAACAAGGGATACAAATAGAGCTACAGTCTAGAGGAAGCCAGAAGTAAGGAAGCTTCTAGAGGAAGCTAGAAGCAAAGAAGAGAAAGCATGAAGCAGTTATCAGAGAGAAGATGATCAGAGAGCAGAGTGACATGAAGATCAAGGGAAAAGAATCAAGAGAGAAGACACAGTCAGATGCTACAGGGTATCAAGAGGAACAAGAAAGAGTAGAAAGAACAGCTGTAAACAGAAAATAGTACTGTACCAACCTAGAGGGGTGGGGTAGGAAGGGAGGTGGGAGGGAGGTTCAGAAGCGGGGGATATATGTATACCTATGGCTGATTCATGTTGAGGTTTGACAGAAAACAACAAAGGTCTGTAAAGCAATTATCCTTCAATAAAAAATAAATTAAAAAAAGAAATAGTAATGCACGTAACTAGAAGCAGAAATACCCATCACCAATCTACTATTCATCCATACTCATTAGGCAATCATCCATCCAAACAGCAAGTACCAAGGCATCCACTATGTACCAAGCCAAACAGCTAACAGAGAATATATGACATGGACACTGTCTAGTATAAAGTTTTGGATCCATACACATACAACTATTTTTCACTGTGGTAAGTGCTAAGACAACAAAAAGAGAAAGAGCTGTGGGTCCTTAGAAGGCAGAACAGTCAACGCAGCCTGCTGAGGAGGGGAAGGAAGGAAGGTAAAGGGGAATTAAATATGGTTCCACAGAGAAAGTGACATTTGTATGAGATCATGAAAACTAAGATGGGGTTCATAGGAATGTGTGTATGTGTGTGTGTGTGTGTGCGTGTGTGTGTGTGTGTGCATGCATTGGAAAGTGTGTGGTTATATTAATCAAGGTCCCAGCAGGAAATAAATGGCACACACAAACAGAAAATAAGGTGACCTTTCCAGTAGTCATGTATGGATGTGAGAGCTGGACTGTGAAGAAGGCTGAGCACTGAAGAATTGATGCTTTTGAACTGTGGTGTTGGAGAAGACTCTTGAGAGTCCCTTGGACTGCAAGGAGATCCAACCAGTCCATTCTGAAGGAGATCAGCCCTGGGATTTCTTTGGAAGGAATGATGCTAAAGCTGAAACTCCAATACTTTGGCCACCTCATGCAAAGAGTTGACTCATTGGAAAAGACTCTGATTCTGGGAGGGATTGGGGGCAGGAGAAGAAGGGGACGACAGAGGATGAGATGGCTGGATGGCATCACTGACTCGATGGACGTGAGTCTGAGTGAACTCCAGGAGTTGGTGATGGACAGGGAGGCCTGGCGTGCTGCGATTCATGGGGTCGCAAAGAGTCGGACACGACTGAGCGACTGAACTGAACTGAACTGAACAACATGACTTTCTAAGAAGTGAGGCTAAGGACAATCAGGAGTGTGAAGGGAATCCAACAGGGGAAGGGTAGAGAGAAACAACCAACTGCATCCTGGCAGGGATGGAGTGAGGCAATCAACACCTGGAACCATAACTGCCTCTCACCCTCTAAATCTCCCACTCAGGCCTCCCAATAGCCAAACTCAGCTGAGAGGCCAAGGGCAGAAAAGCCTGCTGAGGCAGTCCATAATGGTGAGCCCCTAGAAGCACAGCAAGAGAAGGGCGGAGGAGATCTAAAGGGACACCAAATGAGATTATTTCAGGCAAAAATAACAAAGACCTGGATCTATAGAAGTTCCTTGCTGGGGAGTAGGGAGCAGGGAGGAAAAGTAACATGAGTGGTGGATGAAGCATGGGGCTAGAAGTCAGAGATTTACAGAAATAGCAGGCTAAGGAGTTGGTATACTGTCCTAAAGCAATAAGGAACCATTAGAGATTTTAGACAGAGGACTGCCACAACCATATCTGTGTTTGAGCCTCTATAGCTGCTCCTGCCAGTAGTTTGATTCCTGATACAGAAGTCACACAGACCAGGCCACATCTTGGCTTACTTGGTATATGACTGTATCAGTCAGGGCCCAGGCAGAAGGTAGAAAACACAACAGTTATCTGAGTAGAGAAAATTTAGCATACAGAATTGTTAACTGGGAAACTGAAAGGTTAAAAGAGAACTCCAAGGTATCATGCAGGCAACAGCTGTTGGAAGCAGCTACCTGGCAGGAGGGTGGAAGGAAAAACACAAGGAGAAGGCCTGGAATTACACCTCTGAGAACCAAGCCCTACTCAGCTGGGTTAGTACCTCTGAGGAAAGGGTGCCATGGAGCTGGTTCTGCAAGAATTGGAAGAACTGCAAACTGGATTCAGCTGCTCCCACAGGAAGGACCTGCCACTGCCAGGGTGAAGAAAGTGTTGCTGCCATGACACTCTCAAGTAGAAGTGGACTCCATGGGGCAGGGGCAGACGGGAAGGCGCAAGCTGCTTTTTCCCTTTCAACCTTGCCATTTCCCTCTGGCACCCCCTCACCAGCACAGCTCACCAGGGAGCCAGAGGGTGGAGCAGGATGTGGACTGCAGAGCCCCAGCCCCAGCAGCACGGAGAAGGGTGGGGTGAGATCTGCGAGACAGCAACTTAACTAGCACAGTAATTCCGGGAAAAAACTCAACCTTTCTGAGTCTCAGTTTTCCTTGTCTGTGAAATGGGGATGGCGGGGGGAGTACCAACTATATAAAACTTGGTATCAGTTCAGTTCAGTAGCTCAGTCGCGTCTGTCTCTTTGCGACCCCATGAATCGCAGCATGCCAGGCCTCCTTGTCCATCACCAAATCCTGGAGTTCACTCAAATTCATGTCCATTGAGTCGGTGATGCCATCCAGCCATCTCATCCTCTGTTGTCCCCTTCTCCTCCTGCCCTCAATCCCTCCCATGTCTTTTCAAATGAGTCAACTCTTCGCATGAGGTGGCCAAAGTATTGGAGTTTCAGCTTTAGCATCAATCCTTCCAATGAACACCCAGGACTGATCTCCTTTAGAATGGACTGGTTGGATCTCCTTGCAGTCCAAGGGACTCTCAAGAGTCTTCTCCAATACCACAGTTCAAAAGCATCAATTCTTCGGTGCTCAGCTTTCTTCACAGTCCAAATCTCACATCCATACATGACCACTGGAAAAACCATAGCCTTGACTAGACGGACCTTTGTTGGCAAAGTAATGTCTCTGCTTTTTAATATGCTGTCTAGGTTGGTCATGACTTTTCTTCCAAGGAGTAAGCGTCTTTTAATTTCATGGCTGCAGTCACCATCTGCAGGGATTTTGGAGCCCCCAAAAATAAAGTCTGACACTATTTCCACTGTTTCCCCATCTATTTGCCATTAAGTGATGAGATCAGATGCCATGATCTTCGTTTTCTGAATGTTGAGCTTTAAGCCAGCTTTTCCGCTCTCCTCTTTTACTTTCATCAAGAGGCTTTTAGATCCTCTTCACTTTCTGCCATAAGGGTGGTGTCATCTGCACATCTGAGGTTATTGATATTTCTCCTGGCAATCTTGATTCCAGCTGGTGCTTCTTCCAGTCCAGCGTTTCTCATGATGTACTCTGCATAGAAGTTAAATAAACAGGGTGACAATATACAGCCTTGACGTACTCCTTTTCCTATTTGGAACCAGTCTGCTGTTCCATGTCCAGTTCTAACTGTTGCTTCCTGATCTGCATATAGGTTTCTCAAGAGGCAGGTTAGGTAGTCTGGTATTCCCATCTCTTTCAGAATTTTCCACAGTTGATTGTGATCCACACAGTCAAAGGCTTTGGCATAGTCAATGAAACAGAAATAGATGTTTTTCTGGAACTCTCTTGCTTTTTCCATGATCCAGTGGATGTTGGCAATTTGATCTCTGGTTCCTCTGCTTCTAAAGCCATCTTGAACATCAGGGAGTTCACGGTTCACGTATTGCTGAAGCCTGGCTTGGAGAATTTTGAGCATTACTTTACTAGCGTGTGAGATCAGTGCAATTGTGCGGTAGTTTGAGCATTCTTTGGCATTGCCTTTCTTTGGGATTAGAATGAAAACTGACCTTTGCCAGTCCTGTGACCACTGCTGAGTTTTCCAAAACTTGCTATAGTACCTGAAAAAAGTAGCTAGCCCATAAAATTCCCTTCCCCATTCTCCAAACTGTGGCAACATCTAAAGCATGAAGACAAGCATGTGTGAGAGTTAACACTCAGTGTGTGTGCCTAGGAGACATCCAGATTTTCTCATCTCTTATCAGTTACCATACATGAAATGCAACATTGGTCTTACTAGGTTTTAACCTATCCATTTTGCCAAGTGTGACAGTCTCCACACCCACTTCACACTCACACACACAGATGTATATGCATACATGTTCCTTTTAATCACAAACAAACAAACAAACAAACAAACAAACAAAAAACCTCTCTGTAATGAAGGCAAAAGATATAAATGTGATTAAAACACAAAACAGGATGAACTCAAGTACCAATACTAGGAATCAGAGTAGTCTCAGTGATGTTGAAAAAGTACATATTGAATAAAATTTTAGAGTGTGTTGATTTATTGCTGTTTTTCAAAGCCAGTATTGCTAAATTATGAAAGCAGGAAATGATAGGTGTGTGTGTCATTGGTGAAAAGCAAAAATCACTAATTTCATCTGGGGCTTCATTAAGAGAAATATGACGTCCAAAAAGAGGCAAAGAACAAGACGTCTTTATTCAGCTCTGAACATCACATTTTAGGCCAAACATTAACAAACTAGAGCTTTGTCAGTGGCTCGGAACGAGAAAAAATTATAATGGTTAAAGGCTAGTCCTTTCACAAATGGTTGGATGAACTCATCACATTTAATTTACAAAAGAGAAAGTGATGGTGATTACACAGAGCTGACACTCCTGTGCCCCAAAATGAACAGAGTAATCATGAAGCTTCACAACACAATGGATCTGATTGTTATCTGGAAACACAGCTCAAGAGACCTTCCGGTAAAAGTGTGACCACAGAGGTCTGGGACTCCCAAATATAGCCAAGGTGATGTGAGGGTGAACGAAGTCAGGGAAGACATAACAGAATGTAATCATAACTAAGCTGAAAATGGAAAAACTATTTAGAATTCTGCTCAAAGAAAGAATGTGTTATCAAAAGGGGAATACTCAGCATAAAGACTAGAAAAAAGACAAATTAAGTGAAAAGGATAAATTGGTACATTTCCAAGAAAGAAGGGAGAAAATCATTGAACTTGATCTGTTGTTATTTTACTCTCATCAAACAATCCTTTTATAATACGGCTTTCCATGTAGATTTCCCCATTGTGTTGTTTAGTGGTTAAGTCGTGTCTGACTCTTTTGCAACCCTGTGGACTGCAGCCTGCCAGGCTCCTCTGTCCGTGGGACATCCCAGCCAAGAACACTGGAGCGGGTTGTTATTGCCCTCTCCAGGGGACCCCCTCTGGATATCTATCCCATAGACAGAACACAACTGCAGCACACCAATTCCAGTTTGCTTGATACTCATCATCTTCACTTTCTCAGCAAAAAAAGTCCCAGAAGCCAGACTACACTGAACTAATCAGCAAGAAAATTATAAAGAAACAGAGGCATCAAGCATAGGACACTCTTTCAAGAAATCTGGCTGGGAAACAAAGTACAGTGTCATAAAGAGATCTGTTTCACTTCAGCCGTAATAGGATCTTTCCACCAGCCATTAAATACAGCCACTCTGCGGAGAGCTATGGGATAAACCAGGGAAGATGCACAACCAGTGTCAGTCCAGAGAAACAGATTCTCTGTAAATGGAGACACTAACATGGGCATCTTCTACTCATTTCCTCTGTGAGTGAACATTTTGGGTCCAAACAAATGGGTTTCTTAGAGGCTATTTGTTTTTTACTTTCAGAATACGTTTTCCATGATGAAAGGCCACTGGGAAAAACACAATTCAGTTTGCAATGTTGTAAAAAAAATAAAAATCACTTTTCTGGAACATATATGCTTAGTTAACTGACAATTTAATAACAACTTCTTGGAAAGAAGGCATATGTTTATATGTGAAATGACAAAATGAATGTTTTCTTTCTTTTAGCAATTAAACTTTTTTCTCCTAAGAGAATGATGTTTATTCCTCTTTATGTTCATGATGTTTTAATATGAACTTTCCTTTTACTGGACTCCCCTGGTGGCTCAGATGGTAAAAGTGTCTGCCTACAATGCAGGAGACCCGGGTTTGATCCCTGGGTCAGGAAGATCCTCTGGAGAAGGAAATGGCAACCCACTCCATTACTCTTGCCTAAAAAATCCCATGGACGGAGGAGCCTGGTAGGCTACAGTCCATGGGGTCGCACTTTCACTTTCACTACCTTTTACTGGGAAATTTTATATTTAAGAGCTGAGGTTTCACACATGGGATCCCTCCCTGTGAATTTCACTATAAGAAAAATCTAAATTAAAATATCTGTTTAATGTCCCCAAAATGCTAGAAGCCTCTATCACAGTCAGAAGAATGTTTACCTCAGTAGAATTTACAGCAGGGGTTGAACAGTGCATAGTTTGAATTTCACATTTTTTAATGCTGCTAGAAATAGGATTTCAGCTATCTAGGATATCAGAACATTATTTCTTTTTTCTTTTATGATAAGCAGTTTTCAAATATCAACATTTGTTTAAATTCCAGTCTTTTCCCTTGCTGTTCATGGTTATGTATCTGTTTGTAAATGGAAATGAGACACACCAGAAATTCTGACCAGTGATATGAAGCAGAAATGCATAGCTGTAAAGTGTTATCTTTTCCTAAATTACAGTTGGCACATAGATAGAACATGATTTGGATCAATCTTTTTGGTCCTTCTTACAACAAAGGTTGCTAACAATTGTCTGATTCTTTCCTTCTCCCCCCAGCCCCTCCCCCATGTCTGGAGTTTGGGGATAAATCAAACCATCTTATCTAAATTTTTTTTTGTCGACAGAAAACTCAAATATTTAAACTGAATTCCTTATGGGCTTACCCGCTTTTTTTTTTTTTTTTTCTGACTCTGATTATTTTTAAAAGATACAGAGCTTTAGAAATGTAAAGTGTTTTGAACTTTTAAGAGTTCTGCACTGATTGAGCAATAAAAGCTGATTTATGCTCTGGGATAGCATCATAAGATTCTATCACTGAAACACAATACAAATTAACCTTTCACTCAGACCTTCTGTACATTCCTACTTTTCTCTATTCACAATGTGAATCAGTTCTTATTTCAGCATATGCACAGATAGAGAACTATACTAGGTAAACATACCTTATTAATGGATACCTCTAACTATGGGAAAAAGGAAGGAAGGAGGAAGGGAGGGAAGGAGAGAGGGAGAAAGAAAGAAAGAGGGGAGGCAGGAAGGAAAGAGTGAAAAAGAAACCAGAATTACAGTCAAATACCAGAATGACCTCAAAGAAACAACTTTATTTCTACTCCAAAACAACATGTATAACTCTGGCATTGGTTGTATGGAGTTGGGATAATCTTATAAATAAAAAACACATTCTTTCACATTACAATGTCTAGATTTAAATTCCAGTCCTACTCTTTATCAGATGTATGGGCCTTGCGTACCATACTTTTTCTCTGTTTTAGGTTCTTCATCTGAAAAATGGGATACTCACAGTATCAATCTCATAGAATTACTGTGAATTTTAAATAACACATGTAAAGAGGTAGAATAAGACCTGGTACAAGTGCTCAATAAATGTTAGTTACTTTCACTTTCCTTATCATCCTTCATGTTACTTAAAACCTTCATATGTAATCACTTAACACACTGAGAGTTACAGTTTTTTTTTCATATTATGACCTTCTAAATTTTTTTTTCTTCTGGGTTCATCTGTATTCTTTTATTTCCAAAATTCTGCTCTTCTATCTCAACTTGACAGTTTGATTTTTTTGTTTTCTTTGTACTCATCAGTAATCAAGAATTTGGGCAAGAAATCTCAATAAGAAAAATTTACCCATCTAGTAAAATGTATCAGTATTTATCAGATACCTAAGATCAGATTATAAAAGAAACCTTATTTTTAAAAGAGAAATAAACCTTTGCAAGTTTCCAGAAATAAATTCTACCTATTAATCAGATTCAATATCCATATTTAAATATTTCTACATTAATAAAAGTATTTATTTCAAAAAATGTAAAGCCAAGTTTATTATTCTCAAAACATTAGCTCTCTGATTTTTTAAATCAAAAGAAAACAGCAATTTAAAACTTAAATCACTGTAGCCCCATTCTTCTAATACTAAAGATAAAACTGCATGTTAAAAGAGAAAGAGAGAGAAATGAGAAGTTATAAAACACCATGGTGAAGAAGGGGTAAGAGGGATGTGACCAGACAATCAGCAGACCAGTCTAAGAGTGAGGAGCCAGAACAGAATACGTCCATTTGCTCAACTGATTTCTCAGCATCATCATTCATTCATCAATTCAAATCCAATAAAAGATCATTTAATCACAGCAAGTGGGGAGTAGGGGGGTGTGGGGCAGAATGAAGGAGGAGTTCAGACTGATTTTAATCATTCTAGATGAAACAACTAACAGCATGACCCTTTGTGGGCAAGGACTTGCCTGAGCTTTCCAAAGGTGAGTCTAAGGAAAGGGCTCATGGTTGAGCCCCGGGGGGCATCCTTTCCTACTCTTTCAACAGTTTAAAGATGTCTTCAATATGTTTATCTAGATGCCATGATGACTAGGTTGGCCCACAGGTCAGAGCAGGCTTAAAGGAACTTCCTCAGAGCAGGCAGTCATGGTCTGCTGGGGAAGCTGGTAACTTACCCATACTCATCTTGATTGGCAGGTTTTCTCTGCTTGCTGCCTCCACTAGGTGTCTCCGGACTTCCATCACTGCTTCTTTGTGCTTGGTGTTCAATAAGGCTTCCCACAGGGCTTTGGCTGCAGGGTCACTGCAATAAAACCACAAAAAGAGCTTTAGAGTAAATTTCTACTGAATAATGGAAAGAATAGCAAGCAAAATAATTTCTTAAGCATCTTTTTTGAGTACCAGTGTAGTCCTTCTAACTGATGGACTCAAAAGTATTAAAAATATTAGGATTAAATAAAGAATATCTGATCCATTCTAAGCAGCACAAAATATTGAAAAATTAAGAAGACAGTAAAATCAAGCACCTTCAAAGTGGGAGGGAATCATACTATACTATGAGAAGTGTAGGAAAACTGTGTGATATCCTGAGAATTTGCATTTAAAAGTATTTCAAAGTAAAACTGAACACTGCTAGATAAGATATAAATGTTATGTAAACCAAAATTAAATACATGCCCAAAACTGATGTGATTATAAGCCTATTGATTTCAGATAATACACTTGTCTGAGAAACAGAAAGCAACCAGCAATGATTCAATGATTCAATTTTTCCTATTCAAAAATTACTCAACAGAATTCTTAATGAGTAGATTTCCAAGTGAATGGCAATCAGGAATTAGGTTAAGAAACCATGCAAGTAGCCCACTTAGGGGCCTTGGGCTGCAAGGACGGCACTGCGAAGCCCTTACAATTAACCGTTGATAAGCGCACGAAGCGCTGCACTCTGCAGGGTCTCATCTGGCCTCACTTCTCCAACAGCCCTCTGTCTCTCCCAACATGCCATGTCCCAGTTATAAATGAGTACAGTGTTCTTTCCGGAAGATCTCTGCATGGAGCCAAGTATACACATTTGTAGTAATGTTTTAAAAACTGAGTATAAAGAAACAAAGGTTACTTCTGTCCCTTCCTAAGGACATTTCCCTCTACTTAAAGCTCCAGAAATACCTCCTACTATTCAGTTAGCCATAGCTCAAACATTGATACGTTTTTAAAAGTTTCATCTTAAAAGTTATATCTAATAAGATATTAACTTAGCTTTAAAATTATACCTAATAAGGTATAACTTTCACATTTGAATGTGATTTGGAATAATGGAATGATGTATTTCAGGCTGAGTTTAGAGTCTGGCACATAATAACCTTTCATTAAAAGTAGTTGCTTTTATTATCATTTATTTTTTCCTCAGTGAACTAACATCGCTGCTCAATATATTCCACTTGTTTTGATCTGACCAAAACTGTCACCATTAATATAAAAATTAATATTCTGTTTAATTTAAAGGAGCAAGTAAACTAGGTGCCACGCCCTATTCTCCATGGTTAGAACACAGACCAAAAAAAAAAAAAGCTAGGGCACAAGCTTTTAGTGATTTATTGTCTGGAAGAATAGGCAGACATATGAACAAAGAAATTAACCCCCCAAAAGAGCATGGTAAGAGGCATAGCGAACACTGGCATAGATTTCTGTGGTAGCACAGAGGGGCTCCAATTCTCACTGGGAGGGCAAGGACTCAGATAATGTTCTCTACCAGAAATGATAAGTAATTACACAGATACAAAAGCAGCCAACAGAAGAAATTATAAATCAAACTGGAAATTATAACTCAACCTTCAAGAAAGATATAAAATCTTAGCCACAAAACAAGAGGAAGGACATTTCAGAGCGTTCAAAGTTTAGGTCTTAAATGACTCTAAGAAGCACTGGTTTGTTCCATGCTAAGGTGGAAGGGGAGGGGCAGCAGATGTAAGTGTGAAAGAGATCAGGGGAGCTACTCTGGGGGAGCCCTGCATCCTGCAAGTGACAAGAAGCCCAGGAGCACGTGACTGATTTCACTTTCTGAGAAGAGTAACATAGCTCAGCAGTCATGAACAAAGTTTTCATCATCATTCAAAACTAGGACTACATCTAGACGTGGAACCTAAAAAATAATACAAGTGAATCTGTTTACAAAGCAGAAACAGACAGATATAGAAAACAAATTTATGGTCACCAAAGGGCAAAGGGAAGAGGGGGAAGGATAAATCAGGAGTATGAGATTAACAGATACACACTACTATACATAAAACAGATAAACAACAAGGATTTACTGTGCAGCACAGGGAACAATATTCAATACCTTCTAATAACTTATAATGGAAAATAATTTGAATATATAATTGAATTACTTTGTTTTACACTTGAAACTAACACAATATTGTAAATTAACTACACTACAATTAAAAAAAATAGTTTTAACTAGATCTATTTGCTATGGGGCTTTGGAAGAGTTACTTAATTTCTTTAAAGCTCTGAAGGCAATGGAGAACCACTGAGGAATTTTGGGAAAGAAAGATATACACCTCCCAGTTTCCCAAGTTTATGGTCTATAGACAGCATATTAAAAAGCTAAGACATCACTTTGCCAACAAAGGTCCGTCTAGTCAAGGCTATGGTTTTTCCAGTGGTCATGTATGGATGTGAGAGTTGGGCTATAAAGAAAGCTGAGTGCCGAAGAGTTGATGCTTTTGAACTGTGGTGTTGGAGAAGATTCTTGAGAGTCCCTTGGACTGCAAGGAGATCCAA
This sequence comes from Capra hircus, assembly GCF_001704415.2. NCBI lineage: Eukaryota > Metazoa > Chordata > Mammalia > Artiodactyla > Bovidae > Capra > Capra hircus. The sequence continues at coordinate 69,422,796 of NC_030813.1, forward strand.
CCAGTGCATCCTAAAGGAAATCAGTTCTGGGTGTTCACTGGAAGGACTGGTGTTGAAGCTGAAACTCCAATACTTTGGCCACCTGATGCGAAGTGCTGACTCATTTGAAAAGACCCTGATGCTGGGAAAGATTGAGGGCAGGAGGAGAAGGGGATGACAGAGGATGAGATGGTTGGATGGTGTCACTGACTCTATGGACATAGGTTTGGGTGGACTCTGGGAGCTGGTGATGGACAGGGAGGCCTGGCATGCTGCGGTTCATGGGGTCGCAAAGAATAAGACATGACTGAACGACTGAACTGAACTGAAGTGAATCAATCACTTCCTACTTTTATTTTCCAAAGCTCCTAAACTACAGAGATTTCTCCTATACTCTCAACTCTACACACAGACCCTCTAGAGTAGAAATTGACTGCCCTCTTGTTTTCCATGAGGCTTTCCTGGTGGCTCAGCAGTAAAGAATTTGCTTGCAATGCAGGAGATGTGGGAGACATGGGTTCAATCCCTGGGTTGGGAAGACCCCCTGGAGAAAGAAATGGCAACCAACTCTAGTGCCTGGGAAATTCCACGGACAAGGTAGCCTGGCAGGCTACAGTTCATGGGGTCGCGAAGAGTTCATGGGATTGCAAAGACAGGATTGAGCAACTAATGCTCTCTCTTGCTTTCTTTTCCATGAGAATGATAGTGTCTCCAAGATCACAACAGGTTGGGCAATGCGGTGGCTGCCCCATCAGACTACCGTAATTGTTAAAATGTGAGTTCTGGGGTCAGATAAATCTCGGTTCCAAACCCAACCATCCTCCCTTCACCCACAGCAATTACATGGCCTCTGTGAGCCTCCTCAGGCACTTCAAGCACAGGGACCTCTTTCGCTCCTTTGCCAGGAATTTCCTTCTTACAAACATTCTTCTCTCTCTTCAAGTGTCAGCTGAGATGTCACTATTTCAGAGAAGTCCCTCCTTCAGTTCAGTTCAGTTCAGTTGCTCAGTCGTGTCCGACTCTTTGCGACCCCATGAATTGCAGCACGCCAGGCCTCCCTGTCCATCACCAACTCCTGGAGTTCACTCAGACTCACGTCCATTGAGTCAGTGATGCCATCCAGCCATCTCATCCTCTGTTGTCCCCTTCTCCTCCTGCCCCCAATCCCTCCCAGCATCAGAGTCTTTTCCAATGAGTCAACTCTTTGCGTGAGGTGGCCAAAATACTGGAGTTTCAGCTTTAGCATCATTCCTTCCAAAGAAATCCCAGGGTTGATCTCCTTTATGGACTGGTTGGATCTCCTTGCAGTCCAAGGGACTCTCAAGAGTCTTCTCCAACACCACAGTTCAAAAGCATCAATTCTTTGGCGCTCAGCCTTCTTCAAAGTCCAGCTCTCACATTAAAAGCGTCAATTCTTCAGCACTCAGCCTTCTTCAAAGTCCAACTCTCACATCCATACATAACCATGGAAAAACTATAGCCTTGACTAGACGGACCTTAGTCGGCAAAGTAATGTCTCTGCTTTTGAATATACTATCTAGGTTGGTCATAACTTTTCTTCCAAGGAGTAAGTGTCTCTTAATTTCACGGCTGCAATCATCATCTACAGTGATTTTGGAGCCCCAAAAACTAAAGTCTGACACTGTTTCCACTGTTTCTCCATCTATTTCCCATGAAGTGATGGGACCAGATGCCATGATCTTCGTTTTCTGAATGTTGAGCTTTAAGCCAACTTTTTCGCTCTCCTCTTTTACTTTCATCAAGAGGCTTTTTAGCTCCTCTTCACTTTCTGCCATAAGGGTGGTGTCTTCTGCATATCTGAGGTTATTGATATTTCTCCCAGCAATCTTGATTCCAGCTTGTGTTTCTTCCAGTCCAGCGTTTCTCATGATGTACTCTGCATATAAGTTAAATAAGCAGGGTGACAATATACAGCCTTGATGGACTCCTTTTCCTATTTGGAACCAGTCTGTCTTCCGTGTCCAGTTCTAACTGTTGCTTCCTGATCTGCATACAGATTTCTCAAGAGGCAGGTTAGGTAGTCTGGTATTCCCATCTCTTTCAGAATTTTCCACAGTTGATTGTGATCCACACAGTCAAAGGCTTTGGCATAGTCAAGAAAGCAGAAATAGATGTTTTTTCTGGAACTCTCTTGCTTTTTCCATGATCCAGCGGATGTTGGCAATTTGATCTCTGGTTCCTCTGACTTTTCTAAAATCAGCTTGAACATCAGGTAGTTCACGGTTCACCTATTGCTGAAGCCTGGCTTGGAGAATTTTGAGCATTACCTTACTAGCATGTGAGATGAGTACAATTGTGCGGTAGTTTGAGTATTCTTTGGCATTGCCACCGGTGTAAAAAAATGATGAGAACCCATCACAGCACCTTTTCCCAACACACCCTTCCACCTATGGGGTTTTATTAGCCTGCATAATCCATATTACCATTGACTCATTCTAGATTTGCATGTTTCTTTGTTGTCTAGCTCCCTCATTGAAGGTAAGGTCCTTCTATGAAGGCAGAGGTTCTTTTATACTCATTGCTAATTCCCCATTACCTGGAACAGTGCCAGGCTGTGGTAGTTAACGCTCAACAAACAGTGAATGAACAAACAATGCTTGCTAGTTGCGTAACCTCGTGCATGTAACTAATGCTCTCTTGTTCTGTTTCCTCGTCTTTGAGATGGAAGTAACATAGCGACTACCTCAGATGGTAGTTGAAGGGTTAACTAAGATAATGCACCTAAAGCACTCTCCTGATTTACAGTAAATGCGTTTGTGTGGTTGTTGTGGTTGCTATTACTATTGCTATAAAAGGTATTGTCTTAAAATTCAATAAGCTTAAGGGTTTGTGATATATTAAATGAATCTACTTAATTACACTGAGTATGTTTTTCATACAATCTTGATTTGTTCATCTGTACTGAAGTCACTGGGGTCTTGAACTCTCAGGCTCTTTTCTATTAAAACACTAAGAGAAATATACAGTTTATACAGTCTCTAACACTGATGTGGAGCTGGGTCATGAAAACTGTTTTGTTGATATGAACAATTCAAACTCTCTAGATACTACCCTTGCTAATGTCTACTTTCTGTCCAAAACAGTTTTCTCAACATATCATACCCCACATTGAACATGGTCATTATCAAGCTTACCAAGTTAACATTCATGAACTAGCTCTGGTTCTCTGAAAAATCAGAGCTGAAGAAGATCAGACTTGCCGGCCGCTCTACTGTGTCCTGCACTCACTTCTTCCCCAGGTCACCCTTGCTGCCACTTGGTGGCTTACACACGTACTGAATGTGAAAGCATATATCAGCATCGGAGCTGAATGGAGGAGTTAACCACTGCCTTTCTCTGACGTGTTCACAGAAGTTGATTCAAAAGACATTCAATAGACATTTCACGCATGAAATCAATTCCTGATGTCCAATTTCATGTTAAGGAAAGTTCACTGAAATTCACATTATAATCATGAGAGTATGTTTTGAATAATTCTCTGTCCTCTCTGAGTGTACAAGCTCTCTGTTTTCCCAATGAGGGAAAAAGCACTACACAGAGAGCAATCACAGCAGGGCCAGTGTGGGACACGGGTGGGTAGAAGCACAGGATCTGGATCCCAAACACGAAGGGCTCTACATCCCTAGCAGGGTTACTTAAACGCTCTATGCATGTTTCTTCCTCTGTTGTCTGGGGATGGTAATAGTACATTATCAGTGGGTTGTTATGAGAAATGAATGTGCTAGTATATCTAAAGACCTAGGACAATGCTTGGCACACAGTAAGTGCCCCTCAAAACACAGCAGTAGCAGCAGCAGCTGTAATACTAAAAAAAAAAAAAAAATCAGTCAACAGACATGAAGAACAGAGTTGTGGTTTCCAAGATGGGAGTATGGATTGGGGGTTTGGGATTAGCAGATGCAAACAACTGTATAAAAGATGGATAAACAACAAGGTCTTACTATATTTTATTCATAGCACAGAGAACTATACTCAATACTGTGTGATAAATCATAAAGGAAAAGAATATGTATAACTGAGTCACTTTACTGTACAACAGAAATTAATATAACATTGCAAATCAACTGCTGTTGTTGCTCAGTCGCTCAGTTGTGTCAGCTCTCTGGGACCCCACTGACTGTAGGCCACCAGGCTACTCTGTTCATGGGATTTCCCAGGCAAGAGTACTGGAGTGGGTTGCCATTTCCTTCTCCATGGGATCTTCCCAACCCAGGGATCAAACCCATGTTGCCTGAGTCTCTTGCACTGGCAGGTGGACTCTTTACCATCTGAGCCACCAGGAAGCTAAAATCAACTATATTTTAACAAATTAAAAAAAAAATCAGTGGTCAGGATCTTCTCATAAGATATATAGAAGGAAGCCTGTTTTAGAAGTACTTTTATTTCTTCTACAAAATTATATATACACATGGATGGAGGAGCCTGGTAGGCTGCAGTCCATGGGGTCGCTAAGAGTCGGACACAACTGAGCGACTTCACTTTGACTTTTCACTTTCATGCACTGGAGAAGGAAATGGCAACCCACTCCAGTATCCTTGCCTAGAGAATCCCATAGACGGGGGAGCCTGGTGGGTTGCCGTCTACGGGGTCGCACAGAGTCGGACACGACTGAAGCGACTTAGCAGCAGCAGCAGCATGGATAACCACTGTCAGTAGGTTCATTTTCTAATATGAAAAGGTCAATAATACATAGTACAAAATTCATAATGAAACATATTAAGACCAACCTAACCAATCCCCATACGTAAGACAGTGTGATGAATTTTGACTTTCAGGAATAAGATAAGAAAGTTTACTAAAGATAGAGACTCAAAGTTTTAGGGAATTAGCGTTTTCGGTACAAACTTTTTAAGCAATGACTTTGGTACTCATCAATTTAACAACACTGAAATTCTGTAGACTGCACACAAAAAGACATTTTAAGACTACAATTTTTACTTTTACAAGGAGTTCAGGTTCTATAAATATTTCCAGACTGACTTATAAAGTGGATGTACAACTTCAGGGGTAGAAGTGAACATCAGAAATAGTGCTAATCAACTCTACATCTTCTGCAGGATGCTACTTAACCCAACACAGATATAAATCTATCTCTAGTTTTTGAAGGCATCTAAAGAAAACTTTATGAGAAAAACACTACAGCTTCAAACAAATTAAACCGTTATTAGATACTCTTTATGCCAAATCTAAATCCTTTGTGCTCTACTGTAAACCAACTTCATCATGATTTATCTTTTAAATTAAGGAACAGCTGGACAACACCTTTAAAAGAAATCTTTATATTTTCTATTGGGTTATAGCCAATTAACATCGTTGTGATAGTTTCAGGCGAAAAGAGAAGAGACTCAGCCATACATATACATGTATCCATTCTCCCTTAAACTCCCCTCCCATCATAACATTGAGCAGAATTCCATGTTACACAGTAGGCCCTCGTTGGCTATCCATTTTAAACACAGCACTCTGTACAGGTCCATCCCAAACCCCCTAACTATCCCCTCCCCACATCCTTCTCCCCAGAAACCATAAATCTGTTCTTTAAGTCTGCTGCTGCTGCTGCTGCTGCTAAGTCGTTTCAGTTGTGTCCGACTCTGTGCGACCCCATAGATGGCAGCCCACCAGGCTCCCCCGTCCCTGGGATTCTCCAGGCAAGAACACTGGAGTGGGTTGCCATTTCCTTCTCCAATGCGTGCAAGTGAAAAGTGAAAGGGAAGTCGCTCAATCGTGTCCATCTTTAAGTCTGAGAGTCTCTGTTTTTTTAAGTCCATTTATATAATTTCTTTTTAGATTTCACATATAAGGGATGTCATATAATATTTCTCCTTCTCTGACTTACTTTACTCAGTATGACAATCTTTAGGCTCATCCATGCTGCTGCAAAAGGCATTATTTCATTCTTATTCAGTTCAGTTCAGTTGCTCAGTCATGTCCGACTCTTTGCAACCCCATGAACCGCAGCATGCCAGGCCTCCCTGTCCATCACCAACTCCCGGAGTTTACCCAAACTCATGTCCACTGAGTCAGTCATGCCATTCAACCATCTCATCCTCTGTCGTCCCCTTCTCCTCCTGCCCTCAATCTTTCATAGCATCAGGGTCCTTTCAAATGAGTCAGCTCTTCGCATCAGGTGGCCAAGTACTGGAGTTTCAGCTTCAATATCAGTCCTTCAAGTGAACACCCAGGACTGATCTCCTTTAGGATGCACCGGTTGGATCTCCTTGCAGTCCAAGGGACTCTCAAGAGTCTTCTCCAACACCACAGTTCAAAAGCATCAATTCCTCAGCACTCAGCTTTCTTTATAGTCCAAGTCTCACATCCATACATGACTGCTGGGAAAACCTTGTACTAGCCTTCACTAGATGGACCTTTGTTGGCAAAGTAATATCTCTGCTTTTTAATATGCTGTCTAAGTTGGTCATAACTTTCCTTCCAAGGACTAAGCGTCTTTTAATTTCATGGCTGCAGCACCATCTGCAATGATTTTAGTAATATTCCACTGTATATATATAGCATATCTTCCTTATCCATTCCTCTGCTGACAGACATTTAGGTTGCTTCCATGTCCTGGCTATCGTATATAGTGCTGCAATGAACACTGCGGTGCATGTATCCTTTTGGATCATGACAACATCTTTTTAATAATTGAGCCCAGCCAGAAACAATTTTTTTCATGGGTAACTTAAGGAAGAGTTTTTAAAGGTAAATAAAATATGAGTAAAAAACACCAACACTACATTCCCTTTTAGAAACATTTCAGAATTTACAAAACAAGTTATGTCTCACACAATCCTCATCTCATGAGCTAAGCCACTATCACTGCCCCAGTTTAAAGAGCCTCAGAGAAGCCGACTGACTTCTGTAATGACTCAGTCTGCATCTGGCAAACCAGGACTCATACCCAAGTTACTGGCTCTGATCCAGTAATCTTTCTACTATGCCATGTCATGTTGCACTACACAAATCAGCAGGGAGAATTCATTATTCATAATATCAATTATTTTAAACTTTTCATGTCAGCTCTCTTTTCCAGTTCTTAATATATCCTCTATTCTGCCTTAGAGAAGAATGAAGCAGATCCACATTCACTCATGAAGCAGGTAAAGCTTGACCTCAGGATTCTGCACACTTTTTATTTTAAACAATATCATACTACTCCCCTTGTAGGTCACCATTAGTCACTGACAGTCCTTGGGACACAATGACCATCATGTCCCACTTTTAGACAACTCTCTTCTTTAAATGTTTCTAAGAAGACTTGCTGAATTTTAAGTCAACATATATACAACATTTATGTAACTGAACTGACAAAAAAAATCAAAGTCTAAATTGCCCTGAGATATTATTAGCTCTTATTTGATGTTTATTATATCTTTGGGAAAGAAAGAAAAAATGGCCTCCAGCTATTTTATCACTGATAAAAATGGAGACAAAATGAAGCCACCCACCTAATATTCCATTGTTAACATTAAAGGAAGGAATATTTCGATAGAGGAACTGACACTCAAAGCATCAATGGGATGTTTCTGTGACCTTGAATAATTTGCTTTACTTTTGGGGCGCTTTATATTTTATAAATATTATTAATCTATCATTTTCATTTATTGGAAACTCACTAACATGACTATATTATCTTATGATCAACAACTCTCAAGGGTAAGAATCAATGCCACATTACAAGTGAGAAAGCTGAGTCTTAAATAAAATAATTTACCCAAATCACACAGCCAATGAATAAGAATTTGAACCCAGGTCCCTGTGAACTCCAAAATCGAACTATTTTACCACAGTTCTACACAATTCTGTAAAACAAAATGCTCAAACTAGAATACTACTGAGATTCCCAGGATCTCTAACAAGCCATACTCACATGGTTTTCCTTATGCCTTGGTACTCCAAGTTCACATGTATGAATTTGATTAATTGTGCAACACAATGAAAGATGGGTGAATATCCCCTGCTGTTACTTTTATTAAAACCTTTTTTCTTCTTCACAAGCCCAGTGACAAAAAGAGCTAACAAAAGAATATTCCTGACAGCTTACAAAATATATTAAATTATTTTCTACCTTTTCCTCTGTTTTTAGTCATTTTCCTATGAGACAAACTTTATTTCCCTGTAGTTACTAGAATACAATTTTATTTGCTTCAATAGATTCCTTGAAATATGTAATATAAAAGTAGAATATTTATCCTATGAAAAGATCCATTTTATTACTGTGAATTATACAGAATTTGTTTCTATATTGTCATTGTAACTACATAAGATGTGAAATGCATACTAAATTCATGTCCTTTTTTTGATAAACTGATTATCTTGTATCCTTAAAAATCAAACTGTTGTGTTTGAAGACTACAGACCAGCAATATTCATAATAATAACCATCTAGAATTAATTTTAAGTCTCAGGAGACGTCTATACAGGAAGATATGGTCCTTCCAGATAATTCTTGACATTTTATTCACCAGAATTACTCAACTATGAATGAAACCTTAGAAGCATATTGGTTTGGCATGTATAAAATGTCAGGAACAGGAAATATTCATCATCAAATAAAATATAAAAAAGACAGCATTAATTTTTTAAAGGTGGCTAAAAACTGAATCATGGTTCTGCTTAATCAGATGAAAGGCTTGCAATTAAGAGACCGAGGGTAAAACATGAATGCACACTATTATCTTATGACTAAACTCAGAGAAATGGTTTCTCCACAGCATGCATGAGAAGCTAAGTTGACTCACACAGTTTGCAGTAACAGTTACAGTATTGCAACAGAAATACAATGATACAACAACAAAAACAACCAAATAAGCATTTTCAACTAATTTTAAACAGAGGGCCATCTGAGTCATAGTTTTTCACAGCAGGGAATAATGGCTTCCATCAGCGGTAAGCTTAATGAGCTATGAAGGTAGGTTTGTTAACTGAATTATTCACAGAGCTTTCAATAGTCATCTTCCCTCTGGACTACTTTTTAAAACAATTACCTCATCTTAAACAAAATAATCCGTTAACCTTCATCTCAACAGAACAGAAAACAGAAGGATAAACACAGAAGGATCCTGAAGTAGACGCCTGGCACTAGAAAGCCGTTCTTCATTGCTTCTTTCTCTCAGAATATGGGCACTTCCTGTGACCAAGCGCTCATCACAGCTGGTGAGCAGCTTCTAGTGCCCAGGCCTCAGGGAGCTAGCAAGCTGGCAGGGCGGCTGGAGCTGAGCATACGCCTAGGGACTAGGCGACGGAAGAGGATACAGGAGCTCAGGGGGAGTAGAACACTGGTCTGGGTGTGAGCGCAGAGGACAGGGAGTGGCTAAGGATGTGACAGTGAGACCGGGAAAATCAGCAGGAGCTCGCCAGTTCAAACACAAGTAAGATCAGTCTAAGTAAGAGCAGCATCACAGGAAGGGGTTCTGAGGAGAGAACTTGAGACCTTCTCAAGGAAATGAAAACTAGTATCAATGGAGCATGAAGATCTAGTCTGATACGGCCTTCAGCTTATGTCAAATTATCCAAGGCTTGGTAATCCACATTAGAGATTATAGACATTTTTTCAAGGGCAACTGAAGGGTCTTCAGCAACAGACTAACCTAATCAGATCTGTGTTATTAAAAGGCCACTCTGGCCCCATTGTTTAGAATGGATCTAAGCACTGGGAAAGAGGTTACTGTGCAGTACGGACAAGAACTGATAGCCTGGACTAGACTGATTTCCTAAAGCTACCAGATCATATCATTCTGCTCAAAATACTTCTAAGCTTCTTACTACTATCACACTGAAATTTAATTTCCTTATTTTGGCCAACAAGCTTATATACTTCAGTGCATTCCTATACTTTATATCTTCACGTCTCACTTTTAACCATTAGGCCCCAGACCCACTGCTCTGATTTCAGCCCCTTGAATGGGTCAAAGTACATTCTCAGGGCCGTCGTATTTGCTATTCCCTTTGCCTAGAACCCTTTTCCTCCAGGTGTCCACTGATTAACTCTCGTTCATTCAACAAATACTCACTGAGCACTGACCAAGAGTCAGTCTTGTCGTAGGCACTGCTCAAGGCTTCCCTCCTCGATCACACTAGCTACTGTGGTGCTTCCTATTTCAAATCCCACTTGTCCTATTTTATCTATAACATTTGTCATTAACTCAAATTACAAGCTGTTAAATAGAATTTATTTTCATGAAGCGAGAGGGAACTGGTTTCAGGGCACTGAGCACAGAGATATTCTAGCTTCAGCAGAATGTCAGCATCCTGGGTCCACGAGTGGCAGTGTACTGGGGCCATCACCGACCTATGACCATGGACTGTGCCAGGTCACTATACTACAATAATGATTAGAAAACAAAAACTGCACAGAAACTGTTCAAAGACACACACACACACACACACACACACACACACACACACACACACACAAAGCCACATCAACACATCCTCTCTGGTTCAAGTGAAAGGGATTGTTTTAAGGACGTTTTATATCCACTGTCCTATTTGTTAAAGAATGTTCCCATAACTATCAACTATATTGCTGAAAAAGATAAGGTCACTTCAAAAATGTTAAACTCACTATGGCACTGAAGTACACTTCAGGGAAGAAGCAGAGGAGAATGGAAAAAGCAGGAACCATGATGTAGCTCCTACTATGATCAGGTCACTGGTATCAACCCCCCAACTCTCACTGATACTCTATATCTCTTATACTATAGGGAAGTGATTTTCATTATTTGCTCAGGATATTCACTTAAGAATAAACCACCACACCAATTTATTCTGCATTAGTCTACCTAGGGAAAGAGCTGTCATTTTAAAAGCATAAATAAATGTATTATCTGTTATCAACTTTCACTAATCTTGTGAACTAGACTTTCAGTTTGGTATTCAAAAACTTTAAATGTCCTGAAAAATGCATGCACCTTCTCTATCAATCTACAGCTAATAGAAATCTGTGGGTGTGACTGGTTCCACATGATAAATGACACTGGAATAACTTTAACAGTGCAGAAATCACAACCATGTGTTAGGCAAACTAAATAAAGTTCAGGATAAAACATTGTTTAAATCCAGGATAAACAGCTCCACACAAGCTTTATAATGTTCAGAATAATAAAAGAATAATCTCCACTTGATATATAATCAAAGTTTCCTCTCATCATTTCTTCCTTCAATATGATACTTTCATTCAGCATAGCAAATTTCATTCATAGCAATGGGCCTATGAAACTATAAAAAATGGACCAGAATGCAACACATAAACTGTTTGACAATCATATAAAATAACTGTGGGAAGCTGAACTTCATCTCAGTACAGATAAATATTTCTATTCCTACTCTCTACCAGCTCACTAATGATAGTAACCATAATCGATATACACTTATTCATAAACAAAGAATAGGGGTTTTCTCATGGATTTTTAATGCATAAACAGATTAACTCAGTATGAAGACTTTAAAATTACTAACAGAACTAAATTACTTAAAAAACCAAATACATGTCCCTTCTATGAACATTTTTCCGACTCTGAAGGCTATACTTTGAGTTTCATGACCCATTCCAAAGGTCAGCATCTGCTTCAGAGGGGAACTCTCCTCTGTGGTGGATTACATCTGTGTGTTTTGGCTTGAACTCGAGATTTGCAAAGTTGAGAACTAGTTCATGTGTAGAGAAACTATAAGATCAAGAGTTAGCGACAGTTTTATAGAGACTCCTGGAGACAAACTCAACCTGTTCACTTCATACCTTCAATCACTCCACTCTATGAGGAAGATGGAAAGTCAAAATCAGCACACCTATTAATATTCTACTACCACACAGTAAGCCCAGAATCTAATACTCTACTCACCCTGGTTGACACCACTGTACCTATACACATATTAAGAGTGAGTTTTCAAAGCTACTAAATCAAGGAAACCTGATTTGTTGAAATTATTACAGTCATTAATTCAGGTGGAATATGAATTTATGTTGCTCATATTATTTATATCATCTTAACACCCACATTTTAATATTTTGTTAAGGCATTTTGTACATGTCCCTTGCCACCTTAGAGATACGAAACCTTGTTGAAGTGTTACTATGGATGCAAATCTGAAGAGAGAAGAATATATAACAGATTTTTCTATAAGGGTGGTTGGGGGGTGGCCATATGTTTAGAGGCTAGAAAAAATAACTTATTTTTGAAGTTACATTTGCACAGCAAGCATACTATGTTACTTATAGTGAGGATAAGGTAGTTTCTCATAAAGCTAAATATTTGAATTAAAGTATTTTCAATACTGTAAGATAAAGAATCTTTAGTGCCTGTGTTGTATGGAAAAACTGGAGGATTTTACTTGACTAATCAAAGTCAGGAGCTTTACATTGTTGTTGAATTTCTCTGCTCCTTGAAATTCGAACATCTGAAAACCCCTTCACAGAGCTCCAACCATAAGAAAGAGAGTAAAAAGAAATCTTCAGGCTTTCTTCTAGATTTTTGTAGTTAAAATTATTCTGTTAGTAAAAGATAGTAATTCAAAGTAAAAACCCAAAATGAAGGGATTATAAGTACACATGTCTGAAACAACTCCAATTAAAAACAGCCACCATGGAAATAATTTGGCATGCTAAACCAGTGGGTTAAAGTTAGATGAGGAAAAGCATATTTACATAATCTCAAAATGTCTCCTTTAATCAAGTGATCAAAGTTGTCAGTATGAGTGGACAAAGTTAAATTGTGTGCCACCTGACAGAAAGTAATGAAAAGAACACAGCATTGCTTATGTGATATTCTAGCCAAAAAGGCATAATTGAAATCTACTCACGAGGAAACATGAGACAAACCTAAACTAAGGGATATTCTACAAAATAACTGGCCTATGCTCTTCAGCAGTGTGAAGGTCATGAATGCCAAGGAAAGACTCATGATAAAGGGCACTAAGACGTGATAACTAATGTGTGATTCTGACCAATATCCTTTTGTTTTGATAAAGAATATTATTGAGATAAGTGGCAAAATGTGTGGGTTAGATGGTACTAGTTTAACAGTGTTGATTCCGTGATTGAGATTACAGTGGAGAATATCCCTTTGAGACAAATACACACTAAAATCTTTGGGACTGATGGGCACAGGTGAATTATTCTCAAATGTTTCAAAGGAAAAAGAAAATGTTTCTTGTACTATTCTTGCCACTTTTTTACATGTTAAAAAATATTTGAAAAAAAAAGTTTTATGACATCAATCAATTCAAAGAAAAATATCAAACAGCTTTGGAAGGTCAGTATATCAATAAGGTATTCTTCAATTAACAAAGTTTGGGAACACTGTTCTAAGTAAAGGCAAGGGAAAAAAACTCAGTAATACCAAACACCTAAATGCTCACAACCCTTTCTAAGTTCAAAATTATGCTGGGAAAAAAAAAAATTATGCTGGGAGCTTAACCAAGGTGATAAAAGTGGGAAGACTCTGAGATCACCTTCTGTTATGGGCACACCAAAATTATAACTGTTTACAGAGCATGTGTTGATGAGAAAGACTAGAATCTAGTTTAAAATTATATATATATATATATATATATATATATATATATATATATATCTTTTACAACTAAAGATGTGAAGAAGGAACCACAATGAGAAAGGTGGAGCAGAGACATATAGTATAGTCAATACCTACATCCCTGGGTAGGTGATAATTAAGATAATTACAATTGTAGAGTTTCACCCCAAGAAGCAAGAGGCTCCTTCCTCCACACAACAGGCTCCCCATATCAGGTGCCACAGCCGAGGGGTCCAGCATCAGACAAGCCATCAGACCATTTGGTTTTGAAGGTTAGCAGGGAGGGCTGTGGGAAATAGAGACTCCATTCTTAAAGGGAAACAGAAACTTCACTCTTAGAGGGAAATAGAGACTCCACTGTTAAAGGGTGTACACAAAATCTCACACTCTCTGGGACCCAGGGAAGAAGTGGTAACTTGAAAGGAACCAGGTGCTGATCCTGAGCAGTCTCCCAGAGAAGACAGGAGGCAAACGGAGCTCACCCTGGGGATATAGACACTGGAGGCAGCCATTCTGGAGTGATCATTCTACCATGTGGACACTGGTCCTGGCAAGCGACATTTCTGAATTCTCCATCTAGCTTTTTAGCATTGGGGTCTGGTCCCACCCACCAGAAGGCCTCGAGAGCATGAGCTTCAGGACCAGCCTCACCCAGACAAACCACAGAATCCCCTGGGTCCAAGGTCCACCCACAAATGGGCCAACACACCACCTCCGGGAGCCCCAGGGCCCTGCAACCAGACTCTGTGAAGCAGCTCCACCTATCAGTGAGATGGCACCAGCCCCACCAGAGGACAGGAACTAGCCCAGAGACGAACTTCACACACCGAAGGGCAGGTACCACCCTCAGGGCCCAGTGGGCCCAAGCCACAGCCAGCGTGGGCGGACACCAGCTCCAGGACCACCACAGTCATACAGTCTGCCATGGCAGGCCCTCGCCCATACACCCACAAGCCACCAGCACTCCAGGGACCCCCTGGGTTTCCATGGCCAGCCACCTCATGACCCAGCCCCAACAACCAGTGGCCAGTAGCCTCAGCACCAGGCAGGGCCTGGCAAGCGACAGGACCAGGGCCCGCTATGCCTACCAGACCACCAACAGCAGTCAGCCCGAAACAAGAGAAGGATCCCACAGAGCCCAAAATGAGGGCACCAACGAGAGCATACAGCTCTGGTGATGAGAGGGAAGTCTGCTGCTGGGACATATCTGCAAAAGGCCATTGCTCCAAGGCCAGGAAATATAATCAACAGACCAGAAACACAGAAATAAAAACAAGTCAGGCAGGACAACGGGACCGAGGAGCATGTTCCAAATGAAAGAACAAGATAAAACCCCAAAAGAACTACTAAGTGGAGTGGAGGCAGGCAATCTACCTGAAACGGGGTGCAAAGTAATGATGGTAAAAATGAGCGAAGAACTCAGGAGAAAAATGGATGAACAGAGTGAACAGTTAGAAGTGTTTTAAAAAGTTAGAAAATACATGAAAACAATCAAACAGAAATGAAGAATGCAATAACTGAAAGGAAAAACACACTGGAAAGACCCACCATAGACTAAATGATACAGAGGAATACATCAGTGGGCTAGAAGATAGTCGTGGAAATCATTAAGGCTGAACACAGAAGAGAAAAAAATACTAGCAATCCAAATTCAACTATACATTAAAGGACCATATACCATGATAAATTGGGATTTATCTCAGGGATGCAAGGATTTTTCCACAAACCAATTAGTGTAATATACCATATTAATAGACTGAATAATAAAAGCCACATGATGATCTCAATAGATGCAGAAAAAGCTTTCGACAGAATTCCATATTCATTTATGATACAAACTCTCCAGAAAGTGGTCACAGAGATAATATGGTGGTGGTGGTTTAGTCACTGAACCATTTCCGACTCTTTGTGACCCCCTGGACTGTGACCCACCAGGCTCCTCTGTCAATGGGATTCTCCAGGCAAGAACACTGAAGTGGGTTGCTATTTTCTTCTCCAGGGGATCTTCCTGACCCAGAAATGGAACCCAGGTCTCCCACACTGCAGGAAGATTCTTTACCAACTGAGCTACGAGGGAATCATATCTCAACATAATAAAAGCCAAGTAGGGCAAACCTACAGCTAACATATTCACCAGTGAAAAGCTGAAAGCATTTCCTGTAAGTTCAGGAACAAGACAAGGATATTCATTTTCACCACTTTTATTCATCATAGTTTTGGAAGTCCTAGACACAGCAATCAAAGAAGGAAAAAAAAAAAAGGAATCCGAACTGGAAAAGAAGTAAAACTGTCACTGCTTGCAGATGATATGATACTATACATAAAAATTCTAAAGATGCCTCCAGAAAACTACTGGAGCTAATAAATGAATTTGGTAAGTCTCAGGATACAAAATTAACACAGAGACATCTGTCTCATTACCATAAACTAACAATGAACTATCAGCAAGAGAAATTAAGAAAACAATCTCATTTACCGTCACATCAAACAGAAAAAACACCTAAGGAAAAAATCTAACTAAGGACGTAAACGACCTGTACTCAAAAAACCATAAGATATTGTTGCAGGACTTCCCTGGAGATCCAGTGGCTAAGCCTCTGCATGTACAATGCAGGGGATTCAGGTTCAATCCCTGGTTGAGGAACTAAGACATTACATGCCACAGGGCAATTAAGGTCACTCACTGCAACTGCTGAGCCTGCACTGAGCCTATGCTCCACCTCACACCACAACTAGAGAAAGCCTGACTGCCCCAAGCAGAAGCCTTCGAGCCACAACAGACTCACCTCAGCCAAAAGAAAAAAGAAAGATGAGAAGAAAAAAAATATTCTCAGTATTCTCAGATTAATGAAAATTAAGAGATTCTGTCATCAGCAAACATATCATAAAAGAATGGCTAAAGAAAATCTCTAAAAAGGAAAAGTAAAAATAGGAAATCTTAAAACATAATGAAGAAAGAAAACAGTAAGCAAAAATATAGTAAGGGCTTCCTGGGTGACTCAGTGGAAGAGAATCCACCTGCAAATACCAGACTCACGGTTCCATCCCTGGGCGGGGAAGATCCCACGTGCCACAGAGCAACTAAGACCATGCAACACAGCTTGCATCGAGCCTGCGTTCTACAGCCCGGAAGCCGCAGTTATGGAGCCCCAGTGCTGCAACTACCCAAGCCTCCACGCCCTAGAGCTTGTGCTCTGCAACGAGAGAAGCCACCACAATGGGAAGCCTGCACATTGCAACTAGAGACTAGCTCCACTCACCACGACTAGAGGAAAGGAACAAAGAAATTAATTATTTTTTTAAAAAACCAGCTTCAATGTGTGTGTGTCTGTGTGTAAATACAATAAGCATTCCTTCTTCTCCTAAGTTTTGTAAACTTTGTTTGGCAATAGAAGTAAAAATTTTAACACTGTGTTGCAGTCCTAAATGTATGTAGAGGAAATATTAAGATGATTATAAGTGTGGGAAGGTAAAGGGGAGTAAGGCATGGTAAGCTTTCTACATTTCACTTAAACAGGTAAAATACCACCAATAAATTGTGATAAGGAACTTAAATATTAAAAAAAAAGTCCAATTAGAAAGTGGGCAAAAGATGTGGAGACATTTTATTTAAGAGGATATGCATTTATTTCCAGAATTCTGGGAGGTGGATCATAGAGGATCCTGCTGTGATTTATGTCTGAGAGTGTTTTGCCTATGTTCTCCTCTAGGAGTTTTATAGTTTCTGATCTTACATTTAGATCTTTAATCCATTTTGAGTTTATTTTTGTGTGCGGTGTTAGAAAGTGATCTAGTTTCATTCTTTTACAAGTGGTTGACCAGTTTTCCCAGCACCACTTGTTAAAGAGATTGTCTTTACTCCATTGTATATTCTTGCCTCCTTTGTCAAAGATAAGGTGTCCATATGTGTGTGGATTTATCTCTGGGCTTTCTATTTTGTTCCATTGATCTATATGTCTGTCTTTGTGCCAGTACCATACTGTCTTGATGACTGTGGCTTTGTAGTAGAGCCTGAAGTCAGGCAAGTTGATTCCTCCAGTTCCAAAAAAAAAAAAAAAAAAAGAAGTCAGATGATACCATAGTTAAATAAAAATTTTTATATTTTAAAAAAAATAAATAAATAAATAAAAATAAAAAATAAAATAAGAATGAGTCACCAAAAAAAAAAAAAAAAGAGGATATGCAAATAGAAAATAAGTACAGGAAAAGATGTTCAACATCACGAGCCATCCAGTTCAGTTCAATTCAGTTGCTTAGTCATGTCCGACTCTGCGACCCCATGAATTGCAGCACTCCAGGCCTCCCTGTCCATCACCAACTCCCGGAGTTCACTCAGACCCACATCCATCGAGTCGGTGATGCCATCCAGCCACGTCATCCTCTGTCGTCTCCTTCTCCTCCTGCCTCCAATCCCTCCTAATATCAGGGTCTTTTCCAATGAGTCAACTCTTCGCGTGAGGTGGCTAAAGCACTGGAGTTTCAGCTTTAGCATCATTCCTTCCAAAGAACACCCAGGGCTGATCTCCTTGAGAATGGACTGGTTGGATCTCCTTGCAGTCCAAGGGACTCTCAAGAGTCTTCTCCAACACCACGGTTCAAAAGCATCAATTCTTTGGCACTCAGCTTTCTTCACAGTCCAACTCTCACATCCATACATGACCACCGGAAAAACCATAGCCTTGACTAGACGGACCTTTGTTGGCAAAGTAATGTCTCCGCTTTTCAATACGCTATCTAGGTTGGTCATAACTTTCCTTCCCAGGAGTAAGCGTCTTTTAGGGGAAAGCAAATCAACAAAGTAATCTCTAAATACCTAGTCTTTCCACTGGGTTGCAGTGCTCTAGTCTCAGATACCCATGAGGCTTACAATTTACTTCACTGAGGTCTTTGCTTGAAAGATACCTCCTTAGAAAGGCCTTTTCTCCCCCATCCAGACATCTCCTCACCACCCCAAGTCCCTATTTACTCTTGAATTCCTTGCTTTATTGCCTTCATGGCACTTATTCCCAGCTGACATTATATAGTCACTTGTTCATCTGTTTGTTGTCTGTCTCCCCACTTATTAATAGAATAACTTCCAAGAGGCCAGAGATCTTATCTTCATCAAGTATCTGGCACAGAGTAGTCAACAAATATTTATTTTGGATAAATAAACTAAATAAATATTTATTTATTTTGGATAAATAAACTACAACACATTCAGAGGATGTGCTTTCATATTTCCATTCATGAAGTTTTACTCAAATTTCCTGGATTTCCGACCTCATCTGCCTGCTGTGTCCTAAAACCTTCTCTAAATGCTAAAGCCATTGCCTTGTTCTTAGTTATTTAATCCTCCTTCCAGCTTTCCTAGTAGGACACTTACCCCAACTCTGTTGATTCCAGCCACCCCATCACTAACCAGTGTGACACTGTAATAGAAGACAGAGTGAAAAAAGAAAGGAAAAGGACCCTCGAACAAGAATACCAGCAGGTGTTAGATGAGAGAAGCTGCAGCCAGAGCTTTGGGACATTCTTGGCATGCTGTTGAATACACCCTGGTCTATATAACACAAGACCAAGAAGTCAACCCAGTAAAGACTGTGGTTGGCTTTGCAAGGTATTTTTGAACTTGTTGATTTTTGCTTGGCAGTGAACATCAAACTAATTAAGGACTTGTCATTCAAATGTAGTGAGTCTTTCTTTCCATTCCTTCTTTTCCATTTTAGCTAACTTCGGAGCATTCCTGGCTTTATTTAAAGGATTCACATTTTCCATTTAAATTATGGATCCCAAAGCCACAGTGACCCAGAATTCAGTCTTCTCACAACACATAGACCACAAATCATTGAAAATTTTTCAGATGAGCAAGATTCTGGGGATTACCTGCACATGCCTTAACAAACAAATACCATGACAGGGTTGTAATATGTAAGCGATTATAGAATAAGAATTTCTACCTTTAAATTTTCTTTTCTTAGCATGCATTTTAAAAATTCAGAAAAATATAACTATTAAACATAATTCTTTATCAAGAAATATAAGTTAAATGTCTCTGGCATACCAAATTATTTAGCTATTTCTTAGTAGACACACTCATCCCTTCATTTGTAGAAAAGAACCTGGCTTATAGAATTCCTCAAAACAAAACAAAAAACAGAAAGTTAAATATAGCAGCTGTATGCTGAGAAGAGGTAAGTCTTTCTCCTGCTCAATTTGCAATGTTTATTTAAAAAGTAAAAACATAAAATAAGACATAATGACATTTTTGCAGGGAGGTCCAAGTGGGGAAAAGAAGATACCCACAGCGTGCACCAACAGCCAGGTCATTCATTATACAGCTACATGGTGACATCCTCTTGCGTACTGGCTTTACACCTCAAAGTCAATGCGACATAGAGTTCAGTAACTCTATCTGCAAGGAAATTTAAAATCAAAGGAGTATCTCTGATTCTGCTCTAATAAAAATTATTTTTCTTCCCTCTGAAAATGTTAGTCTTTCTTTTTTTTTTTTTCCTGGCTGCATCATGCAGCAAGCAGGATCTTGGTTCCCCTACCAGGATCGAACCCAAGTTCCCTGAAGTGGAAGCATGGAGTCAACTACTGGATCATCAGGGAAGTCCTAATGTTAGTCTCTTGAACAGTAATATTTAATTGGTATTTGGAAACCAAGGAAAGAAGATAAAAAATTACCACTATTAAGAGGTAATTTAACAGCTTTTGACATTGAGTTAGTGATTTATTATACACCACTAACAGGTTGCTTAATAATGTGAAAGTTAACAAAAAACTCTCTCAGCAGTGGTTAGGGTGAAACCACTGTTGCATTTGTCTCTCACTATAAGATCTACTCTATTATTCCATTGTTCTATAGTCTAAGAAAAAAAAATGCCACCTTCAGTATAAAAACTAACAAGAAAATTGGACTTAAGACGTCCCTGGTAGTTCAGTTATGAAGACTCCACCTGCCAATGCAGGGGACATGGGTTCAGTCCCTGGTTTGGGAAGATTCCACAGGTCATGAGGCAAGTAAGCCTGTGCTCCACAACAAGAGAAGCCACTGCAATGAGCTCAAGTACCGCAAGCAGAAAGTAGCTTCTGCTCGCCACAACTAGAGAAAACCCACTTGTAGCAACAAAGACTCAAGGCAGCCAAAAATAAATAATTAATAAACAAATTAACTAAGTATGCAATTTTAAAAAAGACCCTTGGGGCACAGTGCCCTGGTCTTGATTTATTTAAAACTATATTTTCATTTTATAAACCAGAGTACCCATAATTTCTGAATTCATTGGTCTATTTATACATTCATTAACTAACCATGTATCAGACAGTTGGTATGGTATAGTAGAAAATAAATGTGCCTTGGAATTAAAAAATAATAATTTTTTTAAACCAAGCTCATTGATACAGAGAACAGACTGGTGGTTGCCAAAGGCATAAGGCAAGGTACCAATATGGGTAAATAGAGTCAAAAGATACAAACTTCCAGTTATAAAGTAAATAAGTCATGCAGATGTAATGTGCAGCCTGGTTACTACAGTTAATAATACTGTACTGCATATTTGAAAGTCACCTAGGAGAGTAAACTTTTAAAATTTTTATCACAAGAAAAAAATCTGTAACTATGTATGGTGATGAATGTCTATTAGATATATTGTAGTGATGATTTGCTAATACAATCAAATGTCAAATCATTATGGTCTATACCTAAAACTAAAATAATGCTGTATGTCAATTATTCCTCAATTTTTTTAAAGAAACAGCAAAAAGATATTTTCAATATTGATTTCAAAGATTCAATCAATTAGGGAAAGTTTGGCTTAAAGCAAGTTACTCAGTCTCTTTCTCTTAACTTTTGAACTGTGGTGTTGGAGAGGACTCTTGAGAGTCCCTTGGACTGCAAGGAGATCAAATCAATCAAACCTAAAGGAAATCAACCCTGAATATTCATTGGAAGAACTGATGCTGAAGCTGAAGCTCCAATACTTTGGCCACCTGATGCAAAGAGCCAACTCATTAGAAAAGACCCTGATGCTGGGAAAGACTGAAGGCAGAAGGAGAAGGGGGTGACAGAGGATGAGATAGTTGGACGGCATCACCGACTTAACGGACGTGAGTCTGAGCAAGCTCCAGGAGATGAAGGACAGGGAAGCCTGGCATGCTGCAGTCCGTGGGGTCACAAAGAGTCAGACACGACTGATCGACTGAACAACAAACAGTTGTTTTCAGAATTAAATGAAATAATACATTTAAAAAACAGTACAATGTTTGAAAAAATTTAGGCATTCATTGTTATCATCCTTCCTTCTCACTGACCTAGACAATAGGTGCATTTGGTGAAAAGTACATAGAAAATGCCTACGCTATAGGAACTTACAGAAGAAATTAAAACATATCAATGTTAGACAATGACTGAAGTGCTAAAATGAAACAGTTAAGGCTCTTCAGGGATTTATGTCATCATTTTTATACTTGGCCTCAAATCTAATAAAATTTATTCATTCTTTCTTTATGCAATTTATTGGCACTTTTGAAGTGCCTGTACACTTACTACCTTCAAGGAATTTATAGTATAGCAGGGGAAATGGACAGGGCTTCCCAGGTGGCTCAGTGGGTAAAGAACCTACCTGCAATGCAGAAGACACCAGAGATAGGGTTTCGATCCTGGGTCAGGAAGATCCCCTGGAGGAGGGCACAGCAACCCACTCCAG
Source organism: Capra hircus (assembly GCF_001704415.2). Classification (NCBI taxonomy): domain Eukaryota; kingdom Metazoa; phylum Chordata; class Mammalia; order Artiodactyla; family Bovidae; genus Capra; species Capra hircus. Next base: position 69,445,018 of record NC_030813.1, read on the forward strand.
TATTCTTGCCTGGAGAATCCCATGGACAGAGGAGCCTGGAGGGCTACAATCAACAGCGCAAAGAGCTGGACATGGCTGAAGCAACTGAGCACAGCACAGGGGAAATGGACACACAACAAATTACTGGGGTATAATGTTTTCACTTTTTGATAGAAGTATTAAAAGAAAAGTATGGTTCATTGGGAAAGGAAGACAAGAAGCTCTACAGAGGTTCGAAATTGAGAGACAGCAGTTTTCCTTCTTAAGAGCACAGAATCCTACCTTAAGCTAGCTTAATAAGGGAGTAGTGTTTTGTTTATTTCTAATTTGTTTTTTAAATTTATTTTCAATTGGAGGATAATAGCTTTACAACATTATGCTGGTTTCTGCACACAGGAACATGAATCAGCCCTAAGTATACAGATGTCCCCTCCCTCTTGGACCTCCCTCCCATATCCCACCCCAGCCCAACTCTCTAGGTTGTCACAGAGCACCAGGCTGAGCTCCCTGTGTTAAACAGCAACCTCCCTTTAGCTATCTATTTTACATATGGTAACGTATATGTTTCAGCGCTACTCTCTCAATTCGTCCCGCACTCTCCTTCTCCCACTGGTCCACAAGTCTATACTCTCTACCTCTATGTCTGCATCTCTATTCCTGCCCTGCAAAAAGGTTCATCAGTACCATTTTTCTAGAATCCATGTGTTATGCTTAGTCGCTCAGTCCTGCCTGACTCTTTGTGGCCCCATGGACTATAGCCTGCCCGGCTCCTCTGTCCATGGGGATTCTCCATGAATACTGGAGAGGGTTGCCATGCCCTTCTCCATGTTATCTTCCCAACCCAGGGATCAAACCCAGGTCTCCCACATTGCAGGCCAATTCTTTACCAGCTGAGCTACCAAGGAAGCTCCTAGATTCCATATATATGCATTAATAAACGATATTTGTTTTTCTCTTTCTGACTTACTTCACTCTGTATAACAGGTTCTAGTTTCACTCACCTCACTAGAACGACTCAATTTTTTTTCTCTTTATGGCTGAGTAATAGTCCATTGTATATGTGTACTACATCTTCTTTATCCATTCGTCTGTCAATGGATGTCTAGGTTGCTTTCATTTCCTGGCTATTGCAAATAGTGCTACAATGAACACACGGTACATGTGTCTTTTTCAATTATGGTTTTCTCAGTGTATATAACCAGGAGTAGCTCAGTCGGTAAAGAATCTGTCTGCAGTGCAGGAGACCTGGGTTCCATCCCTGGGTTGGGAACATCCCCTGGAGAGGGAAATGGCAACCTACTCCAGTATCCTTGCCTGGAAAATCTCATGGACAGAGGAGCCTGGTGGGTTGCAGTCCATGGGGTCGAAAAGAGTTGGGCACGAGTGAGCGACTAACATTTACTTACTTATACCCAATAGTAAGATTGCTGGGTCATATGGTAGTTTTATTCCTAGTTTTTAAAGGAATCTCCATAAGGGGCTGTATCAACTTACATTCCCATCAATAGTGGAAGAGGGTTCCCTTGTCTCCACATTCTCTCTAGCATTTACTGTTTGCAGATTTTTTTGATGATGGCTACTCTGGCTGGTGTGAGGTGATACTTCATTGTACTTTTGATTTGCATTTCTCTAATAATGAGTGATGTTGAGTAATTTCTATGTTTTTAACAGGAAGATTCATTCACACGACTGAAAATACAAAATACACAAGTATATAATATATGTAATAAGACATCTTCTACCATCCTCCACCTTCATTCATTTCACCAACTTCTCAGCAAGCTCTGGCCAACTAGTACCCCTCTAAAAAGGCAGCCAACATCATCAGTTTCTTGTGCACTTTCCAGGCATATTTAATGTATCACAAGCAAATGCAAATACGTATCTCCCCCTTTCTAACAAACTGGTATGCTATACCTTGCTAATTTCATTTGAAGTATGTCACTGAGCTCATTGCTTCTTAATATATAAATGGCTTATTCATTCTTCATCCTATTTCAATAGCTATATATTATTTTATAGTATGAATATACCACAATTTACTGAACTGATAAGACATGAAAATTATTTCCAGTCTTGTTATTAGAAATGCTGTTATGACAAATTAATGTAATATATCATTCTGTACATGTGTACAAAATACATCTAAGAAATAAGGTCTTAAAAGCAGAATTTCTGGGCCAATTTTGCTACATTTAGCTAACACGATGTGACTGTTTTAAATATTCAATAATTAAAGTCTAGGGACTTCCCTGGAGAATCCCAGGGATGGCAAAGCCTGGTGGGCTGCTGTCTGTGGGGTCGCATGGAGTCAGACACGACTGAAGCGACTTAGCAGCAGCAGCAGGGACTTCCCTAGCAGTACAGTGCTTAGGAGTCCACCTTGCAATGCAGAAGATGTGGGTCGGATCCCTGGTTAGGGAACTGAGAACCGCACAAGCTAGGGGGCAACTATGCCCATGCACCACAACTAGGACTGCCTGCATATCACCATGAGAAGCCTGCATATCACCATGAGAAGCCTGCATATCACCATGAGAAACCTGCATATCACCATGAGAAGCCTGCATAGCACCATGAGAAGCCTGCATATCACCATGAGAAGCCTGCGTATCACAATGAAAGATCCCGTGTGCCACAACTAGGACTCAATGCAGCCAAATAAATAATTAGAATCTAGACATCCCCATACTAACCTCTCCTATGCTCTGGTTTGATATCACCTTTCTATCTTAGTCTTCAGCTTCACTCTCTCACAGATCCTGCCCTAGCAGCACCATCACCATTAAACAAACATCTCTTGATGAGAATTCCCTGGTAGTCCAGTAGTTAGGACTCCATGCTTTCACTCTTGAGAGCTCATGTTCACTCCCTGGTCAGGGAACTAAGATTCCCCAAGGTGTACAGCATGGCCAAAAACAAATAAACCAAAAAACCAATCAACAAACAAAACAAACAAACAAAAGCAATCTCTTGAGTGCCAGGCATTGTTCTAGGAAGGGGGTCTAGCAGCAAAGAAAACAGACAAATATCCCTCCTTTCATAGGACTCGCTAGTAGGAGTTCACTCTGTGGGTCTCCAGGAAAGGGACAGATAAATACACAACATCAGTAAGTTCATTAGAAAGTTATCTGGGCTGAGGAGGAAAACTAGCTAAAGAGAGAAAGGAAATATGAAGGCCTGAGAAGGAAGGAAGACAGGAAATCAGGGCAGGTTTATATCAGCAGGCAGAATGATCCAGGAAAATCAAGAGGAAAGTCCCATGGCAGGAAAGTGAGTGCCCTACTGGAGGAAGAGAAAGGAAGCTAGTGTGGCTGTAAGGAGCGAGGAAGGAGGAGAGAAAGAAAGACGAGGCAGGCACCTGGGGTGCTATGGGAGGAAAAGCGGGCACTGGACAGAGTGGAACCAGCCGCACTATGGGTGTGGGGCTGAACCGAGGCAGGGGCACCAAGAACAAACACGGTCAATGCAGGTATGGCAAGAGGGAAAGCATTCTTCAGCAACTGAAAGAGTAATAGGTTAGGAGAGTGGAGCTGGGGCAGAGGATAGAAACCCACTTCAACAAAAGGTGAACATGAGAACAGAAAAGATCCTGCCTCTTTCTTGAACAATATATTCCACATAATCCAGGGACCAGTGGACAGGAACTGGAAAGCCAGGCTATAATGCATCTAAGTTATCAATTTTTCATCTGCATAGGTCATAATTTTAATTGCTGTAATTATAAACAACCTTTTATAAAAATTATTTTCGCCATCAATTTTGCCTGTTACGGTTTATATCCTAGTTAGAGACTTGGTTTTTAAAGATTATTCCACTGCAGTCACATTATTTAGTGCCAAACAGTGATCTGATTTGCCTTTTAGTACTAAATTTTTAATCCTCACACTCATTTCACTAAGAACTTTCTTGGGAGTGGCACTGGAGATAGTAATGGCTCTCATTATTTTGATGGAAGTACAGTAGACACTAGGTTGGCTGTAATTGATTTCAATATCACTTTACAAAGAAATTAATCAGCACAATTCCTTCAGTCTTCAAAGCAACTATAAAGAAAATACCATATTTCTCCTAATTATTGTTTTATATTTTTATTTGGTTATAATTTTCTCACTATCTTTCTCTTTATCATCTGCGACCTGCCTTCTGGCCTCACTATGTCACCAAACTTGCTCTTAAAGTTTTCTTTAGATCTTTCTAGAATTCACCACAGCCTTAGACATTTATGACTGCACTCTGATACTTGAGTGGCACTGAAAACTGATATGCTACTCAATACTCACTCAGTCTAAAGAGCGGAAAAGGCACCCATTAAAAACACAGACCAGGAATGGAAAAGACATATGCTCAGGATCTCTCTCCCTCCTTTTGATAAACATTTCAGTTTTCCTTTGAAGAACTATCCCTCTGCCATGCCATATGATCCTGGCACAAATCTCAGTCAGCATGAACTGCTCCCAACCCCTCCTGGCACTGAGTTAGGCCAATCTTACTTTTTCCCCTGGAATCTGAATCTTAGCTAGAATGACTCAAGACAGAAAACAATTGAAATTCAGTCTCTCTGGTGTCAATGATTGGAAGAGCTTTTCCTGAGCTCTTGACCCTAGGTCCCTGGAACTGTACTCAGTTCAGTTCAGTTCAGTCCCTGTCGTGTCCAACTCTTTGAGACCCCATGGACTGCAGCACACCAGGCTTTCCTGTCCATCACCAACTCCTGGAGCTTGTTCAAACTCAGGTTCATCAAATTAGTGATGCCATTCAACCATCTCATCGTCTGTCGTTCCCTTCTCCTCCTGCCTTCAATCTTTCCCAGCATCAGGGTCTGTTCCAATGAGTCAGTTCTTCGCATCAAGTGGCCAAAGTATCGGACTTTCAGCTTCAGGAACTGTACTAATCCATTCCAAAATCTGATTAACCATTCTTCCTTTGATTCTGCTAGCTTTCCAATCCCCTTTAATAAATTCCCTTTTTGCTGAATTTAGTCAAAACTGATTCCTGTTGTTTGTATAACCATTATGTCGAACACACAGGTTTTCCCAAATTAAATAATGAAATAGCTTTGTTTTTCTCTCTCATTGTTTCTTTACAGCTATTTATGAGGCTAGATTTTCTCTTGCCCCTGCATACATAGTACATAAATTAACACAGTGCCTCAGAAGTCAAATATTCTGGGCTCAAATTTTAATCCTATGTCCTACTAGTTACTTAACATCTCTGTCTTAGTTTCGTCAAACAGAATAAAAACATCTGCCTCAATGGGTCATTGCGAAACTTAAATGACTTCCCCAATGCCTGGCAGGTATAATAGTAAGTCCTGAAAAATGCTAATTAAGCTGATGCAGTGATGGTCCGGTGATGGTCCTGTCACTGTCTTTATTTCTCACAACCTATCACTTTAGGCCCTGACTGTTCTTACTTCTGTTCTTACTGTTCTTACTGTCCTTATTGTTCTTGTCTTCATGCTGGCCCTCTCTCCTTTTCTGAATTCTGAATTCTGACTTCCCCAATGCCTGGCACGTATAATAGTAAGTCCTGAAAAATGCTAATTAAGCTGATGCGGTGATGGTCCTGTCACTGTCTTTATTTCTCACAACCCATCACATTAGGCCCCGACTGTTCTTACTTCCGTTCTTACTGTTCTTACTGTCCTTGTCTTCATGCTGGCCCTCTCTCCTTTTCTGAATTCTTCAAGACATAACTGAAGTAAGAACCACCACTTCCACAATGCCCACATTGATCTACAAAGGCCACATTAACTTGATACTTCACTTATAGGAATCATAATCTATAGCAGACACATGAGTCTTAATTCTGTATCATTCTATTACTTTTTAATTGTACCTGTGTGTAAATCATGACTACCCAACAAGAAAAGTGTTCCTTGAAGGCAACAATGACATTGCATATTACTTTATGTCCTCCATATTACTTGGCCCAGAGTAACGCTTATAGTAAGCCCTTAATAATAAAGTTTTAAATTGCCCTCTGAGAAGCTAAAAATATTTCCAATAATAGTTACTTCTGAGTTTGTATGGCTTCAAGCCATTAGGCCGACATTTTAGCATATATGCTGCCAAGCACAGGCCGTTGTTTTTATTGCGTGTAAGAGCACACAAAAAGACAGAGACAGAAGTTTCTGTTTTCTTCACACACTAGCCCATACACACTAGGCATCCAATAAACGTTATTAACTGTCTACAAAAAAGCTGAAAATCTCAGGAGCTGAAGATTAATCCCAACTATGACAGGAAATTCCAAACACATCTATTACTGTTAACATTGGAAACCGTACAGCTGAAAGGTCCTGCTTTGTTTAAAACTTTAAAACTTGGGAGGTGAGGGAAATAGCTCCTCAAACACTTTTTTCTCTTGAAATATATATTTTTTCTCATAAAAACTGCTGATGAAGGAAAAAGTAGGAAAGGTAATTACTGTTTCTTTTCATTGTCATGTTTCTGGAATTATTTTTTTTTCTTTTTTGGAACTCTGCATAATACAAGGTACCCCACCTTCTTTCTCTGATTTCTCTAACCATGTGCAAAAGTATACACAGAAATAAAAACTTTTCCCACTGATGCCCAAGAGTATATCATTTACATAAAAAGATGGCACTGTTTCAGAGCTTTGTGGGCAGTATTTTCGTCATGTGGAAGAGTCAGCTGGGAAAGAGAAGTTGAGTAAACCTAGCCTCAACTCCACGTGAAACTGTCTGAGAAATGGAGATGTATAAACTGACTCACTTAGCTGACCCTGGGAACAAGCTTATATTGCATCTAAATAACACCTTTTCAAAATTCTGTACTTCTTGGCTTACATTGTTTAACAAACACAATTATTTCAAAGTTCAGAAAAAATTCTTTTTTCTAAATGCTCTCCACTATAAATTTTTTAACCAGACTAACTCTTCATTGTTTCCCTTCTACAGGAACACTCTAGAAGAGAAAGAAAAGGAAAAGAGGGAAAAAACCACACATCTTACTTGGATTGTGCAAGACAGCCAGGTACAACCACATTCTGATTCTCCTCCTCAGCTTGGAGTGCAGTGAGCTCCACCATGTTAACCATCACATCATTGGTGTGGCCTGGAAGCCGGGGAAGCACTGCAAGGATCTTCTCCACCAAGTTATCTCCATGATGTCCTACAGCCCCTATTTAAACAGACAAGAAGCTATGAACTCACAAAATGGAAGGGAAAAGAAGCTGTTACAGAAATCAGTAACACAATCCTAACATTTTGCCCTTGGTAACACTAATCATGAATTGATGGGACCAGATGCCATGATCTTAGTTTTCTGAATGTTAAGCTTTAAGCCAACTTTTTCACTCTCCTCTTTCACTTCATGGCAAATATATGGGGAAACAGTGTCAGACTTTAATTTGGGGGGCTCCAAAATAACTGCAGATGGTGACAGCAGCCATGAAATTAAAAGACGCTTACTCCTTGAAAGGAAAGTTATGACCAACCTAGATAGCATATTCAAAAGCAGAGACATTACTTTGCTGACTAAGGTCCGTCTAGTCAAGGTTTTTCCTGTGGTCATGTATGGATGTGAGAGTTGGACTGTGAAGAAAGTTGACCACCGAAGAATTGATGCTTTTGAACTGTGGTGTTGGAGAAGACTCTTGACAGTCCCTTGGACTGCAAGGAGATCCAACCAGTGCATTCTAGAGATCAGTCTTGGGATTTCTTTGGAAGGAATGATGCTAAAGCTGAAACTCCAGTACTTTGGCCACCTCATGCGAAGAATTGACTCATTAGAAAAGACTCTGATGCTAGGAGGGATTGGGGGCAGAAGGAAAAGGGGACGGCAGAGGATGAGACGGCTGGATGGCATCACCGACTCGATGGGCATGTGTTTGAGTGAACTCCGGGAGTTGGTGATGGACAGGGAGGCCTGGCGTGCTGCAATTCATGGGGTTGCAAAGAGTCAGACATGACTGAGCAACTGAACTGAACTGAACACTAATCAGGTTCACAATTACCTAGACAACGTATGTCTTGTGTGTTGGACTTAATTGTCCTCGAGGGTAGGCACTATGTCTGCTCTGGTTACTGCTATATTTCTAGCACTTGGTATAGTGCCTACACATGGAAGGCATCAACAGGTACTTAGTGAATAAACAAATAGTCAACATTTGGTAGGTCAGGTAAATGGTGTCATAAGATGACATTATCCTGAAATTTTCAAGCCAAAAAGATTTTCTTAATTTTACTGATGAAGACTATAAGACTTAGAAGGGCTTAGTGACCTGACCAAGAATAGCAGATCTCCCCTTTGCTAGAAGCTTATCTTCACAATGGCAGCTGTTTACCTAGTCCATTCTCTACATAAAGGCAACTTGGCAGCTGGTAGGTTTACTAATTATTTGTTAGATGAAGAAAATAACGAATGAATGGAAAAAAATTTGTACTGATAGAAGGATTTATAGAGCATTTTCTATTTACCAGGCACTGTTCTAGGTGCTTTACATATATTAACTCCTTTAATAACAAATGAATTAATAAGCTCAAATTAAAATCAAGACCAAATACATAGCTTAATGCTTTTCCATAAGGCCAAGTTATCTTTCCAAAAGTCATCAATGCTTGAAAGATACCATTTCAACAACCAGCTATTGTTGTTGTTCGGTCACTGTCATGCCCAGCTCTTCTAACCCCGTGGACTGCAGCACAACAGACTTCCCTGCCCTTTACTGTCTCCTGGAGTTTGCTCAAACTCATATCCATTGTGTCGGTGATGCCATCCAACCATCTTGTCCTGTTGCCTCCTTCTCCTTTTGCCTTCAACCCTTCCCAGCATCATTCCAGTGAGTCAGCTCTTTGCATCAGGTGGCCAAAGTATTCTTCCAATGAATATTCAGGGATGCTTTCCTTTAGGATTGACTGCTTTGATCTCCTTACAGCCCAAGGATCTCTCAAGAGTCTTCTCCAGCACCACAGTTCAAAAGCATCAGTTCTTCAGTGATCAGCTTTCTTTATGGGCCAACTCTCACTTCTGTACATGACTACTGGAAAAACCATAGCTTTTACTATATGGACCTGTGTCGGCAAAGTGACGTCTCTGCTTTTTGAAATGCTAACTTTGTCATAGCTTTTCTTTCAAGGAGCAAGCATCTTTTAATTTCATGGCTGCAGTCAACATCTGCAGTGATTGTGGAGCCTTAGAAAATAAAATTTGCCACTGCTTCCAATCTTTCCCAATCTTTCAATCTTTCTATTTGCCATGAAATGATGAGACCAGATGCCATGATCTTATTTTTTTGAATGTTGAGTTTTAAGCAAGTTTTTTTCATTCTCTTCTTTCACCCTCATCAAGAGGGTCTTTGGTTTCTCTTCACTTTCTGCTGTTAGAGTGGCAACAATGGATGTGACTGGCCAAATCGGCTTGTTTTGATCTCACTCACTTCAAATCAATTAACACTTGATTTCCTAATGTCTTTCTATCTGTATCTCTCTACTGTATTTGCCATGCCATATTAATCGGGCAGAAGAACTAGGTGGAAAAGACTAAACCAGAAATTCAAGGAATCACTGTCATCACCCTCATCATCTTCATCAGAATAGTTAATATTTATTGAGACCTGGTCAAACAGGAGATGGAAGTGGTCAAACAGGAGATGGCAAGAGTGAACATCGACATTCTAAGAATCAGCAAACTAAAATGGAGTGGGATGGGTGAATTTAACTCAGATGACCATTATGTCCACTACTGTGGGCAGGAATCCCTCAGGAGAAATGGAGTAGCCATCACAGTCAACAAAAGAGTCTGAAATGCAGTACCTGGATGCAATTTCAAAAATGACAGAATGATCTCTGTTCGTCTCCAAGGCAAACCATTCAATATCACAGTAATCCAAGCCTAAATCCCGACCAGTAACACTGAAGAAGCTGAAGTTGAACAGTTCTATGAAGACCTACAAGATCCTCTAGAACTAACACCCCCAAAAGATGTCCTTTTCATTATAGGGGACTGGAATGCAAAAGTAGGAAGTCAAGAAACAACCAGGGGAACAGGCAAATTTGGGCTCAGAATATGGAATGAAGCAGGGCAAAGGCTAACAGAGTTCTGCCAAAAGAACACACTGGTCATTGCAAATACCCTCTTCCAACAACACAAGAGAAGACTCTACACATGGACATCACCAGATGGTCAACACCGAAATCTGACTGATTATATTCTTTGCAGGTAAAGACAGAGAAGCTCTATACAGTCAGCAAAAAGACCGGGAGCTGACTGTGGCTTGGATCATGAACCCCTTATTGCCAAATTCAGACTTAAACTGAAGAAAGTAGGGAAAACCACTAGACCATCCAGGTATGATCTAAATCAAATCCCTTATGACTATACAATGGAACTGAGAAATAGATTTAAGGGACCAGATCTGATAGACAGAGTGCCTGATGAACTATGGACAGAGGTTTGTGACATTGTACAGGAAACAGGGATCAAAACCATCCCCAAGAAAAAGAAATGCAAAAAAGCAAAATGGCTGTCGGGGGAGGCCTTACAAACAGCTGTGAAAAAAAGAGAAGTGAAAACCAAAGGAGAAAAGGAAAGATACACCCATCTGAATGCAGAGTTCCAAAGAATAGCAAGGAGAGATAAGAAAGCCTTCCTCAGTGATCAATGCAAAGAAATAGAGGAAAACAATAGAATGGGAAAGACTAGAGATCTCTTCAAGAAAATGAGAGATACCAAGGGAACATTTCATGCAAAGATGGGTTCAATAAAGGACAGAAATGGTATGGACTTAACAGAAGCAGAAGATATTAAGAAGAGGTGGCAAGAATACACAGAAGAACTGTACAAAAAAGATCTTCATGACCCAGATAATCATGATGGTGTGATCATTCACACTTACCTAGAGCCAGACATCCTGGAATGTGAAGTCAAGTAGGCCTTAGGAAGCATCACTATGAACAAACCTAGTGGAGGTGATGGAATTTCAGTTGAGCTATTTCAAATCCTGAAAGATGATGCTGTGAAAGTGCTGCACTCAATATGTCAGAAAATTTGGAAAACTCAGCAGTGGCCACAGGACAGGAAAAGGTCAGTTTTCATTCCAATCCCAAAGAAAGGCAAGGCCAAAGAATGCTCAAACTATCACACAATTGCACTCATCTCACACACTATGTAAGTAATGCTCAAAATTCTTCAAGCCAGGCTTCAGCAATACATGAACCATGAACTTTCAGATGTTCAAGCTAGTTTTAGAAAAGGTAGAGGAACGAACCAGAGATCAAATTGTCAACATCCGCTAGATCATTGAAAAAGCAAGAAAGTTCCAGAAAAACATCTATTTCTGCTTTATTGACTATGCCAAAGCCTTTGACTGTGTGGATCACAATCAACTGTGAAAAATTCTGAAGGAGATGAGAATAGCAAACCACCTAACCTGCCTCTTGAGAAACCTGTATGCAGGTCAGGAAGCAATAGTTAGAACTGGACATGGAACAACAGCCTGGTTCCAAATTGGAAAAGGAGTACGTCAAGGGTGAATATTGTCACCCTGGTCATTTAACTTATATGCAGAGTACATCATGAGAAATGCCGGGCTGGAGGAAGCACAAGCTGGAATCAAGATTATGGGGAAATATCAATAACCTCAGATATGCTGATGATACCATCCTTATGGCAGAAAGTGAAGAACTAAAGACCCTCGTGATGAAAGTGAAAGAGGAAAGTGAAAAAGTTGGCTTAAAGCTCAACATTCAGAAAACGAAGATCATGGCATCCGGTCCCATCACTTCATGGCAAATAATGGGGAAACAGTGGAAACAGGGTCAGACTTTATTTGGGGGGGCTCCAAAATCACTGCAGATGGTGACTGCAACCATGAAATTAAAAGATGCTTACTCCTTGGAAGGAAAGTCATGACCAACCTAGACAGCATATTAAAAAGCAGAGACATGACTTTGTCAACAAATGTCCATCTAGTCAAGGCCATGGTTTTTCCAGTAGTCATGTATGGCTGTGGGAGTTGGACTATAAAGAAAGCTGAGCACTGAAGAATTGATGCTTTTGAACTATGGTGTTGGAGAAGACTCTTGAGAGTCCCTTGGACTGCAAGGAGATCCAACCAGTCCATCCTAAAGGAGATCAGCCCTGGGTTTTCATTGGAAGGACTGATGTTGAAGCTGAAACTCCAGTACTTTGGCCACCTGACGCAAAGAGTTGACTCATTGGAAAAGACCCTGATGCTGGGAAAGATTGAGGGCAGGAGAAGAAGGGGATGACAGAGGATGAGATGGTTGGATGGCATCACCAACTCAATGAACATAGGTTTGGGTGGACTCCAGCAGTTGGTGATGGATAGGAAGGCCTGGCGTGCTGTCGTTCATGGGGTTCAAAGAGTCGGACACGAATGAGTGACTGAACTGAACTGATTGAGACCTGATGATGTACCAGATGTTAACTTCCATACTATACATTTATTATCCACTTAATTCTTAAAACAACTCTAATACACAGGTATTATTATGCTCAATGACACAGCAGAGGATTCAGTTTAAGTCACTTGCTCAAAATTATATATGCTGTAAATTACAGAGAAAGAACTCAAACACAGAAGGCAGATAACCACACTATTAAAAAAAAAAAAAAAGAGCCATAAAAGTGACTCACGACAGAACCAGTATGAGTGCTTTGAAGGGGACTTCTGCTGTTAAAGAAGAGTTCTTATTCCACCAGAAAAATATTCACTTATCAGGGCTGGAAAGAACCATATCTTATTTATGTTTTCTGTGGTTTATGGTTGTCTTCCCAGCAGTCAGACTACAACTTAGTCATTAAATATTTGCTGAATGAATGCCTAGTGACTATTAGTGGCCCTGAGACCCACAGGAGAGTCAAAAGTCTCTAAGTGAATCCTATCTTCAAGCCTGGAATGGAGATACTAGATTACCCCACAGCATCATGAATTTCACTTTCCACTAGTAACCTTCTCAGGAATTTAAAAACTTCTCCTCATCACCACAATAACTTTTCTTTGAACTCAGTGCCCAAATTCAGAGTCTTGCCCCTAAGTTATTCTCATCTGTCACCTGCCATTCTTAGACACATGGTACCTACGTGTTGCCTACGTGTTCTGCCTTTCTTTCTTAACTTCTTTAGCGTCTACAGTCTAGCTGATACTCTTCCTCCCTATGCAAGCAACAGGGGACTTTAGCAAGTCTCAATTCATTACACTCAAAGCAAATTAAAACAAAAACTCTCAGCAAATCTAGAAACGAACCTAGAAACTCTTTAATATGAGAAGTCAAGATACTTAATTTTCCTTAAGGTTCAGTAGCTAATAGCTGTTTTTACAGAACCAAAGTATTATTTACATCCTTAAAATATTATATACTAACACCCAAAATGGCATAGAATATAGTCCCCAACAAATGGTTAATTCTAACCAACTCTCATTTAGTTTGCTGTTGTTTTTCAGTCACTAAGTCGTGTCCAACTATTTACAACCCCATGGACTGTAGCACGCCAGGCTTCCCTGTCCTTCACCATCTCCCAGACCTTGCTCAAACTCATCCACTGAGTTAATGATGCCATCCAACCATCTCATCCTCTGTCGCCCCCTTCTCCTCTTGCCCTCAATCTTTCCCAGCATCATGGTCTTTTCCAATAAGTTTGCTCTTCACATCAGGTGGCCAAAGTATTGGAGCTTCAGCATCAGTCTTTCCAATGAATGTTCAGGGTTGATGTCCTCTAGGATTGACTAGTTTGATCTCCTTGCTGTCCAGGGAACTCTTAAGAGTCTTCTCTAGCACCATAATTTGAAAGCATCAATTCTTTAGCCCTCATTTACTTTAGTGGCAGATAATAGGTTAGGTAGTAGAATTCTTCTGGGTTATATGTATGGCAAATTATTCTTATACTTACAGTCTTAGCCTTATATTGAAGGGGAAAACATACATTTCAAAGACATTAAATCATTTTAAAGGCATGTCATTAATTAATAATGGTAATAACTAACATTTTCCCCATCATGTACCAGACACAATTCTAGGAGCTGGACCTGTTAACTTATTTTACCCTGTTATTCTCAATTCACAGATCAAGAAACTGAGACCTATAAGTTGAAACTCGCCCAAAGACTTATGACTAGGAAGGGCAGAGCTAAGGCCACTATGACTGCCACACATGCCTATTACATACCCTAGAGAGCGGCAGCAGCTACTATACATTGAGGATCTGCCTCAATCCCCTCACTCCTTACATATGTGATCCTGTGGAATGTAAATGCGAGCATGTCACATCACAGCTCAAAACCCTCCAACTTTCCCGTCATATCCAGGTTTTTACTCCAAGTCTTGTCCTTCTGCCTCTCTCTCCAACTTCATCTTCTCTCACTGCCCTCCTTGCTTGCAGGGCAAGCTGAAGGAAGCCACGCTGGACTCCTCAAACTCGTCCAGCATCTTCCCACCTCAGGTCCTTTGCACTTGCCATTCCCTGGGTGTTACGTATTCGATAGCTGGGTCTTTCGTGTTCTGTACCTGGATCTTATATGTTCTATACCAAGGCTGTCACACATCCTATTTCCCCTCTCCTGTCATTCTCTGCTCAAACATCACATCCTCAGAGAGGTCTTCCCTAGCTATGCTATCTAAAATGGAAACACTATCCCTTTTTAATCTCTTTACTACTGTATTAGTTATATATTGAATAAGTAAATGAATGGATGATTTTCTATTTTTCCAACAGTACTTTACGGTCATAATTTCCCCCATTTACAAATGAAAAATCTCTCAAAAAGCTCAATGAGAACCAAACAGCAGGTAAGTCACTGAGCTAAGCCTTGAATTTATTACACTCGTCTAGATCTAACACTCGCAACCTAGTCGGAGCCTTACATGGCTTCTCAATTGTTCTCACTACCTATGCTGATTTTAAACACTATCCTCTTAACCCTAAAATAAAGATGGTGGTGGTGATTTAGTCGTTAAGTTGTGTCCAGCTCTTGCGATTCCATGGACTGTAGCCCGCCAGGCTCCTCTGTTCATGGTATTCTCCAGGCAAGAATACTGGAGTGGGTTGCCATTTCCCTCTCCAAAATACAGATATTCATTGGTTATTTTACATTTTGTGGAAAACCAGATGTGGGGGGGGGGGAGAATAAATAACTTTTCTGAACACTAAAGCATCACCAGAGTCCAACAACTGTGCTGAGTCTCTGAGGCTGCCAGCTTCTAGAGACCACATCAGCTTCATCTCTACTATCCAGGACGAGAATAGCCTTTCATATAAGAGAGATTATGAGCACAGGCTCTGGAGCAAGTTGCCAAGGTTCAAACCCCAGCTCTCCCACTCACTAGCTGTGTGATCTTGGGTGAGTTCCTTAACTCTTCCATGTCTCTGTTTCCTCATCTGTAAAATGGGGATAGTTATAGAAGACTTGTCATAAAAATTAAATGAATTTATCCCTTGTACAGCAAGGAGATCAAACCAGTCAATTGTAAAGGAAATCAACCCTGAATACTCACTGGAAAGGCAGATGCTAAAACTAAAGCTCCAATGCTTTGGCCACCTGATGGAACAACAGACTCTCTACATAAGACTCCAAAGCTGGGAAAGATTGAGGGCAAGAGGAAAAGGGGGCAAGAGAGGATGAGATGGTTGGATGGCATCACTGACTCAATGGACATGAGTTTGAGCAAACTCTGAGAAATAGGGAAGGACAGGGAAGCCTGGCATGCTGCAGTCCATGGGGTCCCAAAGAGTTGGACACAACTTAGCAACTGAATAACAACATGTACATACAGTGCTGAGAAAAGTAGTATGATCCCAAAGGTTAGCAATTATGAATAGTCTCAAATTTTAACACTTTAATAAAATAATATACAACCACATCTTGAATGAACCAATAAATCCTAATCCAAGGATTAAGAACCACCCATTGGATTGGGAGTTAATCTTTAACTGGATGGATTTAATTTAAAAGTTTACATGAAACTAAAATTCAAAAGAATTGAACCAAGAAAGGAAATTTAATTCCCAGAGTTACTGCTCCCTCTTATCTTTTAATCTTGAACCTGTAAATAATCAACAAAACACTCTAGCCCATCTGAAAAGAGCCAAAAAATATTAGGAAAAAGAAAAAAAACAGACTCAAATCTCTCTGATATTCATAAATCATGTCTACCTTTTTAATTGTCCCTTGAAACAAAATCAGAAGCCAGAATGGTCCATAGAAGTTTGTCTTGAAATCCCCTATGCAAACATGTCTGAAGAATACTGCAGACAAGCTTCTGTGTGGTCTAGATGTGGTAAAGGTATACCAAAATCACAGCAACAGATACTGGGGGCCTTCTCAAACAATTAGAACAAACTTATTCTATTTTTCAGCCCTGAGAGTGTATTGACTGCTTCAGGGGATCAAAGAATGTGTCTATCTTGTTCACCAGTGTTCCCCTAGGCCTGAACAACACCTGGCACATAACAGGCACTCAATAACTGTTTATTGAAAAAAAATAAAGCAACTATTAGACAAAGTGACATTACTTTCAGCAAAGATGATGACAAAAAGATGAGAAGCTTCTCTATATTTCTAAGCATGACATTAACACTGTGGAGTATTTATGAACTATTGGAGGTTATTTGTGTTATTTTGGGTAGCATAAATTTTACATCTAAGAAGAATATATACAAACGCATATATACTTCTAATGGTAAAGGGTCAAGAATAGCACCCAAAATATTCAACAACAAATAACATTTTAATACACTATGTATATAAATTAACATTTAAACCAACAACTGAAAATGGATTTTCTTTTGGTCACTATATGAAAATCGCTGTCATATGTAATTTAAATTGAAATTCATATCAGATTCAAATCATTCTTATGATTTCCAGTTACCTTTTGATTTTCAGAAATTGTTGGTGCAATCTTCTACATGCTGCAGCTATCCTTAGCTAAGCAATGCCCCAATCTAAGCTGCAATTTGATGTAAGAAACCACATCAAAATCCTTGTCACAACAAATTCTTTTTTTGTAATATTTATTATTTATTTATTTGGCTGCCCCAGGCGGCATGTGGGATCCACTTCCCTGACCAGAGATCAAACCCTGCACTAGGAACTCAGAATCCCAGCAACTGGACGAATAGGGAAGTTCACAACAAACTCTTAGCAACAAGTCATGAGCTCCCCAGCTCCCTATGCTTGCTGCAGCCAGGACAGATCAATTGGAAAAAAAAAAAAAAAGGCATGGTGATCAGGTATGTTCCTGGATGTCAGAGCCTAGATTAAGGTTGGAAAGCACCTGGGCCAAAAGTAATGCCACCAACTCCACTTACCTTACCACCCCCCAGCCAGTTTTGGGCCACTGTGGAGCAAAGGACACGTGTTGCTTCTCTACACTCATCATTACCAGCATGAAATCCTTCTGCGGCCTCAGTACTGTCAGCACCCCCAGTGTCTTAGGCCCTATCACTTACCTCTACCAAACAACAGTATTAAGTGAGTTGTGGTCTCACCAAGTAGAGGATTTCTCTTTACTTACTAGTACAAACATCTTTGGGTTTCCCAGGTGGTTCAGTGGTAAAGAATCAACCTGCCACTGCAGGAGATGCAAGAGACGTGGGTTCAGTTCCTGGGCTGAGAACATTCCCTGGAGGAGGGCACGGCAACCCACTCCAGTATGCTTGCCTGGAGAATCTTATGGACAGAAGGGCCTGGCGGGCTCCAGTCTATGGATTCGCCAAGACTGAAGTGACTGAACACACACGCACAGACGTATTTCAGTCTTTAAAAAACAAGTTTGACAATACAACTGTATCCCAGCTGGAAATCAGTCCTAAGAATCATCAATATGAAATCGCAACACTATCTTGAAACATCTTTGACATAAATGAACCAATAAACTGATTATCTGGAAGACAGTTTGGATGATTACCACAAACGCATCCATTAAATAGATGGATTTAATTTATAAGTTAAATTAAATTTAATTTAATTTATAAGTTATTAGGACTATAGCAACAAATTTGTTCCAATCAGAATCTCTCCTCCAAAATCTTCCCTCTATCAGCCAGCAATAATTTGATCCCTTCTGAAGGAGAGCATTGTCATAATTTAAAAATGGGATGTAGATCAGTGAAACTTTCTTGGCTACACTCTGCAAAGTCGATAGGTTTCAAACTTGGTTCCAGGCCCCAGGAGAGAGGTAAATATGCTGGGCCCCAGGGACACCGTTATGCCACCCATTCTGGGGCTTCCCTTGACCCCCTCTCCCACCAGGGCATTCCTGCTGTCACCTGCTACCCCAGGCAGGTGACCTCTCCCGCTCAGGAGATCTCACCTAACTTGAGTTCCCTTACCCGGGCCTGGGAGTGCTTTCCTCGACGCATAGACACTGCCTGGCTGAGCCCCACCTGGTGCTTTTCAAATGAACTCTTCAGGAAGGAAACAGTCCTTATCATTTTAAACATACTTGGGAAATATCTCAAGAAACTTTCCAGAGGTTCACTCTCATTGCTGTCATCACATTGCATATTGCTCTCGGCATGCTATTGAAAATAATACTTTCACGGTTCCTCATAAGCCCTGGACAAAGTAGACTGATTTTTCTTTCTCTTTTACCTGTTTGTTGCCTTGAATCTACCCAGAGAAACTTTTCTATTTGCTCCCTTTGAACAATGTCCCTTTCAAACTTGAAAGTCAACTGTCTGTAGTACTTCAGTCATTTTCGTGTTTTGTTGTACAGCTTCCCTCAGTTTGGTCATCTGTTAACAGTTCTCCAGCAACTTAAATCCTTCTTATGAAGGCCTGTTGTGAATACTGGTATCTGCACATTTCTAAAAGGTTCCCAGATGGACAGTTCTCCTCCATGTCAGCGTAAGTCCAGTGTTTCAACCGTTGGCTAGATGCAGTTGCTTTGTTTAACAGGGCAGTGCACATTAGGGATGTACTTACCCATTACAGCATTTAATTAGTTGATTTTAATTGCTATTTTGCTTGTCACTAAAGCTATGCTCTCCTAGTCTCTCACATGATCTTATGGACCTAAAATGTTTTTTCCCACACCAATTTCCTGCTGAGTACCTTCACCAAATTAAAGAACACCCTGGAAGCCCACCTACTGGCAGAAGGCTCCTAAACAAATACAGAAGAAAATGAGGGCTTTACACTAACAACACTGATAACTCAGAAAACAAAAGTTGCTGAACATGGACATTTATAAAAATATTGGAGCAATCCTGTCACATCTGGCCTACTACTTAATGTTTCTGCTTTTCTTTTTTCCAGTAAAGAGAAACTTCAGAGCCTCAATTTCTTATTCCTGAAATGATAAATAGCTCACCTAATTTGTTGAGAAGATCAAATAAGGTAGTGTAGAAGTGATTTTTATCTATTAATCACATATATATGAATAGTAATTATTTCCTTTCTCAAATACTATCATAGACCCAAATTGTCAAATTTTAGAATATTCAGAAAATGTGTGCCCTAGGATACTTCCACTTTATTTGTGAATGACTAATGATGCAACTTAGGAATCTCAAAAGTATTTTCTATCACAAAAAATGAGTACATTAACCTCACTGAATATCCAAATAACAGCAACCTTTAATTCACCTGTACACTCATCCAGTCCTTCAATAAATACTTATTGAGTACCTAGTATTTTCAAGACGCTCTTCCGACTGCTGGTTAATAAATAGTTAAACAAAATGGAGCCCCTCCCCTCAGGAGCTTCCATTCAAATATGAGGAGATAGGCAATAAACAACCAACCTTTAGAGAATGTCTCTAGAAAATGGTCAGGGAAGGGTTGTCGGAGAAGGAAGTGAGCGAGAAAGCCATGCAGATACCTAAAGGAAGAACATTCCCAGCTGAGTGCAGAAGAACTTCAAAGGCCGGGAGGCTGGGACACACTTGGCATGTTGCGGAAGAGCGAGGTGGCCAGTGTGCCAAGAAAGCTACGTGTGACGGGAGATCATGTAGGGTCCAGGGGGGCAAAGTACAGACAGGCAGGTCATGTATGATCTTGACAAAAATGCTAAGGAGCCCAGATCTGACTGTGAGCAAGCAAATAAGGCATCAGTTTTATGTTCTGATGGGATTACACAAGAAACTGCATTATCTGTG
Organism: Capra hircus; assembly: GCF_001704415.2. NCBI lineage: Eukaryota > Metazoa > Chordata > Mammalia > Artiodactyla > Bovidae > Capra > Capra hircus. The sequence goes on from NC_030813.1 coordinate 69,465,087, forward strand.
TATCTTCTGTATTTCTTCTAATATCTGTATTAATATTATTTTTTAAACTATTTGCATCCTCTACTCTGCTGTAACAAATGATGCTTGAGATTGACTAAAATGAATCCTGATAATTGAACGCTGGATTTGGCAACATGGAGGCCACTGGTGATCTTGACAGAAGAAACTTCTGAGGAGTATGTAAGCCTAAAAGAAGTGAAGTCAAGGGAAAACTGAGCAGAGGATTGTAGAGATAGCAAGAATAGACAAATTTTTAAGTTTGCTGTAAAATGGAGCAAAAATGAATCTGAAGTTGCAGGAGCCGGAGGGATTAAGAAAGGAGATGTTCCATTCTGTGTGCATGCTAATGGGAAAAATATGGTAGAAAATACATTTTTAAAAAATGATGAGCTAGGAAAGGGGGAGGATATTTGAAAGAAGTCAATCTATGAGAGGAGTGAGAAAGGAAAAGATCTAGTCTCCAAAGGAGGAAATGTTGGCACTACATAGTAGCAGAGACAATATATCTCACTTTAATATGAAGGAAGGAGAGAGAAGTACTTGGCTATAGATGTAGAAAGGTTGGTAGATTTGGTAATGGGAAGATACAGAAGCTTCCTGATGGCTCATATTTTCTCAGTGATAAAAAGCAAGAAATATGAGGGGTATATACAGAGAGATCGGGAGACTTGGCAACTTAGGCCTTCCTACATGCCCTTATTTTCTAAATCATTCCTAATAGCTTTGCTTTGGGAGCTTTCGGAGGGCAGAAGCTATGCTTTCCTTGTTTTTTCCTGGTTTTAGAAGTCATATATAAGGAAGAGATGCATATTATATAAAAAATTAGTTGCTATGATGCTAGATGGCTAGGACATTAAAGTCTGCCTAACTGGAGTCTTGGGGCAGGGCAGGGAGAGAAGTGACCTTGCTTGATTTATGCAGCTGTATGTCACTGTGTGGATCACAACAAACTGCGAAAAATTCCTCAAGAGATGGCAATACCAGACCACCTGACTTGCCTCCTGAGAAATCCATATTCAGGTCAAGAAGCAACAGTTAGAACTGGACATGTAACAACAGACTGGTTCCAAACTGGGAAAGGAGTACGTCAAGGCTGTATATTGTCACCCTGCGTATTTTACTTCTATGAAGGGTACATCCCATGTGAAATGTTGGGCTGGATGAAGCACAGGCTGGAATCAAGATTGCTGAGAGAAATATTAATAATCTCAGATACACAGATGACACCACACTTATGGCAGAAAGTGAAAAGGAACTGAAGAGCCTCTTGATGAAAATGAAAGAGGAGAGTGAAAAAGTTGGCTTAAAACTCAACATTCAGAAAACTAAGATCATGGCATCCAATCCCATCACTTCATGGGAAATAGATGGGGAACAACTGAAAGAGTGTCAGACTTTATTTTGGGGCTCCAAAATCACTGCAGATGGTGACTGCAGCCATGAAATTAAGAGACGCTTGCTCCTTGGAAGAAAAGCTATGACCAACCTAGACAGCCATTGAAAAGCAGAGACATTACTTTGCCAACAAAGGTCAATCTAGTCAAAGCTATGGTTTTTCAGTAGTCATATATGGATGTGGGATTTGGACTATAAACAAAGCTGAGCACTGACAAATTGATGCTTTTGAACTGGGGTGTTGGAGAAGACTCTTGAGAGTCCCTTGGACTGCAAGAAGATCAAACCAGTCAATCCTAAAGGAAATCAGTCCTGAATATTCATTGGAAGGACTGTTGTTGAAGCTGAAACTCCAATACTTTGGCCACCTGATGTGAAGAACTGACTCACTGGAAAAGACCCTGATGTTGGGAAAGATTGAAGGCAGGAGGAGAAGGGGACAACAGAAGATGAGATGGTTGGATGGCATCACAGACTCAATGGACATGAATTTGAGCAAGCTCTGGGAATCGGTGATGGACAGGGAATCCTGGCACACTGAAGTCCATGGGGTCGCAAAAAGTCAGACACAACTGAGCGACTGAATTAAACATTTGAAATGTCACATTTTGGGCAAAAAGAAAAAGAAGCATAAGCGGTATACACCATGACTCAAAAACTCAACAAGCATATACTCATCAGGTGTTTTTAATCCTCTAAGAATTTAAGGGTGTTTAAAACATTTTTATTTATCTACTGAAGGGAATGCTTACCAAAATCAGTTACCTGATCATTATCCATGAACTTGGGTGTTTCCAGCCTGTACTACCAGCAACCATACATTTACCTAATTAGAGATCAATAAAACTGACCTTTGAAAATAAATATAAAGGGTTTCTCTGGTGGTTAAGTGGTAAAGAATCCACCTGCCAATGCAGTGGATTCAATCCCTAATCTGGGAAGATCCCACATGCCACAGAGCAACTAAATCCATAAGCCACAACTATTAAGCTTGTGTTTTACAGCCAGGGACCCACCAAACACTGAGTCCACGTGCCACAGCCCCTGACGCTTGCAAGTCCTATGGCTCATGCTCTGAAACAAGAGAAGCCACCACCGTGAGAAGCCTGCGGACTGCGACTAGAGAGAAGACCCCACTCTCCACAACTAGAGAGAAGCTCACACTGTAACAAAGACCCAGGACAGCCAAAAATAATAAAAATAAAAATTATTTTTTAAAAAAGAAAGTAATGCGCATGTCAAGTATGAGAAAGTGTTTTTCCTTCACCTGTTTAATGGTGGGCTTCCCAGGTGGCTCAGTGGTAAATAATCTGCCTGCCAAGCAGGTGACTCAGGTTCAAACCCTGGGTCAGGAACATCCCCTGGAGAAGTAAATAGCAACCCACTCCAGTATCCTTATCTGGGAAATTCCATGGACAGAGGAACCTGGCAGCCTACTGTCCATGGGGTCGCAGAAGAGTTGGACATGACTTGGGAACTAAACAACAACATATTAAGGGTAGCATTTGTTACTTATGTGTATAAATATTATTACAATTTGGGAGTACCCAATCTTAAGCGTCTGCCTGCAATGTGGGAGACCCAGGTTCGATTCCTGGTTGGGAAGATCCCTGGGGGAAGGAAATGGCAATCCACTCCAGCACTCTTGCCTGGAAAATCCCATGGACGGAGGAGCCTGACAGGCTTCAGTCCATGGGGTTGCAAAGAGTCGGACAGGACTGAGCGACTTCACTTTCACTTTCACTTTTCAATCTTCAATAGAATAAGAGGTAAGAATAAATCAATGAACACTTGAAAAGATTTTCTACAAGTCTATTTAGTCTCATTTTCTGGTGAAATTTAAGTACAGCCTCATTAACACTCATGTAAAGAGATTTGAAAGTCAACTTTCTGTAATATTTTTTGTGTTTTGTTGTACAGCTTCCTTCAACTTGGTCATCTGGTAATAGTTCTCCAACAACTTAAAGCCTTCTTATGAAGGATTGCTGTGAATACTCATATCTGCACATTTCTAAAGGTTCCCAGGTGGACAGTTCTCCTCCATGTCAGCGTAAGTCCAGTTTTTCAATCTTTGGGCTAGATGCAGTTGTTTTTAACAGGATAGTACACCTTAAGGATGTATTTATCCATTACAGCATTTAATAAGTTGATTTTAATTGCTATTTGTTTGTTTCTAACACCCTCTAGACCATAAACTGTGAGATCAGGGACTGTGTCTATTTAGTTCTTCTTTGTCTCCTTAACCTGACACATAGTCAAAATGTCAGTCCCTCAGTCATGTCTAACTGTTTGGGACCCCATGGACTGTAGCCTGCCAGGCTCCTCTCCAGGGATTCTCCAGACAAGAATATTGGAGTGGGTAGCCATTTCCTTTTCCAGGGGATCTTCCCGACTCAGGGATCAAACCCACATCTCCTGTCTCCAGCACTGTAGGATTCTTTACTGTCTGAGCCACCGGGGACACATAGAAAGAGGTAAATTAATTATAGGTTGAATCACTTTGGAGAGTGGTTATGAAGCCCCCCACAGTAACTGCCACTTACCTGTGAGATCCAGCGTTCTGTCCACAAAGACCACTGATGCCCTGCCTGTGGCAGTCTTCCTCCTGTTCTTGGCAGGAGCAAAATTGGCCAGATCTGCAGCGATGATCCGACTGAGGGAACCTACAGCAAAGCACTCCTCTCGTACACCTAAATGCTCACACAGGGAACTGAGCCCTGACACCAGGCACCTAATCTGCAGCAGCAGCTCAGGGGTCAGGGCAGTGGCATCCACCTCAGCCAGGCTTCCCAGCCTCCTTCTGTCAGGTCGGGCACTGTTGAGAATATGCACATCCCGGGGTAACAGTGGGAAAAGGGAAGCAAAAGCTGGAGTCAGGGCAAGGTGGGGAGCCACAGGGGCGAGTAACAATGGTATGTGCAGCACCTCAGCTGTGTAGTTCATGTTGCCCATCCACTCACACAGCTTCTCCTCCAGTTGCTCGAACACTGGCTGCTGCCCTTCCAACTCTGCTGCTGCCGCCGCCGGCACATGATTAGCCGTAAGATGGACTGCGTGGTTCACAGCCGTGACCACCACACAGTACTGGAAGTGACTTCGGCAGATGATGTCCCGCAGGGTCTCCACGATCCGGCCTTTCAGCAGGGAGCTCAACACAAACACTGCCTTGGGCTGCTCGGCTCCGCCACCAACTGCGGCGGGCTCGAACTCGCGCAGGTAACACGCAGGGCTCCCCACCGCCTCCAGCAGCCTCGAGGACCCGCAGCCCCAGTGCAGGCTCTCCGCGCAGGCGGCGTCCAGGTAGACCACGGCCCGTTTCGCTTTGGCCAGCACCTGCTCCCAGGCTTGCTGGGTAAAGGACAGCACGCCTGGAGTGTTCATTTTTGGGAATTCGCTGACTTGGGGCACGGAGTGCAGGAACTTCTCGCAGAACTCACAGCTTCCGGGAATTAGGCTTCAAGAGACATTGACAGTCAACACAGTACACGTGGGGCGGCCTCTGACTTGTCCCGTGTGGCGCAAGGTAATGACGCCACGGAGCGTGATTGGCTAGTCAGGAAATCCGTCGCGGAAGAATTGTTTACGGCTGAGACAAAATGGGCGGGGCTCCGAGCCTCCAGGGTACCACCGTAGGTTTGTGGAAGTGGGAAGGCGCTGAAGAAATAGCTGAGGAATTTTGTCCTCCTCTCCCTCTCTGCTCAGATTATCCTTCGCTGCTCCTTGAGAAATCTGAGGAGTGATAAAACCTAATTTGAAATATGATGTTTTTCATGGATCTGAACACATGTCTTTAAACGTACTGCCACTTTGCCCAAATTAAGAGCGGCCAGAGATTAAAAACAACCAACTACTGTGAGGTTTTGTTGTTTATAGATTACTATCCCATGCATTTGATACAAACCTGTAATACACATACCAGTTTCGCTTTCACTTTCTCTATCTTCCTTCCCGCCTCTCATTGACACTAAATCTTGACCTGCTTCAAAATTCGAGAATCCAGTCCTTTCTCCTCATCCATCTTTTTTCTCAGTGCCTTAATCCACCGTCGTCACTCAACTGGACAATAGCAGTGACCACCCCTCTTTTAGGGCTTCCCTGGTGGCTTAGAGGGTAAAGCATCTGCTTCCGATGCAGGAGACCCAGGTTCAATCCCTGGGTCAGGAAGATGCCCTGGAGAAGGAAATAGCACCCCACTCCAGTACTCTTGCCTGGTAAGCTACAGTCCATGGGGTCACAAAGAGTCGGACACGACCGAGTGAGGACACCTTACCCCTCTCTTGTCGTTTCCCAGTTTCCCACCTCTTCACCCTTTGATTCACTTTTTTTCCTAGTAAACTAAGCTTGTTCAGCCAATTTTCTGTTTAAAACCTCTCCTAGCCCAATTGCCTTCAGATCCAGCCAACGCATTATAATGGCACCAAAAACCTTCACAATTTTTCAGTTTCTCTCCAGCCATTTCTAGCTTAGAACGTTAAATGCCTGCACAATGAAGTCAACAGATTGAGCCCGGATTGCATCATAGGTTCAGTTTGTTCAATCACTATTTATTAAGCACTTATTGTGATCACTGAGCTAGGCTCCAAAACAGTAGTTAATGAGATATATTACATGATCTATGAAAAATATACACCTCTGCTAAGTACTTGCCATATCATGGAGTAAATTTTAACATACTTGTTTTCCTTAAGGTATCTGTTCTACTAGATGGGGCACTAGAAGCTTGGCTTCCCCAGCACTAGAAAATAACTAAATAAATGTTGAATAAATGTTTGTTGAATTCATATCATTATAATAAATAATATATTCATCCAAATTTTAATGCATATGTACAATATTCCATACATTGTGTTGGGCACTGAAGATATACATGGAAGTGATCCATAGCCTTGCCTTCAAAATAACCTGAAGTAAAAGGACTCACACTGTTTTGGCTAAAGTTTTACTTTTCGTTTTAGGTGCAAAGGATTCATTAACAAAAGAAACCACTTATTAAACATGAAATAAACAATTTTTAATATTTCAGAGTTAATATTTAACTTAATTTCAATATACAATCATTAAAAGAAAAGAAATAGAAACAATAGAGAGAGTAATGGCATAAACATCACCGAGTTGGGTCAAAACCTACATCCCGACTTGAACAGCACTGGGAAGTCCTGAGTAACAGCAATCTGGAGTCCCACTGGGGCAAAGGGTCCTGGGCAGTGCGTCCACTCCATGGGTGAGACTTCAGATTGCAGTTTGCGAGGTGGAGGCAGGCTCCCATTTATAATCCCAGGCTGTAAACTAATATCATCATCAGTTGCGGGCGCTAGTTAAGCCCCCAGGGGCTCAAGAAATTCTAAGACCCACTTCCTTTCTTATCTAAGGTACTGCTTGACTTGCTGGTAACAGTTGGTGTGTTGCAGGCAGGCTCATAGTCCAGGCAGGGTGCAGGCAGGTTGAAAGTTGGTCAGAGGCCTGTTGTCCTACTTTCTGAAGCCTGAACAAGACTTTTAATTTCCCTAACACACACAAGTAAAGCAAGCAAATGAAATAAAACATTACAGAAGCAATTTTTTTAAAACCTTGAGCTATAAAGTGGGAAAAATAAATTCTAAGCAAAGGAAAAAGGGAAGTAGTCAGAAGTTTCATATAGGACATAAGTTTTTATTTGTCTTCAAAGAAAACCAGGTGTTAACCAGGTGTACAAGATGAGGAAGGGCATTCCTGGCAGCCCAAGCAAAGAGTGAAGCATAAACAAAGGTACAGAATTATGAAACCTTACAATATGTTCTTTGGAGCTACAAATGGTTTACTGTGGCTTGAGAGTCTTCTTTAAAGAGAGGCCCATGAAGAAATAGGAGCTAGGATATAGAAAAGAATGGACTATATTAGAGTAAGTCTTATTTCCTTATTCTAAATAGTAGCAGCCAATGGGGAGCTATTAAAGTACAATCTCTTGGTAACCCTATGCTGGAAGTTTGGTTCCAGTACAGCCCCTGCCCTGACATCTTACAAATAATAAAATACCATATGCTCATCTGTTATATAAAATGCTGTAATATTTGCATACAGCCTGTGCACTGTGCACTTTAAATCAGGTTTAGGTTACTTGAAATGTCTAATACAAGGTAAGTGCTATGTAAATGTTTGTGAATATGATGTACAAGCTAAGTAAATAGCTGCTGGTATACAGCAAATACAGGTTTTGCTTTTTGAAACTTTCTGATTTTCTTTTCAAATATTTTCTATCCAAAGTTGGTTGAGTCCATGGATGTGGAACCCACCAATATGGAGGATCTCAATGTATTTTTAGGAGCAGAAACATTTATTCAGATATTCAGTTTAGGGGAAAAATATTCTAAATGGAAAATAGTTTGAACGGAGTAAGATTTAGGGCAGGAAGTGCAGCTAGAAAAAAGTAACAGCAATACCTATGGAAAACAGCACATAAGAATAGTACTAATAAAGAGAGTAGATAGCCTGGGATTTATGAAAAGATGTTAAGAAGATAGAGACACAATTCAGGTAACTAGATTGACAAAGGCAGAGGCAGAGGGAAAACCACAGATTAATGGCCAGCTTTCTATTTGGGAGACTAGTAAGTGGCAGTAACTGAGATGTGGAAAAGCAGATTGGAGAATAAATATACTGAATTTGATTGGGACATGTTTTTGTTTCTGTTTTTTTAACTGTGGGAAAATATATGAAATTTACCGTCTTAACCATTTTTAAGTGCACAGTTCAGTATTTTCACAGTTTTCCAATCAATATTCAGAACGTTTTTGTCTGCTGAAACTGAAACTCTATTAACAATTCTCTAGTCCCCCCAACCCCAGCAACCACCATTCTACTTTCTGTTTCTATGAGTTGACTATTCTAGGTCCCTTATATAAGTTGAATTATATAATATTTATCTTTTTGTGACTGACTTATTTCACTTGGTAATATCCTTAAAGTTTCTCCATGTTATAACATGTGCAAGAATTTCCTTTTTTTTTTAAGGCTGAATAATATCCCCCTGTCTTTTCATACTGTTCATACAAATAGATGGGGAAACAATGGAAACAATGAGAGACTTTATTTTCTTGGGTTCCAAAATCACTGCAGATGGTGACTGCAACCATGAAATTAAGAGATGCTTGCTCCTTGGAAGAAAAGCTATGACCAACCTAGATTGCATATTAAAAAGCAGAGACACTGCTATGCCAACAAAGGTCCATCTAGTCAAAGCTATGGTTTTTTCAGTAGTCATGTATGAATGTGAGAGTTGGACTATAAAGAAAGCTGAGTGCCAAAGAACTGATGCTTTTGAACTGGGGTGTTGGAGAAGACTCTTGAGAGTCCCTTGGACTGCAAGGAGATCAAACCTGTCAATCCTAAAGGAAATCAGTCCTGAATATTCATTGGAAGGACTGTTGTTGAAGCTGAAACTCCAATACTTTGGCCACCTGATGCGGAGAACTGACTCATTGGCAAAGACCCTGATGCTGGGAAAGATTGAAGGTAGGAGGGGAAGGGGACAACAGAGGATGAGATAGTTGGATGGCCTCACTGACTTCATGGACAAGAGTTTGATCTGGGAGTTGGTGACAGACGGGAAAGCCTGATGTGCTGCAGTCCATGAGGTCACAAAGAGTCGGACACGACTGAGCAACTGAGCTGACTGAACAGCCCTCTGCATACACCATTGTGTATACTGTATTTTGTTCATTCATTCATCTCAATAGACATGTGGATTGCTTTCATGTTTTGGCATTTGTGAATAATCCTACTAGGAACGTGGGTTTACAAATATTTCTTTAAAATTCTGCCTTCCATTCTTGTGGATATATACCCAGAAGTAGAATTGCTGAATCATACAATAATTCCCTCTTTACCTTTTTCAAGGACCCTCTGTTTCCACAGCTGCTGGATAACATTTTACATCCCCACCAAAAGTGTAAAAACATTCTAATTTCTCCACATTCCTGCTAACACTTGTTATTTCTGTTATTGTTATTGTTTTGATAATAGCCTTTCTATTGGGTATAGGGGCTTGTTGTTTTAAAAGTACCATGGGACATCCAGGTGGAAACATGTATCATGGTAAACAGTTGGATTATGATTATGGATTGCAGGAGAGACGTCTAGTAACTTGGGAGTCATTAGCAAATGGATGTGCTTGAGATTTCTTGTGCATAAAGAAGACCAAAGACAATGAGGGTGATGGACAGATCTCTGAGCAACATTTCTGGATCTGCAGATGAAGGGAAGCCACTGAGGGAATAATTTTGATGTTATAATTTTGATAAAGGCATAATTTTATATAACATCTTCAAGCTACCTATCTTTCAAGTCTCCCCAGGTAGGAGACAAAGATACCTTTAACCAAGGAAGTATATCCAGGCAAAAACTCAGTTTGCAAGCATGAAAGGAAGAGGTATTTTAAAGAGTAGTTATTAGTGATTTATGGGCTTCTCTGCTTGTGAAAATCTTTATTTTCAAAGCTTAGCTCAAATGCTACCTCAACCACGAAGGTGATTCTGATACATTGATTATTATTTGTCAGTTCTTCAGTTTAACTAATGCCTTGAAAGAAAAGCTCATTTCAGGCAGCTGAAAGGAGAAAGAGGCTCCTCAGCAAATGGCAATTGGCCTCTCATGAAACTATCAAAGTTTGTTACAGACTTACTGAATGGTAAATAGATAGACAGGACTGTGAGTGATCGCCTTATGAAACTCGCAAGCAGAATGTAAAATCTTTAGTTCATTAGTGTCAGCAGAGGCTAAGATCGCCTTAGTACTAGGCACAACACCAGGAATTAGAATGACACATAAGAAGATGCCCTTTTGGAGAGAGGACACGGTGAAGAATCTTAGGAAAACAGAGATGTAGTTAAATAATCACTATACGATGTGATAGACACATGCCACGGAATTGGCCCAGTGTACAGAAAGGAGTGTTTAGCTCTGCACTAGCTACTCCAGAATAACTCTAACCTCATCTGTATATCTTCATCCTCCCTCCCTCTCTCCACTCCAGCTATATTTTGGGTTCCTTGAATGCCCCAAGTATGCTTCTGCCTCAGGGTCTTTGCACATGCTATTCTCTCCATCTGATAAGGCTTCTCCCAGAAATTCACAAGAGTTTACTTCTTTCCATTCAGGTTTCTACTCTTCTGCAACCTCATTACAGTGGCCTTTCCTGACCACATAAGATTACATCCTATCCGTCTTCATCATTTTTCTCTGGATCCCCCTTTCCTGCTTATTCTATCATCCTTATCACCATTTGACATACTGTACATTTACACGTTTATTATCTGTCTTTCTCATTAGAATGAAAATTTCATGAGAGGAAGGACTTTGTTTTACTCACTGCTGAATTTACATAGTTTAGAAGTGTCTTTGGAACTTGGTAGGCCCTCCATATTTATAGGATAAAGAAATGGGGTTCAGGAAAGATTTTAAAAGTTGATTGTATCTCAACAGACTTCAGAAATATACAAAGGATTATCCTCTACAGATAATGGAGACTGAAAATAGCAATAGAGGAACATCTAATGGTGCACGCAAGCATGCTAAATCTTCAGTGGGGTCTAACACTTCACAGCCTTACTCAGTAGCCTACCAAGTTCATCTGTTCATGAGATTCTCTAGGCAAGAATACTGGAGTGAGTTGCCATGCCCTCTTCCAGGGGATCTTCCCTACCCAGTAATGGAACCTGTATCTCTTTACTGCTGAGCCTGTGGAAAAGCCCAATATTTAACGGTAATGAGGATAAAAGCCACATGACTTAAATAACATAAGATGCTGTGGCATTGGTGGTATAAAAACATTTTATGCGTCTATTAAGACCCACTTTTCCCTTGTAGGAGAGTTAATTTTTTACCACCCTTCTGACTTTCTCAAAAAAGAGAGATGTTCAAGCTGGTTTTAGAAAAGGCAGAGGAACCAGAGATCAAATTGCCAACATCCGCTGGATCATGGAAAAAGCAAGAAAGTTCCAGGAAAACATCTATTTCTGCTTTATTGACTATGCCAAAGCCTTTGACTGTGTGGATCACAATCAGCTGTGAAAAATTCGGAAAGAGATGGGAATACCAGACCTCCTGACCTGCCTCTTGAGAAACCTATATGCAGCTCAGGAAGCAACAGTCAGAACTGGACATGGAACAACAGACTGGTTCCAAATAGGAAAAGGAGTATGTCAAGGCTATATATTGTCATCCTGCTTATTTAACTTCTATGCAGAGTAGATCATAAGAAACGCTGGGCTGGAAGAAGCACCAGCTGGAATCAAGATTGCTGGGAGAAATATCAATAACCTCAGATACACAGATGACACCACCCTTATGGCAGAAAGTGAAGAGGAACTGAGAAGCCTGTTAATGAAGGTGAAAGAGGAGAATGAAAAAGTTGGCTTAAAGCTCAACATTCAGAAAATGAAGATCATGGCATCTGGTCCCATCACTTCATGGGAAATAGATGGGGAAACAGTGGAAACAGTGTCAGACTTTATTTTCTGGGACTCCCAAATCACTGCAGATGGTGATTGCAGCCATAAAATTAAAAGACGCTTACTTCTTGGAAGGAAAGTTATGACCAACCTAGATAGCATCTTCAAAAGCAGAGAAATTAGTTTGCCAACAAAGGTCCGTCTAGTCAAGGCTATGGTTTTTCCAGTGGTCATGTATGGATGTGAGAGTTGGACTGTGAAGGAAGCTGAGTGCCCAAGAATTGCTGCTTTTGAACTGTGGTGTTGGAGAAGACTTGAGAGTTCCTTGGACTGCAAGGAGATCCAACCACTCCATTCTAAAGATCAGTCCTGGGTGTTCTTCGGAAGGAATGATGCTAAAGCTGAAACTCCAGTACTTTGGCCACCTCATGCGAAGAGTTGACTCACTGGAAAAGACTCTGATGCTGGGAGGGATTGGGGGCAGGAGGAGAAGGGGACGACAGAGGATGAGATGGCTGGATGGCATCACCCACTTGATGGACATGAATTTGAGTGAACTCTGGGAGTTGGTGATGGACAGGGAAGCCTGGTGTGCTGCAATTCATGGGGTGGCAAAGAGTTGGACATGACTGGGCAACTGAACTGAACTGAGGTTGGTCGTAACTTTCCTTCCAAGGAACAAGCATCTTTTAATTTTATGGCTGCAATCACCATCCGTAGTGATTTTGGAGCCACCAAAAATAAAGTCGGCCACTGTTTCCACATCTATTTGCCATGAAGTGATGGGACCGGATGCCATGATCTTAGTTTTCTGAATGTTGAAATGTTTCTGAATGTTGTACACTTTAAGGCTCATTAATCTCAGGTTCTTCCACAACGATATACTTGAAGCAACTATGTATAAATTTTCATAATGCTGCACGTGAAACAGAAAAACAAGACCTACTTCTGAAAAGGAGGGTAGTGGATGAGTTCTTTTTGACAAGGAAAACGCATACTTGATTTTTTGGTTTGACTTTTGTTTGCTGTTAAAACTAATTTTTCAAGAACGTGAGCATGAGTTAGATTTCTTCTGTGATGAGATACAGGGACCGATAGGGTAACGATTTTATATCACTTCTGATACAAGTGAAAAATGAAACGCTTTTCAGAAGATTTAGAAAACCAGAACAGGTAGAGAAGAGAATGCAGGCATCAAAGCCAGAAAGTAAGAATGGTGTTCTCTCCAGCAGTAGAAACACAAGCTATCAGAGTCCACATAGGGGGAGGGGAATTCTAGGCAACGTAGAACGTCAGGAGATAAAGCCACGCTAAAACGCCGGCGGGATCCCATGGCGGGGCGGGGCCCGCCACGACGCGCATGCGCACCAAGACTCAGGTGGCCGCCGCCGCGGAAGTGAAGCCACCTAGAAACGCCGCGCCGCTTTGGTGCTGCTGCGCGTGCGCGGGCGGAGGGCGCCGGAGTCGTCTGCTTTGCCGCCTCCGCGGCTGTCTGCCCTGGATTTCAGTCTCGTGCTTCCTTCGTCCGCTCGCCGGCGGGTTCGCGCCCCTCTCGAGCCCCTGGTCAGCGAGGCAGGGGAAGGGGTTGGAGGGGGCTGTTGATCACTGCGCTTAAGTTGTGCTCGGAGCGGCCATGTCGGCCGGCGAGGTCGAGCGCCTAGTGTCGGAGCTGAGCGGCGGGACCGGAGGGGATGAGGAGGAAGAGTGGCTCTATGGCGGTACGGAACTTCCTGTCCCTTCTCTCTCTCCCGGGTTCTCTCAGGCTTCCCCTCCCGACCCGCAAACTGCCGGCGTCCCGGGCCCCTCACGCCGCCGCCTGCGGCCTTCCGTGCGGAGCTTCCTCCGGCCTGCCTTAGGCCGAGCGCGGCGTGCGCGTTCCCCGCCCCCTCCGCCTCCTTCCGCCCAGCCCACGCCCCCAACGCGCAACGACCCAGCGGCTGCGGCGCCGGGCCGGGCCGGGGGCGCGGGGTCGGAACCCAGCCTCGCCCTCCTCCGCGCCCGCCGTTCTCGGCCGCCTCGCCTCGGCACTCTTTCACTTGTTTCTTGTATCGATTCTGAGCTTTGTTGGCGTGTTTCTTGTTGCCCTTTGACTGTAGGATGCCCTTCTTGTCCCACAAACAGTCATTCTGTAATAATAGCTAAATAAAGTTGATGCTGTAAAACTAACGTCTTGTTTCTTGATGGTCAGTTTGTGTGGAATGCACCTGCAAGGGTACCTCCTTGTCTGAAAGTCGTGCTTTAAAAATAATTAATTAAAAAGAGTGAGAGAAAGAGATGGAATACATTATGGCCCATAAAGAAAACCCCGAATGTCTCCTGTATTAAGGTGAAATTTTTCTTTTTTAAGAGACTGCGCTTTAACCCACATAGAAGTACCTCATGTCCCTTAGGCTTATGGTTTTCAGTATCATCTCGTGTATCTATCTTTTTCACAAAATGAATTTACTGCATCTTTTGCTTACCCGTTGAAAGAGAGTTGTTTGACGTTTGTTTTTTAACTTCCATGAAGTCACAGTCCCTTTTTGTCTGTTCGTGCTAAGTTTGAAAGTTAATGTTTGTTTCATGCCTAAAGGGCATCTTCTCGATTGTGTTTAGAGTAGTCCAGTAAGAATGCATGTTTGGGCACCTTGCTGCTCCTTGATGTGACTTTGACAAATGTTGATTCTGGTAAACTTGTAAAATACATTACCTTTGGTGCAAGATTTAGCATTAGTTAGTACTGTTTGAAATGTAACTGTGTAGGGTTTCTTTTACAAAGACCTAGAAATCTTTACTTAAAAGTTGATTTTTTTAAAGTTTATTTTTCATTAGAAACAGTATCTTGTTAAGTCATTGTAAGGTGATCTAACTTTGGATGTGCTTATAGGCCCATGGGACGTGCATGTGCACACTGATTTGGCAAAGGACCTAGGTTAGTGCTTGTGATGATCACTTCAGATTTTCATAATAATGGTTTCTTTAAGAGTGATTTGTTTGTTAATTTTATTTATGTGTGTATGTATTTTTTTTGGTAGATGAAAATGAAGTTGAAAGGCCAGAAGAAGAAAATGCCAGGTTAGTGAAATTTCTTGTTGATACTCAACAAAGATTGTGTGGTACAGTGGTCCTGTCAACAGACTGTCAACATTATTTGGTTATAATCATTGCTTGAATGAGATTGGAAGACACTTGAGTCCTTTATAGTTTATTACTATTGCAGGATGTACTCTTAAACCAATTCTGTTTGCTAATAGCCTAGGGGACAAACAGGTTTTGAGGTAAGGATGTGAATATTTTTCATATTAAATAACTTCATAACCTTAAGTGAGCTCAGTAGTGGAGTATACGGTATAACCATTACACTACTAAGGAAAAAAGGTTTAAATTTTTTAAAAATAAAGAGTTATTTGGGTAACTACAACTTAAGTGTTTCAAATGTAAAATTAAGTGTGGAATGAATGAATTTCTTATAAGATTGGAAGTGTTTGTTAGATTAATTAGAAAGGTGTGAGTGTCATTTATCGAACATATTAGCTAGAAACTTATCCTAAATTCGGAATAGCTCATTGATACAAGTACATGGATACACGCTGACATTACTCTGACCGGATTCCTTAGTGTCTTATAATGGGGGAGGCATGATTGCAAAAATGACTTTTAAAGAATATTTGGGTTTAAAAAGAGGAGGAAATGCCACCTCACACCCACTGCTGCTGCTGCTAAGTCGCTTCAGTCGTGTCTGACTCTGTGCGACCCCATAGACAGCAGCCCACCAGGCTCCCCTGTCCCTGGGATTCTCCAGGCAAGAACACTGGAGTGGGTTGCCATTTCCTTCTTCCAATGCATGAAAGTGAAAAGTCAAAGTGAAGTCGCTCAGTCGTGTCTGACTCTAGGATGGTTGTAATCAAGACAGGTAGTAACAGGTGCTCCTGAAAATACAGAGAAATTGTAACTCTGATGGTGGAATTGTAAAATGGTGCAACTACTATGGAAAACTGTCTAATGGTTTCTCTAAAGGTTAAAATGTAGAGCTGCCATATATACATGATCCAGGAATTCTACTCCTAGATACATTCTTTAGAGAAATTAAAACACATCACAAAAAGTTTTATGTGAATGTTCATAGCAGCATTATTCATAATAGCCATTAAATGATGAATGAACAGATTTAGAAAAGTGATATATTCATAAGTTGAAATACTGTTTGACAGTGAAGAGAAACGAAGTACTGATATGTTAGAACACAGGTGAACCTTGAAAACATTATGCTTAGTGAAAGAAGCCAGGCACAAAGGACTATGTATTGCGTTTCTAATTATATTAAGTGTACACAATAGGTAAATCCAAAGATACAGAAAGTAGTTAGTAGTTACTGGGGTAGGAAAAATGGAGACCAACTACATATCTGTAAGATTTCTTTTGGGGATGATGGAAATGTACTATAATTAGATAGATACAGTATTCTGTCTTCATACTTAATCTTCTGGTTGTATGCTTCAAATGAGTAGATTATATGGAATATGAATTGTATCTCTGCTGCTGTTTTTTAAAAAGTGGATGAAGGGAAGAAGTGAAAAATGGAAACAGCTTAGGGGGTGTTGAGCTTATTCTTCGCTTAAAAATATCCCTATTTTGGATGTGTGTGTTTTTTTTTTAATTAACTCAGTACTGTACCATCTGAAATCTTGTTATTTAATTTTGAAATGGATATATCCAAATCAGTTCCTAACCCTGATCTCAATTAATCACAAAGTTAGGATTTGTGTAGTATATAGTGATGAAAAGAATATTACTTCCTGTCCTTTTTTTCAGTTGGTTCAGAAATTAATGATAATAACACGATTTTGTAAACTAATTTTTATTTTATTTTGTTATTATGAGTTCTTGGCTATAGTTCTTGAAGCTTATTTTCTGATTTCTTACTTCCTCAGTACACAGCCTGATTAAATTGATTGGAGAGGCAGCCCTCTCTCTTGTCACTGTCAAAATGTCTCCATGTTCCTTATTAGCACTTTATTTGGAAAGCTGTTTATTTCATCCAAAGGAAAAGATCTATCTTTAAAATTTTATTTTTCTAGAAAAAGCTTATAATTTTACCACATTTCTAGCATTTTAATGGTGATAGAGAATAAAAACTTAAGTCTGTTGGGCACGAGCGCCCTGCCAAACAAACCTGTGTTGTGGTATTCAGAGTGGTACATATTACATTGCCCTAAATGAGCTGAGCTCTTGCTATTAGTTTTCCCCAGATTCTTGTGACTAAAAAAGTGACTAACCCATCCTTGAAATTGTCATTAATAACCATTGCATTGTGCTATCTCTAATTGTCATGTTTCACTGATCCAAGTTTTGGTTAAATATACTGTTTTGTGACATAAAAGAACAAGCCCAGCTGGTTTCTGAGAAATGTACTGAATAATCATAGTTGCATATTTTTTTCCTTGGGCTAGTGTAGAACAATGAAAATTTAACAGATAAATTTTCAGGTTTTACCCTTCATTTTGCTTTATTTGGAAATTGTATTATGGAAAAAAAAAACGCTCTAGGGATTAAATTGATTCCTATAGAAACTGACAAAAAGTGAAGTTTAGAAGAGATTGGCAGGAATTCAGTGAAAAGAGCTTTGAACTGTATCAACATCTGGACATTTTTCCTAGAAATGCTTTACCTACATAATTGTGAGTTGCCTTGTAGTTGAGTTTATCTATAAAATGAGGTTAATGGTTAATGTCCACTATAAAAATTATAATTGTAAGAACCAATTGCACTATAGTACTGAAAATCTGACACCATGGATAATGGCCATATGCTGAGTCTCGTGAGAATAAGAATATTTATTATTATATAGCAATTTTGTTATAACAGGGCAAATTCAAATTAATAACTAGCCTTAAAAAAGTATTTTTGTCATGTGTGAAAATTAGATCTGGAGCTCCTTACTGCCAAACTGGAAGACAATCTTAAGTGAAAATTAACTGTTTTAAAATCTTAAAATTTGTTTCTTATTTCACAAAGGACATATATCCAATAAGATGAAACTATAAAATTAGGAAGAAAAGAGGAAACTGTTACATAGATTAAGTATGATGCATATTTTAAAAATGTAAGAAACTCAAATTGTATCCCATCATCAAACTGCAAATTTGGCATCATTAACAAACTGGGTGCAATTCCATTTTACTTCCAGTGTTGAATGTACATGTTTTGTATAGGCATTAGGAATAGCAGAGTAAGACAGGCAGTTTTTACCATCTTCTTATCCAATGGAGACAGTAATTTCAAGAAACTATCAGACATAGCTTAAAAACACTGTAATGCTCCATCCTTACTTCAGAAAAGTAATACACAGCGTGTGCTTGTTTTTTGTTGCTTATAGTGCGAATCCTCCATCTGGAATTGAAGACGAAACTCCTGAAAATGGCGTACCTAAACCGGTAACACAAGGCTTTGAGATCTGGTTACTTCTCTGTTCAAAATCTTTATCGGTAGTTTCCCGTTCCCATAGGAAAAAAACCCAAAATTTAGAATTACTTGCAGTATTTTGCATGAGAATTAGTGGGAGGAAACGCTAGATGAAATGGAACATTTACAAAGGTTTAATGTTTATTGCTTTAATAAAAGAGCAGTTTATTATTAATAATAATAGAGAACCTAGTTTTTTTCAAACCAAACATTGCATCTTGCAACCCAAGTTTGTCAGTTTCTTTAGCGGATATATCTATATTTTATTTATATATATTTATATATATATATGTGTGTGTGACAGTCTGACCTCATGCCTGTTAAAAGTGACACTTTGCAGGTGACAAATCGTTGGTCTTAGGAATGTTTTAACATGTTTTAATCCTATAAAAACAAAATTGTATTCTGTAAGCTCGAACTTATATACAAAAAAGTATTTAGCCTATGAGTTCTATTTTTTAATTTTACTCTTATGTGACTAAGCACAAAACAGCCTTTTAGAGCCAAAATAAAACCTTTGTGTATGGCCCAACTTTTACTCATGGAATTGAAGTATTCCCTCAGTCATTTGCATGCAGGGCCTCTACTGTGTGTAAATGATTGTCAGGAGTAAGTGAACTGTTTTTTAACTGTTTGGTGATTTTAACCATGACTCTGTGACCCTTAAAAATTGTTTTCCTTTTACCTTCATGTTCTTTCTGTTAAGAATTCCTCAAATTTTTTTAAGTTGATATTTTAGTATGTTGCCTTAGATCTTATTTTTAAGAGGAGCAGTTCTTAATAGGAAAAATACATACGGTGTTATTTACAAAAAGACGATGATGAAAAAAAGTTTTACTTAACATCATTATCCTTTGGTCATGTAAAACATCAAAGTTGTAAATGAGTTGAAATAGGCAGCGACACTATAACTTTTTCCTTTAAAAGGAGCTCAAAAAATGCAAAATGGTTACCTTTTCAGTTACACATCTCAGATCAAATGTTGAAACGGATTAATGAGTGCATTTTGTGGTGGTTCTTTTTTGGTGTAGAAAGTGACTGAGACTGAAGATGATAGTGATAGCGACAGTGATGATGATGAGGACGATGTTCACGTCACTATAGGAGACATTAAAACGGGAGCACCACAGTATGGGTGAGTTATATGTAACAGTTGTATGTGCTTAAATCAAAGGCAGTGTGCCTGTATCAGACAATTAGTGATTGATTCCATTGTTTTTCCATCTGACCATGATATGAATTCTTACTAAAGTTTCATCTGATAAATTGCTAAGATAGTAGGTACAAGTTCTTGTCACAAGGAAAAAAAATATTTGTAACTTTCTGTGGTGATGGATGTTAACTTACTGTAATCATTTTGACAATTTATATGTATGTCAAATCATTCTGTTGTAAACCTGAAGTTAATACAGTATTATATGTTAGTTGCAGGGCTTCCCGGGTGGCACTAGTGGTAAAGAACCCGCCTGCCAGTGCAGGAGACATAAGAGACACGGGTTTGATCTCTGGGTCGGGAAGAGCCCCTGGAGGAGGGCAGGGGAACCCACTCAAGTATTCTTGCATGGAGAATCCCATGGAAAGAGGAGCCTGGAGGGCTGTGGTCCATAGGGTCACAAAGAGTCAAGACACAACTGAAGCGACTTGGCATGCATGCGTGCATCTAGTTACATCTCATGATGTAAAGGGATTTCAGAATTAAATTTTTTTTCTTAAATATAAAGTTAGGTAAACCTGTGTGGAAGTAGCAGTTTTTTATTCTTGAAATTGAAGTGTTTTTACAAATTAATTGAGTGCCACAGATTCTTTAATTAGAAAACCTTAAATTGTTGTTTGCATCTATATTGTTTTTAACATTTTATTACTTTTCCAGACCTGAGTTTAGGTTTTTTTGTTCAGTAAAAACAATAACCAAAGTACTTCTTTTTGCTTTTTATAGTATTATTTTTCAAGTGGTTAATAATCCTGAGGGCTGTTTATGCCAATATGTTGTCTCAGGGTTTATAGTCTGTAAAGCTGGATCAAGTGAATGGACTGCTGAGGAATAAAGTACAGATTGTGATTTTGTTGTGGTGGTAGAATAAGAGTTGACATTGTTTCTCTGCTTTTCAATTTGGATGTATACTGTGGTACTAGTACATTGGAAACAAGCTTTTCATTAATTGCACAGTCTTACCTGAAATGGAACAATATATACAGAAATACTTTTGAATATTTTATCTAGTAGGGAAATTTTTTGAAGTTATTTCAGGAAGCTTAAAGGTAATTCAGTTGTCATAATCAGTTTTGCATTATAATAATGACTGCTTGTGGAATTTTAAGACCCTAGCAACTTTTTGGGGGGGGGGCAGGATTTAAATGATTCATGTTAGGGTAATGCTGATGTTCTCCTCATCCCCACTTAAAGTAAATTATTAGTGTTGAGCTTGTGAGGTTAGTAAGCCCTTATGGTAATAGGCCTTTGTCATCTGGGCTTCCCTGGTGGCTCAAATAGTAAAGAATCTACCTACCGTGCAGGAGACGACCCGGGTTCACTCCCTGGGTTGGGAACATCCCCTGGAGAAAGGAATGTCTACCCCCTCCAGTATTCTTGACTGGAGAATCCCATAGACAGGAGGAACTACAGTCCTGCTGGCAGGCTGCAGTCCATGGGGTCACAAAGAGTTGGACACAATTGAGTGACTAACACTTTGACTTTGTTTTTCATTTGCACTACGCAGAAGGAACACTTCAAAATAATACCATAGTATTCATTGCATTTTTAGTAAATATTATCCTCTAAAATTATTTGTATTTGCAAGTATAGAAGAATTAAAGGAAATGGTGATTATTTTTTACTAATATGACCAATTTTGTGATAAGACTTTCATACAAATATCAAATACACATAGACTCCCATAGTACTTTTATCTGAACTTTATTTCTTATAGCAGTTTCATGGATTGTAATTATGTTTGCACTTTTAACACAGACTCTGAAATCTTTGAGTAGAAACCATGGTTTATGAATTTTCCTATTTCTTACATTGTCCTACATATGGTGTTTAGTAGATGTTTATTTAGTAAATAGACTGCATGTTAAAAAACACAGTTGTCTTTGAACGTTTTTCTTCCCTCAACATTTGACCATGAAAATTTTCAAACATTCAAAGAAGTTTAAGGAATTGATGTGGACACCCGTTTACTCATCAGCTGGATTATATAATTTATGTTTTGCTGTGTTTGCTGTATCACCTGTCTATCTACTACCTACCTCCATGCCTCCACCCACTCAACAGTCCATCTTTTCTTTTGTATTTTTTTAATGCATTTCAAACTAAGTTACAGATCTTTCTGGAGAGTATAAAGCTTTTTTAACCTTGCTATCTCAAGATATAGCCATTGAAAACTGAAAGAAAGCCAAGGAGAAAATTTGATGAATACTTACTTTGTGCAGTGTTTTCAGAAGCAAATTTAAAGAGCAAATTGTTTTTAAGGAACAATGCTAAATTGGTTTATTTAAGCTGCTAGAAAGTAAAAACTAGAATTGTTGTAGGTAACACAGTTTTTGTCAGAGTTTATTGTATCTATAAGTAAGGTAGGAAGAAAAGCAAATCTTAGGGTAGGAATAATTTACCTTGTATAGAAGAGTGGCTTCTCAGCTATGTCTTTGAAATTCATCTGCTCATTCATTAAATACTTTTTAAAGACAGCTTGTGTGGCATTCTGTTAATTGATGATGGGAATATAAACTATTCTTGTTTATCAAAAGTAGTGAGGAAGACAGACGTGTGAGCAAACACTTTGTAGCTAAGCAGTGTAAGTGCTTAGCCAGAAACATGTACAGTGATTTAAAAGTTTTGAGAGGACGGTTGCTAAAAGTCTGCATGTGTTAAAGAGAAAATTCTAAAGGAGGTAGTATTGGAAGTTATTTCAGTAATTCTTGAGACAGAAGGAAATGGACTGATGGTTTTGGCAGAGGAAGCTACTTAGATGTAGTGGAAGCATGACTTAGAGGAACCAGAATGCTGGAGAATAAGGTAGATGAGAAAGGTTGCTTATTTAAACCACAGAAGAGGAACGTTAGTACATTTTTGCCATGTCATCATGGAACCTTTAAAGGTTATTATAAATAGTCGGTCACATTTGAAATAAAACTAGCAGAAGTAGTTGAGATGTGCTAGACAGAAATTAGTTAATAAATTTGAAGTAATCATCCACATGGGATGATAAAACTAAGCCAGCAGCAGTAATATAGGGATAGATGAAATAACTTGATATATATGAGTAAAGAATAAATGGAAATAATGTGGGTAATGGCTGGTTATAGATGGAAAGGGAGATAAAGGACTCAATGATTTGGAGATTTCTAGATTAGTTCATTGTATACATAGCAGTGTATTACCATATATGGGTAAGGTGGGAGGAGCAGGTTAAAATAAAATTTCTTGGTACGTTTAATTTGAAGTTCCTTTAGACATCCAGGTACATAGGATCTAGCCCCTAGAGAAGCCTGACATCTCATGGTGGCAGGGCAGCTATTGATTGGTGTCACATTTACTTGAATACAGTTTTCCAGACAGCTAAGCTTCTTTACTCACAATGAATGCAAAGGCTTGGTGGCATTAAAAAAGAAAAGTAACATTTTAAAAGGCACTGTGGGGAAGGGAAAGTAGCTGGGTGGGAAGTAAAGAACTTCATGTAATGAACTATGGTAAGCCATAAATACTGTTTTGATTTATCCTTTAGCAGTTCTGTAAGAGGACCATTTGGAGACAGTCCTAGGTTTTTGTGCTTTGACTTTCAAATAGCTGGGACTTTTGTATATCTTATATAGATACCTCAGAGTGCTTTTGCTGTGCTGAACTTGATTGTTGAAATGTAAGTATTAAGAGACAGGAACCATATTTGTCCAGTTCCTCATTCTCTGTCCTTAGCTTAGAACTATATGTGATACATTGTTGGTACTCAAGCATTTGTTGTTGTGTCTGACTCTCTCGACCCCATTGACTCCCCTGTCAGGCTTCCCTGTCCATGGGATTTCCCAAGAAGAGTACTGGAGTGGGTTGCCATTTCTTTCTCTAGGGAATCTTCCTGACCCAGGAATGGAACCCATGGTTCCTGCTGCTCTCCTGCATTGCAGGCGGGTTCTTTACCCCTAAGCCGTGGGCAAAAGCATTTATTAGATGAATTAATTAGTCAATGAGATGATGAAACCTTTCAAGTTGGTAATGATGGTCCTCCTTGATAGTAACAGTTTTGTTTGAGCTACCTTATATTTCTTAAATTTATAGCAGTGGAGCTTTATACAAATATTTGAGTATTTTATTGAATATAGCCTTAGTTTTCTAAGGCAGAATAACGTAGGTGTCACAATTAACACGTTGGAGACAAAAGATGAACATTATTAGGCGGGCAAGAAGCAGTGAGTTTTTGCAAGTCCAGATGAATGAGTAGGAGATGAGGAAGTAAAAACAAGGCATATAAACTATTCTTTCCTTTCCAGCCAAATTTCTGGTTAGTTTGTAACAGTGGAATATTGAATTATTTATAGGTAGGTTTTTAAGATGGAAAATTAATCATACTTTTTAAAAAATTTGTTTTTATCTTTTATTGAGCAAGTGATAGACTTTTAAAATTGAAAACATTTTCTAAAATGTTTTAGTGTCAGTCTATCCAGTTAATATGTGGGTATATAATTTATATGTACATACTGAATATTTTACTGTTTTCATTGCAGCATTTCAGGATAATTTTTATTATTTTGCTTTTAGGAGTTACGGTACAGCACCTGTAAATCTTAACATCAAGACAGGAGGAAGAGTTTATGGAACTACCGGTAAATTTATATTTGTAGTTGCATCAATAGGAAAATCGGGCATATATCAGAATAAGTCAAGAATAGATGTTAGTTATTACAACTCAGTTAAAAAGAACAGTTTTGACCATATATAGTGGGCACTTTCCTGTAAATGGCTAGTTAGTAAATCCTTTAGGCTGTGGGTCACATAGGGTTCCTGTCACGTGTGTGATTTTGTTGTTGTTTGTTCTACAGCTTTTTTAAAAGGTGGAAATCTTTCTTAGATCACAGAATGTATGAAGATAATGATTTAAAAGAGGGAAGTTTCTTGGTACAGGAATCCCTTATTATAAACAAGAAGTCTCTAATCTCTCTGTTTTATCTTATAACTACACCATACACTTGGACCTCACTTTTTATTTGTGGAAACGTTACTACTCAGTGTGAAATCTTTGCCACAATTAGTGCTAGCATTAGCAGTAGTAAAAGGGTGTCATTGTTTTCTGTTTGTCTGTGGTATGTCTCACTAATATGGGTCCTTTACGGTTTTGTAATTTTCTAAAGTAGGAACGAAAGTGAAAGGAGTAGATCTGGATGCGCCTGGAAGCATTAATGGAGTTCCGCTCTTGGAGGTGGATTTGGATTCTTTTGAAGATAAACCATGGCGTAAACCTGGTAAGATCATTGTGGATTATGTCAGTTTGAAAAAATTTTAGTATAAATAATCATTAGCAAACAGTATGAACAATCATTAGAAAAGTTTTTTTCAGCATATAATATTACTTTTTAAATGTAATTTTTGTTGTCTTAAGCACACAAGTAATAGTGGCTTATATTATTAAATCTTACAGGTGACCTAGCATTATATAAAAGTAGACTCATTGTTTTTATTATAATGCCAATTCTAGAGGAAATCATTTTGGTCAAAACTTTGTATAGTTCTGTTGCTTTATGGTATTAATTGGGAAAATTGGTAAAACTAGAAGAGGTGATAAGACTTAATAGAACTCTATATTTTTACAGTTTATTATATTTTATGTACTACATAAAAATAGAATTGAAATCATTTGTACACTGAAAGTATGTTTTATCTTTAGGTGCTGATCTTTCTGATTATTTTAATTACGGGTTTAATGAAGATACCTGGAAGGCTTACTGTGAAAAACAGAAGAGGATACGAATGGGGCTTGAAGTTATACCAGTTACCTCTACTACAAATAAAATTACGGTAATTAGTAAATATTCCAAAATACCCCGGCCTTTTCTACTGTCCCAATTTTATTCCCTAAATACATCAGTTTTTCCCTATAAAGGTGGTTAAATGCTATATGATAGTTTAAAAATTCCGTTTTACCATGTTTGTTTTTTTCCCCCTCCTTCCCTTTCAGAGTTTCATATTAATGATTATCTGATGTTTTTAGTTTCATGTTGCAGACTAGCCACAGCTGGTTTGTCTTTATGTGGCCTGTCAATTAAAAATTATGTGGTATCTTAATGGGGAATATGTTATTTAACTTAGGCCGAAGACTGTACTATGGAAGTTACACCAGGTGCAGAGATCCAAGATGGCAGATTCAATCTTTTTAAGGTGAATTTTAGTAAATTATCCTTGGTTGCTCTCATTTTTTGTTCTTGAGTCTGCTCCCATACCACTACTCGAGGGACAAGATTAAAATGGAAATAGCTACCTTTTTTCCAAATCTTCAGCTTCCTGGTGACTTACAAATTTGCTGATTGTTGTTTTATCTCCACTTTTGCAAGCATGTGAATTATAGCCTATTATACTAACAAATGCAAAGTAAAACTATTCCTGCTGTATGTTGTGATTTTATTTTGAGTCAAGTGTATGTTTGTTTGTAGGATATAAAAGTTCATGCCAACAGGCTAAGCACTCATTGTAGATCCTGCTGTAATTTTTATCAGAATTGGAGACTTATTTTTCCTGATTTTCTGTTAAAAAATGGTAAGGTAGATGGCGTACCCTGTATTATCTGTGTGACACTGAAATCATTGATGTGATGTCTCTTACAGTTGAAGGTATCTCAAGAATCTTAGGTATTCTTTGAGAGTCACCAAGAGAGACTCAACAAAATTAGGATAAAGTCATTGATTTTTTAAATGAATATTTAAAAGGAGCAAGTTAGTGAGGAACTTGTAGGTTGATACCACTTGGGTATCAGGTCTGACTTTTTGCTTCTCTATTCCATATGATCATTCCAAATAATAATAATATATTTTCATACTTGTGTGATACACAGCATCCCACAAACTTTCTCAAAACCTGATTATAAACTCTTCTTCCTTTACCTTAATTCTTAATTCTTGATTCTTGTGTTGAGTGACACTGGGATGTCAGTGACTGGGAGTGCCTTTTAGTTTGAGCTATACATGCAGGGAATTTTTATGGGCAGGAACTTTTCTGTGTCCCTTTTGGGGCTTATAGCCCTGTCCTCCAAAATACTGCCTTATGCGATGCATGTGCTATATCCGCAGATGTAGCCGCTCTGCTGGACACAGTTCTGTATAGAGAATTTAATTTTAATTTACATCCTACTTTGGGTAAGTATTTGGTTCTTGTTCTGCTGTAAATATTTTGAAAGTGTTTGATGTCTCTCTTATTTTAAATGGTCATCAAGTTATTTTTGATGATACCTACTTAGTTAGACATTGAATATATTGTCTTTTACAATTGCAGTGAATAGTTAGAGAAGTTATCTTGATGAGGAAATAGTTTGTTGGCAATGGTGCTTTTCATTTTCTTCCAACAGAAAAAAGAACTGCCTTTTTAAACTTCCAGTTTTTGTATACTTTGTGTTTTCTTGCAGTAAACTACTAAAAGCAAAGAATAAGAAGAAACTGCTAGGGTCTTGTCTTTTATTGAAGGTAGCCATAGTGAATAAGTTATACATACAGTCTATCAAAAAATCATTTTGAAGTTTCTTTTGATCATGTGAGAGGAGATGATTGTTCCATTCTGATTTATTTACTTCTGAAGGAATAAGGACTTGAATTTGATAGGTGTAGTCAGATTATTTAAGAAATCAGCCTTATTGAATCAGAGAGTTAATTTTTTCTGGAGAATAGAAGACATGGCTTTGTAGGGTGTAGTTTAAACCAGGAAGATGAGTTGGAGGAATTACTGTCTGTTCGTGATTAGGACAGTGACTTACAAGTAATACTGTTTTGGTGGCAGTGTATGGTGTAGTTGAATAAAGTCCAAGCTCTTGTCCACTTCTCTACCATTTTGAACTGTAATTATTAGGATTGGTGAGAAGGAGATAGAAGGAAAAAAACTTGCCCAACTTTATTGACATATCCGAATGCCTTCATTGTGCCCAGCCCTGTAAAACAGTCTTTGTGTTCAGGGAGCTCACTATCTGAGTGATGTGTACATACAAACTGATAACCATATTGTATTGTGAAAGTGTTATATTGGTGTATTGACAAAATACAGTAAGGAGTTCAGAGGCGAGAGTGGGTTATCCTACATTGCAGAGTCTAGAAGGATTCAAATGGGATGCGATGCAAAATGAGTAAGTTTGCATTACTAGGAGAGAGGAGAGTGGAGAAGATTGTAGGCAGAGAAAACAATGTGAACAAAACCAGATAGTGTGAAGGAAGAGTTGAGAATCGATGAGAGATAGAGGAGAAGCCTGGGAATGGTGGAAATGATGTGAAAGACTAATGTGCACCTACCCTGCAGACGGATGGATCGGTAGCAGGAAGCCGTTTGAAAGTTCTTGGGTATAAGAATAGCATAAGCAAATCGGTTTTCAGAAAAAAGAACTGGTAACCAGGGTGGGCCACAGAGTATAAAGGGGGGAAATGAGAGTCAGAGTCCAGATAGGAAACTGTTGGAGTACTATAGGTACGAAATGATCAAGGACTCAGACTGATACTGGGGAATGGACAAAAGAACAGGTTTTTAAAGTTATTTTTATATCTAATACAAAGATTTTTTTTTTTATCCTTAGTTTTCTGAGGGACAGCCAGTCAGCCTCTTTAAAATAACTTTTAAACTTTTGATTAAGTGAATTTTTAAACATACTGACAAGTAGATTTGTTGTTTTTGTTTGGTCACTAAGTCTGTCTGACTCTTTGGGACTCTGGAGTGGGTTGCCATTTCACTGCACAAAGAACCACCAGGTGCTTATTATAGTTTCTCCAGGGATTTATTAATGTTTCAACATTCTTAAAGACTTTTTGTACACTTCAGTATAAAGTCAATTGAGTATGAAAACAATTGTACAATTATATAACTGGGAGTGAGGGCAAGAAAGAAGTGACTAGTAAGAATGGGTGATGTGTATAAGAAAAATTGGCCACAGCCTTCTCTCAAATATTAAAGTTTGTGTGTGCACGCCTGCATAGGTGTCCCTCCCGCTCTGTCACCGTTGTGAATTTCTTAAGATTTGTCGGTCTGTTATCCATTGTACCAAGCATTTATTTGTACCTTCTAAATCTGGAAGTATAAATCCTTCATTTGTGGGATATTTTCTTGTTATTTTTTTTACTTTGTCTTCATGTGCCTTTTGGCCCTCTTATTCAAAAATTCAAAATCTCCTTATGCTGATTCGTTTTTCTTTTCCTATCTCTTTGTTTTCCATTATCTGGAGATTTCTTTGGCTTCAGAGTGCTTCTATTCACTTTTTTATTTCTACTGTTATGTTTTTGAATATATAAGATGATTTTTCTTCAGTATTTAACTGTAGTATTGAGTCTTTCTTTTGTTTAAAAAAGTTTAAAAAAAAGATTCATTTTCATTTTTTAGCCGTGGTTGAAACGTCTTTGTGGTTCCATGTGGGCTTTCTTCAGTTGCAGCGAGCGGGGCCTGCTCTGCTACTGGTGCGGTGGCTTCTTTTGTTGCAGAGCACCAGCTCTAGGCTCATGGGCTTAATAAATGGCATGTAGGAGCTTCCCGGCTCAGGGTTCAAACCAGGGATCAAACCGGTTTCCCTTGCATTGCAAAGCGGATTCTCAACCCCTGAACCACTAGGAAAGCCCCTAGCATCCTATTCTTACTCATTCATGCAGTGATGCAGTGGTTTTTTCTCCCTCTGTCTCTCAAAATATCTTAATATTAATGGTAGATTGATTGTTAGGCTTTCTTTTTGTGCATAGTCTATTTTCTCCAAGTTGATCTTTTAATTTTGTTGTTTCTGGCTTTTGCCTTTGACTCTTCTCAAGTATTTGTTGACCCCTGGCCATTATGAACTCACGAGAGTGTGGGCCACTGAAGAAACAGTTGAGAGGTCTGTGCATACGGGTAGAGCTTGCTGGCTGTACACTTGACTGCGGTTAAGCGTTTTTCAGTCTCTGATGGCCAGTGTCTTTATCTTTTTGCTTTCTTGGGTTTTTGTTTTTGAAATCTGAGTTTTCAGAGAAGACATCTGTCTGAGGGCTGATGTTTATATTTGACTGGTTGAAATATTTTAGGAGCTAGAGTTGTTAGTTCCTGAATCTTTGCAGGTCTTGCTGTGAAAATCAATATGTCTTTGCTTTCTCATTGCTGACTTAGGATTCAGATTCTTTGGTTTGCTCAGTTACTTTTTTTTCATCTGCTTTCAAAGTCCTGACTTTGTTGTCGTCCCAATATTTTTGTTCTTGTGAGTTGAAACGAAATTATAATAATTGATGTGGTTTTCTACTTTTCTTTTCTCATCTTAACATAAGCTGTTTTCCTAGGTTAAATAAAGTTTTTTGATAAATAATACTTTATAAATAGTTGCATAGTCCTTTATTTGGGTGTTTCACAATTTATTTTTAGATATTACTTTGTAATATTAAGCTTGTAAATAATGCTATAAAGGGCAGTTGAAGGAAATTTTACAAAATAAGTTTTGGCATAATTTGATAATTTGAGTAAATAGCTTCTTAAGGTTATAGACTTCAGTCAACTTTTCTTTGAATACATAAAATCTGACAATTTTTTAATAAAATCAGTTGTGATGTCTTAGAGTTATTTCTTTTTTTTTATAGTCTTTTCTTAAAATATTAGATCATGTGGAAAAAGTAATCTCATTATGTTCTGACTAAACAAGTTTTGAGTCTATTAATGCTAATCAACATTTGAAGATAAGGTGATAGTGTTATTGCAAGTTGATTAGGAGGGTTGCAAAAATGGTGAAGATTTTCAGAATTGTTTGAGTATGTTATGAAGAAATTAACAAGAAAAGAAAGCTAAGTTAGGAAACAGCAATTTTTACATGGTTAAAAATGTACCATGTCTTCCTGTTAAACCTTCTCTCACTTTTTCCCGTATTATAAATACTCTAACTTTTACTCTCTTCCCACCACCCCCTACTTCTTTCCAACCCTTCTCCCTTCCTCCTTCCCAGTTTTTTTTTTTCCCCTCCTTCCCAATTTTTAATTGAGCATTGTCTGTGCGAGGAAGTTTCTTAGGTTCAAGTGGAAAGGGGAAATGAACATTTATAGACATAGATTTTGTGGTCTCAGAGATTATCTGACTTAATGGGAAAGATAACTAGAAAATCATGGCAAAAATTATGTTGTTACAAACTCTAAGCGGGCTTCCCTTAGTGACATTTAAGCTGAGTCCTAAAGCCAGTCAAATAGCAAATATATTTGAGCACTAACTGCATGCCAGGCAATATGTTAAGGATCTTAGGATATAGTCTTGAGCTGGATGACATCCATGTTTTCCAAGATCCTATGTTATAGTGGCAGCAGGCAGACAATAAACATAAATAAGAGGACTTTAGATAATGATACTAGTGAGAAATTCTGTGAAGAAAATACAAAATAGTAATGTGATAGAGATGACATGATGGAGACTGGGATTGGCCATTTCAAGGAAATATTTGAACAATACTTGAATGATTACAAGGAGGTTGTCATGATGATCTTATAAAGCTAAAAGAACAGTGCAGAAGCAACATTAAGGAGGAACTTACCTGTTAAAAAGAACAAGAGAAAAGGCCATTGCGATTGGTTGTTGTCAAAATAAGTTGGGTAGGTAGGCAGGGTCCATACCAAAGATTGCTTTGACTGTACAGAGGATGGGTTTTAGAGAGGTTAGATCAAAGGAAAGAGTCCAGATAATGTAGCAGAACAGTTGAGATGTGGTGATGGGTTTGACCTGAATTTTGGTAGTGAACATAGTGATAAGTGGTTGAATTTGGTATATATTGTCAAGGTAAAGTTGATATTGGATGTACCTGTGTATTGGCTATTTGCTAAGGCTTTGTTTTTCTTTTTGTTTTTACTAAGCAACTCGGTAGATGATGGTGCCGTTTACTCATAGGAGGAAGACTTGGAGAGAATCAGATTGGCAGATAGAGGGAAGTCAGTAACTTTGTTTTGTCCATATCAGTTTGAGATGCTTGTTAGACATGGTAAGAAGTTAGGTGCTCAGGAGTGCACTGGAGACCTTAGTGTCATTTTTGAGTATTCTTCACATCCCCAGGAAGAGCAGCACATTTCTTTGTCTGTTCTTTCATAGGATCTTTTTATCCCATTAATTTTTTTCATAACAGTTACAGTGCTCTGATGATTTGTGTGTCCGTATTTTCCCACAGTATGGGATTTTGTGGTATTTCTCTCTGTGGTCCCAGTTTCTGGTACATAGTAGATACTTAATAAATGTTTGACAAATAAACCATGTTTATTTTCCCTGTTACTACATTCTGAATTTTACCTGTCACATGTCTATCAAATCTATTTCGTCTTTCTATCTTCATTGTCTAGGTGCTGATCCTCATCATCTCTTATATAAGGATTTAGCATTAATATTTAATTTGAAAATGAGTTCTACATAATGTTTATTTGAGAGATAGATGGTTTCTGGAGTTGAATCAGTGATTTGAATATAGCAGAGTCAAGGTGTCTTGAGTTCTCTTGGCCTTTGCCTCATGGGGAAGGAGAGTGATGCTGAATTTACACTGAACAGGGGCAGAAGAATTTAAATAGGGCTTAAGAAAGTAGAGATGTTTTTAAGTACAGGTCAGTGTGAACTTTGTTTAAGTTTAATAAATTAATGATGATTTTAAGATAGGAAGATGAGTATGAAAGCAAAAGAGCATAAAGATTTTCACCAATCTAAAGGAATATGATTGGACCATACTCAAGGATCTGATAGGAGCACAAAGGATGGGCAAATATGGGAGAAATTATGGAGTTAGGTAGATTACTGGTTTATAACCGAATGTAAAGAGTAAGAAAAAAGGTTTAGGAAGCAGATGACTGACTTCAAGCTTCTAGGTGTACTGAATTCTTCAAGGCCTTTCTTGAACTCTGAAACATGGAGTATTAAACAAGTATCTTGGTATATATATATATACCAAGTATATATAGTGAGTGATCTGAGGGAGTTTATGAAAGTCCTTAAGAGTTACAATTTATTGGACTTGAAGTGACATTAATTTGAACTTTTTAGTAGTTGGAAACATTTTGATCCCACGATCCATGTTTGGTGCCTTATACTTAATGCTATTCTAAAATAGGTTTAATTTATTATATATTTGGCAACAAAACATTCTTCATATCATTTGAAATAAAACTATGAATTTATGTCAACATCTTTACTGTATTATCTTTCCGTGTTTCATTAAACAAGCTAATAACCCTTTTTTTTAAGGTACAGCAGGGAAGAACTGGAAATGCAGAAAAGGAAACAGCGCTTCCATCTACAAAAGCGGAGTTTACTTCTCCTCCTTCTTTGTTCAAGACTGGACTTCCACCAAGCAGGTTAGTAAGACAGTGATGATTTAGTTTATTGAAGGCATTGGTTTCTTCACCTTGAGTGCTGTGTAAAGTATGAAACCTCTGAATGATACATCAAAAAACTGGAACCTTCTGTTTGGTTTTTAGTACAAAATGAATTCTTTGTGAAAAACTCTTCTGAGTGCTATTTCATCTAAAAAATCTAGGTAAGCAAGGAATGAACCATGGTATATAGTTATATTTGTATATACAAAGAGACAATAATCTCATATTTGGGAAAGGTGATTAACAGTGGTCTTGCTGTTTTCTGTGTATATTGTTCTTTCATAAAGAATTATTGAACATTCTAAGTCTAGAGCGACAGACCTAAAGATGTTTACTGATTTTAGTAAAACATAGAAATTTTAGCCTGAGGAATCTTTGAAAATTAAAGCCATTTTCTCTTCTTTCTTTGATTTATTGTGATAATACCTAACTTTAAGTTCCATAGAGTACCAATTGTTGGAGGCAAATATTTTGGTAAATGTCCTTTTAACTTAAACATAACACGTGATTAGCCTGTTACCAGGAAAATGATAAAGGGTAGGCTAAAACTAGGGAAGCTGGATGTCAGCAGGTTAATCTTGGGTTAGATAAAGATGACTTAAATCAGTTATTTCTGTGAGCCTGAAACAAGACAATAACTCAGTTGTGACTAGTTCTCAGCCAGATCATTTACCTTTTGTGTTACTTATTTCATATACTTTACTGGTTTTGTCATTATGATATTTCATACTGTATGACTGTAAGAAGCTCTAACATAAAATTTTAAAACTTCCAGCAAAAATTAAAGGTCATAAAGCCATCTCAGATTTTGACTGTCTTTTCTCAGCTTAACAGTTACAAGTTGTGGATGTTTCTGAATAAGGTTTTTTAAACTTAATACGATCTCATAAAATGTTTGTATAAAAAGTATGATAAGTGACGAATATTGGTTCTTTTAATATATAGTATTATTTTGTTTTTTTCATATTTTACATGAGACCAGCTTTCATTCTTTGAGTTTGTGGTGATCTACACTCTAGAATGGTATAAGAGCTTGGACTCCAGGGCCAGACTTTTGGTTCAGTTTCTGGTTGTATTACTTACAAGCTGTGTGTTCTTGAGTACATCCCCCGGTCTTCTTGTTTTTTCATTTCTTAGTCTGTAAAATGCAGTAATAATATTACAATAATAACCTCAGTGGATATTAAATGGATTAATTTATTGAAGGTGTTTAGAATAGCAGTGCATACATAATAATTATTTTTAGATGTCATTATCATGATTAAACTAATTGAACTTTTAAAAGTCAATAGCAGTTTTTCTGTATTTTGCCCACTTCTAACTGAAGCACCACTGCCCCACCCTGCTTTAAAAATTTGGATCAAAGTATGTAGGACATTGTGCCATTATAAGGGTTTTGACTTTTCCTATACATGAAATATATGGGGAATCTCCATCAGATTTTGAGCAGGGGAATGAAGTAATCTGATTTTGGTTTTTAAAGTCTCAATTTAATTGCTTTATTAAGCCGAGATTACAGAGTGATTAAGGGCAGTAATTGGGAGACCAGTTAGGAGGCTGCAGCAATTATCTAGCAAAGATAATGGTAAACAGGACCAAGGTGGTGGTGGTGCATCTTAAAAAGGATGTATTTCAATGTCGGAGGAATGTTTAACTATCAAATAATATTGAATGACCAGGAATAACAGGACTGGGGCTGACTTTGAGATTTTAGAATGCAAAGATTGTGGTGATTCTGACCAGAATCATTTTAAAGTGGTGTAAAATGAAGATTTTAGAAAGAATTTTTGGAGTAGTGGATTCAGGAGACAACAGGAGGGAAGGAATTACAGTGAGACAACTAGGACGAGGGATTAGAATGAACATTTTTTTTTGAGGTTTTTTGTTTTCCTTTTGAGGGTATATGGAGGGAAATGTGGAATACTTTTGACAGTATCTAGAGGGAAATGTGGGGTTGGGAGGAGATTTCTGTTTGTTTGCTTTTGCCAAAATGGAATTATAACATGTTTTTATACTCATGAGAATGAGTTACTAGAAGGGAAAATTAATGATGTAAGAAAAGAGAAAGTACCGTTATTAAAGCAATGTCCTTAAGGTCAGAGCTTGTGGATGTAGTGTGCCAGTGAAGGATTTAACCTTAGGGAGAAGCGGAGACAATTTTACTCATTGTAACAGGAGAAAGGAGAGCTTTCCTGGTGGCTCAGTGGTAAAGAATCCTTCTGCCAATGCAGGAGACACAAGTTTTATCCCTGGGTTGGGAGGATCCCCTGGAGTAGGAAACAGCAGCCCACTCCAGTATTCTTGCCTGTTAAATCCCATGGGCAGGGGAACCAGGTGAGCTACAGTCCATGGGGTCACAAAAGAGTCAGACACAACCTACAGACTAAACAGCAATAGGAGGAAGGCCAGGATTCAGTGCAGGTGTGGGGGGTGGGGTGAAGGGGGAGGGGCCTGGATAGTTCATGGTGATGGGAACAACTGAAAGTTCTCTTTCTGATGGCTTCAATTTTTCCCAGCAGCATAGGATGCAGATTTATCTGGTAAAAGTGAAAATAATGGAAGGGAGTATTGAATATTTGAGAGGAGAGGAGATGATATGAAATAGTTATTTAGAGGGGGTATAAATAAACTAGGGAAAAGAAGTAGGATTGCTAGGCAGTTACCTGGAGGGAAATGTGGGGTCAAGTGAGGGCTTTTTCTCCCCTAGATGGGAGAAACCACAGCACTTTTATATGCTGATAGGAATGAGTTAGAAGAGTGAAAAACTGGTGACACAGGAAGAGAGACTCTACATTCCAAACTGTTCTTGAGGTGGATGGCCATAAGTTGAAGTGAGACGAGTCAGCTTGTCTGGGTGTGTTCCTATTGCCATTGTCAGGTGTTCGTGTGTTCAGGAAGAGTGTCTGGAGTTGGATTTAGCAGGAGTTGAAGTTTTGCCAGACATGTATGACAAAGGGATATAGAGAGGGCAAGGAAGGTGAGAGTGTACTTAAGAGCATGATCGTGACGATGAATCATGGATCCAAGGAGTGATAAAGGGACACTGGTGGATATGACACACTGCAAAGGATGTAAAAAAACGATTGGAAGAATTAGCTGATTCATCACTACTGCTGAAAAGAGTGGGTAACTACCACCACAGCTTGTGGAAACAAACCCAACATGTCAGTACTCTCACTTTTGGTTACAGAGAACAGTATTCATAGCTCATTAGAAAAATTTGTTTTCGGGATTCATCTCCGCTTGATCAAAAGGATATTTTTCAGCCACTGTGAAGTATTCCTCTAAGTAAATATTTGTTTCTTATTCTTATATATGTACAAAGTGTATCTGTTTTTTTCCTCTGTACTTACAGAAATTAGATGTTTTTGAAAGTAAGCTTCTATTTACTTTAGGGAGAAGACAGTGAATGTCTTTTAAGTCATAATAGAGACTGCATAGCGAGTATTTAGCAGTAATGAGGTGTACTACTGATGTAGTCACTGTTTCTTTTTTTTAAATCTTAGATTATTTTATTAACATATAGGTGACTGATAGAATGTTTGCATAGAAATTATTTTTTAATGGTTCTTTGTACTTTATCAGTAGAAATGTTGGATTTCTGACTTTCTGTACTGCCCAGCAAATTGACATAATTAAATAAAATGTTAATATTGAACATATCAGAATGTTTTGCTTAGTTTTTAAAAGTTGTCATATAGAACAGGAAACAGAATATTACCATTACAACCAGAAGCCCCTGTTGTGCCCCCTCATTTATTGTTTTCATTTTTTAGTATTGACAAAAATTTAGACTTATGAAGAGGTGCACGGAGAAGGCGATGGCACCCTACTCCAGTACTCTTGCCTGGAAAATCCCATGGACGGAGGAGCCTGGTAGGCTGCAGTCCATGGGATCGCAAAGAGTCGGACACAACTGAGCAACTTCCCTTTCACTTTTCACTTTCATACATTGGAGAAGGGAATGGCAACCCACTCCACTGTTCTTGCCTGGAGAATCCCAGGGACGGGGGAGCTTGGTGGGCTGCCGACTATGGGGTCACACAGAGTTGGACACGACTGAAGTGACTTAGCAGAGGTACAGGAAAAGTATTATACACAGTTCACTCAGATTCACTAATTTTTAACTTTGTGCCATGTTTGCTTTATAATTTCTCAGAAATATTTTTTCCTGAACCATTTGAATGCTAATTATAGACATTATGCGCTTTTTCCTTGACTACTTCACTGTATATTCCTAAGAACAAGGACATTGTGTTCCATAATTACAGAGAACAGTTATCAAAGCCAAAACATCTAATAATGAATTAGTACTTTAGTATATAGCCAATAAATTTTGCTGATTATTATATTTCAATAATATCTGATAATTCTTTTCTTTCCTTCTGGATTTAGGGTTCAGTCTAATATTATTCATTACAATTAATTCTTTTGTGTCTATTCTTCTTTGATCTAGGACAGTATGAGTGTTCTTTGGGTCTGTTGACGTTAACTCTTGGAAGAGTTCTATCTGGTTATTTAGTAAATCATCCTTCAATCTGGTTTTGTCTGATATTTCTGTGTTATTACGTTTAGGTTTTGCTTTTTGGACAGGACTCCTACCTAGGTAATGAATGCTGTGTTCTTCTCATTGAGTTACTCTATAGGTGCTTATGTCAGTTTGTCTTATTATTAGCGGTGATAACTTTATTACTTTGTTGTGGTGGTGTCCTTTGGGTTTCTACAAAGTTACTGTCTAAATAAGTGATCTGTGAGGAGACTGCATCAATATTCTGTCTTTGAACTTGTCCAAGAATTTCAATGTTCAATTATGATTTTTATTTAGTCAGTTATTACTTAAAAATAGTTATCATCTGTTATTCCTCTTACATTTTAGTTGGCATTCTACTTTAAAAATGAGTTTTCCCACCTCCCTCATTTATTTATTATTAGATGCAGTTTTTATTTTATATGCTTGAGAGAGTATGTGTGACATTAATATGGCTTATTAGTTTGTGTGGATACTACACACACACTGTAATTCATACTGATTCTCAAATTATTCCAAATTTAGTCTGTGGGAGCTTCTTTAAACTGGCTGCTATGACCTTTTGACATGTCCCCACCATCTCTTTTTTTGATGATTTCTATATTTTCTAAGCTGAGTGCCGAAGAATTGATGCTTTTGAACTGTGGTGTTGGAGAAGACTCTTGAGAGTCCCTTGGACTGCCAGGAGATCCAACCAGTCCATTCGAAAGGAGATCGGTCCTGGGTGTTCTTTGGAAGGAATGATGCCAAAGCTGAACCTCCAGTACTTTGGCCACCTCATGTATAGGGTTGACTCATTGGAAAAGACCCTGATGCTGGGAGGGATTGGGGGCAGGAGGAAAAGGGGACAACAGGATGAGATGGCTGGATGGCATCACTGACTCAATGGATGTGAGTTTGAGTGAACTCTGGGAGTTGGTGATGGACAGGGAGGCCTGGCGTGCTGCAGTTCATGGAGTCGCAAAGAGTCGGACACAACTGAGCCACTGAACTGATATTTTCTGGTACTCCTAGATGTTTTAGTCTTGTACTTTCCCTGCCCCTTCCATAGAAGCAACCAAATCTTGAAGGGATCCTGATGCTTTTTAGTTGGAAACGGTAGTTAGAAACCACAATCTTGGCACTAATTATCTCATTGCTGTTGAGGTGTTACAGTCTTTCTAGTCCTTTTCAGCACTCAGAGCTAGGAAAAATTAAGCATTTTTGATATGAAATTGCCATATGTACATTATTTTTATAAAATTTTAGTCACAAAGTCAGGTTTCATTTACTTCCAGTTTGAAAGCACAGATTCTACTCCTCTTTCCTTATTTCGTATTGCATCTTATTAATCATTTAAAAGATAATTTGATTCATTGTTTGTTGCTATTCAGTATTAGCATTTCTTCTCCACACTAATTTTTTTCTACATGTTCAGAACATTTAACATAGTTCCACAGGCAAGGCTATCTAAAAATATACTTAGTTACTCTTGTCACAGTTTTTTTCATTTCTGTCAGTAAAAAGTTTCATTTCATGTAGTTTTTTTTGTTCTTCCTGTTTTTTATTATGTAAATAAGCAGATGTGTAATTATAAATATATATTTTTCCTGTTGCTTTAAAAGAGTATCTTGTTTTTAAAGGGTCGGCAGGAATGAAGTAGTTAAACACACAAGATAAAATTAGCTTTCTTTAGAATTTTACTTTAACCAACTATAATTATTTTTCAAAAAACCCTGGGTGCTTTTCACTATCTGAAATAAAATTTAGCCCTCTGAGTCAATCTTTGTTGTTTTTCAGTCACTAAGTTGTGGCTGGCACTTTGCAACCCCATGGACTGCAGCACACCAGCCTTTCCTGTCCTTCACTATCTCCTGGAGTTTGCTCAAATTCATTGAGCAAATTCATCATCACTGTCCATTGAGTCAGTGATGCCATCCAACCATCTCATCCTCTGTCATTCCCTTCTCCTCCTGCCTTCAATCTTTCCCAGCATCAGAATCTTTCCCAATGAGTCAGCTCTTTGCATCAGGTGGCATCAGAGTATTGGAGCTTCAGCATCAGTCCTTCCAGTAAATATTCAGGACTGATTTCCTTTAGGATTGACTGGTTTGGTCTCCTTGCAGTCCAAGGAACTCTCAAAAGAGTCCTCCCAGCACCACAATTTGAAAGTATCAATTCTTCGGCACTCAGCTTTCTTTATAGTCTAACTCTTACATCTGTACATGACTACTGGAAAATCCATAGCTTTGGCTATATAGACTAATATACAGCAAAGTGATGTCACTGCTTTTTAATACACTTTCTAGGTTTGTCATAGCTTTCCTACCAAGGAGCAAGTGTCTTTTAATTTCATGGCTGCAGTCACCATCTGCAGTGATTCTGGAGCCCAGGAAAATAAAATCTATCACCCTTTGCACTTTTTCCCCTTAATATTTGCCATGAAGTGATGACACCAGATGCCATGCTCTTAGTTTTTTGAATGTTGAGTTTTAAGCCAGCTTTCACTGTTTTACCCTCATCAAGAGGCTCTTTAGTTCCTCTTCGCTTTCTGCCATTAGGATGGTATCATCTGCATGGCTGAGGTTGTTGATATTTCTCTGGACAATCTTGATTCCAACTTGTGATTTATCCAGCCCAGCATTTTGCATGATGTGCTCTGCATGGAGCAGGGTGACAATATACAGCTTTGATGTACTCCTTTCCGAATTTTGAACTAGTCTGTTCTTCTGTGTCCAGTTCTAACTGTTGCTTCTTGTCCTGCATAGAGCTTCCTCAGGCGACAGGTAAGGTGGTCTGGAATTCCCATCTCTCAGAATTTTCCACAGTTTGTTGTGATCCGCACAATCAGTGGCTGTAGTGTAGTCAGTGAAGCAGAAGTAGATGTTTTTTTGGAATTCCATTGCTTTTCCTATGATCCAACAGATGTTGGCAGTTTGGCCTCTGGTACCTCTGTCTTTTCTAAACACAGCTTGTACTACTGGAAGTTCTTTGTTCTTGTACTGCTGAAGCCTAACTTGAAGGATTTTGCACATTACCTTGCTAGCATATGAAATGAGTGCAGTTGTTTGAACATTCTTTGGCATTGCCCCTCTTTGGATTGGAATGAAAATTGACCTTTTCAGTGTTTAGGATCTTTTTAAAATTGTATACCACTGAATCTTTTCAATCTTTATTTCCAACTACAGTGCATAAACCCGCCTTTCTTTTAGGTGAGTCTACCAGATGTCTTTGGAAATATTATCTCCCTATTGTTTCTTTGCTGATTTCTCATATCCATTCTCCATAAAATTTTGGTTTGTGTTCAAAGTCTTAAATTTACAAAGCATACAGCCTTGGATGGATATTGTAAACTCTTTTGAGTCTGTAAAACGGGAGTAATAATTTCTAGACTAAGGGATGTAATGAGAAGCAAATATGTTAGGGTATGAAAGTACATTGCCAGCACTCATCAGTCTAAGAAATTATACTTTGCTTGACTAGTAATATAAACTAAGAACCTTCCTAATTTATCATTTGGAGTTTTAAACAAGGTGATAGTATATGGGGGTGTATTTTGTGTGTCATTATTGTTAAATAATTTAAAGCTTTTTTCCTGGGCAACTTGATGCTGTATTAGTGTACTTTTAATTACTTTTACTTACGGACTTAAATATATAAATTATGATCAGATGTTTTGGTCATAGCACCTAAAAGAAAAGTAAAAGGAGGAAACATGTCTAAATTTTATTTTTTCGATTTCTTTTCTTTGGGGGTCTCCATTATATATTCCCTGTGAGAAGTAAGAGTTTTCTAGTCAACTTGCTTTGATAAAATTTCTTAAGAGAAAATAAACTTACTCATTCTCAAAAGGGTATTCATCTGAAAGTCAAAAATATTCTGACTTTTCAGTAAATATCCAAATGATAATTGATGCAGACCAAAATATATTATTTATAGCCTTAGAATAGCCTCAAGTTGCATATACTATTTTAATAGGTTATAGAATGACAGTTTGCATACATGACTGTTACTTTAAAGGGATCCTCATTGATATTTTTGCAGATGTGTTATATAATGCTGATCTTAGGTTTTAAACTAATTAATATATGTTTTATTTTTGTCTGCTCTGGATCTTTGTTACTGTGCGAAGCTTGTCTCTAGTTGTGGGCAGCAGGGGTTAGTCTCTAGTTGTGGTGTGCGAGCTTCTCATTGTGTTGGCTTCTCTTGTGGAGTATGGGCTCTAAAGCAAGCAGGCTTCAGTAGTTGTGGCTCATGTGGTTAGTTGCCCCAGGGCATGTGGAATCTTCCTGGACTAGGGATCGAACCTGTGTCCCCTGCATTGGCAGGTAGATTCTTAACCATGGGAACCAGGGATCTTAGTTTTTAAAGCTGCAGTTCTCCTTGAAGAACCAATAGAAAATTTCAAGATTTGTTTTGAATGAAGAAAAGTTAGATGTGACAGGTGTGGAGTGCTGTTTGAGTCTTCACTTTTAATATTTCTGTGGAACTCAAAATTTAATAGCAGTGTTAATAATATAATTTCTAAATAATAATTAACTTTGTTATTATAGTGTATAAAGAAACACTTGGATTTATATTTAACCTGGCCAGCAACATGGAGGGCCTATTCACTGATCCCCAAAGGGCCAGACAATAGAGCATTGTGTTCATCATTCTACTATTGATAATGAATCAGTAGCCATATTGGTAGAAAGAGAATGACTGCTTTCTTAAACTTAGAGCAGGTTCATGTCATAGACATTGGATTTGGATATTATATTTGGGTTTGCCCTTGTGTTAATTTAGGATAGTTTCCTTAAATGTCTAGGGCTCTGTTTCCATGATTGTAAAATGATGGGGCTGGACTATTTTATCTGAAAAAGCCCTGAATTATTTATTTTCTGGCTAGTCCCTGGTTTACATGGAAGAGGAGATTTGAGAAATTAGGGAATTTGCCCAGATTCATGGCTAAGTAAGAGGCAGAGCCAGGGCAAGAATCCCTGTTTTTTCACCTTCAAATGCTGTGGGTCAGGAAAGTTGACTTTCATAAGTTTCATTTTAATGTAACTTTAAATTTTATATATGTTGCTTTTACTGCTACTGTTTTAGCATCTGAAGTTTCTTTTATATAAATCATTTGACTTATAATTTTTAACTTAGTTTTTCTTTTGATGTCAGTTTATTTCTTGAAATAAATTGGCCATTTTATAAGGAAGATATTAGTTCTTTAATTTGAAAGTGATACATCTCAGTACTTAGATTGTATAACTCTCCCCACACTTCGCCTTCTCCCCCCACCCCCAAAAAAAATGGTTTTGGTAACTTATAAAACTCCTGTTCTGATTTTGTGGTTAATGTCAGGGGGTAGTTATTAGGAATTTTGACACTGTATTTTCAGTGAATATTTTGTGCTTTTGAAAATTAAAAGTAAAAACTGTAGCTGAAAGCTGCACATACTTTCTTAGAGCAGAAGATAGAAAATGAGATTCCAGCTCTTATAATGAATGTAATTGAGAAATGGGGAGTTATTTTTGAAGCATTCCTTAGGTCTATATGAGAACAGTTGTACAATGGTTGAAATCCATTTCATAAATCACTGTATTTGGAGACACAGACTTTTCTCACCATGTTACTCTTAATTTATATAGTACTGTGTTTTTGCTTTTTTTTTTTTTAACTCTTGAAGCCCACTGTAAAGAATAATACAGTCTAGTATAGAGTCTAGTTTGTTTTGTTCATTCAGATTTGTTACTCTTGTAAAGCCAGTTACTGAGAAGAATGAAGTTGTTTAATGAACACAGAAAATTAGAATTGGCATTACAGATGATTGCTATAATCTTATCCCAGTGTTCAGTTTATTTCTGTATTTTGTTTCCATTTTAAATTTTAAACTGTGCTCCTTTTAGTTTATTAGTTGCAAATTCTAAGTTGTTTTCCCATCTATTTGCCATCAAGTGATGCCTTGATCTTAGTTTTCTGAATGTTGAGCTTTGAGCCAACTTTTTCACTCTCCTCTTTCACTTTCATCAGGAGGCTTTTTAGTTCTTCTTCACTTTCTGCCATAAGGGTAGTGTCATCTGCGCATCTGAGGTTATTGATATTTCTCCCAGCAATCTTGA
The DNA here is from genome assembly GCF_001704415.2 of Capra hircus. Classification (NCBI taxonomy): domain Eukaryota; kingdom Metazoa; phylum Chordata; class Mammalia; order Artiodactyla; family Bovidae; genus Capra; species Capra hircus. The sequence goes on from NC_030813.1 coordinate 69,508,457, forward strand.
TTCCAGCTTGTGCTTCCTCCAGCCCAGCATTTCTCATGATGTACTCTGCATATAAGTTAAATAAGCAGGGTGACAGTATACAGCCTTGACGTACTCCTTTTCCTATTTGGAACCAGTCTGTTGTTCCATGCCTAGTTCTAACCGTTCCTTCCTGACCTGCATATAGGTTTCTCAAGAGGCAGGTCAGGTGGTCTGGTATTCCCATCTCATGAAGAATTTTCCATAGTTTCTTGTGATGCACACAGTCAAAGGCTTTGGCATAGTCAATAAAGCAGAAATAGATGTTTTTCTGGAACTCTGTTGCTTTTTCGATGATCCAGCGGATGTTGGCAATTTGATCTCTGGTTCCTCTGCCTTTTCTAAAACCAGCTTGAACATCTGGAAGTTCAAGGTTCACGTATTGCTGAAGCCTGGCTTGGAGAATTTTGAGCATTACTTTACTAGCATGTGAGATGAGTGCAATTGTGTGGTAGTTTGAGCATTCTTTGGCATTGCCTTTCTTTGGGATTGGAATGAAAACTGACCTTTTCCAGTCCTGTGGCCACTGCTGAGTTTTCCAAATTTGCTGGCATATTGAGTGTAGCACTTTCACAGCATCATTTTTCAGTATTTGAAATAGTTCAACTGGAATTCCATCACCTCCACTAGGTTTGTTCGTAATGATGCTTCCTAAGGCCCACTGGACTTCACATTCCAGGATGTCTGGCTCTAGGTGAGTGTGAGTGATCACACCATCATGATTATCTTGGTTGTGAAGAACTTTTTTGTACAGTTTGGTGTATTTTTGCCAGCTCTTCTTAATATCTTCTGCTTCTGTTGAGTTCATACCATTTCTGTCCTTTATTGAACTCATCTTTGCATGAAATGTTCCCTTGTTATCTCTGATTTTCTTGAAGAGATCTCTAGTCTTTCCCATTCTATTGTTTTCCTCTATTTCTTTTCATTGATTGCTGAGGAAGGCTTTCTTATCTCTCCTTGCTCTTCTTTGGAACTCTGCATTCAGATGCTTATATCTTTTCCTTTTTTCCTTTGCTTTTCACTTCCCTTCTTTTCACTGCTATTTGTAAGGCCTCCTCAGACAGCCATTTTGCTTTTTTGCATTTCTTTTCCTTGGGGATGGTCTTGATTCCTGTCTCTTGTACAGTGTCATGAACCTCCATCCATAGTTCATCAAGCACTCTATCAGATCTAGTCCCTTAAATCTATTTCTCACTTCCACTGTATAGTCATAAGGGATTTGATTTAGGTCATACCTGAATGGTCTAGTGGCATTCCCTACTTTCTTCAGTTTAAGTCTGAATTTGGCAATAAGGAGTTCATGATCTGAGTCACAGTCAGCTCCCAGTCTTGTTTTTGCTAAGTGTATAGAGCTTCTCCATCTTTGGCTGCAAAGAATATAATCAGTCTGATTTCGGTGTTGACCATCTAGTGATGTCCATGTGTAGAGTCTTCTCTTGGGTTGTTGGAAGAGGGTATTTGCGATGACCAATGCGTTCTCTTGGCAGAACTCTATTAGTCTTTGCTTCATTCCGCATTCCAAAGCCAAATTTGCCTGTTACTCCACGTGTGTCTTGACTTCCTATTTTTGCATTCCAGTCGTCTGTAATGAAAAGGACATCTTTTGCGAGCGTTAGTTCTAGAAGGTCTTATAGGTCTTCATAGAACCATTCAGCTTCTTCAGTGTTACTGGTTGGGGCATAGACTTCGATTACCATGATATTGAATGGTTTGCCTTGGAAACTAACAGAGATCATTCTGTCATTTTTGAGATTGCATCCATGTACTGCATTTCAGACTCTTTTTGACTATGATGGCTACTCCGTTTCTTCTAAGGGATTGCAGCCATGAAATTAAAAGACACTTAACTCCTTGGAAGGAAAGTTATGACCAACTTAGCATATTAAAAAGCAGAGATATTACTTTGTCCACAAAGGTCTGTCTAGTCAAGGTTATGGTTTTTCCGGTGGTCATGTATGGATGTGAGAGTTGGACTATAAAGAAAGTTGAGCGCTGAAGAATTGATGCTTTTAATTATGGTGTTGGAGAAGACTCTTGAGAGTCCCTTGGACTGCAAGGAGATCCAACTAGTCCATCCTAAAGGAGATCAGTCCTGGGTGTTCTTTGGAAGGACTGATGTTGAAGCTGAAACTCCCAATACTTTGGCCACCAGATGCGAAGAGCTGACTCATATGAAAAGACCCTGATGCTGGGAAAGATTGAGGGCAGGAGGAGAAGGGGGCGACAGAGGATGAGATGGTTGGGTGGCATCACCAATTCAATGGACATAGGTTTGGGTGGACTCCAGGAGTTGGTATTGGACAGAGAGGCCTGCCATGCTGCAGTTCTTGGGGTCACAGAGTTGGACACGACTGAGCGACTGGACTGAAGTTCTTTTTTTAAGCTTTTTTCCAATGTCATAATTCTTTTAAACCAATTCAAACTCTTGTAAGAGGAATAATAAAAATTCCATTACCGTGTAGAATTACTAAAATATTTAAACCTGCTTGGGTTTCTTATAATTAGACAAACATAAGACTTTTGAAGTGGATGTTAAATGAGCATTAAATGTAAGATTGACTTCCTCATTTGTTCTTGCACTGCTTACTGTTCTGTCTTAATTTGTATACTGAAAAAAATGTACCTGTTCTTCAAAGCATTTGAGCACTCTGAATGCATATTGCTATATTGTGTGGCTTATAAGGTTTTATGTGATTGCACATATGAAGGTCTTTTTTTTTTTAATTACCTGTAGAAGCATGTCTTTTCCTATCAGTGATACACTTAAAAAATGCAGCTGAGCTTAAAATATGGTAATCTCTACCAAAAGTGGATCCTGCTGTCCTGTTGCAAACAGATTGGTAGATAGTATATTTGGAATCCAGCGCATAATATTTACCCCATTCTTGTTCTCCCCTCGATCTAAAATGTCCTCCCTTCCCATCTGATATGGCTAAATCCATTTTACGTGTCTTCTAAGGCTTTTTCCTAAGTAACTTAAAAAAATGTAATATCGATTTTCATGCAGAATTGTTACAGCCATCTATTCAGATGTATGACCTGAGTTAGATAATCATACCACCAAGTACATCTGTCTTTAATTTGGAAATTATAATAGTCACATTCTAGGTATTTTCCTAGAGATTTCACTCTTAAAATATCTCCTGCTTTGTTCTTATTAGACTCTCCGTTGTGAGAAGACTACATTCATAGATTTCTGCAAGGATATGTGTTTCATTCCTTTTGCTTTTTTTTTTAGAATAGAGGTTCTCAACTTTCTTTGAAGCAGTAAGTCCTTTGAAAATTTGCTGCAAACTGTGGACTCTTGCCTAGAAAATACATGTATATTTATGCACATATTTAGGTTCAGGGACTTCTTGATTTCTCTGTATCCCATGGATACTAGTTAAGAACTCTTGCTCAGAAGTACAATTAAATCCTTAGGGTAAGCCTGACCATCAAGAGGGCAGTGTTCTCAAACCACATTGTTTTGCTCCTCTGATTAAATTGCTTTTATTGACTAGTACATTGTTATGCTTCACCCACTGTGGAGGAAACTTGAGAAACAGGATGTGAAATTCAGTTCCCTTTTGGCTATAGTAATATTGGAAACTTTGTCACTATTTCAGTGTTTTTCAAAGCATGAGATTGCCATCCATTAGTGGGGTATGAGACCAGTTTGGTAGTCTGAGCCTCCAAATATTATTTAGTTTTTCCCCCCTGTATTATATGTAAATATTAATAAAGGCATACTTGATTTTAATGTTACCATTTTCCTTTATAGTAAGTGTTACTACTGTTTTATGAAACTTCTGTTTTTGTTTTTTATATAATGTATGTGCTGGGTTCCTATGTAAAATATATTTCCTAAATAACTGTTTTGTTGTTTAAAAGCTTAAAAACTACTGCAGTCTATCATACTTTCTCTTAAGATGTAATCAAAGGAGAAGCTTTTTGTCTTTTTACTATCTATAAAATGGAAGAGGGAAAGTGCTGCCTCATAGGATTGTTATGAGGTGTAAATATATGTAAAATGCTTAGAACAGTGCTTTCCTAGCACCATAGTAGGGGTTCAATAAATGCTAGCTGTCATAATTACCAAGAAAAGTAATCTTCAGTGCTAGTGTTTTGTTTTTATCTTAAATGCACACTAGAGACTTTAGTTATTAAGAATGTCCTTTATTTTGGCTGTTAAAAAATAAACTGAGAGATAAATATGTGGCCAAAGATTAATAACCTTTTGTCTATCTTCCCTTTGTCCCAAGTTCATTACTTTAGATTTTCTGTTGTATCTATGTAAGCAGCTCTCATACCCTTTCTGGAACATCAGAGTTACCAAAATATGGCGTTTTAATTTGATTCCATTAAAGTTTCAGAGTTGTTTTCATATTCATCTGTGTTAGGAGGAGAGGTAGAGGTTCTTGTGAATATTTACTGCCTGTATTAAACTAGTTGATGAAACAGTAGCTGTCCACCATGGTTAGTTGCTGTCTTTTCACTTTTTACTATGTGATTGAGTCTAATATAGAGAAGAGAATCTTGATACTCCATTAACTGCTATCTGCCTTACTGAACAAGTTTTTAAGTCCAATTAAATCTGTGCTTCGTAGAAATCCAAGTTATTGTAGATCTTCATGGTGAAGCTCTACAAATCTTTTTATACATTGAAGTAGAAAGTGGTGCATCAGAAACTTTAAAAATAATATGGTTCAATATTGTTCTCCATAATGTGGCAATAGAATTGATACTTGATTATTCTATTTTAATATTAAATATTATCAAATTAAATGTTACTGTGATACATATGTATCTGTTCTAAAATAACAAAATTTCTCATCAATTTCTAATTCCTAACAAAATTTTTGATTCAGTTAAATCAATTTGTGTGGTAAAAGTACTTGGGCAAGAAGATGTTACTATTATGGAAATGCAAGGAATTGTAATTTTTTAGACTCTCTCTAGCCATATGTGTTTGTTCAGACTAATTTCTCATTTGTATCTTTTTAGAAACATAGTATTTGCCATTTTGAATCTTTAGTGATAGCCTGCTAAATCACTGCAGTCATGTCTGATTCTTTGCAACCGTATGGACCATATCCCACCAGGCTCCTCTGTCCATGGGATTCTCCAGGCAAAAATACTGGAGTGGCTGCCATGCCCTCCTCGGCAGGATCTTGCACACCAGAGGATCAGACCTATGTCTCCTGCAGTTCCTGTATTGCATGCAGGCGGATTCTTTACTGCTGGGCCACTGGGGATGCCCTTTTAGTGATAGAGAAATCCATTTAAAGCTGAAAAAGATAATCAGACTTCTCTAACTACACTGAAGATCAAATTTTGTTAAATGAGCACTCCCATATGGCCCAGAATTTTTGAAAGCACAAATGCTTAGAAATCCATGGTCAAAGTTATAGAATCTTTCCCTTTTGTTACTTTTAACAGTTTGAAGGATTTGTAATGCAGGTTGCAAAGCCAAACAACTTTGTGAGAATTTATTCTTGACAGGAACATTGAAACATGTATAATATCATGTAAGAAACGAATCGCCAGTCCAGGTTCGATGCAGGATACAGGATGCTTGGGGCTGGTGCACTGGGATGACCCAGAGAGATGGTATGGGGAGGGAGGTGGGAAGCGGGTACAGGATTGGGAACTCATGTACACCCGTGGCGGATTCATGTTGATGGATGGCAAAACCAATACAGTATTGTAAAGTTAAAAAAAAAGTAAAATAAAAAAAAATAAAATAAAAGCAGCTTGAACATCTAAAAAAAAAAAAAGAATGGAGTGGGGAGAATCTGGTGATTGAGAACAGAAGAGAACGGAAAAGAAAACAGAGTAGAAATAAGGATTTTTACAATGAAGTCTAGGTACAGTAAATGGTGAGAGAAGTCCAGATCTCAGAAAATATATACTTTTATCTGCTGAGACGTTAAAATCTGAGATATGTTTTTATGTGGGAGAACGGATGGCATGTGCATTTCATGTGAAATTACAGTGATCATACCTTTATAAGTATTTTAAATTTTAGGGAAAAATTACAGCAGTATTTGTTTTGTCAGAAGTATATGAATTTTCCTAATCCGTGAATGTTAGGATAGTTTCCCAGCTATACTAAAGAATACAAGTGAAGGAAAATCACTTTTGATCTTTGAGATCATGAGGAAACTTGGGGACGTCAGTGACCCAGGCATAAAATCAGTAAGGCTTGAACATTTAAAAAAATATATTGATAGAAATCTTACATGAGCAGGATCAGTAGTTAAAGACATTTCAAATGATATTATAGGCTTTTTATAGGGCTCTCTTTTTCTGAGCATAAAATTATTTATTGGTCATTTCAAGGTTTACTTGAGACATATTTCCACCAATTCTTGCTTTCCAAAAGTCCTAGATTTTTCAAGGGCCGCTGTATCTTGCTGGAAGGCAGCATGGCTCAAGGGAAGGAATCTGAGGCTTTGAAATCAGAAAGACTGAGGTGTGTAAATTAGTTTTGCCATTTAGTTATTACTGAAGTCAGTTACGTCACTCTAGCTCTAGCTTTATCATCTCTGACTGGTAATATGTTGATTTTCTTTAAGGGTTATTGTGAGGTTTAGGTATAGAATATAATTGTTCAACAGATAGTAGCCGCTGTTACTAGTCATTTTAAGGAATCTAACTTGATGACTGTGGAAGGATTTATGGTACTTTGATTGTTCTAAAATTTTAAAAGCACAATTGTTCAGAACTGAAGTACAGATAAAGAGAAATTCATCTAATTTGCGTCCATTTTTCATTGCCAATGCCTACAAGTGACTTTTGTATTTTATTAACCATATGCATTTTTATAGTCCTTAATTACATGTATAAATGGCTTTTAATGTTATTTTATTTTTTTTAATTTAACTTGTTAGATTTTCCTATTAAATTTGCAGCATTATTTTGTGATAGACTGTTTTTCCATCTACTCACAAACTTTAACAGTTGTAAATACAGTTGGGGGTGGGCCTGGCATTTAAATATTTGAGGCTTTCTAACGGCAATACAGAACTGGTTCCCTTTTTATTCTTTTCTAATGCTCAGAATAAATTACTAAGAAAAATATTCTTTGTGTCTCAAAATTATTATTTTATATATTATTTATGCATTATATATTTCCAGGCCCTTTTGAAGAATTTTTAAGTCTGTAATATAACTGTGGTATGTGTTACAGTTATAGTGGCAAATAAATTTTATTTCTATTTGTTTAGTATTTGCTACCTGTTTCAATTCCACAAAGGTAAATTCAGTTGGAGAGTACTAAAAAATAATAAACTTTAAAGAAAACCTTCAAATATACTTAAAAATTAGCATTGTGATCATTGTTGGATGTGCTAGTCTTAGCTCATTAATAAAACTTTTTACCTAAATGAAGTTTTTTTCAAAGTGTGTTGTGATAGTTTTATTTTAAATTACATTGCAAAGGGTTTTGGGCTTTATTTCTTACCTAATATGTATATACTGTCCAAACATCTAGTTAGGTGAAACTGAAATGATTCAATTTTTACGTTACAGGAGATTACCTGGGGCAATTGATGTTATTGGTCAGACTATAACTATCAGCCGAGTAGAAGGAAGGCGACGGGCAAATGAAAACAGCAATATACAGGTTTAGTATTTTATGAGTTATTATTTTTAAATGAAAGATTATATCTGTGTTCTGGTTTAATGTATTCAGTCATAGCTCTCTCCTATGTGTTAGGTACTTTCGGTGCTTTTAATACAAAGGGGATTTAAAATGTGAATCAATCACTGCAACATAATCACTATGTTATTACAAAAACTGTTCTATTTAAAATGTATAACCTTTGGCTATTTTTCAGTAAAATTTCTTTTCCTTGCTATGAGTGTGATATATAGACTCAGTGGACTGAAAAGGGAAGATATGAGAAAAGTTTAAAGAAGAAAATAAAATCATCCATAGTTCTGCCATCTAAAGATAACTACTCTTAACATTTTGATACACCTTTTCCTCATCACTAAGTAAGATTGGGACAGATACAACTACAGTTATATTTTTGTGTATCCATTTTTTTCTGTTTAAAATTATCATTTGCATTTTTCCGTATCCTTAACAATTTGATTTAAAATCTCCTTCGGAGAAGGCAATGGCACCCTACTCCAGTGCTCTTGCCTGGAAAATCCCATGGGCGGAGGAGCCTGGTGGGCTGCAGTCCATGGGGTTGCTAAGAGTCAGACATGACTGAGCGACTTCCCTTTCACGCATTGGAGACGGAAATGGCAACCCACTCCACTGTTCTTGCCTGGAGAATCCCAGGACGGGGGAGCCTGGTGGGCTGCCGTCTATGGGGTCACATAGAGTCGGACACGACTGAAGTGACTTAGCAGCAGCAGCAGCAGCTTGATAGATTTATTCTATGGCTGTTCCATAATTTATTTAATGTGACATTTCTGAGAGAAATGGATCTCATGCTTTTTAGTTAAAAGGATGAAAGGAGATGAGTTATTAGTAGCGTGGATAACTCAAGTTTGAACTTGAGTAACTTAAGATTTTCAGCTGTTAATTGACTACACTTTTTCATTATTGTTTTCTTTCTCTGAGTACTTTAAAAAATATCCAAAGTGTTTTGATTCTTATTACCTTTAATAAATTAATCATATGAATGTTCTTTTTAGCACCTTTAAAGGTAAATTATTCCTAAACTGGAAGACAGTCCTCTTTCTTTCCCCCCACAATTAAAAGGCCATGCTTATTCTTAAAATAACTCTGCTTTCTACTTAAAAAATAGCTTTTCAACATAAGCCTTACAAAAATTACTGTACTTAAATGTAGGAAAAGTTAATGAAAGGAAGGATTATATGTTTAAATGATATGCTTCAGCCAGCAAGGATTTGAAAAGTATAAATATATAACATTATGTTCCTGCTTTTTCTGTTTTTCCCAAACACATTTGCACATTAGAGTCTGTCAGGGATCTTGTAAAAAATTCATATTTCTAGGTGCCACTCTCCTGTAGGTTTGATGCTTGTCCCTTACCTATTCACGAAGATCGGTATTTTATAAATACTTTTGGCTTATTGAGTATAAACCCTTGTTCTGAAAGTTAAGGGCTCATATGAAGAAGCTTTTTATATATCCAGTTGCCTTTTACTTGCACCCTATTTGATGCATGCCGTACAGCCTCTTACTTTACAGCCTGATGATGACAGGCTTTGGTATAATGCATATCTGGTTCTGCTGCCATCTTAGTTTCTTAATTCTGCTATCTGTGACTAATGATTAGAATGCCTTAATTTGAATACTTTATCTTTGGTTGAGTAACAAAGATAATACTCATTACATTTTATTTGTGATTGTCTCTTGCTTACAACGTTATTAAATCTCAGTTATTCCATAAGAATTTTACTTGTAATGATTCATTTTTTCCTAGGCTTTGACTATGAGCATTTTTAAAAGTGTGTTTGAGTGTATACTCACATACGTGTAATGTTCACTCATACCCCATGCATAGAACAATTAGTCCTACTTATCCAAAATACGTGTACGTGAATAAAACTTATTTCTTAGATTAAATGAGATTCATTTACTGTGTTTACTCTTAGATAAGAATATTTATTCACCTTTTTACTTAACTGTGCTCTAATTTTAGGTCCTTTCTGAAAGATCTGCCACTGAAGTAGACAACAATTTTAGCAAACCACCTCCATTTTTCCCTCCAGGAGCTCCTCCAACTCACCTTCCACCTCCTCCATTTCTTCCGCCTCCTCCGACTGTCAGCACTGCTCCACCTCTGATTCCACCACCAGGTAAATAGTAAATGAGACATTTGATTCTGAAAGAAAAATAGCCTATGTGTGTTTTTAAATTTTGAACTTAACAATTAAAGTATATATTTGGAAACAGAATCTTCACTGCATTACATTAAAAGTAATAGAACAAGAAACTTATGCTCAGTCTTCAGTAGATTCACACTGAATCAGCTGTATATGTGTCTTAACAATTTCAGCAAAGCGAAGAGGCAGTATACTAAAATAGAGACAAGTGGACTAAAACAGTGTTCCGAAAATGTGATAGTGATTCCCCAAATTAAAGTTGCTGATTGTGTATGTATAAACTCACATTGAGTCATGTTACCTTGTTTGGGAAAAAAATAAATAAAGATACTTTTAGAATTGCATAAGTTAAAAAAAATTATATCCTATGAAGAGAATTAAATTAAAATCTCAAGTCTAGTTGTCGTCTTTGTATACTGGTTTCCTTTTTGGAGACTGTTTCTGGGTGCCAGGGGCTTATTAAACATAACAGAAAATTAATGTCAGTTTTTATAATATTCTTAGCCACTTTTGGTTATTTATTAAAAGCTAGATCAGTGGTAGTAGGAAAAAATTCACAAATAATTCCCTAATTGTATACTTTCAACTTTTGTCTGATAGCCTTTGTTATTTTATTCACAGCAGGCTTTTAATATTTATATCCCTTAACCAGTTTTTAATGAAACTAACCAGATTGAGATAATAATTATTTTCTTCCTAGGGAGACCTCCAATAATAAGTGTTAAAAATTAGCTGCTGATCCTGACCATAACTACATGTGCCACATATGTAAAAATTTGCTTTTTATTAATAAAATCAGTTTATGCTAGAGAGCCACATTCACTCACTCACTTTGCATTTGCCAGAGAGTTGTCTTTAGGAGGTGGCAGTTCTGAATAGACTACAGAGGCATTTAAGGGATCTGAATAATCCTTTGTAATATTCATCCTTTTCCTCTAAAATTCAGCTATTGCATCAGCCCCACAACCACAGCACCTTTGATTTCCCTCTGAGATTCTGCTTTCCAAAAAGGATTAGAAAATTATGAAACATGACTATGGCTTTAGGGAATCTGTTGTTTCAAAAATAGTAGAAAGAGAAGATTAGATAGGTTTGAGTTGCTTACTCCAGACTGATATATTTTTCAAGTTCAGTGAATTTCTTGTTCTGACAATAAATTGCTTGTTCCAAAGCTGAAACCATTCAGAAGTTAAGATTCGATCTGTGGTCCGTAGATCTTTGATGTGGTGAGAATTAACTAAATGATAAGAGAAAGTAATGAGGACTTAGTGATTCATAAATGGATCTTTTGTTCTATGAGAAAGATAAAATGTGGAAATAATGAGACTAAAAGATGATCAGTGCATGTGGTCATAGTCTTTACATTGCTTTGTAATCTTATTTAATTACTAAAGGTGATTTAAAAGAATTTTCTTATTTACTACCTAATATAGTATATCCCCAGGTATTTTTCAACACTTGTTATTAAAGTAAGTGAGAGAAAATAGTGGTACAAAATAATAACAAAGGAATAAACACCTCACTGGTGTAAGAATATTTAGAAGCTCTGTAGGATATTGATAGGCAGTGGCATTATCTGGATGTGTGTTCTTTTTCAAAATGGTAAAAATCATTTCATTTCTTTGCCATAAAATCTGTTTATAAGGATAACAAATCTATTATTAAAATGTTTAGATTACCTATGGAATTATACCGTAGAGTACCACTGATTTTTTTTTTGTTTGTTTAAGCTATTTAATGTTAATTTTCAATTGCATGCTTTCCATATTTTTAACACCTGTACAGATTTCTTTTGATGCTTATCCTTATATTACCTTTCCGTGTCATCCTGTCAGCATTTAAGGAATACAAATTCAGATGAATTCTAATGCTGGTTTAAGCAGTATATATTGGTTGGGATCTTTGACATGGTGAGAATTAAGTAAATGAAAAGAGAAAATAATGAGGATTTAATGATTCATAATGGGTCTTTTGTCCTATGAGAAAGATAAAATATGTAAATAATAAGACTAAAAGATGATCAGTGCATGTGGTCATAGTCTAACTGGTATATTTGCTAGGGATGATGGTGAGGGAAAGATGCCAGTTCATGTTAAAACCAAATATTTGTAAGTTGAGACTCTCTGGATTGCTCCTTGTTTTTACTAGATTGTGAGCTGTTGGAGAGAGCATACGCGCTCCATTCCCATCTGTGTTTCCTCGCAGTGCCAATCACAGAGATCCTCTGTATACCTAACATTCCCTACATGTGTTAGCTAATTGAGTTAGCAACATATTTATGTATCCGTAACACCAAAGAAATTTTCAGATTGACAGTTGGTACATCACACAGGCTCTTATCAGTCAGAGTGGGCACTGGCTTTAAAAACAGTATGGCTGCATTAATATATATACCAGATGAATATAGGCAGTGATTAAAGCCACATTTGCAGTTACCATTTACCACAGAGTCATATGATTACAGCATGTTCTGTAGAGTTTGCTATAATTTAGATCATCTTAAGAATCATAAGCGGCTAATGAAAGAAAGCTGTGGCTCAAGCAGTCTTTTCGTAAGTATTGCTTTTAAAAGTATTCTTAGAGAAACCTTGGGTTTTCTTTTTGTCTCCTTGAGAAATACTGAAAGGAAAAATGGAATAAATCTTTGGAGAATTAATTTGAACATTCTAATGTTGCCTTTGTTAACATCAGCTTTCAAATGCTTAAGTTTTTAAGACTGTAGAGCTGTAAATGATGGAACAAATATAGTGATGATGTATTATGCCCATAATTTGGGGTGTTAATCCAGATTTGTCTGGAATAGTCCTATTAAACCTATTGTCCCAGCTTAATTGTTGTTATTCATTCAGAAACGCCCTGGTATGGAGGGTGACCTTTATGATCAACTCTTGGAGGTTTACAGATGTGGCTTCTTGCATGAATAGATGCTTGTGGTGGCTTAGTTGCTAAGTTGTATCCGATTCTTGCAACCCCAAGACTTCCCTGGTGGCTCAGATGGTGATGCGTCTGCCTACAATATGGGAGACCCGGGAGCAATCCTTGGGTTGGGAATATCTCCTGGAGAAGGAAATGGCAACCCACTCCAGTATTCTTGCCTGAAAAATCCCATGGACAGAGAAGCCTGGTGGGCTACAGTCCATGGGGTTGCAAAGAGTTGGACACGATTGAGCGCCATCACTTTCACTTTCATGGACTGAAGCCTTCCAAGCTCCTCTGTCCACAGGATTTTCTAGGCAAGAATGCTGGAGTGGGTTGCCATTTTCTTCTCCCAAGAGATCTTCCTGATCCAGGGATTGAATCCTGGTCTCTTGCGTTACAGTCGAATTCTTTACTGACTGAGGTACCAGGGAAGCTGCTTCATTCAAGAAATTTTCACTGTAAAATAGTTAACAGAAAAGAGATGTGTTGTTTCCTCTCCCCCTCAAACACATCTACAACATATGTGAAGTCTTGTTATAACAGACAAAGTCATATTTCTGGCGATAGTAGATTTGTCTAAAGAGTAGAGGAGGTTTGGTATTGGCGAGTACAATAAACATGTAAGGGACGTTCAGTCCTACGTTAATGTTATGACTTCTGGATTAGCTTTTCTAAATGGAAAAGTAATATGGTTCCTTGCTACCATACTGATAGTAGCTTGAAAACAAACACTGTAATTTATTAGGATCTTCCTTAATTTTCAGAAAATCTGTTGTTATTAGTAATCCAGAAAATACTTTCTATTGTTAAGAGTTTTTTCAGACACACATTATTAGTGTGCTTCCATGCTTTCACTGAGTAATAATAGAAGTAAAAGTTAATGTTTATTAAATGCTACTGTTGAAAGCGCTGTTCTGAACACATTTCATGTTTTAGCTCAATTTGATTCTCAACACCATCTGAAGTAGATACTATTCTGGTTTTACAGATGAGAAAACTGGAATCGTAATAGCTAGAAAGTAGCAGAACCAGAATTCTAACATAGGCAATTTTGCTTGAATGCCTATTTTATTCAACTACATTGAAATGAAGAAGTGAATCATTACCTATCTGTATTCACTCTGGTAACATGGCCTAAAAGCTCTTTTAAAAAATTTTCTTGTTGTGAATGTGCATGCATCTATATTTGTGATTAAGGAAGTTAGGGAGTGAAAAGTAGGGATCAGACTTTTTTTTTTTAATTCAATTAATTGAGATTTGGGGCTTCCTAGGTGGCTCAGTAGTCTGCCTGCCAATTCAGGAGATTCAGCTTCAATTCCTGGATCAAGAAGATCCCTGGAGAAGGAAATGTCAGTCCACTCCAGTATTCTTGGCTCAGAAATCCCGTGGAGTAAGCCTAGCAGGCTATAGTCAGTGGGGTTGAAAAAGAGTCGGACACAACCTAGTGACCAAACAGCTACAGTAATTGAGGTTTTACTATTTGCCTGTTTTGTGTTAAGAAGTCTGTTTACTGATTAAACCAGTTTTTAAATACTTGTGTGTTGGAAGAAAAATCGTAGAATTGGAAGGATTGATATTATAGAGCAGTTGATTTTGTGTGGGTGTGTGTGTTTGTGATAACATGACATAAGATTGATCATCATACCCATTTGTAATTGTACAGTTCAGTGGCATTAGTACATTCACTGTGTTGTGTAACCATCACCCCTATCTATACCTAAAACTTTTCCATCATGCATAACAAAGCCTATATATTCATTAAACATAATACCTTCCTCCCTACTGTAGCTTCTGGTGGCTTCTTTCTGTCTCTCTGAATTTGCCTACTCTTGGTGCCTCATATAAGTGGAATCATACAGTATTTGTTTGTGTCTGATTTATATTATTATTTTTTAATAACATTTTAATTCACAGTTGTAAATAGGCTGTTTTTTAAACTTTGATCAAACTGTATTACATTTTATGATAGATTTTTAATTTAGATTTTAAATATTAATTTACTTTTAGTGTCATATTTTATGTTCATTTTTATATAATTTAGTTTGTTGAACAAGAAAAGGGAGAGTCAGTTTAACTCCTGTCTTGTTACCTTAAGAGTGTTAAGGCTCATGTGACTATTGTTCTGTTAAGTCTTGGCAACAGTTGAAATCTAGCGCATGAGTAGAATTCTACTAAGTTGAGTAAGTCTCTTTGCTTTACGGAGATGGAGCCCAGACCATAGATAAGTCATCTCTGCTTTTAAAGTTGGATATAGAATTTAGTGGGCTTCCCTAGAGGCTCAGACAGTAAAGAAACTGCCTGCAGTGCAGGAGACCCAGGTTCGTTCCCTGGGTTGGGAAGATCCCCTGAAGAACGGACTGGCAACCCACTCCAGTATTCTGGCCTGGAGAATTCCATGAACAGAGGAGCCTGGCAGGCTATAGTCCATAGGGTCACACACAGTCAGACATGACTGAAGCAACTTAGCATACATGCATGCGTGCATAGGATTTAGGCTCTTTATCTAGATTTCAAAATGTATAAAATTCTGCATTTTAGAGCAAAGTATTTTTTTTACTAAAAGACTTTTGTTAGGTAGGTAAGACAATTAGCATCTTAGTAGTCATCTAGTACTACAAATTATATGAACCTAAAAATCTTGTTTGTTCCTTAAGTATTTTGAATTTGAGTTAGTGATGACACATGGGGCTGAAAGCAGCTTACTTCTGAAGTTTTTCAGTATTTCCTCAGGGTTTTCATTGTCTTTAGATTATTTTCCTGTTAGCAGTCTGGTTTCTAGTGCAGTGGCTGTTAAACTTTTTGGTCACAGATCCCTTTATACTCTTAAAAATTACTGTAGACCCCAAAGAGCTTTTCTTTATGTGTGATAAATTCATCTTTTTATTAGAAATTAAACCCAATAAATTAAGATATTTTATTTAAATATTATTTTTAATGTATATCTAATCCAATTACATACTAAGATAACATTTTAATGAAAAATTATTCTTCCAGAATGACAAAAAATTATAGTGCAAAGAGTGGCTTTCTTTTACACCTTGTAAATCTCTTTGCTCATGTGGCATAATACAAAAAAACTGGATTCTCCTGTTTGCTTTCACATTAAATCAGTTGTGATTGCACATGTCATGTAACCTCTGGAAAAATTCATTGTGCATTTGTAAGAGAATGAGCATGAAAATGGCAAATAACATCCTAGTGTTTTTATGAAAGGAGTTTTGACCTTTAGAGATTCTTAGAACGGACACCCCCAGGAAGCTCCAGATAATACTTTGAGAACTGCTACTTTGCAGAAGCTTGGCTTATATTCAGTGAATATTATCTGCACTCTTGAGGAAGTATAATTTTGTCCCTTTATTTGAGAAATTATTCTGTGAGTATAACATTAAGCTGGTTTTACAGTTTCATCAAGATTTTTGGTCTTACACAGCAAATCTGCAGGTTAATCTATGCTATTTGCCAAAAATGTAAGCACTAAAAATGTAGTTTCCAGAAGTACCTTTTGAAAAATAACTTCTTGAATTTTTGAAGAAGTACTCATTTTCTGTTTTGTTATAGTTTTCTATATTAAAAAAAATACAGTAGTGTATTGGTGTTTTCCATAAACTCAAAATAGGGTATAATGCTAATTATAATGAGCACAATTTAAGTTTAATAGCAATTAAAAGCTTCTTTAAGATGTTGATTTTTGAATGTCTTTTTCTCCCTGTTGCTCCCTTTATAACAGTTATATTTTTAATACATCCTTCGTTGTTCAGTCGCTCAGTCATGTTCACCTCTTTGCAACCCCGTAGACTGCAGCTTGCCAGGCTTCCCTGTCCTTCACCGTCTTCCAGAGCTTGCTCAAACTCATGTCCACTGAGTTGGTGATGCCATCCAGCCTCCTTGTCCTCTGCATCCCCTTCTCCTGCCTTCAGTCTTTCTCGGCATCAGAGTCTTTTCCAGTGAGTCGGCTCTTGGTACCAGGTTGCCAGAGTACTGGAACTTTAGCTTCAAGAGCAGTCTTTAATACTCAGGCTTGATTTCCTTTAGGGTTGACTGGTTTGATCTCCTTGCAGTCCAAGGGACTCTCAAGAGTCTTCTTCACCAGCATAGATGCTGTATATTGTAGAATTTAATGATGATTTAATATTTGCTTTCATTCGTGCTACTCTTCTAGTTATTTTGCCTTTAGAGTTTAATTCCTTTACAAGTAAAAATATCGGTATTTCTAATCTGAGATGTTTTTGTCTAACAGAATTTTTGTTTCCCATAGGCTTTTAGGTTATTTTATAATTGGAAGAGTGAGAGATTGTAATAAAGATAAAATAATTCACCAATTTTATAGTTAATGTAAAATTATCTTTTTTACTTTTTAGGTGTAGAGTATGCTGATTACCATTTCTGATGCTTTAAGTGTTCATAGTGCCTTTTAACACAATTTTTTCTTTCAAATTACTCCTGTTTGTTGTTGCACCTTGTAATTGTTTTACTTTATAGGTTTATAAGTATTCTACCTCGTATATTTTTAAAGTATAGATTGTAGATGATGTGTATGTGTACATAATCTTTAAAACACTGGTACATAGAAAAGCATGTGGTAGAAGGTCATATTTAAAGATTTTTATAAAGCTTGATGTTTTGTACTCAGGTTTTTTGTGTGTGCAGAATTTACTTACGAGCTTGATGACTTGAAAGTAGTAATTGGTGAGACTTAAGGCAAGCAATTAGGCTTTTTGGTGTTTGTAACACACTAGTGTTGATGAAGATTATAATTTCCAAGTGAGAAATAGAAAGCATAGTTCCCATTGTTCTGGTGTGCTTCTTTCTTTTATTTGAACTGAATAGAGAAATAATAGGTAGTTGATAGCTGGTAACTATATATATTAGTTAGCTCTTGATCCACGACGACAGATTACTTTTGTAGAGCGCAGTGGTTTAAGACACATACGTTTATTGTTGAACAGTGATTGTGGATTAGCAATGTGGGGACAGCTTAGCTGGTTCTCTGCTTCAGGGTCTCTCACAGACTTTGAGATGGTCATCTCAAAGACTTCCTAAGAAAAGATTCATGTTCAGATTCACTGACTTCTTTGTTAAAAGATTCACTTCCTCTTCACCATGGTAGTTTGCTTCATCATAGCATGAATGCTGAGAGCACAGTAGAAGAAACCAGCAAAATAGAAGTCAGTCTCTTTTGTAACCTAGTCATGGAAATAACATTCCATCATTTTTGCTATATTTCATTTGTTGGAAATAAATTATTATCTAGCCCACCTTCAAGGAGAGGATATGAATACCAAAGGTGTAAAAAGACATGAATACCAGGAGGCAGGAATCATTGGAAGCCAAGTTGGAGGCCTCCTATCACAGAACTCTTTCTTTGCCTAAGTTATGTAAAATAATGATGGGATACATTAAGAATGAATTCACAGATAATTTTTATTCCAGTTTTTAACTTAAATACAGAGCTATTGCTTTTGTGAGAATTTTAAAAATAATGAATTTATAGTTGAATTCCTTTCGATGTGATGTTTCGCTGGCGTGCTGCCTTTCTGTTTCTTTGTACCAGTTCCTTCAACCCCCTGACAGTCCCGCCACCCACCCTTACACTTCTTTACATTTAAAAGTTCATATTACATACTAGAAAAGTTAAATCCTATTTTCTTTCTTTGAAGGTGCCGGACAGTATAGGCTGTCATACAGCTGTACTGTTTTATATCACAGTGGCACATGCTTTGTTTAATAAAAATTTGAAATGGAGTTTATGCGTTTTGAGTAGCTCCGCAGTGCAGTTTGCAGGGAAGTCTGAATGTAAATCCATTGATTCCCAAAATACGGTCTCTGGTCAGCAACACCATCACCTCCTTGTTTGGAATGCAGATTCTCTGCTTCATGCCAGACCTACTGCATCAGAAGTTCCAGGGGAGGGGCCCCGCAATCTGCATTTTAACAAATTCTTGAAGTAATTCTGGTGGTCGCTAAAGTGTCAAAACCCCACCTATTCATTCCCTTTAGAACTTGAATATAACTTTTCCAAAAGCTTTTGGCCAGTAATAGAAATCTTACTTTTACTACTGTATGCAGAATTTCCCGGGAAAACATTTTGTTTTTGCTACTCATTTTAAAGATAAAGCATACAGAAACACAGTGCGTAATTTGTGTATTTCAAATCTGTTGGCTGGGCAGCACATGTGTTGGCCAGGAAAGTTGGGAGTGCCAGGAGAAACAGGACAGGGAATTTTGAGGTGAATTTTGTCCTTCTTTTTACTGTTGTCTCTTGTTAACAAAAGTCAAATACTAAATAGTGATTTTCTAGATGACAATTGTGTTGGTCTAACATTATATTACATATTAAACTTTTTAAGTAGCATTGGTGGCTCAGAGGTTAAAGCGTCTGCCTCCAGTGCGGGTGACCCGGGTTCGATCCCTGGGTCAGGAAGATCCCCTGGAGAAGGAAATGCCAACCCACTCCAGTATTCTTGCCTGGAGAAATCCCATGGACTGAGGAGCCTGGTGGGCTGCAGTCCACGGGGTCACAAAGAGTTGGACACGACTGAGTGACTTTACTTACTTACTTAAAATATATTTACTAATTGTCAAAAGAATGGATTGTACAGTGTTTCATCAACTCTAAAGTTCTGTTTCAGTGAACTTTAATTCAAAATTAAGATTTGAATTATCTTAGATGAGATATACATCTCACGCTATCTTAGATGAGGTATATGTCTCACGCAAAGCGTCTTCTCTAGTTTCTATGTCAACTTTCTGATGTGTAGATATTGTTTGGAAAGACATCCATATCTATCTATGTAGCATAATTTTTGTGTTCTTAATTCCTTTCAGTTGATTTTTGAAAAGAATCTTATGATACTACTATAGTAAGAAAACTTAAAAGCAGAATGTTTGTAATTTTAACTGTCTTCATAGCACACTTAATAGTTTGGTTATATTCTTTTATTTTTATGTTTTGTGGAAGTTTGGTAACTTAAATGTTTTTGAAGACTAAATGTTGAGAGAGGTGAATAGTATTTTCTTAGTTATTTTATATGAGTTCACATTGTAGTTAGCTTAAGTGATGTATGTTCATGTATTTACTTGGGTAAAGTTATTAGGATTACAGTGTGGGTTGCTGAAATCGGCATGGTTACCTTACCATACCTAGGACAATGGTCATGAATTAAATAGTCACGCATTTAAATATGAAAACTGGGACATATAGTGAAGTTCAGTAGTACTCTAAAAAAAATCTATAATCTTCTAATGAAGATCAAGTAATAGCAGCTATTAAGAGCATTTAATATACTCTGCCTGCCTTAATTTCCCACTTAGTGTGGTGTCTGGAACTTTTGTTAGTTTATATTGTTTGCTGGATTCCTTTAGCTTAGTAATGTAGGAAGCAGGGAGGTAGCTCGAGGTATGAGAATTGCCATGGAGTGTAGCTCATTGTAGTAGACTTGTGGATGCCTAATGATTTTTGAAACATGACTGCTGCATTACTTATTTCATCTTGTTGGTTTGAGTTTACCATATCCTTTTATTGCATGGGTGGTTAAGTAAGGTGCTTCATTCTCCATTTTAAGGCCTACTTATTTCCTTAAGTTCTGTTTGAATAAACCTCTTAATCTGGTAAAACATGCGTAGAAAATTTTTAAATTATTAGCAGATGTTTCCATTGACAAGCAAACATTTGAAAGCAATTTTTTTCATTATTTTTTCCTGTGTACTTAGTTAATGAATTTAGGTTACTTTTCCTCTTTGGGAATAGTTTTGATGCAGTTTTTAAAAGATAGGATTTAGTAAACCATTCTGACTTTGTTGAAGTTCTTTATGATTTAACGTTTTGCTTCAAAAAGTTTTTCATATTTGAAATTTTTCTACTTAGTAATGTCATTTTTCTTCAAACAAGAAAATTATAATTTGTATGACACATAAATTTTAAATTAGGATTTAAGGACACATTCGAAGAGTCGCTGGTGGCTCAGATGATAAAGAATCTGCTTGCAATGCAGGAGACCCAGGTTCTAACCCTGGGTCAGGAAGAACCCTTGGAAAAGGGAATGGCTACCCATTCCAGTATTCTTGCCTGGAGAATTCCATGGACAGAGGAGCTTGGTGGGCTACAGTCCATGGGGTCGCAAAGAGTCGGATACGACTGAGCGACTAACACTTTCAGTTTCTTGACCAGTGTAAATTGAGAATGTTTATCCGTAGTTTATTCCTTTAAAGATTATAATGTGTGCGAGTGAGAGTCACTCAAATTAGTATTTACTGACTTGTGTTGAAGTAAACCACCACATTCATTTTAGCGTGCCCTAGGGATGTAAATATGTGAATTGGCTATATCCCTTGTCTCTACTCCCACAAGTCAAGGGAAATAATAACCTTTCCACACTCCTGTCACCAATAGAAACAACTCATGTCCATACTTGAACATCCCTCATAGCTTTACTATAGTGAATATCCATCATCTTCCGAGTTACCTTGTATTACCTGCAGTATTTAAGAGCCCCCTATCATATACTGTTAAAATAACAAGATCAGATGTTGATTATCAAGCTTAGTGTTAATTTCATAGAGTTTGATATTTGTGTGTGCACAAAGGTGCTTTTTTTTAACTAACATCTCACTTTGTTCGTGGTTACAATTAGTGGGGAAATCTTGTTATCAAGTTGTTAGACTGGGTTTTCATCAGGAAGTCTGATATTATACTCGAATTGTTGGTCCTCTGCAAGAAAACAGAATGCTGCTTTTGAGTGAATAAGCCAGGACGATGAGGCGAGGGGTTTTATTTCAAAGTTTTCTTTCGTGATGGCATAAATACATAACAGGTTTTGAAATCCAGTTACTATATTAAATTTCATCACTTGTTTTTTAGGTATTCCAATAACTGTACCACCTCCAGGTAAAACTTTTTTCATGTTTTCTCCATCATTGTTAATAAACATGAAATTTCAAGCTTATAGTTACAGGAGGGACGGTGTTGATGTGGTTAGAATATAAAATAGGTTATTGGGATTTCAAGGTCCTATTTTCAGCTCTGCCTTTGCTTCATTCCAGTTTTGATTAAGATATTTAGTTTTCTTATACCTGTCTTACCCATTTCTGTAGAAATAGAGATTCTGAGAAAATTCTTACCATATCAATTTATTGAAGAAAACAGAGTATAGGATTAAAAAGAAAATTTTTATTAAAAATTGTTTTTTCAAACCAAAGAATTTTTTATATGATGAAGTGACTGCAAGAGAAGAGAAAGTTCCCATTTATCTTGATTTTATCATGGTTTCTGATTGTTTTTACCCTCCTGACATAACTCAATATTGTGAGAAAATATGTTCTGAACCACACTGATAGGTTGACAGCTGGTCAGATGATTGTTCATGGAGCAGTGATTTAATTGTTCACTCATGTAAGAATATGATCAACAGGAGTGTTACATGTGGCCCAGTGTGTTTTTTTTTTTTTTTACAGTTTTTCAGGGTGTTTGTTTTTTTTTTCCTTTTGTAGTGTGATGCAGATATGATAGCAAGTGTGTTTATGAAGCTCAGTATTGAAAGTCATGAAATATAAAGAGATGAGAGGTGACAGTGCTTGGAAGGGTGGGTCTAAATTCAAAATGACCTTGATAAATAGTGGAGTTTAAATAGCTTAGGATAGTATACATATTTAGTTGTCAGATAGAGAGTCACTGATTATGTATGAGTGTGGCTGAAAAAGACCTATCAGGAGAAGTCTTAAAGGAGTCATTGGTCTGTCGTTACAGGTTAAAAAGAAATGTGATTGTAAGATTATCTAAAATAGGATTGTGGACTCTAGGACTAAGTAGTAATTGCTAAGTTTTACTCTGTTAAGATATTTAATAGAGGAGAACCTAAAACTCGACACAGTGAAGATGAGCATGGTGAATTTAAAACAACTTGAAACAAGGCTAAAAATTGATTTAAATGGACATTTGAAAAGGGGTAGGAGAACTGAAATTCATTTTTACATAGAATACTAAAAAGGAGGCTTAGTGGAAGTGTTTTCAAACATGTATTTTGTTGGATTGCTTCTTGTCCTCATTAAGATCAGTATGTGAGTTGTAGTATGAGAAATTTAAATTACATAATTTAATGTACTTCGTAATAGTCAGGGTCTTTAAAACTTGGCAAAAATTGATGTCATAAAGAATTGGTATTGTAAGTTGTAGACTCTTCAAGTGTTGTTGAGATGCTTCATTGCCTGACTGAATTTGAAAGTGCAGAGTAGATTAACTGTTAAGGTCCCTGGTAGCCGTATTCTGTGGTATTTCATCTAGGTTTTGTGGATCATTCAGAATGCAGACCTCATGATACAAAGCTGCAAATTATTTCCTTTCTAAACTAATTTAAAAACTACATTATGTCCTTTTCTTTGTAAATTAGTTCTTTAGGGTTGTGCTATTTAAAACACATTTTATGATGGATATTCTCAGCCTTAAGCATTATGTATTTACTGGTAAGATTTTATTTTAAAATTATGCATTTTAAGACCATTTCTATACATATAAACTCTCAAAATATTTTTGAAAGAGGTAAATGTTATTTTATTTGCTTTTCTTCTAAAATACTTTAAATGTATCTGGTGGCAATCCTACTACTGTTTAATATATGGAAAAGGTAAGGCATTGAGATTAACTTTCTTATACTCACAAAATGGGCTGTGTGTGGTGCTGAAAATAAGACCGAGTGTCCTGACTCCCAGTTTGTGCTCTGTGTATTAGACCAGACTGTTCATTCAAAGTTAATATTGATCCAAAAATCTGTTTATAAATTTAAGCTCCATTTTTTTTCCTGTCCATTATAACATAGAGAAGCACGTTATAGTCCCAGAGAAATTTTAATGACACACAACTTTTACCTCAACATTGTATTACATTCTAACTTCTTTTTATCTTATGATTGAATGTTTCAGGTTTTCCTCCTCCACCAGGTGCTCCACCTCCATCCCTTATACCAACAATAGAAAGGTAATCAGTATGGACACTATAAATTTTTTATCATTCATAGGCTTTTGACAGAAGAATCATATGTATCTTGGTAATATTTTCAAAGATTTAATTTTGTAAACAGTAGTACCTGCCTTTTAATTCATGAGTCTAGATCTGTGTTATTTACTCTTAGATAAGATATTGGACCTATACCTAATTATAGAACAGGACAAAGAAAACAAAATGATAGTTATTTTGAAATATCTTGCTTTGATTTATGGTACACTTATTAAAGAAACCGCTAGATTGGTAAAAACCTGGCTATAGTCAAGTTTTGTGGGATATACAAACAGATGACTAGAAATTATGAATAATGCATGTCTGTTTTAGGATTAAGTAAGGACAGCTACTATCAGGGACCACAGTAAAGAAAAGCTGCCTAATTCCTTGCTACCCAGTGCAACTCGGCTTCCATAGAGGAAGAATGGATCCCTTCTGCCTGGCAGTTACCTTATTTTTTATACCCTGTATTTATAGTTTATGTTATTTGGAATGCTGTGGTAAAGAACATTTACCTCATGGATGGCAATACCATGTTTAACAGCATATGCTTTGGAATCACACAAACCTGGTTCAAATTTGCCTTCAAAATTTCCCAGCTTTGTGGCAAGGCAGGGTGCATAATAACTCATTGAGACTCAGATTCCTCTTTTGCCAAATGGGGTTGATAGAATTATGAGGATTAAAACAACTCAGGTGAATATAAAGCATCAGCACCATTCTTGGCAGACAGAAATAACCAATAAGTGGTAGCTATTATTATTTCCTTAAGAGTGGCAAAAAACTAAAAAAATTACTGTATTTCTGAGAAAGTGATTCAAACTAAAGAAAAATCATGGGAGCTTTAGATCAGTAGCATCAAACTGCATATGATTTTCAGAAGAAATGATAAAACTCAGCAAAGTGTGACTTGTGAGACCATAAGCATTTAATTTTAAATCCTTGTTATATATATTTGTTTTCTCATTCAAAATGTTAAGAAGTAGTATTTGTTGAGTCTGTCAGTAGGGCGGAATTTCTGATTTTTATTCATTAAAATTAGTTTTTTAAGGCTAAATTTTAACTATGTCTGAAGTACTCTGTCAGCCTCAAAGTTTCTGTTATCTGTTGTGTCACGCTGAATTGATTGGACTATTCATGTTAAATAATACTAACAAGCTGTATCTTCTTTATATGTAGTAT
Source organism: Capra hircus (assembly GCF_001704415.2). NCBI lineage: Eukaryota > Metazoa > Chordata > Mammalia > Artiodactyla > Bovidae > Capra > Capra hircus. The sequence continues at coordinate 69,533,358 of NC_030813.1, forward strand.
TAGGCTTAATACTGTTAATAGCCTGTGTTTTCAGTATTAAAAAATAAAGTTATTATGGAATTGCAGCTACCATAATATGGTGGTTGTAATTCCATAGTAACTTAATTTTTTAGACTGAAAACACAGGCTATTTAACAGTATTACACCTAACACTACATGGACGGAGGAGCCTGGTGGGCTACAGTCCATGGGGTCGCAAAGAGTGGGACACAGCTGAGCGACTAAGAACAAACAAAAACAAACAGAACAAATTACATGGTGGTTAAGTAAAAGTCATAATTCTACCTTATGTTTTGCATTTGCACCAAGCTGAAATTCAGAACTTGCAACATGTAAAAATGCATTTTTCTTTGACAGTGGACATTCCTCTGGTTATGATAGTCGTTCTGCACGTGCTTTTCCATATGGCAATGGTAAGTGTTATTTTTTAATTGCCCGGATTCAATTTAAACCAGTAAAGTACTTAAATACTTTAAAATAGTAGAAACATGCTCCCATGGTTTAAAGTACTATCTTAAAAGGAATTTAAAAATGTTTACTCTAGAAATAATTAGTCTTACATATATTCCAGGTTACTTAACAGAATATTTTTCATTTCTTTAGTAAAGATGTAATTGTCCCTCCTTCCTGAGGTAGCAATAGCGTCATCTCCATTGTGTATCAAGTTCCCTGCATGCATGTATCTATTTCTTAGCTTTCAAGACTATTCATTTGGTTAGTTTTTAATTATCCCTATGCTAACAGTGCCACACTTACTATAAAACTCTTTAATTTTGAGTTTTATAGTAAATCTGACATCTGTTTTAGCAAAAGCTATCTTACTCTGCTTCAGAAGTGATTCGGGCCGTTGCTTTTATATACCTATTTTAGAATCAACTTTTCAAGTTTCATTGAAAACTATTGAGATTTTTATTAATGACTAACTCATGTTTACAATATGACAAACTATTGATTCATGTAATCCTGACAGCCTTATAAAGCAGGCATACTGTTATCATTATTTTATGGACTGGGGAATTTAAGAACAGCCAGATTAAGTAATTTGCCCAGTGTCACGCAGTAAGTGGCATAGTCAGGTCAGAATTTGAAACCATGCAGCCTGTTGTCAGAGTCCTTTCTCTTACTATACTGTATTATTATCCTGATGCTCTAGATCAGTTTGTAGGAATTCATACCTTACAACATTGAGTTAACTTCTGAACAAGCATTCTCTCCATTTACGGAGATATTCTTTAATGTTTCCCAGTTGAGTGCTATAACTCTCCCTCCACTTCTTAGACATCGTTAGTTAGGTTTAGTCATAGGTACCTAATGTTTTTATTGTCCTTATAAATAGTATCTTCATGTAAGCTACATGTTCTGTTTGTGTTTGCTTGTATTTAGAAATAGAATTGGGTTTTGTTTTATTTATATGTATAACAGGTTCAATATATACTTTGTAGCTGTTACCTGTAGAAGTGAGGCAATATCATCTGCCCTTCTTTCCTTTTCAGGTATTTATTCCTCACACCCCATGCCTCCTCATTTTTTGATCTTACTGTTCTGACTAGGACCTCTATATAATGTTGAAGTACTGCAAATGGAGTTCTTGTCTGGAACTGCCCCACCTACCCTTTAAAAAAATTATTTTTAAGGAAATACTTTTATATTTATATTATGCAATTTTTACTCTCAGATTTTTGATAGAACCCTATGTCAGAATAAGGAAAATCTCTTCCAGTTTTCCAAGGGCTTTTAAACTGTGAATGGATATTGAGTTTCATCAGATGCTTTCTGAGTTGATCGTATTATTTTCTTTCTCTGTTAATGTGGCAGATTTCTAAATTTTTCTAATATTAAACCACTGTTTATTTGCTGACATAAACCTAATTTGGTCACAACTGATTACTTTTTTAAAATAAATACAGACTTCCTTAGAATTTGGACATCTAAGTTCATATATAAGTTCATATGTAATATTGTTCTGTGATTTTCCTTTATTTCTATTGTCCTTAACTGGTTTTAGTATTAAGGTTATACAAGCCACATGGGATAAGTTAAGGGGATAATCTTTTTTCCCATTCTCTGAAAGTTTTTGTATTATTCAACTGGTCTGTACCTTATAAATGAGTAAAAGTCACCTGTAAAAGCCATCTGGTCTTGTGGGAAGGTTTTAAATTGCTGATTTAATGTCTTTAATAATTACGAGACTAGTCAAGATTTCTTTGAATTACTTAATGTGTTGGTCTAAAATATATAATACTCTCTGTGTTGTTTAATCCCTGTAACATCTGTAGTTGTAGTCCCTTACTGGTTCTGATATTTTTTTATAAGGTCTCTTTCCTAATCTTGTCAGAAGATTATTATGTTTTATTCATCTAGTCTTTAAGAGCCAACTTCTACCTTTGTTTACTACATGGTAGTTTTCTGCTGACATGATTTCTTATCTCCCTTCTGTTGGATTATTCTACTTTTTTCTAAGCTCATAAGTTGAAAGCTTAATTCATTCACATTCCATCTTTTGTAATGCAGGGTTTTTTAAGATTAATTTCCTTCAGAACAGTTTTCATTTTGACATATTGTACTTTTCTTTGTGTTCAGTTTTTAAATGATTTTAAATTTATGACATTTTTGACTCACCCCTGAGTTATCAGAAATGTGTTTTAAATTTGAAATAAGTGGAGATTATTTTCCCATAACTTTTCATTTTTACTTCTAATTTAAATTGTGTGGTGGTCAGAAAGCATGATGTCTGTTATGCTTTGAAAGAACATATTTTCATAAATGTTTCATATGGGTGAAGAGAATGTGTATTCTTTACCTGCCTGGCAGATTTCTATGTAATGTTCATTAAATCAACTCTATTAACAATATTTTCCTCAGTCCTTATATATCTGTAGTGATTTTTTTGTTTGCTTAAGTGTCGATAATTGAAAAATTACATTAGTCTCCAATGACCATGGTTGATTTTTCTGTTTCTACCTGTATTATTTCTATTAGTTTTTATTCCACGGAAAGTAAGGCTGTGTTGTTAGATATTTGGAAGTTGAATTTGTTCTGTGTCCTTAGTGAGTTGCATCCTCCATCTTCACATAGTCATTCTTCCTCGGGTGACCCTTTCTGTATGAGTATGCTTTGCCACTTACACAGTTACTCATGGAAATTAGGGGATATTAGTGTTTTCCATTTTTCCTCCCATCCTTTCACTTTCAACCATCTTGTGTTTTTATGTTTAGTGTTCAAAATATAGGTAGAATATTGAAAAATACAAATCAACAATTTCTGTCACTTAAGTGATTAATTCCATCCTCTTTGTATTACTGTGATTTTTGAGCCATTCAAACTTGTCTTGCATATCCCCATTCTTTCTGTTGTGAAGTGACTGAAATTTTTAGGTGATTTTTAAAAATATTTTCTTTTTCCCTACATTGTTCTGAAATAATATATTTATCTCTATTTTTTTAGTGGTTACTCTTGAAATATATTTTACATGTATCTAATAGAAGTTATTTTTGTGTGTGAACTCTGTTTATAACTTTTGCTTTTTTTTTGTTTATGAATGCCTTTTGTTTTATTCTTCAAATATAATTTTGAGTACACATTTCTAGGTTGACCGTTACTTTGTCTCAGCACTCTGAAGATGTCCTAATGTATTCTGGTTTATATTTTTGCTATATTGGGAAGTTGGTTATGTACTAATTCTGGTTTGCTGTCCACCTTTCAAATGAAGAGTTAAACCTTTAAGATTTGTTTCTGGCCATGTCCCCAGACTGTGGGTATTCACCATGTATTACTTCTCTTTTCTACATACTAAATAATTTTCTTTTTAATCTAATGAAGCATTTTTGTGGGATTTTTACCTTTTTTCTCCCTCGTCTTTCTCTTTTGTTTTTTAAGTACAATAACTTTTATTTTTAATTATTATTCTTTCTCTTTAGTTGCCTTTCCCCACCTTCCTGGTTCTACTCCTTCATGGCCTAGTCTTGTGGACACCAGCAAGCAATGGGACTATTACTCAAGGAGAGAGAAAGACCGAGACAGAGAGAGAGACCGAGACCGAGAGCGAGACCGTGATCGAGACAGAGAACGAGAACGCACCAGAGAGAGGGAGAGGGAGCGTGATCACAGTCCCACGCCGAGCGTCTTCAACAGGTATGTTCAGCGCACAGGGATTTATACATGTGTGTTTTATATGCATTTCAGAATTTTTATTCAGTGCCAGAATGGGAAATCCAATTCAACTGGGAAAGGATTGTTTGACGAGTAGTGAGGATAGCCATTTTAAAAGCATCAAGGCTGTCGTGTAATTCTTAAGGACTTCCCACTATCTAAAGCAACAGTGTCCAAATTTCTTTGTTCATTTCTTCCTTAAAACAGTTTTGAAAATGTCATACCCCCACTTGCCACACAAGATTTTTCATTTTAAGTATAAACGTTTGGCTAATTGGTAAAGAATCTGCCTGCAATGCAGGAGATCCGGGTTTGATTCAAGTTGGGAAGGTCCCCTGGAGAAGGAAATGACAACCCACTCCAGTATTCTTGCCTGGAGAATTCCATGACCAGAGGAGCCAGGCAGGCTGCAGTCCATGGGGTCAACTTAGCAACTAAACCAACCAACCAACCACATAGATAAAATTTCCAGTCTGTTATAAGTATCATAATTTTGAAAGTTACTGTTATTCTTTTGAACATATCCAGTGGATTAAGGATACTACAGTGATTTGTTAAACATCATTATCCATCTTTTTAAAATGTATAAGCAAGCTCTCTTTAACAGTTGGAAACTCTGGGTTTCTTTTTGTGCTTGAATTCTTATTTCTGAACCATGTCCCCAAAGAATTTTATTCTAATGTAAAGTATTTTTATTATGAAAAAGTATTTTTAATTATCCATCCTATTTACCCTGCAACATACCTATGTAAGTTAATGTATTAAAAATGTAATGACCATAGTAAAGTAAAAATGAAGTCACTCAGTCGTGTCCGACTCTTGCAACTCCATGGACTGTAGCCCACCAGGTCATCCATCCATGGAATTTTCTAGGCAAGAGTACTGGAGTGGGGTGCCATTTCCTATTAAGTATTTAAAATTTTTTTCTCATGTTGGTTATCATGATTTATTTCTGTATATAAATATAATGCAAATTCTGAAAATAATTTACTGGAGCTACATTCCTTAGTGTGATGAAAGAGCTTCTGCCCATCTCTTAATTAATGTTTGTATCCATAAATGAATGTTACTATTGTTAGGGGGAGAAAAGGCTTTGCCAGTATTGTATTTCTTTCTTTCTTTATTGTATAGATGTAAGCCCTGACAAACCTTGTTCACATGAAATATGTAAATAAGAATTAATGGAATTTTGTTGTGGCTCTGTTGCTGTTATTTGAGCACTTTAAGATTTAGTGATATGTCAAAATTATACAATTTACATATCATCAGAAATTACTTTTAAGAATCCATAAGCTCATGGCTTAGTTTTCTTAAAAGCAAAGAATTAGAAATCACCCAGTTGTTACTCAGTGTAACAATAAAAGTACCACAGACTGGTGGCCTAGAACAACAGAAATTTGCTCTCACAGGTCTGGAGGCTTTGAGAGAGAATTTGTTCCCTGCCCTCTTGTACCTTCTGGTTGTTGTTAGCTGTCCTTGGTATCCCTTGATGCTTAACTCCAATTTTTATCTCTGTCTTCACACAACATTCTCCTCTCTCTGTCTGCGTACAAGTTTCCCTGTTCTTATAAGGATATCAGTCTTTGGATTAGGGCACAGCCAGATCCAGTATAACCTAATCTTGCCTTGATGATTACATCCAGAAAGATCCTGTTTCCAAAGTTTTCAGTGTTCTGAGTTTCTTGGAATATCAAAAGGACTTTACCAAGACTTACCAGAAGACTATTAATTATATTTAATACTCTTCATGTTAGAGGTACCCTGTTCAACTTAGTATGCTTAGAAAGGGTTCAGTTCAGTTCAGTCGCTCAGTTGTGTCCAACTCAGAGTCTTTTCCAGTGAATCAACTCTTCGCACGAGGTGGCCAAAGTACTGTAGTTTCAGCTTCAGCATCATTCCTTCCAAAGAACACCCAGGGCTGATCTCCTTTAGAATGGACTGGTTGGATCTCCTTGCAGTCCAAGGGACTCTCAAGAGTCTTCTCCAGCACCACAGTTCAAAAGCATCAATTCTTTAACGCTCAGCCTTCTTCACAGTCCAACTCTCACATCCATACATGACCACAGGAAAAACCATAGCCTTGACTAGACGGACCTTAGTCGGCAAAGTAATGTCTCTGGTTTTCAATATACTGTCTAGGTTGGTCATAACTTTTCTTCCAAGGAGTAAGCGTCTTTTAATTTCATGGCTGCAGTCACCATCTGCAGTGATTTTGGAGCCCCAAAAAATAAAGTCTGACACTGTTTCTCCATCTGTTTCCCATGAAGTGATGGGACCGGATGCCATGATCTTCATTTTCTGAATGTTGAGCTTTAAGCCAACTTTTTCACTCTCCTCTTTCAAGGGTTAGGAAAATTGAAATACTGTTAATTTTAGTATATCTTTTCCAAAATGTCTTTAAAAATTAATGGAACACCTTTATGTGTACTTTTATATTTATTTTCATGCAAACCTGGAGTTGCAAGTTCCCCCATTCCATTTATGGAAAATAGCTACCAAATAATTCATGAAATACAGCTCCTATTTATTGGCAAGCCAGCCAGCCACATTATACCCAATTTCTGTGGGAGAAAAGTCTGACTTCATTTTTCTTGTTCCATTAAATGAGTTAGTCCATATCCCTTGTCTAAGATAAAATAGTCACAGAACTCAAAATAAGGTGCTGCCTCCCCAACGCTGTTTTGCTTTCCTTTAGAAGGAATTTTTGGTTTTTTTTTTTTTTTTTTTTTTTACTAGTTCAGGGAAAATTCTCAGGACTCCCACCATACACCTCTGCAGTATATCTGAACTTAGAATGTCTCATGACACAGGCCAAAATATTCCATTTCTTACTTCATACTTTGTAACAGAAGGATATATAAGAGATAAAGGCCTAAAGCCCTATAAAAACTTTATGGTTTCTGAAATAAAATTGGTCTTACTGACACTAATATTTTTAACTTAGATCTTATTGATGCCATGATGGTTTTTATACCCTGAGCCAATAATGTACTGTAGTAAAATTGTTGAAAAGAATGCCTGCCTTTTGTAAAAGATCAGGAACATGATGGAGAAGAGATTAACTGGAGAAATGGTGTGATGTTTTACCTGCAGGTGTATCATTAGGCACTCCATATTTAGGAAGGAATTAGAGATGGCAGTAGCTACTCACTCCATTATTCTTGCCTGGAGAACCCCATGGAGAGGAACCTGGCAGGCTAGAGTCCATGGGGTTGCCAAGAGTTGGACATGACTGAATGACTAAGCACGTTTAGGAAAGAATAAATATGGAAGTTCAGGGTATGGAAATTGATTCCCTAAAACTTTGTGCCATTGGAAAGAACTCATTTATTGCTAGCTGAAAGAAGGAATTCAGAATTCTTTTTATGACCCATAAGTCACAAGTCCAGTGCACCCTTCTATATTTTAACCCCAATTCTCTCCCAAGCCAATATACTGCATGCTCTATCTATAGTGAACTAGTTGTACATCTGGAAATCCTCATAGTTTTAATACCTCCTTCCTTCATGTTATTCCTATCCTTTACTGCCTCACAAATTTTTACTGATTCTTCAAGGTTCTGCTCACATTTGTCTTCCGTGAGCTCCTCTGAACCTGAAAGAAAGAATTTAATTATTCCTTCACATACTCCCTAAGCACTTCATGTATTTTCTTTAGAGCATGTCTTTCTTAGTAAGCCTCTTTGAGGGCATTGACTGCCATTTTTCATCTCTCTGTTCTCACCCCTTTGTCCATTTATGCCTGGCACATAATGAATATGTCGGTGAATAAAATGACATACACATATCAGGGAGGTGAATACAATAGAGAAAAAAAGATCTTGAAAACTTGGTGAAACTGTGCTAGCTAGATAGGTTTTGAAATGGTTAAAAATCACCCTTTATCACTATCAAGGCATTAATATGAACATCTTTTTAATTAAGATATCCATTGAGGTACCTTTACAATGTAGAATGAAATATCTTTAAGATAACTTTTTCTTGTTTTACCAGCTATTTTTATGCATAAGATACACAGGTACACAGTTTTCCAGATGTTGCTTGGTGAGATGAAGCAATGTTTCAGTTCAGGATGTGAGCATATGTCTGATTCAGACAACATTTGTTTTGTTAGATGTGATCATGTAATCATATACTTCTTAATCCAGAAAGGTTCTTGAGGATTATCCAGCCTAAATTTTAACTTGTCAGGTGAGAGAATGGAAGCATAGAGAAATTAAACCAACAGTAGAACCATGGTATCTACTGGAAATATGGTTGAGATATTACTTAAAATCATTTCTAGTATTGGAATTCGGTAGTTTAAAAATTCTATTGCCTTCTGTTTTTCTTATTTTTCTGTACTTGATTTTTTTTCTTTCTTTCTTCTTTTAGAGGTCATGGGGAATCAGATTAATTCTTTCATTCATTAACTGACATTCTTTGAATCCCCGTTATATGCCAGGGACAAAGTTGTGTGCTGAGGATACAGAATTACTCATATACTGTCGTTACAGATTAACCATATAATAATTGTCACCTTAACTAGGACTGTGGTTGGAAGTTTAAAGGTTGTGTAAAAAAAACAGTGCAGAAAGAAACTCAGTAAGATTCATTAATCTTTTTTCTCTAATACCTGCTAATAATATGACTTATATATTGTAGGCACCTGGTAAAATTTTATTGACTAAATAAGTGAAGGTATGGGTCCATACATATGATTGTATCTGTGTGTGTAGTGTATGTTTCAAGTTTGTGTGGTGGGAAATGTGCTGTTAACTTTAGTCAAAAAAGTGCACGAATTCTTTTAAATCAAGGGCACTACTTTCCAGAAAGTTGAATTGTTTCGAATGCAGTTAAAATTAATATATTTGAGATAGTACTGTTATCTCTTGAATGTACATGTTCACAAGGTAAGGAACGTAATTCAAAACTTAATAGGAAAGAAGTCTAAAATGAATTGCTTTGCTAGAGCTCATATAAGTTTACTTTGCATGAATAATACAATGTTTATAAAATACTTTGAGTTTAATTTCGGGCACACCCATGCACAGATTCTACTCAATTTTTATTGATGCTAAAAAGTGTTAATCGTTAAACCACATTTGATTTTCAGGTTGCTAGCTGTAGGGCATCAGGGATAATGTTTACCTAAATCTGACTAAAAGTTCAAGGCCAGAGAGGGGAAAAGAGGTGGAAGAATTTTGTGGTGTTCTGAATTATCCCAGCAATAGTGATCTCTGGAAAGTCCAAGCGAAGTGGAAGTGAAGGCTGTGTTTCTTCAAGACTGACATTCTAGCAATGTGGCATGTAGTATGTGCTGTGTTACAAATTACAGAGTTATTGTTTTGAAAATTACAGACAAGTTTCAACGTGTTTTTTAGGCTGCTTAATTGTGGGCCAGAGGGAAGGCTGGTCATTCTAGGGTGTTTGAAATGAACTCTAATGATTTCCAGGCCCAGAAAAACCTTTGTGCTGCAGCTGCTAATCGGAGAAGGGGTCTTTATATTTTGAGTATGAGACCAAATCTTCCACCATCTGTGGGAACGGTCTCATCAGAAGACTGTTTGGCTTGCTTTCAGAATCTGGCTCAAATCTAATAAAAATTGGTGGCAGGGTGAGAGGGAAAGAGGTTAGAAATGACAAATTGTGAGATAATTGACTTTAGTTATTTTTATGTAAATCTAGTTGGAATCATTACAAAGAGCTTCATTTATTTTTGGCTGCACTGGGTCCTCCTTGTGGTGCGCGGGCTCTTTGTTGCTGTGTATGGGCAGTTGGCGCATGGGCCTCTTGTTGCAGTGGCTTCTCTTGGTGTGGAGCACAGGCTTTAGAGTGCTGGGGCTTAGTTGCCCTGTGGCAGATGAGATCTTCCTGGACCAGGAATTTAACACACGTACCATGCATTGCAAGGTGGATTCTTAATCACTGGACCATCAAGAAAGTCCCCAACAACCTCATTTTTAAAGAGGATAACATTAATGCTAATATTTGTCATGGTAGGTAGGCGCAAGTTTATTCTCCTTTTAGAAACTTTATTAGTCAGTTACCTTTACAAAAAGCGTTCTGCTTCTGAAAAGTTTAGCATTAAATTTAATGAAGATAATGAACCTGCATGTTAGTGGACGTTTGTTGAGGGCCTACTCTTGTTCCAGACACACTTTATAAATACTATTATCAGTTCTGCAACAACCCTGAAAAAGACTGTTGCCAGTTTTACAGGTGAGATAACTGAGTAGAGAGGTTAAGTTACTTACCTTGGACCATAGCAGAGTCAGGACTCCCCTGGGGCCTGCTCTGCCCAGACTGCTCTTGCTACTTCCCACTTCCGGACATAGTGCATTACCTTTCTGGTGGCACATTTCCATTTTCCCAATACCAAGTACATATTTATGATTAGAAAAAATTATTTTCATGTGTGTGTGTGCATATATATATCTATGTATGTCTGCATATATGAATACTTTTAAAAATAAAAATGTATCACAGGCAATAACAACTTGGTCAGCAATATGACTTGGCATTAGGTATAGCACTCCTGAATTATCACTGTTGCTAAGAGACAATTAGGTTGATTGGTTTTTATATGGCTTATACTTCCACCTGATTCTGTTTCCTATTACTCTCTAAGATTCCTTAGCATCTTGATGCTGTGTACAAATTACTAATTTAATAATTTGTATTACACAGAATATTTCTAGAAACCATAGCTCTTTAGCACACAATGTTCCAAAAGCTACTTTTATTCATTCTAAAAGAGTTTACTGATATTAGGCTGTAGAGAATGTTGGCTTGTATGCTAAATAAAAAGACCTGAAGGATTAAGAAAAAAACAGAGTATATCTCTATTTTCACAAAAGGACCTGAAGAGAGGTCTCAGGAGGTAGGTAAAGATGATTATGCTTGTAACAGTAGCCATCAGTCCCAGTTTCCTTAGTCCATTTTCTCCAAGATCAGAAAATGGAGGTGCAGCTTAATATGGATTTGAAGTTATTCCCATGGCCACCTCTCCATCCCACCCCCAGTGACACACACACAGTAGTAGTGTTATCAGGATGTCGGAATTCAAGTGTACACAGGCAATTTTCAGCCTGCATTTTGTGTGGATATTGTGGAAGTTGCTTTGGTGTCACACTGTTCTTAATGTTTGTACTGCTTCTTTAGATGAATATACTTTTTATGTGATTCAAAATCTTAAGAACCTTGTCTGTATTTGAAAGCCAAATATTTTTAATAATGTTTTTAGAATTTTAACTGTCTACCTAAGGTTTTATAAATATAAGAGTTTTGGTTGGAAATCTGAGATAAGCAAACATTCTTTTAATTCTAAAAACTAAAAGTGAAAGTGAAAGTCACTCAGTCGTGTCCAACTCTTTGCGACCCCATAAACTACAGTCCATGGAGTTCTCCAGGCCAGAATACTGGAGTGGGTAGCGGTTCCCTTCTCCAGGGGATCTTCCCAACCCAGGAATCAAGCCCAGGTCTCCCGCATTGCAGGCAGTTTCTTTACCAGCTGAGCCACAAGGGAAGCTGCAAATTAAAATTTAAATCAGTTTCAGCTCCCAATTTTTGAAGAAAAACAGCATTGTTTTTGTAAAATTTCTTCCCTGTAACAACTGAAAGCATAGAAAAAACTTGATCCTTTAACATAATGTGTAATTACTGTATATTTTGTATTGTATTAGATCTAGTACTAATTTGGGAGCAACATTGTTTTCTTCTCAGTTCAGCAGACACATACTTTGCACCTGTTCTGTTTAAGGTGCTAACATGGGGACTTCTGGACTCAGGTCACCTCTTTTATAATTTGAAGTTGTTCAGAATCAACAGTCCAGCTGTCAAGAATACTTGTTTCTATTCTGTTTCAGTGATGAAGAACGATACAGATACAGGGAGTATGCAGAAAGAGGCTATGAGCGCCACAGAGCAAGTCGGGAGAAAGAAGAACGACACAGAGAAAGACGACACAGAGAGAAAGAGGAAACCAGACACAAGTCCTCTCGAAGGTTTGCTCTTTAATAGTGAATCAGTTTGAAGCCAGGCAAATTGATTTGACTTCAGAAAGTAGAAGCAGACATTGCCACTAACCACTAGAGCATGTATGTGTTCCTAATTAGAAGATCAGGAATAATCTGTTAAAATAGTTGGTTCTTTTACAGATTTCAACAAAGACCTTGAAATCTAACAAGATTATGTTTAATACCCATAAGCCAAAATTAGCATGAAATGAAAAATATATATATGAAAATTAAACTTACTATATTATCTTGTTGAGCAGGAGGGAATTTGTCATGAATCAGTTTTTAGTAGTAAATATTATTAAACAAAGCAATGTTCAGTTTAATCAAAAAACATTCAGGGCCCTGTAGTCTCAAAAAAAAGCATTACATTTTTAATGTGTATTGTTTGCATGAAATCAACTCTAGAAAGTATTTCCTGTTATGACTTAGTACTTTAGTTTCTAATTTGTAATTATTCTTTTAGAATACAGTATATGGTCCCTACTGGCCCTCTCAGCACAGTGGGCATTGCGTCAGTCTCATAATCTAAAGTATGTGGGCCTTACTGTTCTAGTCTAACAACAGTGAAGGTGAGCATTAAATGTAAGTATAAGCCCAGGATAGAAGTCACATAAAATGTGATTACTCTCCAAAATGTATTTGAGGAAAAAAAGTATTAGGTTATTTAGAACCCATTGCTCTCCCAAGAATTTACCTAAAGTGGGTTGATTTGTCACTACTTACGTAGGGAAACATTTTTAAGAAAAATATGCCTTTCTTTTTTCCTTCAGCAATAGTAGACGTCGCCATGAAAGTGAAGAAGGAGACAGTCATAGGAGACACAAGCACAAAAAGTCTAAAAGAAGCAAAGAAGGAAAAGAAGCTGGCAGTGAGCCTGCCCCTGAACAGGAGAGCGCTGAAGCTACACCTGCAGAATAGGCGTGGTCATGGCCTTCTGTGTATAGTAGTGCCAGAAGTAGATACTGTAAATCTTGTTATTTTTCTGGATAATGTTTAAGAAACTTGCCTTTCATCTTGTTCTGTTAGTATGAAAAGTTAATTTTCTCTTCCAAAATAAAAGAGTGAGTTTTTCATGTTAAGTTAAAATTTTTGTCTTGTAATATTTAAAAAATAAAAAGGCAGTAATGACTTTGTATGGAAGAAAGTAATGTGAATGAGTTACTCAGCAGAGAATTTAAAGAGCTCTGTTTAGCTGTGTACATACACAATCTCTGATAAAAGTCAAGGTTCCCTCTTGGCCGGTTTTCTTTCTTTCTTTCTCTTTTTTACAGCTCAAGCAGGCGAGATTTATCGAGCAAGCAGTACACTTTCGGGGCAAGAGAGTGGGCCAGCCCCCACAGAAGAGGTCTTGGCTGGTTTTCTTGACTTAATCAAATACCAGTCTCTTATGAAGTTGCACTACAAAAGGCATCAAAAGGTACCTCTGCGTATTGAGATTAAAACTATTCTTTTCTCTTCACTGCTGTGGCACTGTGGTTTTGCATATTAAAGAACTCTTACTCAGTTTTGATATCACAGCTTTTTTATAGCAGGTTTTCAGTGTTCTAAATTTGGGTTTATGGTGAAACTAAATGGGGAAGTTTTATATCCACAGTAATAAAATCTAATGGCATTTGGGTTGCCTCTAAAATAACTTGTAGTTTCTAGAGAGCAGGCACATGGACAAATACTCATCACTGTGACAAAAATTTGAATTGCCTCACTGCCATCTTCTGTGAGCCAAACCAGGGTCAAAGTGGTTTGGCCTTTTCTTGATGCTTTTTCAAGGCTTATTGGTTGAGCAGCATGTTGGGTTTTTATAGTTACTAGCTATATTGTGAATGAAAATAAATAACAAGAGCTTTAGTCATTTACTGTAACATTTAAGAAAATACAAGTTTACAAAATTCTGTGAGCATTTTTAGGGATAATCCATAGGAAGTGTTTGTCAGTGAAGGTAACAACATGGTTTTAAAAGAATGAATTACTAGGAACTTTTAAATAGTGATGATAGAAATGTACTTAGTATCACATACTAAAGGACAGCTATATAATTTTTAAAAAATATTTATTTCTCATTTGATGAACACTTTTCAGCAGTGCACTTTTATAATCCCGTGTCTGGAAATTGTTTTTAAAATGCCCATAATGAATGCTTTACAGACCTCAGCACATACCAAATTTTAATTAAACTGTATGATTTGAATTCAGTGGGAGCATACAAACCATGTCAGCTGTTGAAGAGCTTTATAGTGAGTAGAAAATTTAATCTTAAAGCTGTGGAGTAATGAGAAATGTTCCACACTGAATAAAGATTTTATATTTTGAGAATTATATTTTCTGAGGTGTAATTTGCTTTCATTAGATCCTACTTTTCCTGATGTTAAAGTTTAGTATTTTTACAGTATAGCCTTCAAATAAAAAAAAAAATTGACAAGATAAATACATTGTTTCAACTTAGCTTACTTGTGATTTCCTATTTTTCTATAACCCATCATTCATTCTATAAAAAAGTGCCAGGCCAAGAAGCAATGGTGAGAGTTATTTTTCCTTTAAGTTCTTTTAGCATCCTTGCCAAGCAGGCATGTATCATTCCTGTTGTACTTCTACCATTGACAGCCAGAAGAATATCACCACATCTAAAAAGGAAATAAATAAACAAGGTATATGATTAACATTCTGAGCCATAGCTGAAGTTAATGCAATTTTTATGGTGGTCCTCGTTTTTGCTACGCTTGTCAGTTTTGATTATATTACTTCTAACTAAGATTCTCCATCCATCACTTAAATTCTATCAAATTGTATTATTCATCTTGTTTTAGGAAGAATTCTAAAAGTAGCGGAAGTTGCTGTATGGGATCAAGAATAACTTAATTTTGGATTTCTTGGGAATGGAATGCTACATAAATGTTTAAAATTTATGACCAATAAAAATAGGCATAATAAATATATGCCTTATTTCAAATGGGGCCAAGCTTTTGCACATAAAAACCAGAATCTTTGAATATAAGTGTTTTGTTAAGCAGTCATTATTATTACCTAATTCTTCCATCATTGTATGCTGGTGTTCCTTCAACAATGGATTTGATAAAAAAGGGTTTGTTTCCATTGTATTCTTCATAACCTCCTACGATGCAGAAGCCTAGACTTCCAGCTGTATTTCTTCGTAATATAACATCTTTACAGTTATACAGGTACCTTAAATAGAACAAAATCAATGTAAATCCACAGTTAATTTGAACTCATAGTAATTACTGTGGTTCATCTCCCATTCCCTTTATTGGCATTATTAGGGTTAATAACATGCGATGGGTCTCACTCAAAATTGTCATAGCCCAGTAACCTTTGTGCTAAAAAGCTGGCTTTTTCTCATTGAACTTATCTTTTCTAAACACCCTTTAAAAAATGAGGCGATCTATTTATTACATTCTGTTTATATGTCTACTAGGAAAGATTCATTTTCCCCTTGAAGATTTAACCCCTCAATTTATATTAAAAAGTTAGTTATGCCTAAATCTTTACTGATGAACCACATTCAAGCATACTTACAGTACCATTTTTTTTATTATGGATATAAATTTTAATGAAGGAAAGTCTTTGAATAAATGGTTAATCTGAAAAAATGTAAACATAACTGTAATTAATGCATTTCCTGAAGTATTATTTTGACTTAATCAGTTTATACATAGTTCTACATATTTGATAGGTTATAGAGAAGCATGCAGGCCACATAATATAGTGAGTGGAGATTGAGATACATTTAAAGATAATGAGAATGATTCATATCGAAGGGGGAAAAAAACAGCGGTAAACTGAATAGCAAGTTATAGTAGGAATAGGAGAATGACCACAGGTCTTCTGTAAATGAGTAGAACCTTCAGCTAAAATAGAAAACTAGATTGAGGAAGCTGTTCCTTTATTGTTCAGTGGCAATTAGATCAGTGTTAACATAGATGCAAGCTAAGTACAAAACTGTGTTACAATTATGACAGGTATATCAGGAGCTGGATTTGACTCCAGAATCCCCAGGCCAGGAACTGTTTTGAAAGGAAATTAGCATTTTCATGTTTTTAAAAATCAAGATAAGGTGATTTTGTTTATAAACTGTACATTAAAATATTAACTGATTTTTGAGAAACCAATTAAAAAACTCTTATGAAATGTTTTAAGTGATAAAATTGATTATTGTTACCGACCTTGCTAATTAATGTAACAACTTTTTCTTGGCATTTTGACTCCCATTTGAAGTAAAATAAGATTTGGGTTTGATGGTGGGTAATTTTAAAATGTAGTACTAAAATTCAACCCAGTTTTTTTGTTTTGTATCTGTCATCATAGAGCATTTACAGTAATCAGTTTCACTGAAATGACAGCTGAAAAGTATTGATTTCATTACATGAAACAACCATGTTTTTACTGTAAAATGTTTATCTGCTGTATTTCACAGTAAGACTTGATGTTAGTAGATGCACCTTACAGGAGTCGTGGAGTTTTACACAGTGGCACCCTAACAGCTCATGTTCATAGCAGGTATTGTTCCCCAAACCCCAGAGCACTTACGTTCTCACCTATGCCAGTACTTGGGGGAAAGCAGGTGGGTGCTTCTTACCCAAGGTTATGACCAAATATATCTCTATATTCTTTAAAATATATGAACGGGTACAAAGAGCAGTACTCAGAAACTTTAAGTATTTCTCATCCTTTTGACTTTTTTCATTAAGTATTACCTTGACTCTTACTAAATATTTTATCCCATGTGGACACGCTATACAAATAACCATCTAAAATTTTTATGTACCAATAGAAAATTTTCAGCATAACGTTAAGTCACAAGTGTGTCTTTTTTCTTAGACTCTTGTTTTGATATGGGTATACCATGTTCTGAGCACTTGGTATATATCAGTGAACAAAACAGGTGAAACCCCTGCCCTGTGTAGCTTTATTCAAGGGAATTTCAGTGTTACTAATTTTATTTCATCAAGTGCTTTCCTTCAGTTAAGTGTTTATTTCATTATAGCAGTGAGAACTCACTATGTTAAACTCTCAAGAGTCAGATCTTGGTCAGTTGGGACTGAGTAAGTTTTAGGGCATTTTTTTTCTTAAGTTGAATTACTTCACTCTCTACTGGGAAATGTGGCAGCTGTCTTGATCAATGTTGAGGATATACCCTTGAGAAATTAAGTTAATTTAAAATCGAAATTTAAATGTGAGCTTTTTTCCTATTCTCAGTTCTCTAAATTTAGGCCTAGTTGTGAAGATCTGTGGAGAAGGAAATGGCAACCCACTCCAGTACTCTTGCCTGGAAAATTCCATGGATGGAGGAGCCTGGTAGGCTACATACAGTCCATGGTATTGCAAAGAGTCGGACATAACTGAGCTACTTCACTGGTTCACTGGTGAAGATTTAGCATAGTGCAAAGAATAATGATTAGATCTGGTGACAGAATGCCTGAAGAACTATGGTCAGAGATTCATAACATCGTACAGGATGTTATCTGCTGTATTTCACAGTAAGACTTGATGTTAGTAGGTTCACCTTACAGGAGTCATGGAGTTTTACATCCCCAAGAAAAACACAGGAAGGCAAAGTGGTTGTCGGATGAGGCCTGGAAAATAGCTGAAAAAAGAAGAGAAGTAAAAGAGAAAGATACATACCCAACTGAATGCAGAGTTCCTGAGAATAACAAGGAGAGGTAAGAAACCCTTCTTAAGTGAAAAATGAAAAGAAATAGAGGAAAACAATAGGATGGGAAAGACTAGAGATCTCTCCAAGAAAATTGGAGATATTAAGGGAACATTTCATGCAAAGATGTGCACAATAAAGAACCGGAAACTGCAAGGATCTAGCAGAAGAGATTAAGAACAGGTGGCAAGAATACACAGAACTATACAAAAGGCCTTAATGACCTGGATAACCACAATGGTATGGTCACTCACCTAGAGCCAGACATCCTGGAGTGTGAAGTCAAGTGGGCCTTAGGAAGCATTACTTAGAACAAAGCTATGGAGGTGATGGAATTCCAACTGAGCTATTTAAAATCCTAAAAGATGATGCTGATGAAGTTCTACACTCAATATGCCAGCAAGTTTGAAAAACTCAGCAGTGGCCACAGGACTGAAAAGGTCAGTTTTCATTCCAATCCCAAAGAAAGACAATGCCGAAGAATGTTCAGACTACCGTATAATTGCACTCATTTCACATGCTAGCAACGTAATGCTCAAAATCCTTCAAGCTAGACTTCAGCAGTTTGTGAACCACGAACTTGCAGAGGTACAAGCTGAATTTAGAAAAGACAGAGGAACCAGAGATCAGATTGCCAACATCTTTTGGATCATTGAAAAAGCAAGGGAATTGCAAAAAATCTTCTGTTTCATTGACTGCACTAAAGCCTTTGACTGTGTGGATCACAACAAAGTGGAAAATTCTTAGAGTTGGGAATATCAGACCACCTTACCTGCCTCCTGAGAAACCTATATGCAGGACAAGAAGCAACTCTTAGACATGAAAAAACAGACTGGTTCAAAGTTGGGAAAGGAAGTACGTCAAGGCTGTATATTGTCACCCTATTTATTTAACTTATGTGTAGAGTACGTGATGTGAAATGCCAAGCTGGATGAAGCACAAGTGGAAATCAAGATTGCCAAAAGAACAAAAACCACCACAATATTACCCTCCAATTAAAAATTAAAAAAAAAAAAAGATTGCTAAAAGAAATACCAGTAACCTCATATATGCAAATGACACCACCCTAATGGCAGAAACCAAAGAGGAACTAAAGAGTGAAAGAGGAGAGTGAAAAAGATGGTTTAAAACTCAACATTTAAAAATGAAATTCATGGCTTCCTGTCCCTTCACTTTATGGCAAATAGATGGGGAAACAATGGAAACAGTGACAGAGTTTATTTTCTTGGGCTCCAAAATCACTGCAGTGACTGCACCCATGAAATTAAAAGGCATTTGCTCCTCGAAAGGAAAGCTATGACAAACCTAGACAGCATATTAGAAAGCAAAGACATCACTTTTCTGACAAAGGTCCATATAGTCAAAGCTATAGCTTCTCCAGTAGTCACGTATGGATATGAAGGCATGAAGAAGGCTGAGCACTGAAGAACTGATGCTTTTTGATTCTGCTGGAGAAGACTTGCAAGAGCATGACTGAATTTTAAGGACTCCCCAAAAGAACCACGCCTCTAAATGTCAGAGTGCAGACTGTTAACCCTTTTGCTTTCAAAAATTACTAGAACGCCAACTAGGGATCATGGAAACAAATGAGAACTCCATGTTAAAACTGAAGGAGAGCCACCAAAGGCAGTGAAAGTCAGATTGTAGATGGAAGTGAGGCTTCCTACACCAGGGGCTTGCAAACTAAGCCCGCAGCACCCTGAGCCCATGGTGAGTGCCCCTCTGATGTGCAGAATGCCATTCCGCAGACAGCACCAGACCCAGTTTGGCCAAGAAGAAGGGCATGAGTGAGGCAATGAAAACCCAAACAGATAACCCACACAGGATGCATGGCTGGAAATGCAGGAATTAGCAGCCTGTCCTGGTGGTAGGGTGGGGGAAGGATGTGTACTATGAGTGAGTGGCCCTGCAAGGCAGATCTTAATTGGCTTGGGAGAAGTAAAACACACAACTCTTGTCATAAAGAGATGTTTCTACCACCTGGAAGATGGCCCTGGTTTCTTCCTTTGATTATAAAATTCCAGCAACTAGCCACTCCAGGAAAAATTTAGCTCAAAAGAATGAACCAGTAGACACATTATTAAAAAAAAAAAGATGGAAAGTAGCAGTAAAAACAGTAACAGATGAAAAACAACTCACCAGAAAAATGCTGCCATGGAAAAGAACTGCCACTATAGACAAGGAAATGTATAACACCAGCCCTTTTCCCATGAATTTAAAATATTCCTGAAACAACGGCTCTTAAGGCAGAAACACAAGATTCCAAGGGGTCAGTAAAAGACAAGATGAGAGGGAAAGCGTTGAGAAGAAAGAAGTGGAAGAGAAAAAACAAATATATAAGTGCCTACAAAGGCAAAGATGAATGGCTGGAAACTTTGGAGTATGAAGAGGCGCTCAAAGAAAGAAAGAATGAAAGTGAACAGATGACAATGATTCAAGTGAAAGGATACAAAAGAAAAAGATGACAAATACACGTCTGAACTCCCTGAAAAGAAGAACCCAGATAACAGAGAACATTTATCTTGAATGTTAGATGCAAAGAGCAAGCCACGTGGGGAAGTAAAGAAATGAGACGGACCTCATTTCTCCACATCACCACTCAGTGCAAGTCAACAGTGATGCATCACCTACAAAGTCCAAAAAGAGGTGATGAGATAGTTTCATAACCAAGTAACTTGTCACAGGGCTGTACAGATGCAGCATGATTTCTTTAACCAGTTCTTACCGGTAGTGGGCATGACAATACTACAGTGAGTATCACTGTACCTTATGAATTCTTTTCTCAGCATTGTTTGTGAAAGCCAAGAGGGAAACAACCTAAGTGTCCACTACCAATAGGACTGGCTGAATCAGTATAGCACATCTATACAAGAGAATACTCTCAGCCGTGGAGAAGAGGCAAGCTGATGTGTCCTGATGTGAAATGATACCAGTGTGTATTTGTAGATTTTAAAAAGCATGGTATAGCACATAGTGTGTGTGTTACCACTGTATGTGTGTACATCTGTACCTAGACCAGGGGTCAGCAAACTACAGCCCAGCCCAACACCCAATTTTATAAATAACCAGCCATACCTATTCATTTATGTGTTGAGCATTTACTGTTTATGGCTGCTTTTGCACAACAGCAGAAATGAATAGTGGCAACAGAGACAGAAAGACCCTCCAAACCTACACTCTCTGGCCCTTTTCAGAAAAAGTTTACCAACCTCTGACATCGACACTCCCTGAAATATTACACAAGGAACTGGTAACCGTGACCGCTGTTGAGCAGATCTGAAGGGCAAGGGCTGGGAGAGTCACTTTCAGAGGGTCACTCTGTTAGCCTTTGGTGCCTATGCATGTTCACTTTGCTTATTACGTGACTGCAAGGAGATTCGTGGATGAAGGAAAACAAGAATTGCCAGGGGTGACAGCAAACCAGTGTTGTCATTTCATGCTTTCTACTCTTAAAGGAAATGAGCAAAGCTCAGGTTAGACTTCTGGCAAGAGCAGGGAAGGGACCTTCCTGGTTGTCCAGTGATCAGAACTCTGCAGTTCCACTGCAAGCGGGGTGTGTTCGATCCCTGGTGGAGGAACTAAGCTCCTGCCAGCGGTGCCACAAAAAACAAGGGGGGAAGTGCTGTGCCAAGGTCAGGGGCAAAAGGTAGAGGGAGAGAAAGCTATTCACTTGGTTGTATTTGGACTAAAAAAACATCTCATTTGTTTTGCTTTACATGAGTGAATGAGGAACTTCAATTGTATGACATAGCTTTCAAGTACAAATATACTTCAAAATGATCTATTTTAGCAGACTGCAGGCTTAGATTTTTTTTTTATATAACTTTAATACTCTCTTCCACTTAGGCTCAGTTTTAACATTTTTAAAGATTTTTAAACTCAATGCTCAATTTTCAACCTAAGACGTACTCACTGTAAAAAACATTTTATCAAGTGAAGGCTCAAAAAGGAATCCCGGTTTGTATTTAAGATAAGGTTGTTTTTCAAAACCTCATTTAAAAATTAGAGGCCAACCTATTCCCACCCCGCAAATGTACTCAAACCAAACATCCTACTTTCATTCATTTAATCCTCTGCCAGCATGTTGTCATCAGCAACGCCCATGTTTAATATTGAAATCACACATTTGGGATTTTTAAGGCCATCCTTCTCGTAGGCCAAGAGTTCACACTCTGATGCAGGTGAGCAAACCTCAAGTTTATCTGTCCTGTGAATGTTTGATTTCTGTATCTAGCCCTGAGCAAGGTTGCTCCCAAATCTTTTCCTGAACTTCTAAAACACTTAACTGGCTTCCCTATAAGGCTCTAGTTCCGTCTCACTGGAATGACAACGCAGCCACTTCCTGAAGGCTTACACAAGAACTTTATAAGAGTAGGAACTAAGGAGAGGTGATCTGAGCCAGACCCTCAATCAGCACATGCCCGAGCATCCGGGCAAAAGGAAAATGTGCTGCTGCGTTGCTTTGTGTCTAGCCAGGGCCACCCAAAAGCTGGAGAGGGGAAGCCATGGAAGAGTTTTGCCTCTGCAAGTTCCCAGCACTGCCGCTAGCCAATTCGGAAAAGGGGACCTTCCCATGGCTCCAGGGTGTGTGAACACAAGCCCCTTCTCCCTGTTGGCTGGGCTTCCTGCTGCATGTATGACCCACACCACTGTACATGGCAGCCCTGTAAGCTCCTCAACAGGAGTGCCCATATTCAAGCTTTCATTCCTGCCTGAGGATTACTGTGTTTTCAGTTACAAAAGGGAAGACGAATTGTTTCAAATAGACCCACAATCACACATGGGTCTCATTAAGATTGTTACTGCCCTGAATCAGCCCGAGAGTGAAACAGTGGTCTACGAACTATAATTGTTTCCTCCCACACCTCCCCAAGGATGTCACATTGGAACTTACCGCGGTAATTCCAGCCACATGACCCACGAGGGGAACCAGTCGCTGGGTGGGGCTGTGTCGTGGTCAGAGTCCAGGGCTGCCAGGCTGCTGTCATCTTCCTGGGGCTCATACTCTTTGACTTCCAAAGCTTTCAGTACCACCGAGGAGGACGTGCTTTTCAATAAACCAACTGCCTCACTCCGGCTGACCTCGGTCAGTTCAATCCCATTCACATTCAACAAAATATCACCTAGGGGCCAGAGAAGCAGAAGCCATTCTTGGTGAGGCTACAAATGGGAACTTCTGCTGGAGAGGATAAAGGGGCAGGGCTGACTGGGATGCGGAAACGTGAGGGCAAAGGACACCCTGGTGACATGAGGTTGGTTCTCACATAGCAAATTGTGAGCAGCGTGCATGTTGCAAGGTGTTGATAAATTTGTGTGTGTGTGTGGGGGGGTGGTTTCTAAACGTACGTGTTGGTATTTGGCTCTTGCCTTTAGAATGGGGGGAAGGGAGGGAAGACAGAAGGGAGAGGGAGAATGAGAGGAAGACAAAATAGTCACATTCACTAATCAGAGAAAACCTTTTTTTTTCTTCCCTGCCCTCTCCCACCCCCTTTATTTTTAGCACAAAGGCAGAGCAAGGTGGCAAAAGCTTACACAGATCCTGGCATGTAGTAGGCACCCCATAAATACAGATTGAGTGAATACATAAGCTTCCCATGAGATTGGACATCTCTTTCCTTCACTTAGAGTACCCTAGATCACATTAAGATTAAAGTAGTGAAACACTTTTCACCGACGAACAAGTATCTGGCTCGGTATTTTCACTTAATATTCATTCAATCAAATCATTTTCCTATCCAACCCATAAATACAACAATTCACAAACAGTTTCATCACTGGTCATTCTAGCAAAGAATCACTTAGAATGAACAGAACCAAATTACTCCACTTAATAGAAGCAGCTTGCTCATAACTGCAGTTCTTCCCTATTAATGCTTGGCATCCTTGGCAGGTACTCACTTTCCCAGCAAGCAATGTGGCCCACAATCAAACCACATGAACCAAGAGGGGTGAAACCCAGTCCAGCAACTATACTCAAACCAGTCATGGTCAATGAGTAAGAGATGTCCTGGCCAGATCACCCTCACATTCTCTTGTTAATTTCTGGAAACAGCTAATCCAGGAAGCCACACTAATTCCTTTTAACACTCTGCTGCCCTAGTTCCTTAAGTCTCTTTACTTTTTACCTGTTTTTATTCTTCCATCTCTGCTTATGACTCCTCCGGGCTCAACACTGATGACATAGATTGGCAAATCCCACTCTGTGTGTGATGCGCCCCCTGCAACGGTCATGCCGAGTGATTCACCAGGGTCTTTTCGGACACTTACCACTTTCTCATGACAAGTGACCACAGGATGGAGGGGCTAAAGGCACAGACCAAAAAGAAAATTATATATATATATATATATATGTAGCACATTTGTTCACAAGTGGGTTTGAGTTGCTTACATACAAAAACTACCAAAGTTGCATAAATGTGATGGAGGTTCTTGTCTTACAGAGAGGAAGAGCGGGGAGGGGGTAAGAGTTGGAGGGAGAGAGATGCAGAGAACTCACTTGGTCTTCACTACAGAGTTACATTATCCCAAATGCCATTGGGTGACTCGGAACATTTGCATTTCAAATAGAGGAGTGAAAAATGGAAAGAGGAATAGGGTGGAGACCACTGGAGAAATATTAAGCATACAAAGTGAACTGCACCCAAAATTCTTCATGTGACTCATTTATTCCTGATATAGTGAGTCAGCATTTCATGAAACGCTTGTCATTCATGAAGATCAGCACCTTTTTCTAAGTTAAGAGTAACCATATTTAAATTAAATGGCCTCAGTTTAATTTATTCAGGTAATCACAGAAATCCACAAAGAAAAATAATGAACTTCATAGATACTGTGCTCTAAAAACTCACCAATATCTGGGTTTTCTCCAGCTGACAACTTTATTCTTACTTTAGCATTCTAAATAATGTGCAGTTATACCCTTTAATTTTATTACATAAAATATACACATTGCATAATACACATTGTATTAATAGACTACCTTCTAAAACAAGAGAATTGTGATTTTGATTCAACAGCACAAGACTAAAAACATCAAAGCCATACGCAACATTATCTTGAAAGCATTAAGAGTGAGTCAAGGAATATATATCAGTGAATATATATCAATATATATTTTTCTAAAAAGTTATTCTCTTTCCTGCTTGGGCAGTGACCAAGCAGATTAAGTCAGCATGTGCACTGCAAATCAATATAACGCCTGATCAAACCTC
This sequence comes from Capra hircus, assembly GCF_001704415.2. Lineage (NCBI taxonomy): Eukaryota > Metazoa > Chordata > Mammalia > Artiodactyla > Bovidae > Capra > Capra hircus. The sequence continues at coordinate 69,558,379 of NC_030813.1, forward strand.
AAGGAGGTCTATGGTTCAAAACATAGCTGATAGTTCTATCTAAAGAAATAAAAATTTTTTAAATTTGACAAAAATAATCACGTCACAGAACAAAATGTAAGCGTGCTTCTGAAATAAGAACTTGTATTAGCTTTTGCATTTTCATAAAGGAGCTCTGAAAGAAAAAGTGGTGGAGGTGAGTACTGGGCAGGGCAGGGATAGGTGAGAAACTATGCTTTCCATCTTTTGAACTCAGTGAATATATTATGTATTCAGTAAACCAAATGGGCTATAATCAAACTTCTGTAAATTTGACGGTTTTCATAATACAGAACTAATGCTTGCGTGCACAGAATCAATTTTTAATGCTTCATTATGAAGCAAGATAAACCTAGGATTTTTGCGCATTTATTACCTCATGATTTCCTATGGTTTTAAATAATCCATGTCTCTTGTAATGGTTTTATTATATACAGTAATGCCATGTGAGTGTATCCCTAGCACTGAGCATAGCATTTAACACATTGATGACAATAAGTATACATCTGTTGAATAAATGGATGGATAAACTGCAAGTTGGCACACCTTGTTTTTGATAGTAATAGAATAATAATTAAATTGGAAATTAATAATTATAGCAAGGAATATGCTGCAATTAGTACTTCTAACATCAGGGGTGTGTTTATATAAACCTTAGAACTTTGAAGTGCCCTGCTAGAGACTGGTTGTGTAGGTAAGCATTAGTTTTCCCCTACAGAGGCAACCATACTGTCAATTGCCTAAAAACTCTATTTCACAAATCTTGGTTTCCCTTCTTTTGGTATTTCTTTGAATCATTAAGTGCCTGCTTTAAAAAAGCCATATTACTTCCTAAGCAAAAAAAAAACTTGAGTAGGGTCATGAAAAACTAAATCATCAAATGTCTACATGTTTTAAATATACCACTGTGTGTATGTGAGAGAGAGACGGGGGGTACATTTCAGAAGGCAGATAGAACTATAAATTAAAATGAAAATAATTACAAGTTCCCACTAGGCCAGTCTGTTATGTATGTTTTCCAGAAACTGGACACATGACAGAAGGTTGCAGCAAAAATTTGATCAGATTACCCTATTTCCATGATTCATGATGGTTAGGTGGAAGGGATTATAAAGCCACAGTGCTGGTGGAAGCCACATTCTTAGTGGTTTAATGAACCAGAATATAATATCGTCTAGTTAACTCACACTAAAACTTTAAATAAATAATTGAGCTAATAGCCAGTTTTCCATTAACAGATACCATTGGTTTAGTTTAAACACTAATGGTATTTATTATCAAAAAGACACCAGGTAGTCATTATCCATAAAAGGTTTTAGCAGGAGGTACTTGGTTTTTCTAGATTGCTTATTGTAAACAAACCTAAAATTTATGGATTTATGGCTGGCTGGCTGGCTGGCTGGCTGGCTGGAGGAAGGCGAGGTGGTGTAGCCTTGCAGGCTATGTAGTTAACAGTATACAAAACAGAGATATTCCAAAATAAAAAATCTGCATACATTGCTCAAAAACTCAAACTTGTGAGTTATTCCAAACTGAAATACAGCCCGATATAGAATGTAGGCATTCCTAATATCTGTTGCAAGAAGAATGGGCTACCTATAAGAGTTTAGTGACAAGTGATTAATGAAACCAGGTCTCAGGAGAAATGACAGCTAGAAACTCATTGCCATCACGGTAGGATGCCAAGCCAAGGCATAGGACTAAGCAAGGTTTGTGTTACTTAGATACCCATCCAAATGGGGAAGGTACAGTACTCCCTCAAATAAAAGCCACATGCAAAAGTACACATTGACCTGAGTCACCTCACTTAAAGATGCTACAAATTGCTGACCTGAAGGAGGCATTCTGCCTAGAGAGGCATTCTGCTTCATCCACAGTGTTTTAAAGTTTTTCTGGAATTGAAAACCATAAGGGCATACACTCTCTAATTTGTCCCAATCCCCACTACTCCCTAATGTTACCTGAATTTGAATGTTTTTATTATCTTCCTGGGTATTCTTGCAAAAAATAAACACACTAAAAATAGAAGGGGGAAACAACCCTGGTGGTCCAGTAGTTAACGCTCATGGTCCAAACTGCAGAGGGCATGGGTTTGATCCCTGGTTGGGAAACTAAAATCCTGCCTGACTTGTGGTGCAGCAAAAAAAAAGATAGCAGAGAATCATTCATTTTCAGGCAGGTTGGGTACTTCAAAAGCCAGAAACCAAGCCACCTTCCTCATTTCAACATGAATGGGAACCATCCTTAAACGCCTGTTTTAAAAATAAGACATCCATTTGGCTTAGACTAGAAATTAGGTCCCCATATGAGGTCTGGTTTTCACGATCCAGTTTCAAAACACTCCTGTACCTTTCCCCCTCCTCCTTGGACAGGAGACACCTGTTATCTCACCAGGTCGCGAAGATGGGATTTAGGGCTTTTGTTTTACAAGACAAGTCAAACAGTGTTTAAGTGATGAAGTCCAGAGATGACACTTGGAAATGTTCAAGTGTGTAGGCTTCCCAAGAAAGAGCTCCCTGCAGGACCAGTGGACATATCCCGGCTGGGCCTCACCTTGGGAGTGTTGCTCCTGGCCCCTGGCCCCGGGGACTGGCTGCCGTTGCTGTTCCAGCTGGCTTCCTGAAAGATGTCAGGACTCTGCCGCCGAACCTGGCGGGACACGACGAGGTGAACACGCCTCTCACTGGCCTGCATGATGAGACACAGGCATTAGCCACTTGGAGCTTCATCCAGCACCGATGACTTACTGAGATGTGAGTCTGGTTTTACTTTTCTTTTTAACTTTTTGTGTTGGGGAATAGCCGATAAACAGTGTTGTGATAGTTACAGGTGAGCTGCAAAGGGACTCGGTCAACGTATACCTGTATCCATTTTTTCCCCAAGGTTTTACCTTTTTTATGGAAAAAAAATGATTTCTCACATTCTCCATGATTATACCCACTTTGTAATTTGGCAAGAACTTGAGTTACTTCCTTTATCCCTATACTTTAGGTAACGAACATCACTTCAAAGGGAGAAACTAAGGAATATTTGACTCATTCAACAGTCTTTGAAAAGACACTGTTGGGCATTGCTAACTTATTTTTAATGAATTGCACACAAGCCATGACTGAAGAACTTTCCAGCTAGAACAGTGTGTGTTGTGTAAGGTTGTAGCCTAGTTCAAATCCCAGGCCCAAGGTCTAAGACCAAAGGTAAAGAGTAAAGGAAAATGGAGTTGGTGATGGCAACACTGCCACTGCAGGAATACGAATCCTGTGAGTGACAGTCTCAAACATCTGAGTATTGGAAAGGATGAGCATTTCAGACATCTGAGGATGACAGCAGGCTCTAACACAGCCTGATTAAAGCCCTTTGCCCTGATCCTTTTTTAAAATGTGACAGTCACTAACTGTGTTGACCAGTCCTCTCTGCTATGTACCCTGACAAAGAGCAGCTGCACTGCTTATTAGGAAGGTTGATTCCACACCATAAACCTACCAATTGGCTCTCTGCCACTGAGGAGTTTCACTTGTGTCTGAGAACACATGGGGTCATTATTTTAGAACCACTGACTACAGAGGTTCCAGACCTGCAGGCAAGATAGAGGAAACCTTGGACCTGTGAAACATACCTAACAAGGCTCCCTGATGGCCCAGGTTGAAGGAGCCTGCTGACCTCCCTGTCACTTGAATAAAAGCTGACTGTGGCTGAGGCATGGCTGGATTGGATTGGAAACCAGGAAAGATTAGGTTTGGGGACAAGGGAGGTGGAGAAGAGAAGACTAAGTTCTAGGCGTTTTCCCTCTACATCCCCTCCCCTAGCCACCAGCATCACAGCACAGGTAGATAGCGGCCTACCTGCCCTCTTCCTTCACAGGCACGGTTCTCAGACCATGGACAAGTCAGGTCATGAAAAGAGGCCAAGGAAAGTCCATGTTCTTCTCCATGAGCTCAGACAATGGGAGTGGAGTTGTTCACTTCCTGCCTCTCTGCCTCTTCTTTCCCGTGGCCTGTAAGTCACTCTCAGGAACTAGGACCTTGTTTTAAAATCTTAAGCAATGAGAACCCCACCAATGAAATCAGATCCCTACAGTTGCCTAGCCCAAAACTTTGTGGCTTTACATTCTTCTATTAATATCTCAGGACTCTTTAGAAACGTAGAGGTCATCAGCTGGGTGGTTATAAATTAGATGCATGTTAAAAAACAGCTGCTAAAGTACAGTGCCTGTTGTAAACATCATGGTGGATGGTGGGCCAGCATGACTCATCACACATACATGTAGAAAACCCTACAAAGAAAGTTTAAGTCCTTCACTCCCTCTCCTTCATATCAAGCTTGAGCATCACTTCTGCTGCTCTGCCCAGTCATCACTTACATACTCATCTCCCCTGCTCATTTGCCTATCTCGAATTCCCTGGTGTTTCTCATCATATATAAAGCTTGTGTCAGACGAGGATAAAAATAACAAGGCCAGGAAACAACAGTGAAGTAAGCTGACATGAAGAACTATGGTACTAGCCAACTAAACTCAATTCTTGGAAGAGGATTTTGTAATAGCTTTTTCTTTATACTGTAAGCCTCACTTATCCAAATGAGGTTATCTCTAGGAACCTTTTGAAGCAAAAGTCACTAAAAGATAAGAAGTGGCAAACATTCAGCTGCTGAGTCCAAATATGCTCTTTATCTTCAGGGAAACTCCAACGTTTTGAAAGATCTCGGTGGTAGGTTTGTGTCTAGGCCCTCGTGCTGTGCTGTGTTCAGTCTGGACTAGCAGCAGCTGCAGGCCTAAGCACCTAATAAGAATTGAGAAAATCAGAGACAGATTGAATCAACTCGCTAGGCAATATCCCAAATGCCAAGGAGTAGCCTGTAAGAGCTATTTAATTCACATTTTCTAGCATGAATTTCTCACTGGATTTTCAAATGCCGGCTCTGGCAGAAATAACACTCCAATAAATAACCCTGGTATCAATTTACTTGGAAATAAATTCCCTGCAAGGCTAGATCCCAGGCTCTTACCAGCCACCTTATAAATTGCTCTCAGAGAGATGCTATTTGATGCTCTTTCTTTCCAAGTATTTGAAGTTGAAGGTGGAAAATGGGCTAATGTGTTTATCCTGGCTTTAACTCTCAGGAGCAGCTGGATTTAGGGCTGAGAAACAGCCCTTAGCACCAGATAGCCTTTCTTTCCACTGGTTGAATGTAGTGTGAATGTGGGATGAGTGGGAGAAGGAGGGGGATCATAGAAAGACTGAATGAAGGAGAGAATGGCAAGAACTCGCTTATTTCATACCCACATAATCTGTGCCAGGAGGAAGGGGGGCAGCAGACCTGTTGTTTAAATAACTCTCAAAAGAAGAGGGGTCCCTGCTTCTTTCTGGCATCTCTTGGGATGCTGTAATTTGGGCAAAAGAACTGTTTAACAATTGCAACTCAAGTAACAGACCAAGCTAGAGGTAATTTTCCTCTCCTCTCTTCTCCCTCTTAAGTGAAGTCGCTCAGTCGTGTCCGACTCTTTGCGACCCTGTGGACTGTAGCATACCAGGCTCCTCCATCCATGGGATTCTCCAGGCAAAGAATACTGGAGTGGGTTGCCATTTCCTTCTCCAGGGGATCTTCCCGACCCAGGGATCGAACCCAGGTCTCCCACATTGCAGGCAGACGCTTTAACCTCTGAGCCACCAGGGAAGCAAGCCCCTTCTCTCCTTTAAACAGTCTAAATTTTGATCCAGACAAATTCTGGACATAGAGGTTACAAGCTGCACAGTCTGACTGCAATACCGTATTTTTTCTATTCTAAGCACCCAAGCCTTCACTTTCTCTTCTGCCTTCCTTGGTTAAGGGGAAGGGATTCTAATGGCCTCCACCTTCTCCCCTGTGGACCTCCACTTGCTGGCAGGCCTCTCGAAAAACATTCTGTCCCCATGCTTGACAGGTGTCTGCTTTAGACTAGCCTCTAAGAGCCCTGGGGACAAGGCTTCTGCCCTCAGGGGGTTGTCCTACTTCAGGAAAAGTCTGAAGCAGGTGCCAAGAAGGAGACATGAGTAACATACATAAAAGTCTCCTGAAGTGGGGCCAATTACTCCTAGCTGAAAAAACAGGACAAATCTCATATTCAGAGAAAACCAGAAGGCTAAAACTGAATAGCATTTCTCATAGAAAAGCTTGTTTGCTTTTGTTTCATTTAATGACTTCTCTGCTCTTTTGAGATTTGACTCAAAGCTGCCAATCATGTTTATATGATGAGAGTAAGCAGAGGTCACAAAAGGCAAGCACAGTCCAGCAGCCTCATTTATATTTAGCCCATTTTAAAATAATACGATCCCATCCTTCATAGCTAGAAGGAAGAAGAGTCTGAGAGTGCTACTCTGATGTTTCCCAGGGCAAGCATCTTCCTTTGTGTTCAGCTTGGAAATGGCTCTTTTTTCTACAAAACCCACTTCAGTTGATTGTCAGGATGCAACAAGGACCAGGCTCTTCACAGAGTTCAGTTCAGTTCAGTCGCTCAGTCGTGTCTGACTCTTTGCGACCCCATGAATCGCAGCACGCCAGGCCTCCTTGTCCATCACCAACTCCCGGAGTTCACTCAGACTCACAGAGTAGAGAGGTGGAAATCAAAGATGCCACTGCACCAGGGGCCAGGTGTTCTACAGAGCTGTGCCCAGAGCAGAGTAGGACTCTATACTGACCCACGGTGGCATGGTCTATATGGAGGCTAGTTAGGGCAGAGCAAGAGTTGATAGACTACCTGTACTTAAAAGTATGGTGGCCAAGCCAAATTCTCTACCTATTCATGTCCAAAACACTGGAGTTAAACCAAATGCACGCTAGCATTTGCTGCTTTATGTGTGTGTGTGTGTGTGTGTGTGTGTATACACATATATACAGACACATGTATATATATATTTATACACACACATATTTAAGCATACATGTGTGCATGCTAAGTCGCTTCAGTCGTGTTTGACTCTTTGTGACCTATAGACTGTAGCTTGCCAGACTCTGTCCATGGGATTCTCCAGGCAAGAATACTGGAGTGGGTTGCCATGCCCTCCTCCAGGGGATCGGCCCGACCCAGGGATCGAACCTGCATCTCCTGTGACTTGTGCATTGCAGTGGATTCTTCACCACTGCACTGGGGTAGCCTGTATTTTAGCACACATATATGCTTAAATAAAACATTTGGTAAATTGTAATTTGTGTGGGTTTCGTCATTGCATTGACCAAAAATGCTTCAAAAAATCTCAAGAGTTACCACACTCCTGCCCCCTCAATGCTTCAGAGTATCATTCTATACAAAAGCCTGACACAGGGGACTCTGAACTGACTGATGGGCAGCCTGCTTCAATTCCCCTCCAACTCCTTGCCATGTTGTAACCCGGTGTGCGCTTCAATGCATCCAATGACTGTGTCCCAAGGTGGTGCAGGCCATTTTTAGACAGCACTAATTAGCAAGTTTGCCCTTAGGTCGAATTTAAATTTGTCTTTCTCTTGCTTGCCCATTGGTTCTAGCCATGTCCTCTCAGGCAACCCCAATCAACTTCCATGTGACAAGCCTATTTGAAAATAATTCTCAAGACCTTCCCTTAGCTCTTCTCCTTTCTAGGTCAAGGATTTCTAGTTTCTTTCATATTTAACAAGTTGCCTCAAAAACATGAACTCTGAACTCACTCTAATAAAGTTGAGTTGGGTGTGTATAAGAGAATTAGACCTAGAAGATATAGCATGGTCTGACCAGCAGAATAAACTGTTTTTGGATGGACCAGCTGCACCCAGGACTTCATTTATGGAGTTCCCATTTTGTCATTTCACATATGCATAAAGACTGTCTCTGTTCTATGGGGCCAAGAACTCCATAGGTGTCTGTCTTGGTTATTGCTGCTTAATTGAAAGATGACAGGGAGGTTCCCAAGATGCTGCTGTGAATACATCACAGCAGAGCAGCCTGCCTCTGAGATCACATGTGGCACACAGACCATACACAGCCATGCAGGCAATAGGAGGCATCCGAACAGGGTTACCCACTGATATGCTAGCAAAGCAACAGTTTTCAGCTATTCCTGCTGACAGAGCAACATACTTCACAGTGAGGTACAGAAACAAAATCCTTGCCCGAAGGTTCTGCCAGTGAGCAAGAGAAGAGCTGAGAAACAGAAAGATGTCTCCCTACAAGGAAACCCTCCTACACTGTTGCTGGGGATGTAAACTGGTGCAGCCACTATGGAAAACAGTACTGCAGTTCCTCAAAAAACTAAAAATAGAGCTACCTATTACTTTGCCAACAAAGGTCCATCTAGTCAAGGCTATGGTTTTTCCAGTGGTCATGTGTGGATGTGAGAGTTGGACTGTGAAGAAAGCTGAGCTCCAAAGAATTGATGCTTTTGAACCGTGGTGTTGGAGAGGACTCTTGAGAGTCCCTTGGACTGCAAGGAGATCAAACCAGTCCATCCTAAGGGAGATCAGTCCTGAGTGTTCATTGGAAGGACTGATGCTAAAGCTGAAACTCCAATACTTTGGCCACCTCATGTGAAGAGTTGACTCACTGGAAAAGACTGATGCTGGGACGGATTAGGGGCAAGAGGAGAAGGGGACGACCGAGGATGAGATGGCTGGATGGCATCACTGACTTGATGGACATGAGTTTGAGTGAACTCGGGGAGTTGGTGATGGACAGGAAGGCCTGGCGTGCTGCGATTCATGGGGTTGCAAAGAGTCAGACACGACTGAGCGACTGAACTGAACTCTGGACTTATATCCAGACAAAACTATAATTCAAAAGATACATGCCTGCCTGTTCATAACTGCACTATTCACAACAGCCAAGACATGGAAGCAACCTAAGGGTCCACTGACAAGATGAATGGATAAAGAAGATGTTATGTATATACAATGGAATATTACTTGGCCATAAAAAATGAAAAAGACCATTTGTAGCAACATGGATGCACTAGAGATGATCATACTAAGTGAAGTCAGACAGAGAAAGACAAATATCACATGATATCATTTACGTGTGCAGTCTAAAGTGACACAAATAAATCTAAGAAACAGAAGCAGACTCACAGATTCAGAAAACACACTTGTGGTTGCCAAGGGAGGGGTTTGGAAGTTTGGAATCACTTTACTATATAGCAGAAATTAAAACTGCATTGCAAATCAACCATGCTTGAATAAAAAAGTTAAAAGAAATCTCTCTCACTGGGCAGTAAGTTGGGGGCTCCAGAATTACAACTCCGGGTTGAGCTCATGGGGCAATGTTAATTGCTAGTCTCTATAACATGAGCTTGGTGAAGGCAAATCTGGTATGTCGACTAATTCACCATTGAGACTTTAGCTCCTGGCACATAGAAAGCCTGGCACAGTCTAAAGAGAATTGTGAATGTCTTTTAAGACAGGCAGCAGCCACTTGAGCTAAGGGTGACCAGAGTTGTGCCAAGAAAAAAGGAGATTAAGGAGGCTTTGAGGAAAAGTGATGAATAGGACCTTAGGGTTTGATGAGGGTAGAAGAGGAGATTTGAGACAGCAATTTGATCTATTTTTCCCACTAGACTTTAGCTCCATGTACATCTTTATGCTCCCAGAAGTGTATTTTTTAAGTGCTAAGAAATTAACAACGGACAGTCTGACTTATACAGGGTCAAACAGATGTCAATGACAAGGTCAAAATAAGAATTTAGGTCCTGAACCTCAGCAGAATGACCTAAGTCCTCAAACGCCATTTCTTTTATGGCAACTGGAAGTTACTCTGATTGATTTCGTTCCACAATATAAAAAACAAAACAAAATCATGTGTGGAGACATGAGAGGTGGGGAAGGGTAGTGAGAGTTGGGGAAGGATGGTGAAGTTTCGAGATCCCCTAATATTTGCAGTGTGGCTAGGCAGAAGATTCACTCATAACATTCTGAGTTGAAAAACTGTTCAAGTCATGCTTGAACCATGAATGCATGGAATCTGGAGTTTTGTGTTAAAAGTCATTTGGACTCTAAGAATTCAGCTCAAGAAGAATGTTTTAAAAATCTACATACTGTTTAGTCTTATGTGCTTTAAATTTACTACCATGCCACATTAAGAAAATTTGTTTAAATAGGGAATATATTAGCTGCACTAATCTGTAAAACACATATACAAACACAGAACTCTTATTTTATTGGCAATTCTTACTGGCTCCTGGGGATAAAAGTCCTGACCCTAAGCTCATGAACTGGAACCACCTATTTAGAACAAGTGTAGGTAATGTGAGTAGTCCATTATTATTTAATTTCTGAATCTGTTTAAAACCCTATTATATCCTTCTAGAAAGTCTGAAGAACCTGGTTGTCAGTTGCTCTTTAGTGAAATAACTTCTCACTTAAACATTAATTCATGTGAAAGGGAAAGAAAATCCCATAGACCTATATTAACGAGAGCTGATCTTATCACAACCTCTGCAAATGGTTTTGAATTATTTCAGCTTCTGCATCAAGTATGGTAAGTTGGCTAAGAAAAAAGGGCACAAAGGAGATACTTGAATTTAAAATCCATCATTGCTTTCTTCATTTATTAACTGTGTATACATTTGAACTCCTAGATATGTATTCACGGATTCAGAATTGCAGGTAGATGAGAGCATCTCAAAGCAGGTATAACTCTCAGCAGAAATCATTCTCATATTGAATACTGGATGGATATATGTGGAACCTTCCAGGTTTGGGATGCTGAGATGTCCCAGGGTCTGAAATCTCTGGCCATATTTCTTTGTTCTATTATTTTAGGTATGACACAAGATAGTTGTCCCTTTCATGCAGAGATTCTAGTCATGGTGCTCAAAAAGCTAAAATTGACAACAGAGAAAAATAAAGTTGTACTAAGTTCTAAATAAGTCAAGTGCCTCATATTTGAAGCTTCCATCTCCACCGGGTTTCTCTCCAAGAGGCGATCAACTTTCAGCCTAACTCTGGGGTCTGGTACTTAGGGCTTCTGCTGAGTAAGCCAAGGTTAGGGCTCTACATATGTAAAGTTGGTCAAATTTAAAACAGTTGCGGCTTCTCTGTAATAACTTTTCCCTGAAATAATGTAGAAAAAGGTAGAATGCGTGGGACTGTGGGTGAAAACATGACCAAAAGGGCATGTTGTCTGGGAATTTCTTTGCAAGACAAACATGATTCATGGAGTGGACACACCAGGCCAGTGCAGCCAAGGATTGGTTGGAAATTTGATTCTCAACTTTTGAAGGGCATTTGGTTTAATCCCCCCAGCCGGGTGTGTGTTACAAGTATCTCATGAATAAAATCCACACTTGAGGTCGCTTAACTGAGTTTGCTCAGCATTCTGCTTTTTCCATTTCTTTTCCAACTCATTTGGCCCAATTTTTCTTCCCCCTTCTTCTTCCCCTGCCTACAAAGCACATCGGCTTTGTTTGGTAAGCAGAAGACTCTTTTAGGAAATCCCACTGTTAAGCAAGATTTTATTTCATAAGTCAACGTTCTCAGGGAAAAAATTTTTTCCTCTTCTGTTACTAATCTACAAAAGTCGAATGCCATGTGTAATCAAGATTTTTCCAAGTGACATGAGTAAGGGAGTTTTTCTTTTGTCTATTGCGAAGGATAGTTGGCAGGTGATCTTTAGACTGTGAGCTGCACAAACTGACCTGCAGAGGGAGCTGACAAGTATAACAGGGAAAAAACTGATGAACACCCAAGAGTCTGCTTTTTAAAGAGAAAAGGCATGCTGAGAGTGTAGTTTCTTAATAAAGAAAAAAAGCAGGGCTCTTCATTTTCCATGGATTAATATTTTCATAAACATTGTCTATTTCCTGTTCTCACCCATTGGTACATACAGGCTAGACTGCCTGTTTAGTGCTGACTTGACTGTATTTGGGAAGAGATGGGAATGTAGTCTAAGCTCTACAAGGCTAGGACTGTGTCAGTCTCGTTCACCGTTGTCCTACACACCTCTTGACATTTAGAAGGTGCTCAACCAATAATAACTGAACAAATTCAAAGGGACAAAAAGACTTTTACCTTGGGGAAAAATAATGTAAAAGTGGATTTGGTGCTTTTTCTTCAGTAAACGGTTTGACAAAAAATATCCCTATGAGATGAAATTAATGTGTGAATTATATAGCAAACTCCAGGAGACAGTGAAGGACAGGGAAGCCTGGTGTGCTGCAGTTCATGGGACTGCGAAGGGTTGGACACAATTTAGCCACCAAACAACAACATAACCTGCTAAATTTATTCATTCAAATATTTATTGAGTGTCTCTACTACCAGACATTTCTCTAATTGCGCGAGGTAAAATACTTTACTATACTATGCTTGATTGGCAGGTATTAATCAAATAATTTGTTAGTAGCACATAAGATTAGAGGATATAGAATTGAGGGTAGGGGATGCTACTTTAAGCAGGATGGTCAGTGAAGGTGTCTCTGAGGTAACATTTGAAGAGAGACCTGAGTGAAGTGCAAGAGTATGCAGATATCTGGAAGAGTCTTTCAGAGAGGCAAGATCATCAGCCTTGGGTTGAGAAAGTTCCTAAAATGCTTGAGGAGTAGCAATAGAAAGAAGGCAATGTTAAGAAGAACATGGTTAAACAAGGGGGAGAATACCAGAAATCCTCCCATTTGCTTAAGATATGAGGTTGGAGAGACAACTAAAGACCAGATTACATGGCTCTGCTGGGCACTGGAAGGATTTGGTATTTGAATCTAAGTGTCTTGGGAAGTACTGGATGGCTGAGGACAGGAAAGTGATATAGTGGGATTAACTCTGTAAAGTGGTCATTCTAAATGCTGAATGAGAGTGGAGATGGAAGCAAGGAGACCAGTCAAGAGGTTCTTGCAGCAGCCCAGACTAAAGGTGATGGCAGCCTGGCGGATGGAAGCCACGGAGATGGTGAGAAAGATTACAGGCAGGGGATGTGGAAGAGAGTCAGGATACTTTTTGCTCTAAGTAACTGAGTAAATGACGTTGTCATTTCTAGAGTTAAGGAAAGACTGAGGGGAAGAGCAGGTTTGGCAAGGGGTGGAGAGTGGAGAGGCCAAGGTTTCACTTTTGAATATTAAATTTGAGATGGCTTTCAGACATTCACATGGAGATACCAAGTAGGCAATTGGCCATGTAAGTGTGGTGTTCAGAAAAGTTGGGACTGGGCATGTGAACTTGGGAATGGATGACATAAACTCCAGAAGGAAATGCCTCTTGTAACTCTGGTTTGTTCTTCATCGGCTCCACAGGGCATGACCTCAGGCCCCTTAGGGCAGATGGGCATCCACCAGATTGAGAATGACCTTGGAACTGAGACACCATCAAAAGCCCCAGATCAGGGGCCAAAGCACCATGCAGCCTTCCTGTCCTGATGGGTGGAAGAAGCAGGGGAAGTCCCCTTGCACCTTCTGCTTCAGGCTTTCCACATCTAAAATGACAATAATTTCATCCACTACTTGGTTCTCCTCCCCAAAAACAGAGATAAGATACTACACACATGATAGTGAAAAGAGTTGCCAACACCTGGAAGAACTCCATGACTGGAACCCAAAGGTAGGGAGATTTGTTTTGTACTGAGATGATCAAGCCCTTGAGGGGAGGCTCTGTCTTCTGACTGTCACCCTCTGTGGAACTTTGATACAAGGTCCACTCAACTACTGCTGCTGACTCTCTCTCTATACTTGAATGAATACTTCTTCATTCTAACCCACCAAGGGGAAGCTGACATGATGTATGGATAACCACAAACACATCTTAAGGCCTCCATTCCTGTCCCTCTCCTATGAGCTTTCCACTGCCTCTAAAGAGATCTTTCTAGAAAATCATGTCACTTTCTTTCTTAAACCCTTCCAATGATACCTCATGGCCTTAGAGGTAAAGTCCAAACTTCTTAGCATGACTTATAAAACTCTACATGATCTGGCCCTTAGCTACCAATCCTACCTTATCTATTGTTGCTTTTAAAATTGTATACCACACTCCAGGTGTTAACCATTTCCCTACCTGGCTTTGGGGGAAGCATTCTTTTGTGTTGTATCTCCTTAGAATGACCCTCTCTGCCTCAACCACCTAGAGAACCCCTTCTGATCCCTCAAAATCCCAGTGCAAGATTTTCCTTCTCTGTGAAGAATTTCTAGACCCCACTAAGTAAAAAAATCTCTCCTTTGTCTGAACCAGTACCATGCTTAATTTCTCCATGACACACTATCACACCATATGGCCGTCATTCAGAAAAAACCCACCTCTCTACTAAACTGTGGGCTCCTTTGGAAGAGCAACCTAAGAGGTTATCATCTCCCTGTTCTCTGAACGCAATCCAGAACTAGCCAAGAAGCAAAAACTTAATACATTTTGGCTAAATGAAGTAAACAGAAGGGTTAGAATGTAAGAGTCCAGAACAAAGCCTGTCTCTAGGAATAAAGCTGGAAGCTCAGTGAATATTAGAAAAACTCATGGTAAAAAGCAAATAATCCAATCAAAAATGGGCAGAAGATCTGAGTGGATGTTTCTCCAAAGAAGACATACAGATAGCCAACAGACTTATGAAAAAAATCTTCAACATCACTAATTATTAGAGGAAGACAAATCAAAACTACAATGAGGTATCACCTCACACCAGTGAGAATGGCCATCATCAAAAAGTCTACAAATAAATGCTGGAAAGGGTGTGGAGAAAGGGGAACCCTCTTACACTGTTGGTGAGAATGTAAAGTGGTAATAGCCACTATGGAGAACAGTATGGAAGTTTCTTAAATAAACAGAGTTAGTATATGATCCTACAATCCCACACCTAGGCATATGTCTGGAGAAAATTATAATTAAAAAAGATACATGCAACCCTATGTTCATAGCACCACTATTTATAATAATCAAGGCAGGAACACAATCTAATATTCATCGACAGAGGAATGGATAAAGAAAAGATGGTATATGTATAATGAAATATTACTCAGCAAAGTTAAAAATATTACTTTTTTCATGAAACCAAGAATTAAAGAATGCCATTTGCAGCAATATGGATAGACCTAGAGATTATCATACTAAGTGAGGTCAGACAGAAAAATACAAATATCATATAATTTTGCTAGTATGTAGAATCTGAAAAGAGATATTAATGAACTTATTTATAAAACAGAAATAAATCCACTGACTTATTGTTACCAAAGGAGAGGAGAGGGATAAATTAAGAGTTTGGGATTAACATACATACACCACTATATGTAGAATGCGTAAATCACAAGGACCTACTGTACAGCACGGGGAACTATACTCAATATTTTGTAATAACCTGTAAGGGAAAAGAATCTGAAAAAGAATAGATTTTATACATATATAAAATATATTATATATCTATATAGGTACACATCCAGTCCATGGGGTCACAAAGAGTCGGACACAACTGAGCGACTGAACTGAACATGTATATATATCCATGTAAAACTGAATCATTTTGCTGTACATCTGAAACTAACACAACATTGTCAATCGACTATACTTCAATTTAAAAAGAAAACCAACAACAAAAACTCAAGGTCATCCAGCTGAAGTTAACAAGATGCATGCTGGGGCTTGGTGGCATCATGCCTGTCAGGAGCATGAGTTAGTTTGAACCAATGTCAGGCTGTCATGAGCTCTATTTGCCTGAGTAATAATAATTTGCATGCCTCTCTTACAGAGGGCTTCCTTAGGCTCATATTTGAGTTCCTATGGACTTTTGAAAGGGGCTGGACTTAGCCATGGAGAAGGGGCTCAAACTTAGCCAGTGCTACCATGGTTTCTGATCCACAGGATCATGAAAGGCACATGGCCCAGCCTCTATGTGAGTAGCACACCGGCTGTCCTCAGAGTGTATTTGCGTGACCCCAAGGTCTGTGACTACCATACTGGGTACAAGGATGATGCAACCCTGCTGACCCTGAGTGATCTTAACCTGGTGAGGCTGCAACAGAGCCCAATGGGTCTACCTGCAGTCAGACTGGATGGCTGGCAACACTAACAGAATGCCCATGACCCTGAGACACATCATTTGCTGGAGCAATGTTCTTACCTGGCCCTTCACTCTTGACTCTTTGAAAAGGAGGCACTGCGTGTTACCCAGGGTATCTTTGAAAAGGAGGCACTACATATTACCGGGGGTAGAAACAGGGTAGGTGGATCAAGGTGATGAGCATTCCTGCTCATGCTGGCAGTTTCTGACCAGGATCTTGTACTCGTCTGTGACCTACCTGAATCAGATGAGCTGCACTTTCCGGGCTGCCGTACCGAAGGTCATGCCCGTTGATGGCTAACACACGGTCATTCTCCTCCAGCTGGCCGTGTCTGTCTGCCACGCCACCGTCCAGCACGTTGAAAATAAACACCCCTGGTTCATCCACCTTGCGCACCAGTTTTATTCCAAGCTGTTCCTCTGGGCTGCTTTTGTTGAGGATCACGTGGAAACTGTCATCCCGGGGCCCGTAGGTATCCAGGGGCTGTCCGTCGGTCCTGCTCCGGAACTTCCGCTCCCGGAGCACGGTCAACCGCAGCACCTGGCATGGCTGCCGCAGGAGGCGCAGGGCGTAGTTGTGCCGGACGTTGCTGATGTCCATCCCGTTGACCTGGAGGAAGGGGACCTCGAATCTGGAGCCACCGAGCCATCAGATCCACCTGCCACAATCCTGCCTAAAAGGCCCTGCCTGCACACCCACCAGGGCCCTTCCTAAAGGACCACTCTGCTCTGTCCCCTTCTTCTCTGTCCAAATGCCCAAATACCTCATCTTCCAACAGGACTTGTAACCCAGCTTTCCTCCACTGTTACCTGCACACCTTTTCAACTCTCTGTCTCAGCAGACAGAATCTTTTCTCAGCCTTGTCCTTACATAGGCCCTCAAGTTTAACAATATGGTCCTAACCCTCATTGCTGTTGCTTGCTAAACTTATTTTTTGGCTGAGGGAGGAAGGAAAAGGAAGAAAAAGTGGGAGAAGGCCAAAGAAGAAAAGAAAATTTTTGATTAATGATTATGTTAAAGTGCTATTTAAATAAAACTGAGCTGACATTTCCTTTCCAAACATCTCCAAATGAATTTTTCTCCCTAGGTCACCTGTACTGGGATTTCTAGGCTTCACTGGTGTGTGTGTATGTGTGTGTGTGTGTGACACAGAGAATGTATGTGTACATACATGTATTTGTGTTTTGGCAAGTGTGTGAATGTGTGTGACAGTGTGTACATCTGTGAAGTCCCCAGGCAGTCTCCTACAAGGTCTTTTGCCCATGTTCTCAATAAAAGAGAAAAAAAAATCTCTGTACTATTTCAAATGAACCGATGTAAATGGAAGTTTTAGGCTCTTTTACTGAAAGGCTGGGTCCCCTTATTAAACTGCTTAAATGTCCTCCAGCTCGGCCCACTCATTTGTGCCTCACTAATAATCTGTGGGACTGATGCTGTGTGGGGCTTTCTGGTTTTAATTACTCTAGGCAGACCCAGCTTCAAGGCTTCGGCCCCCAGTGGTGGTCACTGCTTGGGAAGAAAATAATTTCACAGCAGCACTGCACTGTTCTTAAGGAGGGAGGCCCCACAGAAGAGAAACAACCTTCTTGAATTTCTATGGTTTGGGAAGATTTCTCGCACTCGGCAGCCAACTGTTAGAAGAGTCGCAGAGTGAGATTTTCCCGGGCCTGCCTGCCGCGTGCAATTGCCCGTCCTCTGCTGCATCTCCAGGGATGCACGGAGGCTCCTTCGTGTGTGGACAAGGCTCAGAACCTTTGTTCAAGCGCAGGTGAGCTCAAAGGCCTTTCTCTGCTCTGTCACCTTATCCCATGTCCAGCTTTCCCCATCACACCCGGGCCAAGAGAAAGTCAGGGTCGCCTGCTAAACAGTCCTGGCAGCTTTTTTGCTTGCAAGTGCCAGCTGAAGGCCACAAGAATCAAAATGTTTTCCTTATGCAACCCTCCCAGGCAGCATAGCTTCCATAGAACTGGAGGGAAGCCATGTAGAGTGTTGCTAATTGCATGGCCAATCGTCCCCTGAGGTTGACGGGCCCTGCCTCGTACTCTATCTCAGAGGCCAGTGGGAATATCAGTGTTTCTACAATAACTGCTTCAAATTCTTTCTCCTCTTAGTCCAAAAAATAAGAATTTCTTTGCCAGAGAAATAGCACATAATGTGTTAGGAGCTGGCCTGTCAGCAACCCAGAAGGGATAGGATGAAACTGTCATCTGAGGGTCAGACAGGAAATATATGACCAAGGGAGGGATTTTTCCTTATCACTTTTGGCACATGTTAGACTTCTGTCTGATGAACAACTCTTCCTTTGTCCTTTCTCTTCAACTGAAAATTCTTCCCGAGCATCCTTATCCTCGGCCAAGCCACAGAGGACAGTAATGCCCAAGGCGTTCTGTTCCACCACCTGTCTCCCCGGAATGTCTGTGGGTTGGCTGAATAGCTTAGGGATTTTTTTTTTTTTCTTTGCTGTAGGGTCATTAAGCTATAGGAAATTTACTTTAGGGGAGTGTGTGAATGTGAGTGATTAGATAAAATACAAAATGTTCCAGTAATCTGTTTTAAAAACAACTTAATATGCTACAGTTTTATATTGTTTTAAGTTATTGTTACTTAAAGTGGGAGAAAGAGGTAGGAGAGGAAGAATGAGGAGGGAGAAGAAGGAAGAGAGAAGACTGAAGAGGTAGAGAAAGTTAGGGGAGGGGAAGACATGAGAAGAGGAAGGAGGAGGACAGAGACAAAATGATATAGAGATAGTATTTATACAGAGAGAGAAAGAGGTCAGAAGAACAAGACAGAAGGGTTAGGGACCCACTGAAAATTACTAATCTTGTATGAAGAGTCATATCAACCCAATAACTATGGAAAGTGACTGTTCCACATTTATGTTAGTGTTTTACTTATTTGTCCAACCACTCACCCATCATAACCCTAACCTATGCATCCAATGATGTGCTCAGAAGTGACTCTTATTAAGCCCATTTTCGTGGCCCCACAGCCACAGTCTCTACCTTTAGGATGATGTCTCCTGGCAGGAGCCGGCCATCTCTGGCTATCACCCCATCACGATAAATGTGCTGGACAATGATATGGACCAGAGGGGTTTCACTGCCTCCCACAAGCCTAATGGAGAGGTTTTCATTGGGATCCGTTCGATTGATCTTGATGCTGGTAATTTCACCATCTGGAATCAGGTGATACAACCTCGGAAAGACTAAAATGGACAAAGACAGTGTTTTTTTAAGACACCCACCAACGGCCATTTCCAACCACTTCTCTTCTTGCCAGGCTTTTGGTTCCAGCCAAACTAAACTATTCATCATTCTTTGTACATGTTTTCCATCTTCCTGCCTCTGAGCCAGCATAAGTTTTTCTGCCTGGAATGTTTTCCATCCTAGGCCTAAACCCAATTTTTCCTTCAAGGCCTGCATGAAATGATCCCTTCCAGTTAAACTCTGCCCTCCTCCCTCCTCCCCTACTCTCTCTCAACTTCCTATTTCCCACAAAGCTGTATTTCTCAGGGCACTGAGCCTTCTATTACTGTTAGTATTACATATGGCCATTTCTTATACCCATCACTGGACTCTAAGATCCTTGTTTCTTAGGTCTGTGCACAGATCTCTGTACACAGAAGACTTTGTCCCATGTTTATTGAGTGAAGAAGAATGAATGAACAGTCATTATGGAGTGGACCACAGTTTGCTCACTTACTTATCAAGGGGAAAAAACAGAACAAACCTGTTCTGCTCTTTCTGATTATTCTGAAGCTTTCCTCCTGGGAGGCCCTGTCTTTCAGTCTCACTGAAAAGCAGGCTCTCTCCCCACCCCTGCTATCAGTGAAGGGAAGTCAAATGGCCTAATTCACAATCAGGGAAAGCGCCCAGGCCCAGCTGGCGGTGTCAAGGGGTTCGTCCCTGATCCGCTTGCATTGCTGAATTCAGAGCAAGAAGGAGATTCAGAGATATAGGCTGGGGTTTCCAAACCTTACGCTTTCAGTGAGGACCCTTACCCTAGGAAGTTTTTCACAGGTTCCTCTGCCCCCATCCCCTGAGCCCACACACAGAAGACCATTTCAGGCTTTGCAGTTTGACAACCATCAGTTCAGTTCAGTTCAGTTGCTCATTCGTGTCCGACTCTGTACAACCCCATGAACCACAGCATGCCAGGCCTCCCTGTCCATCACCAACTCCCAGAGTCCACCCAAACCCATGTCCATTGAGTCGGTGATGCCATCCAACCATCTCATTCTCTGTTGTCCCCTTCTCCTCCTGCCCTCAATCTTTCCCAGCATCAGGATCTTTTCAAATGAGTCAGCTCTTCACATCAGGTGGCCAAAGTATTGGAGTTTCAGCTTCAACATCAGTCCTTCCAATGAACACCCAAGACTGATCTCCTTTAGGATGGACTGGTTGGATCTTCTTGCAGTCCAAGGGACTCTTACAAGTCATCTCCAGCACCACAGTTCAAAAGCATCAATTCTTCAGCGCTCAGCTTTCTTCACAGTCCAACTCACATCCACACACGACCACTGGAAAAACCATAGCCTTGACTAGACAGAACTTTGTTGACAAAGTAATGTCTCTGCTTTTTAATATGCTGTCTAGGTTGGTCATAACTTTCCGTCCAAGAAGTAAGTGTCTTTTAATTTCATGGCTGCAATCACCATCTGCAGTGATTTTGGAGCCCCCAAATAAAGTTAGCCACAGTCAAACCTTTATTTCACAAGTGAGGATGCATAAGCTGGGAGAACGGAAGTGACATGACCAGCTAGAGGTGGTAGTTTAGTGGTGGTCCCCAAAACCGGGTCAGAACCTGGGGTTCCTGCTAGGCTCCCTCCTTCACAGCTGGCAACAGGCCCCCAGGGGACTTGCTCTGTAGACACACACTCTCTTGAGCCAGCAGTGCCAACTGGCGTGGTTCTCCACCCCGGTGGAATAGAAGGGTATAGAGGCAACACCAGCTGCCACACAACACCTAGCATGACAGGAGCCGCAGCTCTTCCCCAGATGCTGGAGGCTCGAGTCTGGACATTGAAGGTGGGGTTACTTTTGTCTCCTGTAGCTGCTGACAGCAGCCGTTGCCCTAAGATTCTTCCTTAATTATATCACTGGGAAAGATCAAAACTGCAGGCCTGGTTCTACATAAAACACTTTTTGTGACTATTTTCAAAACCCATGACCTTAGTCCATTTTCCCTAATGAACTCCAAATTCATTAACAAGTACTCAACTCTCTAGGAACGATACAGAAAGAATTAAAATTATTTCTAAATATTACAAAACATGATAAACAAAGAAATTTAGTGGCCAGAGGAAGCCGGGTTGTAAATGTGGGCCCTTGACTGCTGTTGGGATTTGATTTAATGTAAGCAACTGGGCTTTGTTGTAAGGTTGTGGGCAGCAGTCTTCATCTGTCAGCTCCTGGTGCTAACACTGCTTGAGTGATCAAGTTCAATTAATGTTTAAACTGCTTTGATTACCTTAAGTAGGCGCTACCCACAAGTATTTGTTGGAACAGCTCTGGTGAGAAGGGAATGGAAGTTTTTTTAAAAAATCATTTTGAGCTAAGAAAGATTTGGAAATAATCATCAAAGCTGCTGATTTTTGCTCTCCCCCCCACCACTTTCTACGTTTTCTCCCAACAGAGTTACAAAAACCATGCTCCCAAATCTAAACCAGTCAACGCTGTTTGTTTTGATAGTCTGAAAGGACATACTCAGTCACAGTTGAAAATGTTAATTACAGCCACGATAATGAGACCTTCAAGAGTTAATGAAATTTTTAATTCCCACTTGGTACTGGTCTGAAAAGAAACAGTTGTCCAATATTTTGTCCTTACTTAAGGACCAAGGAATATAGTATCATTTACCAAGTGTTTATTATATGCTGACCATTCAGCTAAGCAATTTGTATGATATTTTTGTTTGTTTGTTTAGTCCTCACAATAGATTAGGACTGGAACTAGGTTATTATTATCCCTGATTTTTTAGATGATGAGACACTAAAGCTTAGAGGAGTCAAGTAAACCATCCAGGTCATATGGCTGATAAAAATTAAAGCCAATCTCTTTACTGATATGAAAAGGATGGATAAACCATGGAAGTTCATCACACTAACCATGGGTTACTGAAGCAATGAGACCCTAAGGTCATTTTTGAAATCTCTGTTACCTCCAAATCCTGTACCAGCCTCACTGAGTCTTAATCCCTCCCCCATTGTGAAGTAATAGGTCCTGGAGCAGAAAAGGAAATTTCATTCTCTCCCATGCAAAACCCCTGCACACATAATGTAGCTGCAATCTTCATCTTTGTGAAATAAATTTTGATTCTGCTATAACTTGATGCAAAAGCATTCAGGTATGTTCACTGCCCCAAGTCAAGACTCTTAAATGGCCTCCAGGACTCTTCTAATCCAGCTTTATCCTCATCTTCCCCCACTTCCCAACACACAGTCAAGATCCCAGTGCCCATCCAGGTCATAACTGCCCCTTAAACACGGACTACACTGTCCCATTGGGAAGTGGTGTGTCTCTTCTGGTGGCCCCCATTTTCATTTATTTATATTTCAGTCTTCATGGTATTTTCTTTTCTTTTAGTCTTGAATGAACCCCTTGGAGCCAGGAACTAGATTTTATAATCTTTATATAAAAGTCCTCTGTGTGTCCTAAGTTGCTTCAATTGTGTCTGACTCTTTGTGAATCTATGGACTGTAGCCTGCCAGGCACCTCTGTCCACGGGATTCCCTAGGCAACAATACCAGAGTGGGCTGCCATTTCCTTCTCCAGGGGATCTTCCTGACCCAGGGATTGAAGCTGTATTTCCTGTGTCTCCTGCATTGGCAGGCAGTTTCTTATATAAAATCACTGAGCCTAAATATATAAACAGCTCATGCAACTCTATCAAAAAAACCAAATAACCTGATTTAAAAAGGGGAGAAGATACAGATAGGTATTTTTCTAAAGAATACATACAGCTGGCCAACAGGCATATGAGAAGATGCTCAACATTGTTAATCACCTCACAGCTGTCAGAATGGCTATCATCAAAAATTCTTCAAATAACAAATGGTGAGGATGAAGAGAAAAGGGAACAGCGGCACACTGTTGGTGGGAATGTAAATTGATGCAGCCACTATAGAAAACAGTATGGAAGCTTTCAAACAACTAAAAATAGAACCATCATATGATCCAGCAATTCCATTTCTGGGTATACATCCAAAGAAAACAGAAACATTAATCTGAAAAGATACATGGACTCCAATGTTCATAACCAAGAGGTGGAAGCAACCTAAGTGTCCATCAACAGATGAATAAAGATGTGGTATGTATACAATGGAATACTACTCAGCCATAAAATAGAATGAACTTCTGCTATTTGCAACAGTGTAGACGGACCTGAACATTTTATGCTAAGTAAAATAAGTCAGATAGAAAAATACAAAAACTTTATGTTATCACTTCCGTGTGGAATCTAGAAAATAAAAACAAATACAAAAACAGATTCACATATATAGAGATCAAACTAGTAGATACCCAGTGGGGAGAGGGAAAGGGAGAGGGATACAACAGGGAAAAAGGTATAAACTGCTTATGCAAAATAAGCAAGCTACAAGGAAACATTGTACAGTACAGTGAATATAGCCAATATTTTATAATAACTCTAAATTGAGTATAATCTATAAAAATAATGAATCACTATGTTGTACATCTGAAACTAATACCATACTGTAAATCAACTATATTTCAATTTTAAAAAAGCACAAAGCTTAGGCCAATGTCCTACACATAGTAATCTCTTATTTTTAAAAGTTTCTGCAATAAACTTTTAAAATGCAAATCAGTCTTATTCAGGCAAGAGAAAACTTTATGTGGAATAGAATTAAGGAGGCTTTTGCTTTTGAACTGTGGTGTTGGAGAAGACTCTTGAGAGTCCCTTGGACTGCAAGGAGATCCAACCAGTCCATTCTGAGGGAGATCAGCCCTGGGATTTCTTTGGAAGGAATGATGCTGAAGCTGAAACTCCAGTACTTTGGCCACCTCATGCGAAGAATTGACTCATTGGAAAAGACTCTGATGCTGAGAGGGATTGGGGGCAGGAGGAGAAGGGGACGACAGAGGATGAGATGGCTGGATGGCATCACGGAATCGATGGACATGAGTTTGAGTGAACTCCGGGAGATGGTGATGGACAGGGAGGCCTGGCATGCTGCGATTCATGGGGTCACAAAGAGTCAGACACGACTGAGCGACTGAAATGAACTGAACTGAACTGAATAAGGGGGAAGACTGGCAGAAAGGAAGTTATGATCCTTTTATTCATTGCAGAAACATTCAGTGAAAACTATTATGTACTAGATACTGTGCTTGGCCTTGAGAACACAAAGACTTAGATAAAGAACCCCTGCCCTCACTGGTAGAGTTACAATAAAAGATGACATTGCTATAACAGAGATGCAGGTGCTTTGAGAACACAAAGGAGAGAGGACTGCGGGAGTCAAGGAGGGCTCCCAGGAGGAGGCAAAGCCTAAAGAGAAATTAGGATGCCAGCTGAAGGCAAGTGAGAGTACAGGTTGGACAGCAACATGGAAGTGAGAGAAAGACAGTATTTACACGATGGCAGACTCCAGTGTTCTTGCCTGGAGAATCCCAAGGACGGGGAGCCTGGTGGGCTGCCATCTGTGGGGTTGCACAGAGTTGGACACGACTGAAGTGACTTAGCAGCAGCAGCAGCAGTGAGAGTACTGAGAGCATGTAGTATAGGTACAGGGTAAGAGAGGTAAGAAGGGGCTTATACAACTGCTCAAAGTTCTCTGAGAACATGATAAAGACAGAGGTTTGGGGTTAAGCCTCCAGCCTTGAGGGGACTTCCCTGGTGGCTCAGATGGAAAAGAATCTGCCTGCAATGCTGGAGACCCAGGTTTGATCCCTGGGTTGGGAAGATCCTATGGAGAAGGGAATGGCAACCCACTCCAGTATTCTTGCCTGGAGAATTCCATGGACAGAGGAGCCTGGGGGGCTACAGTCCATGGGGTCTCAAAGAGTGGGACATGACTAAGCAACTAACACTTTCACTCCCCAATCTTGAAGGAGCAGAGGGCACTTTAATCCAGTGAGTAAACAAGTGGGCTCTGGAGCCAGAGGACACAAATTAAAATCCCAGGACTGCCATTTTCCAACCTGGTGACTTTGGGCTAGTTACCCAGTCTCTCTAAACCTTGGTTTCTTCTTCTGTAAACTGGGAATCACAATCCCCATCTCTTATCATTGTGACCTTTAAATGCCTTAGAGCACTGCCTGGCACCCAGGAAAGCTCAAAAACGTTCTTTTAGTTATTATCATTACTGTTGTGAAGTTCTAATGTAAGATGAAAATGAAAGGACAGGACAGTATTTTCTCAGCTCCATTTATATTGAAAAAAAGATATAGAATCTAAGATCCAGAAACGTTATTTGTGTGAATTTTAGAGCCACATTACTTGGATCCCAAGTTCAGAAGGGGCAAACTAAGTAATTGCCTGGTACCTCAGTTTCCTCATCTATAAAACAGGGATGATAACTGTAGCTCCCTCATAGAGTTGTTGAGGAGTACATGAATTAATACATAGAAAACCCTCAGAATCACACATCACACAAGGTGGAGATAAGAATACTCATGTGGCATTTCCTGTGTGCCAGGCACTGTTCTAACTGCTCTTCACTTAACTATATTATTCTTTATATACACTAAGCTAAGACCTGAAGGTAAGGGTTCCAAAATCTTTTCCCTTAATCTATGTAAGAAGAGAACAATAGGGACTTTCCTAATGGTCCAGTTGGGAATCTGCCTTCCAATGGCAAGGGACATGGGTTTGAGCCCTGGTTCAGGAACTAAGATCCATGCCAAACTAGAGAAGCCGGTGAGCCGCAACAAGCACCCAATGTAGCCAGGAAAAAAAAAAAAAAAGGAAAAGTAATTTTTGCCTTTGGTTACTTATATAAGTAGAGTAATCAAGGTAAAAAATATTTATGCCCTTAGGAAGAGAGGTGTCGTAGAAAGTGAGGGCTAGTCCTGTGGTCATCACCCCTGGCATCATTCTGGAAGCCCAGGCCACGCCCAGCCTCATGGGGAAGCAACTTACCATCAAGGACAGTGGTGTTTTCAGAATCCTCTCGTCCCTGGTCAGCTTGGCCGACAACGGTACTTCCACTCTTTGTCCTTCGGAGAACACTCAAGGCTTGGTTTATTTTTTTAAAGGATCTGCTTCTGATGGTGGATCGCTCAAAGGGCCGTGCTGAAGACAAGAGAGAAAAAGGCCTTTTTAATGGACACGGCTGGCAAGATGCACAACAGAACGCAAACGGTGATTACTTCGAGGTGGCAGGATGATACAATTTGCTTATCTGTATGTTCTCAGTTTTCTACAATGAAATATGGACGGTTTATTTAAAATCTGCTTGTCTTTTTTTCCTAGGCTGGATGGAATATAACAGCAGTTTTCTCGAGTTGCCTGGGCGGGAAGGTATGGACGCTGCGGGAGTGATGAATCACTAGGTCTAACTTCAACTCCTTTCACCAAGTCAGATTACACACGTTTCTAATGATCTCAAGTCCTTGTGGTTTCATTTCACTTTGGAGAACTGGATGTTGGGTTGTGGCCAAAACTACCAGAACAATTTCCTCTTAAACAAAACATTTCTAGGACTTTCCACAGTGACCGTTTCACAGAGGGCAGTCCCAAGGCAGAAGAGCCCATTCCCGGACAACCACCCATTTGACTCACCCCTTGTTCGGTTGCTCCGGCCAGAGTCCAGGGGGCTATTTGGCTGACCATCCTCTGCTGTGGACACGTAGGCAGGGTTGTCTAGGCCAGGCTCATCTGTCATTAAGGAGACGGTGGGAACTGTGGAAATCTCTGGGGACAGTGCTGTTGCTGTGAGGCTGGTGCTGCCATCTGGACAGCCATCCTGAGAGCGCCTCTTCCTGTCTTTAGTGAGACCGTAGTGGGAGGCACCTTTGCAGCTGTAACAAAGCCAGAAGGAGGTCAGAGAAAGCTTTGCACATCGCTCAGCTGGGCCTCTTCCAGCGCACGTGCTTGCTGCCCTCGGAAATTGATTTGCTCGCCCCTGGTTCCCCTCTCTTTTCACATGGAGGTAAGTCAATATACACTTGCCAATCAAACGAATGAATGACTTGAGAGGACAGCTTTTAAAATTCGTTTATTGCATTTTATTAAAACACTCTCTATCCTGGTGCCTGAAATGCAAACTGTGAGAGTTGTTATGGGGTCACAAAGACTAGGGCTTGCGGCTGGCTATCTTCAACTATTTGGACGTGGTAATTCCTTCTTGCTGGTATTTATCTTGACCATGAAAGCCCTTAGTCACCCTCTCAGTCCTTTCTTTTGGGTTTAGTTTCCCAAGCCACTGAAGATAAATACAAAACTCCTCCCAGATTCCATATTTAACTGTCCATGGAAATAGAATCGCCCACATTACAAAGCCACAGGAGTTTGCTCAGCACCATGGTTCTCTAGAGGCCGGCTTGCTGGCTTCCAGTCCCCTGCCTTGGGGCTGGTCTCAGAGTGGCCAGGACCTCTGAGGGACTGAGGACTGGGGGCTCCCATGCACTAAAAATGTGCCTGTCTTCTAACATTGGGAGAGTAAAACAACATTCACGGTCTTTAAAAAAATAGGTCTATATCCATTCACCCTCCATGTTAAAGAGCAAGCCTAAGAGTCAGGAGACCAAGGTTCGAGTTTATCTAAGTCCATATTTTTGCTGTGAATGCCCTTCCATTGTCACTAGGCAAGTCATCTCAGCTCTTAGGTAGGTTTCGATCAGAAAATGCTGATGATTTCACTCTTTCATCGTTGTGGTGAAGCTGTAGCCACAGACAGCCACATCAGCTTCCCAGTGATCATGAAGGCAGAAATTGAATGGGCGAGTCCCTTTAAGAAGCGACCATTTGCATATAATGGATGTTAATTTCTAAATTATCTTCACCAACTCATTACAGAAAACTGGATATGATTGAGCTATTTTAGATAACACTTTGAGAGCCTATTTGGAGTGATGTTTCTGAATAGAATCAAAAGCAGCCTGCAGTTGATGTGCCCATAATTGATACGGCCTGAGAGAGCCATAGAGCTGGTGGATAGAAGGGCCTCTGTCTGGATGGAAATCTTTGCTCTGAAATTTACGTAGCTGTATCATCTGGGAAAATTTTGTTAACGTGGTTAAACTTTCTAATCTGCACATACATCTTGGGTTGCTGTGAAGTCTGCTAGATATTAGGTCTTGGCAAAAGTTTAGTATTTTGCCAGATACATGGAAAATTCTCAACAGATTGTGGCCACTTCCATAATTGAACCATCTAAGTTGCCTGTTTTATCACATTAACTTCTTTGAGATTAGAGTGCATGGGGGATGGATGGGGTTCCAAAACTTCAGTTGCCAAGCTGCAGTCACGATGCAAATGCCATTGTCCAAGCACGGCAAACATGGTAACAGGTGTCCAGCTTGTCCCTTCCATTGAGTTGCATCCACTCTTGGTACTAGGCCAAGTTTAAATGCTGTTCATTGTCTTAGAAAAGATTACATTACAATTAAGCATTGAAACGAAAAGTAACTGTATAAATAGAAACTCTCAAAAACAGAGCAGTGTCATGTAAATTTGACATTGGCAAAGTAAATATTTGTCATTAGAAGGACAGCAATTTCCGATTTTCTTATGAAGAGACAAGCAGACGCTTTATTTGCTTAGAAAGAAAGATACCACCAAGGAGATGAAAAATGGTGTCACATTTTGTTACTGAAATCATCCAAAAGAATGGGCCTCTTTCATGCCAAACAATACAACTAGAGGGCAGGAGAGGTCTGAATGGAATTTGTCTGAATGGATTTTGAAGTCTAATCTCACCAACTCATGTATTGCAAGGATATCTTTAACAGTGCTTTGGAATGATAAAAAACCAGTGACAGTTTTTAAAACTTTCTTGTTGGTACATAAAACATGATGCTTCTTATAATCAATGATGATGATTTTATGTGGTTTTAATATTAGTAGAAAAGGACTGATTATACAACCCTACCTACATCTTTATCTTATAGAAGATGAAATGGGACTATAGCTTCTCATACTAGTCTTTCTCTCCCTGAAAGAGTATAAGCTTCTTGCTTGAACTGGTGAGATTTTACTGTTCTGATGAGCTACTTTGGCTTTGAATCATTCTGCTTAAAAATAGCAAAGTGGTTGATATGAGAAGCTCAAAAATTGGAAGAAACATTGTGTGATGGAAAAAATAAAAGCCAGCATGCAGTTGAGCAGCTCCAAAGTCATAAACACATGAGTGGAACACTTCTCTGTAAGCCAGCAGTCTCAGACTAGCAACACATGGGAAGGAAGTTCCTAGGCTATTTTGTTGGACTGGAAACAGTCTTTCTTTTCTTGGGGCAGCAATGCTCTTCACCATGTGCCCTGCCAGAGCAGGAAATGAATCTTCCAATTGGACAAATGACCGGCGAAGGCACAAGCCATGGCCTTCCGAGGGGATGGACCACATCCCGGTGGAAAAAAGTGGCATCTTGTTCTGCTGCCGCATCTGTGAGAAGGGGTAAGGTATTTAAAGATCTCTGAATGCCAAGCCTATGCCATTAAGAAACCATTTCTGTTTCGGATACTTGGGGTTCCAAAGACACATTTTAGCCCAGGAAAGGAAACATCATAAAATGGCTAAGATCACTCCCCTCTGGCCTCATACCTCAGCTATCCTCACAATAGCCAGGGAGGGTAGATTTAAACATTCAGACTCATAAGCTTTGTGTGAAAAAGGTTCTGCTAAAGTGACTAATACTTGTGTAATGTTGCTTGTTTCAGCTTCTTGGATGAGCTTGAATCTAAGGCACAGCGTGATCTATGAAGGTAGCAGCTTGTACTTACTAATTATCTCTTTCGTGTTGACTGATCCTGGGGCCTCTTGATTTACAGGCACAAGTGAGGGGAGGAGGGGGAAAGAGCTGATTAGCCTTGGCCAATACAGGAACATATGCTGAACCCTGGGTTGTGTTCAAAGCAAACAGGATTTATTCTCCCTTTAGTTATCCTGAGCATTAAGTACTCTCAGGTGGTGATGGGTGACAGCCATGAACTTGAAGGATGAACACAAGGAACGTGGTAAACCATTTTTCAACCACTTTGGATATGCCATCTGTTAAAGTAGCTCTGAAGATCAGTTTTGTTAATAACAGAGTTGGGATCCTGAGCTCCTATATCAAAGTGAGCGGAGGCAAATCTGTCTTAATATAAAAATGCTGACACTGGGGGCATGTGCCATGGAATTTTTGTCTTTTCTGCAAGGGAGAGGCGAAAGTAAGAAGAGAAAATGAACCTCTTCTTGCAAAAATTCCTGAGTCCGTGAGTTCACTGCTAATGGGGGTTGACTGCAAGCAGGTTGGACCTCTGGTGTACTTTACAGAGGTTCTGATGGGATCAGAGCTCAGCACAAGTTGGTTTGCAGGGGAGGGCTCCTTTCTGATGATAGAATAAAAGAGGTCCTTGAGAAATCAAGCCTCAATACACTCATTATAACAGTCTGGGTAACTATACCACCTCTCTTTTTCAACTTCCCTCACATTCTTTCTCAGTTCACTTCTGAATTAGGTAAACACTGAATCTGCCCTCAAGTTGAGTTCATTAATTGCTCAGTCTGCTCTTACTTTAAACCAGGGCTTGCAAACTCATACGCTAATCAGGCCAGGGGGTGGGGGGAGAGGGGGGCGGTGGTTGTGGTGATCAGTGCTATTTCATTTGAAAAGTGCGACAGGCAGCCCTACAGACCTCCTGAGTGTTGCCTCAAGAACACCAGCCTAAGAGCAATTAGTCAAGAAATGAAAGTTGTCAGATTGGAAAGGAAAAGGGGAACTGTCACTGTTTGCAATGCCATATTATATATAGAAACCTTCAAAGACTCAAAAAAAAAAAAAAAAAAAAAACCCAAAAACCTCGCTACAATTTTCCTGAACGAATTCAGCAAAGTTGCAGGATATAAAGTCAACACAGAAATGTTTGTTGCATTTCTATACAAAATCAATACAGAAATATTTGTCGCATTTCTATACACTAACAAAGAACTATCAGAAAAGGAATTTTTTAAAAAAATCCCACTTACAATTGCATGAAAAATATCTAGGGATTTGACCAAGGAAGCAAAAGATCTGTACACTGAAAACTGTAAGACGCTGATAAAAGAAATTAAGATGACACAAATAAATGGAAAGATATTGTGTGCTCATAGACTGGAAAATATTGTTAAACTCAATCTACATGTTCAGTGTAATTCTTATCAAAATTCCAATGGTGTTTTTCACAGTAATAAAACAAACATTCCTAGAATTTGTGTAGAACCACAAAAGATCCCAAATAGACAAAGCAATCTTTAGAATGAAGAGCAAAGCTAGAGGCATCATGCTCCTTGATATCAATCTATATTACAAAGCTATAGTAGTCAAAATAGTATGATATTGGCAAAAAACCCAGATGTAGATTGCTGGAACAGAATAGAGAGTCGAGAAATAAACCCACACACAGATGGTCAATTAATTTATGACAAAGGAGTAAAGGCTATATGACGGGGAAGGGACAGTCTCTTTGGTAAATGGTGTTAGGAAAACTGTACGGCCACATGTGAAAGAATGAAACTGGACCTCTATCTTACGCTACACACCAAAGTTAACTCAAATGGGTTACAGACAAATGTATGAACTGATATCAAACCTCCTAAAAGAAAACAGATGATAAGCTCTTTGATACTGGTCTTGGAGATGATTGTTTGAATCTGACACTAAAAGCAGAAAAAGCAAAAATAAACAGATAAACTAAAAAGATTTTCCACAAAAAAGTAAACCATCAACAAAATAAGACAACTACTAAATGGAAAAAAATATTTGCAAATCATATCTCATAAGAAATTAATATCTAAAATATAACAAGAATCTACACAGCTCAATAGCAAAAAAAACCCTAAAAGGTTTAAAAAACAGGAAGATCTGAAGAGACATTTTTCCACACAAGACACACAGGTGACTGATAGGTACATGAAAAGATGCTCAGCATCACTTTCTTGTCGGGGAAATGCAAATTGAAATCACAACGATATATCACCTCACACCTGTTAAGACACCTAAAGATACCAGAGATTACAAATGTTGGTGAAGATGTGGAGAAAGGGAAGCTGTGTGCACTGCTGGTAGGAACATAAATTGGTACAGCCACTATGGAGCACAGTATAGAGGCTCTTCAAAATGTTAAAAAATAGACTGCCATATGATCCAGGATTTCCACTTGGTATTTATTTGAAGAAACTGAAAATGCTAGCTGGAAAAGATATATGCACCCCATGTTTATTGCAGCATTATTTATAGTAGTCAAGGCATGGAAACAACCTAAGTGCCCTCTGAAGGATAAATAATTGTGTGTATGTGTGTGTGTGTATATATATATATATATACAGGGCTTCCCTAGTGGCTCAGACAGTCAAGAATACACTTGCAATGTGGGAGACCTGGGTTTGATCCCTGGGTTGGGAAGATCCCCTGGAGAAGGGAAATGCTACCCATTCCAGTATTCTGGCCTAGAGAATCCCTGTGGACAGAGGAGCCTGGTGGGCTACAGTAATTGTGTATATATATTAAAATGGAATATTATTCAGCCATAAAAAAGAATGAGGTCTTGCCATTTGCAAAACATGGATGGACCTTAAAGGCATTATGCTAACTGAGATAAATCAGATAGAAAGACAAGTATTGTTTGATCTCACTTTTATATGTAGAATCTTAAAAACAAAACAAAACTAAGCACATACAGATTGGTGATTAACAGAGCCAAGCAGAGGGAGTGGGAGATGGGGGAGGGAATTCGATGACGACAGTCAAAATGTCCAAACTTCTTGCTATAACTAAGTACTTGGGAGGTAATGTGCAACATGGTAAACACAATTAACACTGTTGTATGTTATATATGAAAAGTCCTTAAGAGAGTAAATCCTAAGAATTTTCATCAGGAAATTTTTTTTTTCCATTTCTTTAATTTTATATCTATATGAGAAGATAGATGTTCAGTAAACTTTGTGGTCATTTCATGATGTATGTTAAGTCAAATCATTATGTTGCATGCCTTAAACTTACACAGTGCTATATATCAATTGTATCTTCATAAAACTGGAAGAAAAACGTAAGAGTGGTCCAGTGTTATTAGACAAACAATATGGAAGCCTAAATCCCAGTTTTTAATGTGAAATCTCTTCATTTTTAAAAGCTGGCAACAAATTCAAAACTTTTCAGACCATTTTCTGGGCAAAAAAAACCACATCTGTAGGCCAGATCTATCTCAAGGGATGACAAATTCCAGCCTCTGGGAATTAAAAAAAAACAACAACACACCTGCCAATGTGTGTAAGTCAGACCCATTTCTCTTTCAGTCCTCCAGAAGCAACTCAACACTCCTCTCACTCTCCCGCTGAGTTTGCTTGCTCCCTCCCTCCCTCCCTCCCCACTTTTGTGGGGGTGTATGCATGTGCAAGCACAGAGAACATGGCCTCAGATGGGGCTTCCCTTTCAACATTTGCCCCAGCCCCATTTCTGATCCCAATCAGAGAAGGGGATATTCCCAACTGTCTTCCATTCATGGGAGAGCTCATCATGTGCCAGAAGTTACAAC
This sequence comes from Capra hircus, assembly GCF_001704415.2. NCBI lineage: Eukaryota > Metazoa > Chordata > Mammalia > Artiodactyla > Bovidae > Capra > Capra hircus. The sequence goes on from NC_030813.1 coordinate 69,592,011, forward strand.
ATCATGCAAAAGGAACACATTCAACTCAAATGGATGAATTCTTTCTTTCAGGCCAAGAGAATCGAGATTAGGGGGCTCTAAAGGGAAGCGAGGTTCCCTGCTAACAGCTGGGTCATAGGCTCAGCTGCTCTACTGAACAGGATGAACAACTCAAGCTTTATTCAAAGTGGGGTCCTTGGGGCCAGGTTAGGAGCCCATTGCAGGAGGACATGATTGCTGTCAGAGACCCACAGCCTCTCCTTGGTGTCCTTGGACAAGGTGCCTGGGAGATGGGCCACTGGCAGCCTCAAGGAATCCACCCACACTGCTCCAGCTCAGAGAGAGTCTGTGTCAGGATGCTGGTGACCCAGAGGCTGAGGATGGGCCTTGCTCATGTGTCTGGTTCCCAACTCCATCTCCAGGGCCGCCATCCTGGCCCTTCTGACACCTCCAGGGCTTTTCAACACATTCCAGCCCATCTCCCTGCTCCCAGTCTTGCCCCTCCTCCCCATCATCCAATCCATCCTTAACACAACCACACCAACACAATTTCTTTTCTCAAAAACTTCCCATGGAAGTATTTCCTACTGCTTATAGGATCAAGTCCCGGCTCCGCAGGTTGAAGTATTTACCCAGGGCCATCTCTGAGCCTTGGATTTAGAAAAGGCAGAGGAACCAGAGATCAAATTGCCAACATCCACTGGATCATTGAAAAAGCAAGAGAGTTCCAGAAAAACATCTACTTCTGCTTTATTGACCATGCCAAAGCCTTTGACTGTGTGGATCACAATAAACTGTGGAAAATTCTTCAAGAGATGGGAATACCAGACCACCTGACCTGCCTCTTGAGAAACCCATATGCAGGTCAGGAAGCAACAGTTAGAACTGGACATGGAACAACAGACTGGTTCCAAATTGGGAAAGGAGTACGTCAAGGCTGTATATTGTCACTCTGTTTATTTAACTTATATACAGAGTACATCATGAGAAACGCTGGACTGGAAGAAGCACAAGCTGGAATCAAGATTGCTGGGAGAAATATCAATAACCTCAGATATGCAGATGACACCACCCTTATGGCAGAAAGTGAAGAAGAACTAAAGAGCCCCTTGATGAAAGTGAAAGAGAAGAGTGAAAATGTTGGTTTAAAACTCAGCATTCAGAAAACTAAGATCATGGCATCTGGTCCCATCACTTCATGGCAAATAGATAGGGAAACAATGGAAACAGTGATAGACTTTAACTTTGGGGGTTTCAAAATCACTGAAGATGGTGACTGCAGCCACAAAATTAAAAGACATTTGCTTCTTGGAAGAAAAGTTATGACCAACCTAGACAGTATATTAAAAAGCAGAGACACTACTTTGCCAACAAAGGTCCATCTAGTCAAAGCTATGGTTTTTCCAGTAGTCAGTATGGGTGTGAGAGTTGGACTATAAAGAAAGCTGAGCATCAAAGAATTGATGCTTTTGAACTGTGGTGTTGGAGAAGACTCTTGAGAGTCCCTTGGATTGCAAGGAGATCCAACCAGTCTATCCTAAAGGAAATCAGTCCTGAATATTCATTGAAGCTGAAACTCCAATATTTTGGCCACCTGATGCAAAGAACTGACTCGTTTGAAAAGACCCTGGTGCTGGGAAAGATTGAGGGCAGGAGGAGAAGGGGACGACAGAGGATGAGATGGTTGGATGGCATCACCGACTCAATGCACATCAGTTTGAGTAAGCTCCGGGAGTTGGTGATGGATAGGAAAGCCTGGTGTGCTGCAGTCCATGGGGCTGCAAAGAGTCGGACACGCCTGAGTGACTGAACTGAACTTATCTCTGAGCTGTGTTGATCATGGCCTCATGATAGGGTCTGGCAACCCAGAAAGGGGCTGGGAAGAGCTAACATCTATTGGACTACTGTGTACTGTGCGTTACATTTCACAAATGTGGTCTTGCTGCTGCTGCTGCTAAGTTGCTTCAGTTGTGTTCGACTCTGTGGGACCCCATAGATGGCAGCCCACCAGGCTCCCCCGTCCCTGGGATTCTCTAGGCAAGAACACTGGAGTGGGTTGCCATTTCCTTCTCCAATGCATGGAAGTGAAAAATGAAAGCAAAGTCGCTCAGTCCTGTCTGACTCTGTGCGACCCCGTGGACTGCAGCCTACTAGGCTACTTCACCCATGGGATTTTCCAGGCAAGAGTACTGGAGTGAGGTGCCATTGCCTTCTCTGAAATGTGGTCTTAGGCTCAGCTAAAACCTTGTTAAACCCTCCCAGTGGCTCCAGCTGTCAAGTCAGTTAAACCACCTCCACTCTGCAGATGAGGATATGAAAACTTGGATAAAGCTTTCTTCCCTTCTAGCTGTCAGAGTGAAGCTGGGGCTCATATCCAAGTTGTGGGGTCCATGCTTTCTCCCCTCCTGTGGCCTGGCCTCCGGCCTGGGGCTCACCCTACACTCTAGACTCCTGACGTGCAGTCAGATTCCTGACTGCTCATGCCACATTTTCACTCTCAGTCGGCATCTGAAACCTAACATCCAAATGCCCCAACCTTCCCTGCCAAACCAGCTCTTCCCGCCTCTTCTGTTTTACCTTACATCCTTCTCAGACCCGAAACTCCTGAGTCAGCCCTGATTCCTTTCTTTTTTTCAACCCTACAGATATAATCAAGCCAGATTTATCCAGAATCCAAATGCTTTTCATCACTTCTACCACCACGGCCCTAGTCTGTGCTGCCATCATCAAAGCCTGGATTATTACAACAGGCTCCTGAGACATCTTTCTACTTCTACACTCATTCCCCTCCCCTGTTTATTTTCAACAGAGCAGTAGTGTCATCCCTTTAAAACAGCCCTCCATGCCACTAAAACACAAGGCCCTCAGAATAGCCCAGTGGGCCCTGTATGCTCTCTGGGTTACTTTCGTTCCCATCTCCATCTCCCACTCATCTGGCCTCCTGTTGGTTCTCACCCTTGCCCAGCATGCTCCTGTCTCCCGGACCTTGCATTTCTGCTCCTGCTCTCTGTCTGCTCTCTTAGCAGCTTTTTCCTGGAACATTTTAACCCTTCTTATTTTTCTTCCCTACTTCTCTCTTCTCTGCTTATTTTGGAGTAAAAGTTCCAAAGTTGGGGAGAGAGGGAGTTTAGTTCCATCGAAGGCAATGGCACCCCACTCCAGTACTCTTGCCTGGAAAAATCCCATGGATGGAGGAGCCTGGTGGGCTGCAGTCCATGGGGTCGCTAAGAGTCGGACACGACTGAGCAACTTCACTTTTCACTTTCACGCACTGGAGAAGGAAATAGCAACCCACTCCAGTGTTCTTGCCTGGAGAATCCCAGGGATGGGGGAGCCTGGTGGGCTGCCGTCTGTGGGGTCGCATAGAGTCTGACACGACTGAAGTGACTTAGCAGCAGCAACCACCAATTGAACCAAACTTTGAAAACTCTATCCCTCTAGGTTCAAAGGGGCTTCATCATATCAGTTCTTGAGAAAGAGTGAGCTCAGGGATTCCCATGTCCCTCCTGGCTGACAGTCCAGACACACCAGCTCTGTGTCAGCTGCCTGGTCAGCTTTGGGCACGTCTGCTCCATGGAGCCAGAAGGGAATGGAGGGAAGAACAAAGCCTTGCTCACCTGGTGACTTTCAAAGAGTCCACATGGTCAGTAGATTTCCTCAGGCAGACACTTGGCAAACATGTGTTGAATTAGACTGAAGTCTCCCTTTGGGTGTTCTATTGAAATTACGCGACTGGGGATTGATGATCCACCCATATGGTCCCACTAACATGTAATTGTGGTTGGTTGTGATGCCTCTGCCAGGCTGCCTTTTCCCCTCAGCAAACTCATGATTTCCCTGCGCTCTAATGCGAGATGAGAAGTGAGAAGGAAGAGGAAAAAGTGAGATTTTTAACATTCTTTCTTTTTCACATACTTCCCTGGTAACTCTAATAGGATTCTATTGGATCTGGGTTTTAAAACCAGTCTGTACATAGGAGGAATAAACAGTTGCCATATACCTTCTTTTGGTGGGTTATGCTGCTACAATGGGATGAGTGATTTTGAATACTAATACTTTGTTTTTTCATTCAGTGGGCACTTATGGAGGACTTCCTGAAAAAGAGGGCGGAGTGATGTGGAAAAAGCTCAGGCTTTCACATTTAAAACATCTGGGTATGAATCCTAGGTCTGCACCACCAGCTCTGTGACTGTGGACAAGTTCCGTGACTCCTTTCAGCCTTTCCCAGATGTTGGTAAAGAATCTGCCTACAATGCAGGAGACCCAGGTTTGAATGCTGGGTCGGGAAGATCCTCTGGAGAAGGGAGTGGCAACCTACGCCAGTATTCTTGCCTGGAGAATTCCATGGAAAGATGAGCCTGTTGGGCTACAATCCAAGAGGTTGCAAAGAGTCAGACACAACTTTCACTTTTCACTTTCACAACTTTCACTTTCCACAACTTTTCACAGTGACTAACACTTTCACTTTTCACTTTCCCAGATGTAAAATGGGCTCAGTGTTTATTTATAGTAAGATTTACAGATCCATGCCAAGCCCCTAATAGCACCTGGAATATACTAGCAACTCAATCAGCACTAATCAGCAAGATTATTATATGTCAAGCATAATGTTAGGTCCTATGGTTGCAAAGAAACATATTATACAGTATATGCCTGCGAGGAGACTGGTATGAAAACAGAAAACTGCCAGGTTATCAGAGAGAGATGGAGGTACGAGCCAAGTGTTGGAAGAACTCAGAGAAGGGGGCCACTCACTCTCTGCAGGTAGCTCATTATCAAGGGGTAATCAGGGAAGGTGTCCCAGAAGAGGTGATATCTGAGCTGAGTCTAGGAAAGTGAGTGACATTGTTCTGGCAGACTAGGTGTGAATGCCACATCGAAAGACACCAAGGATGCAAGTGCATGGCAGGATTACTGTGTTTGGTGCAGATCTTGTCCCTTGAGACATTGATGGAGAAACGCACAAAAGTGAGGCCAAAGAGGAAGACAGATGCTGGCAGTGGTGTTGAGGAAAAAGCCCAGGGTACTTGACTGCTCGTTTGTTGCCACCTCTGGAGGTTGGCAAGGCTAAAGCCATGCCTGTGGGTGCAGGAGACGAGGGCATTGAGAAGTCTGATGCCAACACAGAAGAGGGATGAAGGTGACAATGGAGGGCTCAAAGTCGCCCCCTCACAGAGGCTCCCTCACCCTCTGTTTGAAGTGGATCTTCTCTCCCCCCAGCACCCGCTTTCAATTCCCAGCACTTAACCTCTTTGGAAATGATTTTGTATATTTATTTGCTTCCCTTTTAAATCACTGTCTCCCCCCAAAAGTAAGAGTCCAGCATGTCTTGGTCACCACTAAATCCTCAACACACCACACAGCGCTCAGAGAGACATGGGGTCAGCCATGTGTCAGAACAGTCTGAGAGATCCTGGGAACAGCTATGTTTCTTACTCCCTTTATTAGATGCTTTCTGTTTATACTTTCAATTATGTTGACCTAGATATGTTTTTTATTGATTTTATGGAGGTACAATTGACATATTATAAAAAGTTTCAGGTATACAACATAAGGATTTGATATTTTTATATTGTAAAATCATCACCACAATAAGTCTACCTAACGTGCATAGTTTAATTTTTTTCTCTTTTGATGAGCACTTTAAAGATCTACTGTGTGCGTGCTCAGTTGTGTCTGACTCTTTGGGACTCTATGGACTGTAGTCTGCTAAATCCCTCAGTTCATGGGATTCTCCAGGCAAGAATACTGGAGTGGGTTGTCATTTCCTCCTGCAGGGGATCTTCCTGACCTAGGGACCAAACAAGGGTCTCCTACATTGCAGGCAGATTCTTTACCACTAGCGCCACCTGGGAAGCCCCTAAGATCCACTGGGTTGGCCAAAAAGTTAATTTGAGTTGTTCCATACATTCTTACAGAAAAACGCAAACAAACTTTTTGGCCAATCCAATACTTTCTTAGCAACTTTCAAATATGCAATGCAGATTATATATACCATTCTGTATACTACATCCTCATGACTTATTTATAACTTTGAAGTTTGTAGCTTTTGACACCCTTCACCCATTTTGCCTAGCCTTTACCCCCTGCCTCTGGCAACCGCCGATTGATTCTCCATATCTGAGTCTTGTTTTTGCTTTTTAAGTTTCCACACATAGGCTTATATGATATGCCCTTTTCTGACTTATTTCTCTAAGCATAATATCCTATGCTATATATTTTTCGGCTCCTTGTATTAGACACTTTCTGTTTACACTTTTAATCATGCTGACCCAGATATGTTTCCATTATTGCAGGCTGCCTTCATTTTTTTGGAGGAAGACAGGCTGTGTTTTTAAAATATGTGATAATATTTAATAACTTTTAAAATGCAAGACACTGGAAATCTTTATTATATTTAGGATAAAAATAAACACATCAGTCATCTTCTAAATCAGACCCACCTGGGATCCCTGAGCCCGCCCTCTAACAGAACCCACCCTTGCTAATTAAGTCCTGATCACTTGGAAAAGACTCAAGTAACAATAATATAACTTCTATTAATATGACTCCTCTAGTTTTTCGGCAGATAGATCCTAAGCACTGCAACTTTTTTGGGCATTTTCTGAGTTCGATTGGATAATTCTGTATTTCACTCATTATACCTGCAGCTTTGAAACTAATCTCTGGTTTAAGGATATTAGGTAAAGTCGTTCTTTGTTTGGATTACTTTTTCTCCTCTTGGTTAAAATGCATGTTCCCTGGGATTGAATTACATGGTCACTCATGAAGCTACCAGAAACCATACATAGAAAAGTCATTAGCACTGTTGTGTACTCATGGGTGAAACCAACATCGGTTAATAAGTGAAGGAGGTCATCAGCTGGACAAGCCTACCATCTGGGAGTCGCCTTAGACCCTGGATATGAACTTGAGCCTGAAAGGCCCTCACTCCACGGGACCAAGGGATTTCTTAACATCACCACCGACCACACACTTCTTCCTCTCATTAGCTTCTTTCTTCTGCCTCCAAACCACAGGGGAGAACATCCCCAGTGATTCCAACCACCCTTGCCTCCCTTGTTAATGAATCCCAGGAAGGGAGATTTAAAACAAACTGGAGAGTGCCTTGGAAGCACAGGCCAAGATTTGGGCAACTGGAACCCCAGTCTCCTGGGCCTCGTGAGGTGGGGTGAGGGGCAGGACGCTCTTAAAGTAAAAGTGGCTCCACAAACAAATGGTCTAAAGACAATGAAGCCAGCATACGTGACTCAGTTTACCAAAGATGCTGATGTGTTCCTGTGAGACTGATGACCTGGTGCTGTGCAGGCATGAGAAACAGCTGGCCCTTCTCTGCACAGTGTCTATTTTTATTTAGGCAGAGAAAGGCAGATATTCTTTTACCTAATGTTAAAGGCTCCTTTTCTATGTTTTCTGTTAGTCTGCAGGATTAGGTCTGTCAGCCAACCTGTGACTTCATCTTTTTATCCTTCAAATCTCAACTCATATATTAATAACAATTTAGAATTATGGCCAACACTTACAGTACACTTATATGGACTAAGCACTACTATGCATAATATGCTTTATGCATATTAATTCATTGGCTTTTGCATCATCCCAGTTAGCCACTTTGCTAATAAACAACTAAGGCACAGAGAGGTTAAATAACTTTCCCAAGGTCACACAGTAGGCAAGTGGAGGGGCTAGGATCTGAACCCAAAGCAGACAGGATTTTAGCTGAAGTGTGCACCTCATGATTGTAACATGCCATGAACTTTGGTGGCGGACAGTCTGGAGGGGACTGCAATGTAGGAGGCAGGGAAAAGGCAAGAAACATGAGAAGGTCCTTTATAACTGTCTACTCTGTACTGCAGCTACTGTTTGCTGCCAGCTACGGTGTGGCTGCCATAAGAAATACAAACGGCATGAGCTGGAAGGGTGGCCTGTTGTAATCAAGTTGGCATCTTCAGGCCTGCAGTTGACAGACACGAGCGGCAAGCTTCGAGCTGCCTGCACCTCCGTTTCTGCCCTGTCAGCAGGACCATTTGTCAGTGGAGCTCATGTGGTGGGTTGCTGGTAGAGTGAGCCAACTGCAGCGGTCCCCATGTGCCCTCAGGCTCGCTGTCTTCCTGCTCTCCTTCCTCTCCAAACATAACATAATTATCTGAGAACAGGTTCCACTTCAAACTTCTATAAGAGGCAGTGGCTTAAAACAATCTGGGCCGGGTGAGTGGGTAACTTGTGATTTATTTATTCTTCCTCTAGAGGGAGCTCTTTAGTCCAGGCATTTAGATACTCAAATACACCACATCTGTGGTGGAAAACAACTTTATCAGGGGAAAAGAGGCAGACATCTCCATCCCATACCAGCAAGGACTGCATCATCTCCTGCCCTATTAGTAACAAGTCATATCAGTAACCACTTGAGCTGTCACTTGTTCCAAGCTTGGTCTTTATCATCAGACATAGAAATGGGGCTTAGGCCAGCAACACTGCCCCAGCCGGCTTCTATTATCCCCATTTTACTGACGGGGAAAGCGAGGCTTAGAGAAGTTATGTAGTTTATCCAAAATGACACAGCACTAAGGCAAAGGAGCTGAAAGTTGAACCTAGCTCTGTCTGGGACTTTGTTGCTGATTTAAACAATGTGTAATGGGCTTCCCAAATGACACTAGTGGTAAGGAACCTGCCTGCCAATGCAGGAGACGTAAGAGACACAGGTTCGATCTCTGGCTTGGGAAGATCCCCTGGAGGAGAGCATGGCAACCCACTTCAGTATTCTTGCCTGGAATCCCCATGGACAGAGGAGCCTGGTGGGCTAGAGCCCATAGGGTCGCCGAGTTGGACACGACTGAAGTGACTTAGCATGAGCACACAATTATCAAGTTATCTTAGTCCTTAATGTGGGTCAGGTGCTTCGAAGCACTTTCCCCTCTGTTCGCTTAATCCTTACCACCACCTAATGAGGTAGATATAATTATCATGCCCATGTTGCACATGTAGAAACATAATACAGAGGTTCACTTGCCTAGGGTCACACAGTACCTAGGGTGACAGGCCATCCCAGCTTGCCGTTGGACTGACTGGGTTCTTGGGATGTAGGATTTTCAGTTTTAAACCAGGCCAGTCCCAGGCACACCAGGACAACCTGGTTACCCAGTAAAGGGCAGAAAGAGAATTTAAGTCAGAGTCACGACTGCAGATAACATACTCTTTACTATGGTGTGTGTGTGTTAGTCACTCAGTCGTGTCCGACTCTTTGCCACCCCTTGGACTGTAGCCTGCCAGGTTCTTCTGTCCATGGGATTCTTCAGGCAAGAAGACTGGCGTAGGTTGCCATTCCCTTCTCCAGGGGATCTTCCCAACCCAGGGATCAAACTCGGGTCTCTCGCAATGCAGGCAGACTCTTTACTGTCTGAGACACCAGGGAAGCCCCTTTACTATGGTACACTATGGCCTTTTTTCCTTTTTCGTATATTTTGCTCCACGATTTCACAGAAGCAGAAGCGACTGAGGTGGGGGCTTTCATGGTTTCAGTGCCTCTCAGTGTGTGCTCAGATGACACCCTCTTAGCAGGGCCTCCAGAAGACCACCTCCCTACACCGCTGCTTCAGTTCAGCCTCACAGCAGCCCCGACAGGTACGGAACACATGCAATTCCAGGGCTTTCCCACAACTGGAAGAATCAGCTTCACTTGTTAGTGAGGAGGACCCTGGCTGATAACAAGGGGTGCCTGATGAATACCAGGCTGCTCCCTGGGGTGATGTCTAAGAATTCCAAAGCCCAAGCCAGATGTGAAGTTGACAGTGCTTAATGAGTGACGGTTGAGGGCTCAGGCACAGTCCACATGCCAGGTCAATTCCTCACAGAGACGTCACAGTGGTTTATCCACTCTGTGAGTCTCCGGCATCTTTGGGGTCACGAAGTTGTTTCCTGGATGTTTTGGGGGAAGGGAGAGCAGACAGTTCCCGAGGCACAAATGATTGGAGTCTTCCGTCAGCTTTCCATGGATTACAGTGTGTGTGTGTCAGGGGGAGGGTCATCGTTTTGGGGAGGCTAACATTTAGGCCCCTGCAATTCATGGCTCCATTTAGACTTGTCATCTTTACTTTTAAAATGCTTAAAAATGACCAAGGTTCAGCTTCTCATTTTTGGGAAATTGGGCTATGGGTCAATGGCGCTTTCTATTTCAGGATTGACTAGGAACTGTGTTTAGGGGAATGGGAAACGGTGGGTTTCACGGTGGTGAGGTTTTCTAAATATTGGAACTGACTGCCCAGTGAGGTTTTCTGATGGGCTCTGAAAGCAGCCTAGGTTTCTAGCCACCTCGGATGAGGTTTTGAGAGCCTCAATTTCTGTGAAATCTGCACAACCCCAGGGGCTGCTCAGAGGTGACGGTTTGGCATGGGGATGGGGGAGGGGTGGGAGACGGTATCAGGACCCTCCAGTGGAAATCATTCCCAGATGCTATTTTAAAGCATCTCCTTCTTTCCTCTAAGTGCCCTCAGGGCTAACTCAAAATGCCCCAGTTTTTCCAAGTTCTTTCCAGGCTGGATGTCCAGAGCCCTCCTGGATGGACTTTACGGGACTCTCAGGTATTGAGAAAGTGGGTTCTGTCTTGCTCTGTGTTTGAGAATATGCCTTGTGAAGATACTTTGCTCTTTTGTGCCAAATCTTTTTGCCTGAAACAAAAACCCTATTTTCCCAGCCAGCTTCTGTTTGCTAAGTGAACTGCTTCTTCCTTCTCACTATATTCCCTGACTCCTGTAAGTCATATTTCATTTCCCCCAAGTTGTGTTATGTAAATGGGGGAGGGAGCACTTGCAGGAAACGCTGGCTCTTATTTCTTTTTCTCAGATAATCGAACGCTTCTTTCTCCTCGTCTTGCCAGCCCTGCCCTTTGGCTGCGGCTTAGCCCCATGTGTTTGGTGTGGCACAGTCAGTGCCCTCGACAAGACTTCTGCAGTCCAGTACATCTGCAAGCTGTCGCTCCTCACACACACGACTCCACCACGGGCCTCTTCCCTGGATCTGTTTGAACGGTGGCCATGCCAACTCATATTCTCCAGCGATAACGCTAATCCCACTTTCTCCACTGATGCTTCGGGGAATCACTCTGCTCTCTGAACTCATTCCTCCCTTCCACAAAGGTCTGCTGCTGCTGCTGCTGCTGCTGCTAAGTCGCTTCAGTCATGTCCGACACTGTGCGACCCCATAGACAGCAGCCCACCAGGCTTCCCCGTCCCTGGGATTCTCCAGGCAAGAACACTGGAGTGGGTTGCCATTTCCTTCTCCAATGCATGAAAGTGAAAAGTCAAAGTGAAGTTGCTCAGTCGTGTCTGACTCTGTGCGACCCCATGGACTGCAGCTAACCAGGCTCCTCTGTCCATGGGATTTTCCAGGCAAGAGTACTGGAGTGGGGTGCCATTGCCTTCTCCACACAAAGATCTGAGTGGCTACCAAACCCAGGGCTAGGTGTTCCTAAGGCTCTGCCCTTTACTAGCTAGTGATCTACCACAGAAACAAGATTGGTCTGAACCAAACACTCTTAGTCCAGGACAATATTTCACTCCAAATTGAAGGACACTGCTTATATCTCTTGGACTAGCTAGCAAACCCCCTAAGATCACGTCTTTTGCATCCTCCACCATGAGAACAGGATTAACAGCATGCTGGATATTCATAAAATACATAGTCTTATTAGAATCTAATTAAAATAGTCCCCTTTTTAAATTTCAAAAGCAACAGAGGTTCAGAGAAGAAATTTTTGAAAATATAGAAAAAAGAAAATAAAGATCCCATAATGATCCCACAAAGAAGTCTTGCTAATCTTTATTTTTGCTAATCTGTTATTTTATTCCTCTAATCTCTTTAAATGTATAGACACACATATTCATCTGTTTATACTTATTTTTTTTCCCATAATTGGACCAAATGAGATGCACGTTTTTAAGGCATTTGAGATACATTGATAATAGTTACCTACAGCAGCAGCAGCATATCAACATGCTTGTTCCCTACCCAGTGGTTCTCAACCTTATGAACAATAGAATCACCTGGGAAGATTTTTAAAAATCCAGCCTCTCAGGTACTTAAATGTGCATCTCTGGGGTGGGTCTACCATGCATCCATGTTTTTGTAAAGCTCTCCAGCTGATCTTAATGTGTAGCCTGGTTGAGAACCACCAGCCCAACCTTTTCCATCTCACTGATTATTTTAGTTGATTGAGTTATAGAATCTGCTTAGAACTGACTGCTCATCAGCCAATCACTGCTGTGTGAATCCTTGAAATCATGTATTTCTCACTGTTGATTCTGAGCGACCAGGGGTGCTGGCTTCCAGGGTACTGCTGAAGTATTTCCCTCACTCCTCCTTGAAGGCTGTGCTGGGAACCATCCGTGGAGATAGTCTTGGGTGGTGAGAACTAGGTGTGCAGTCCCTTAGGGAAGGAGGCGGGATGGTGTTTCTTTCCCTGCTATCGAATCTGGACTTGGAAAAGGATTATGACTCATCGTCATCTCCTCCATGGGAAAGCGGTCACTTAACCCTGACGTTCCACAGTGCATGGCAGGGGGAGGGGTGGGGGTGGGCTAGGGGCTACAATGTGCTGCACAAATCAGTGTTTTATCTAAAATGCAATTCGCTGAATTCTTACAGTTTTATTTACATGGTATAGTTAAGATATAATTGGGCCAACAACACATCAAAGGATGGCCATTATGATCACAAAGGGTAAATTGAAAGGCCACCTCAGTAAACACAGTGATAGATTTTTATGTGAAGGTCTTTCCCATCATCCTAGATGGTTAAACCTTTTAATAGAACCTACTGGGTTCTCTTTCAGCTCTAGCTTCTATAAGCTTAAAATAATAAATCCCTATTGGGAGCTAGGCTGAGTGCTTAATATATGACAGGCTGTCAATGAACATGTGTTAAGTGTTGATACAAGCATATTTTAATAATTAGATTCTTGATTCCAACAACCTATGTAGAAGTGTCACCCAATTCATGGTTTGATAGTCTCATTTAAAATTGAAATAACTTTAACAATACCCCTAGCTTTCTCATCATCCCATTTATTTCCACACTCATTTTTAAATCTCCTCAGGTGATCCCACTGTTCATCCAAGGTTAAGAAACACTGGAAGGGGATGCAGTGATACAGTGATAGTAAAGCTATTTTCATGCCCTCTCTCCCCTACTCTCTCTTCTCACTTTCTCTCTGTCACACACACACACAGCTTATAAAATCCTTGAAGCGGGTAAACGTCTTAAGGTACCACTTACCCAGCATGTGTTCTTAATGACTTTCAACAAGCAGAGTTTAGGGTTTGCCTCCTGTTAAAGGCTCTGTCTGTACCGTGACCCTTCAACAGTCGGTGTTTGGTTTTGACCCCTATGACCCTGACTGAATCCTCAACATGGCTTTAGCCCCGACTTTCTACCACTTGTGAGCTTGGAGGTTGCCTTTTTGGTTTCAATCCATTTGATTCGGTTTCCTTTTTCTTTTCTAGGAATTCAACAATCCCTAGGGAAGGGATAGCATGGAAAGGGAGTGGAAAAAGAACATTAGGGAAACCTAAGTGTTGGCTGTTTGCCAACCATCTAATTTATCACTCAACTTGCTCATGACTAAAATCTATCGTCAGAGAACTGCACTGAAGTCAACGGGGGTCAAACAGTTTAATCTGTCCAATTATTCCAGAGGGAGTAAACAGGGCCCCAGATTTATCAGAGAAATGTGGACTTCCAAGTTGTTCAAGCAAGCTTTTACCCATCTGCCAACACTGGGGAAAGGAGAGTGGGGAGTAAAGCTGCAGAGCATCATCACAAACAGTGGGTGACTTACGTCTCTAAAGGATGGAATTTTGATGCCAAGAGCCTTTAGATTTGAACTCTTAGATATTTTAAAGTTTTATTTAGATGATAGGCCTTTCATCTGCTATGAGTTGTTTATCATAAGATAAAAATTGCACAGACCTCCAGCTAGATTAAATAATAGGACCTTCGAGAAATCTTCGAAGGGAAGATCAACCTAGACATGGATTTCTGTTCTTGACTAAGTAAAGGATAATTAGAGAGAAAGAATGTTATACTCTGATTTTTGAAAATGATTACCTCAAGCTGTATAATGAGTTTAAGTATGAATATGTACATCTCATGCAAAATCAGACAGATTTTCTGATTTGTATGAGGACTTGAAAGTATAATTTTGGTCTCTTCATATGAAGACAGGCTCGGATATTGCAGAAATCACTCTGGATTCAGGTGGTCTCAGACACTCTGCCAATTGTCCTAAGATACCCTCTGGGGGCTCCATTTACACTGTCCCCTCTCTGCCTGCTTGCCTGTCAGTGACAGAGGATTTGGGTAATTACAGTAGATGATTCTGTTAATTCAATACTGAGAACTGATCTTCAGAAGACAACTTTTTCTATTAATTGTCATCTGGCTGGTCAGCCTATTCTTAAATTGACCATCAATTGGAGTACATAAAACTGACATTTTGGATAAGTCTTTGTTCTCCCAGAAAACCAGGAGATTTACCTGACATCTGCTCTCTTAATGTTAATAGCATCAGTCTGTTTGGGGAAGATATGGTTTGATAAGAAACAGTCCAGGAGGACTTCCCTGGCAGTGGTTGAGACTGTGTTTCCACTGCAGGGGCCATAGGTTTGATCCCTGGTTGGGGAATTAAGGTCCTGCATGTCAAGCGGCAGAGCCAAAAAAAGAAAAAGAAACAGTTCAATGTTTAAACTAAAGTGGGTTCTCCCCCACAGCCTCTGTGTTAAAATTATAGTCAACAAGGCTTTCATTGGACCTTGACAGCACTTTATTCATCATCTTGTTGAAATTTTGCAGTGATTTGAAGAGCTGGTGACGGAGAGTGAAGTCTCTTGTCCCAGTAATAGCCCATGAGCCAGGTTGTAAGTGGCCTTCTGCTGGGCAGACACTTGTTGAGCTTTCTGCTACTCTTTCATACGTGGTATCTTTCACATTTACTGGGCGGCCTACATACTATTGGGTCTCCATTTTACAGATGGGGAAATAGAGTCAGAGAAAACCAAGTCATTCATTCAAGATCACACAAGAAGACCAGGATGATTTTCCTGGAAGTCATTCAATGCTAACAACTGGCAGATGGCAGATCAAGAAAAGAAAAATGGGTCTGTATGACTTCAAGTCCATTTCTTTCTACCAGTAAATGTCATCTTCAGAATGAATCCAATTCCTGGGAAGTTTATTGCATTTCTGAGGACACTACTAGTAAGGTTTAGGGGATATAAGCACAGTTGGGCGGTTTGGATTCTGCACAAAGGTGCCCAAGTGAGGGTTTGAGGGCCAGCATCCAGCTTGTGCTCTGCCTTCCAAGTTAAGTGCCAGCAAAGAATTCACCTGCCAGGAGAAAGGGGCCCTTTCTTTTTTTTTTTTAAAAAAGTCTCTGTCCATTTGCTAAGGGACTGCTTTATTCTAATTTACACATGATCTAAAGGTGGTCTAGTGTGGAAGGAATCTTTGAGTGTACAGGTGAGAATTTGTGATGGATTTGGAAGCTTCCAGAAAGCTCTCATGTGTAGCACAGACAGTAGTCAGCTACATTTTGTAGCCTCTGAAGCCACAGGACCTTCATATACTTCACGTGGTCTTCTTTCACTCTCATTTAAAGCTCCCAGAGCCACTTGAGGTAGGCCATGAGCACCCCTTGTTACAGATTTGAAAAACTAATTAAAAGGTCTGCCATTTGTGCAAAGTCAGAGAGTTGGTAAACCAAGAGGATAGAAACATGTCTTTTCCCACCTCCTTACTTCTATTTTTTTCAGTTCTTTGCTCTGCCCAGCTTATCTAGTTAACCACACATAATGATGCCTGGTTTCTAATCTGCAATTCCAGCTCTATTTTGATCTCAGCGAATCTCAGAAATATGTCTATCCTTTAGTCTTCAAAGCTGGCTGGCCATCACTACCATAGGGAAAAAGCTATCAGTCAGCCTGGTGACTGGAAATAGGTCAAGTATTTAAGATTTCTAAAAGGTAGAGACTCAGCAGGAGGCAACCTTCAACAGAAGGGTCTTGAATCAAAAACACAGTAGTGTTGGTGCAGCCATTATGGAAAACAGCATGGAGGTTCCTCACCAAACTAGAATTACCCTATGATACAGCAATTCCACTCCTGGGCCAAAGCTATAATGTGACCTGATACATGCACCCACTGTTCATCATAGCACTATCTACAATAGCCAAGACATGGAAGCGACCTAGATGTCCCTTGGCAGGGGAATGGATAAAGAAATGGATAAAGAAGATGTGGTACCTAGGCACAATGGAATACCGCTTAGCCTTGAGAAAGAAGGGAGCAATGTCATTTGCAGCAACATGGATACACCTAGAAATTATTGTACTAAGTGAAGTAAGTCAGATAAAGACAAATACCCTATGATATAATTTATATGTAGAATCCAAAATACAACACAAATGAAACAGAAGCCAACTCACAGACATAGTGAACAGATCTGTGGCTGCCAAGTGGGAAGGGATTAGGAGTTTAGGATTAGCAGACACAAACTATTACACACATTAAATAGACTGGATAAACAATAAGATCCTATGGTATAGCGCAAGGGACTATATTCAACACCCTGTGATAAGCTATGATGAAAAGAATATACATGTATAACTTTGCTCTACAGCAGAAATTAATATAGCATTGTAAACCAACTATACTTCAATTAAAAAATAAAAAAGCAAAAACCTGGTGGTGAATGCTATTATCCAGTGGCTAAAGCAGCCCCGCCCTTTCAGGGAGAGTACTGGAAGGCCAGGAAGGGGTGTGCCTGTGGGGAGGTGCTGGCAAGCTGGGTTGATAGTTAAGATAATGAGGTTCTTTGTTAGCTCAGTCACATTTTTAGGAAATACCACCTGATTGGTGTTGGCAAGCACCCTGTCATGTTATAAAAACGGGCAAAGGGATAATTTGCAAATTGGGCTTTACAAATTATCAATATCTAATTATTCTTCAGTCAAAATAATCACTTGGTTATGGGTATTCAATTAAAAAAAATGCTGGCAATTTGTTTAGAAGCTGCCTAAAAGAAAGCATCATAGCATGTTTTGGAATGTTTTAGAAAGAAAAAAAGGTAATAAAAATTTCAGGATAACTTAAGTCACATTCAACAAGAAAACTCTTCTAATCAATGATGATATGAACAACAACAAAAATTCACTGGCCACATTCCTAAGTGTTCATCCCTGTTTTCATCAGAAATTCAGTTTGGGGAATTTATACATGTTGATTAAAATGATGAGGACTGGTTACTATGTAAATGAAACAGATCAGCTACTTCTGAACTTTTCCCATAATCCGAAATTCTCATGTCTGAATTACCAACCAGTCAACCAATGAGTAACTTGGCACCTGATGGGGAAATCAAGTGCAACTTCTTATTAGAATGACAGTGTTTGGAAGAAATCTTAAAGCCCAAGGAAAACTGTTGCCCAGGCAGCTGATAAAGATGCAGAATGCACATCCTTTCAGTCATAATGTTGAGAGATTTCTCCCTCCAGCAGCCGAGTGGCTACCCTCTCAGCACCTTTCCATGTGCTCTAGTCTCTGCTTGCTTAACCTCTCCTGGGCTTCTCAGGGTAAAATTATTCTTTTGAAACTTTGTTACCTTTGGCAATTATTAGTTGTGAATTCCTCAGTCTCTTCAGGGAAACCTTATCTTTATTGTAGAGAGGCGTATTAAAATCTTTATAACCTCAGTAGTTGGCTCCATGGAAGGCTCACAAGGTTACAGAATGAATCAAAATACAGAGTAAATTCCTTTTTGTAAGGTATACACTCATTTTTAAGTAATAGAAGTGAAAGTCTCTCAGTCGTGTTAGACTCTTTGTATCCCATGGAATTCTCCAGGCCAGAATATTGGAGTAGGTAGACTTTCCCTTCTGCAGGGCATCTTCCAACCCAGGGATCAAACCCAGGCCTCCCGCATTGCAGGCAGTTTCTTTACCTGCTGAGCCACAAGGGAAGCCCAAGAATACTAGAGTGGGTAGTCTGTCCTTTCTCCAGCGGATCTTCCCGACCCAGGAATCGAACCAGGGTCTCCTGCATTGCAGGTGGATTCTTTACCAACTGAGCTATCAGGGAAGCCCAAAATAATAGAAAACGAAGCCTAAACAAGGGGTAGGGAATGCTTGAATTAGAGCCCAAAGATATGCTGGGTCAAATAAAATTTCAGACTCCTGAATCTTCCCACCGCAACTCCCCCCAAACCCCAAGAAAAACAAAAACAAAAAACAACCTGAGCTTGCATTTATAGATAGTAGTTGTAACTAAAATATATGGCTAGGAATTTAGAAAATTTAGTTCTTTAAAAATAAAGACTAAAGGTAGAGAAGAATATTCAGTGAGATAGGAAGGTACCCAGAGTGCAGTGCTATGTGAAAAGAAAGGCATGTTAAATATAGAATGTACAATGTCATCCCATTTTTACAAAATACTATGCATTACACACAATATTGAATGTTATGTACATAACTGAAAGCATAAGCTTAAATCCAAAATTATGGATTGCCAGCTATTTTTATTAACATCTTTAATAAATCCATTAATAATAATTTTAAAAAGAAATTCAGTTCTATATTATCAGTACCAAGGTCAACTTCTTTACTGCACCTGAAATAAAACTATACCCATTTACTGAAATTCTATTTCTATATAGTCAATGAATTAGCTGATTCCCAGGTTCACAGTACAAATAGGCTATTTAAGTCAAGGGTTGTAACTAATTAGTTACCATTGTAACTAATTTTCCATTTTAGGAATTTATCCACCTAAATGTTTTCCTAATTTGATGTGGTGCTCACTCTCTGATGGCTTCAAAGTCCTTGGGAAGGGATCTGCATGACTCCCATACCCAGAATCGGCTTCCACACGCCTGGTGCAGGCTCTGATGTTATAAAGGTCCTCAATCCCAGGGCATCCCCTGGCTCCATCTTGCGGGCACACCCCAGTCCCCTCTCAAACCCTTCACTGTGTCTAGGAAATGCTTTGAAGCCTCTGTACATTTCCTGTGTCTTTACCTTCTGTCCCCATCACTCAGCCAAGCCTGAATCCTGACTCCTCACTGGATCAGCGGTAATGCCCACATCCACAGATCCACCACAGAGGGTGTCGAGTGCAACAGGGGGCCACACCAGGGAATTGGAGCACTGGGGCTGACAGCTAGTGGATCTGAAGACAAAAGACCTCGGGAAACCACCCTCTGCGTGACAGATTCAGATCTTCCCCAATAATCAAAGAGCAAGCAGATGGATTCTAATCCCATTACACAGGCAAAAAGCCTCCAGCAACCAGATGATGATTGTGGCCTGATAGAGTCTACTTTTTCTTCCATTCATTCATTTACCCTGCCAAAATATAAAGTTGAGCCTACTACATGCCAGGTCCTGGGAATAAAGTTTTGTTTTTGAAGGTTACCTAAACTTCCCATCCATGTTCCATTGTTTTTCTGTCTTCTAAGATGCCCTTAAAGTGTCAAAGCGTTAGTCGCTCAGTTGTGTCTTTGAGACTCAACGAACTGCAGCTCTCCAGGCTCTTCTGTCCATGGGATTTCCCAGGCAAGAATACTGGAGTGGGTTGCCATTCCCTTCTCCAGGGGATCTTCCTGACCCAGGGACTGAAACCAGGTCTCTCGCATTGCAGGCAGATTTTCTACCACCTGAACCACCAGGAAAGCACCCCACCCCCGCCCTGATGCCTTATAACACCACAGATGTTGTTTAACCCTTTGTGCCTATTTTCCCCTGTGTCCATGTTTCCCCTTTGAGATTGGCTCCTCCCTTCGACTTCAATCAACCAATCATGTACACTTGCCCAGGGAAGATATGCAAAATAAGTAAAAAGGTAGTGTGAGGGTCTGGGAGATCCTAAGCCCACTTCCTCCCACAGACACACTGAGTCTATAGCTACGATTTGCAACACTTTCTTTGGAATAAAAAAGACTAAGAACTAGCTGAGTGACCTCTGCATCTTGAACAAATGAGAGGGAAACACATTCAAGCAGGAAGGAGAGGCTGAGACACAAGTTCACCACAAGCCCCTTCCCCAACACAGTGACCCACAACCAGGAGGAAACTCAAAACTTGAGGTGTCTTCGTGAAAACCCCATACCAAGCACCCTATCTTTTAAGACCTGCACTCTAAATGAGTCCTCACAAACACGTGGCTTTGAAAACCAGCAGGGCCCATGTGCATGAGACCCACCAAACTGCACCAAACTGAGAAATGGCTCTGTAAGGGCTCTGTAATGACTCATGCACCCGCTGGGATACAGCACAGAAGCAGCCATTTGGAAAGTACCTAGACTTCATGGGAAAGATGTTCATTTGCTAATAGAGCATCAGCCTGAGGGGCAGGGGCTTGCTGGGATATTCTCCGGGGATGGAGGCTGGTGAGCTCCATGCTCACACTGTCCCTCTGCCTTGCTAAAGCCTGCAGGTGCCACTGTTTTCTGGGGGGTGGGGGGGGTGGGGTGGTGGGGTGGTGGTGGTATTTTTATCCTCTCCATTAGCCACACTCCAGTGCCTGTATCACCTGCAGGGGAGCTTCTACATATGCGCCTGATGCCCAGGTTTTGGTGGCCGCTGCCCAGGGGACGTCCCTTGGTTGGCTGATTCTGAAGGCCAGGGCAGCTTGCCTTCCTGTGTCCCATGGGATTGTAACACTCACAGAGACAGTTCTTGACAGATCACCCCCCAGGACACTGCACAGAGCAGACCAAAACATCTCCATTTTTTTCTGAGAAAGGAGCCTATTTGCTTGCCCAGGAGCTTTGGCTCAGTGCAGCCTCTGGCCTGGCCCGTTTCCAGGAGCTACACAGGTGCACTCGGGGAATGGAGACGGGGGGATGCAACCTTTGCGCTCTCCATCTACCTGGCTTCAGCTCATCAACATCCTAGGGAAGTGTTTATATCCTGGTCGGGCTCCTTGAATTTTGTGGCTGCTACCAGGGGACACCTCTATATCTCCTGGGTCTGGTGGCCCAAGAGGCTTACCTTTGCAGGTCCCACAGAACAGTAACCAATGGAGAAAAAGTCCTTAAACAGCTACCACCCTCAGGGCGCAGCAAGAAGCAACCGACCTGGAAGATCATTCTTTCCGAACCTATCAGCTTATTATCCTGGCTGCAGCCCGAGGGGCAGACATCTAATTAAACACATCTAAAGGCTGACTATGGGCCTCCCCACTGGCTGAGTGGTAAAGAATCCTCCTGCCAATGCAGGAGATGCAAGAGATGTAGGCTAGATCCCTGGATCGGCAAGATCCCCAGGTCAGGAAGATCCCCTGGAGAAGGCAATGGCAACCCACTCCAGTATTCTTGCCTGGGAAAACCCACGGACAGAGGAGCCTGGTGGGCTATATAGCCCATGGGGTTGCAAAAGAGTAGGAAATGACTCGGCAGCTAAACAACAACAAACGCTGACTGTAATGCTTTCCTGAGACCAGGGAGGGATGCTCTCCAGAGTGCCAATATCACTTGGAGGGGATTTCTAACAGGTCTAGTGCCTCAGTTTTTACATCTGCTGCCCTGACTTTTGTGACTGGCCCCCAGGGAATATCCATTGATCACCTGGTTCTCAGTCCTGGGAGCCATGGGACAGTGACAACCAGAGATAGCTTTTGGCAGGCTACCACTCCCAGAGCACTACACAGACAGTCTCGGCCTTTCTGTTAAAGAGGAAAATTTGCTAGTCCTGGAGCTTCGGCCTGAGCGGCAAGCTTCAGGTTCAGCGTGCACACCTATGAGCCTCCAGGGGTACTCTCAGGGAAAATAGGCTGGGGGACACTTTCTTTGCATTCTCCCCCTGCCTCACTGTTCAGTTCAGTTTCTCAGTTGTGTCCGACTCTTTGGGGCCCCATGGACTGTAGCACGCCAGGCTCCCCTGTCTATCACCAACTCTCAGAGCTTGCTCAAACTCATGTCCATCGTGTTGGTGATGCCATCCAACTATCTCATCCTTTGTTGTCCCCTTCTCCTCCTGCCTTCAATCTTTCCCAGCATCAGGGTCTTTTCCAATGAGTCATTTCTTCACATCAGGTGGCCAAAGTATTGGAGTTTCAGCTTCAGCATCAGTCCTTCCAATGAATATTCAGGACTGATATCCTTTAGGATTGACTGGTTGGATCTCCTTGCAGTCCAAGGGACTCTAGGGTTACCACAGTTCAAAAGCATCAATTCTTCAGCACTCAGCTCTCTTTATAGTCCAACTCTCACATCCATACATGACTACTGGAAAAACTATAGCTTTGACTAGACGGACCCTTGTTGACAAAGTGATGTCTCTGATTTTTAATACACTGTCTAGGTTGGTCATAGATTTTCTTCCAAGGAGCAAGCGTCTTTTAATTTCATGGCTGTAGTCACCATCTGAAGTGATTTTGAAACCCAAGGGAAAAAAAAAAAAAAGAAACCCAAGAAAATATTTCTGTATCTTACAGAAAGGAGCTTAGACACACATCTGGAACCTCACTTTCTGCAACTGCACCTCGGGACACCTTGGGATCACTTGGCTGTGGCGGTCAGCAGGACTGTCTATTTGCATACCTTAACAGTTGCTGCCTTAGAGTCTGGCTTCCAATCAGCCTGAATCTAGGTGCTAAGATCCTTCCCTTTGAGACACTGACAGGCCTTGGCGCACCCTCAACTATGGGGAGCTATTAAAAATAAAATCAGTTGCTTGGATAATCACGAAGGTTTGAGAGACAGCCAAAAGCTAAGGCAGGGTTGAATGATGAGGTTCATCTCTACATGAGCATATTTCATCAAGACTGGGAGATGTGGCTATTTAATATAATCTTAGAAACCAACACAGAGAGTCAAGCATAAGAAACAGGAATATGTTATAAGGGAAGAATAAGATAAAATCTCTGGAAAAAAAAGTTTAATGAAAGAAGTTCAAAGTAATGATCATAAAGATGCTCATTGAACTCGGGAGAAAAACAGATGAACACACTGAGAATTTCAACAAAGAGATAGAAAATATAAGAAAATACCAATTAGAGGTGAAGATAAAATAACAATACTGACTTATAGGACAACATCAAGCAGTCTAACATTTTCTAAATACAGGGGTACCAGAAGGAGAAGAGAGTGGGAAAGGAGCAGAAAGTTATTTGAAGACATAATGGCTGAAAGCTTCTCTAACCCGAGGAAGGAAACTGACATTCAGATCCAGGAAGACCAGAGAGTTCCAAATGAGAAGAAGCACAGAGATCCACACCAAGTCTTCTTATAATTAAAATGTCAAAATTTAAAGACAAGGAGACAATCTTAAAAGCAACAAGAGAAAAAACAACTTGTTATATACAAGGAAACCCTCATACGACTCTCAGGAGATTTTTCAGCAGAAACTCAGCTAGTCAGAATAGAGGGACACAATATAGTCAAAGTGCTAAAAGAAAAAACTCCCCAGAATACTCTACCCAGCAAAGTTCAGAACTGAAAAACTGATGCTTTCCGAACAAGCAAAAGCTACATCACTACACTGGCCTTACAGGAGATGTTAAAGGGATTTCTTTAAGTTGAAAAGAAAATGTGCTAATTAGTAAGAAGAAACATATGAAAGTATAAATCTCACTGGTAAAGGTAAATATTTAGTATAGATAGTAGATTAATCACTTGTGGAGCTGCATAAAGGTTAACCACAAAAAGCAGTGAAAATAATAACTACAATTATTGAAGAATAACAAGACAAAAAGATATAAGATGTGACGGCAAAATCATAAAATGTGAAGGGACCGGACAACTAAAATGCAGAGCCCTAGAATGTGCTCAGAACTTGTTATCAACTTCATATAAAATATATTTATTATAAGAACTTATAATAAGTAAAAGTCCTTATAGGTAAGTCTCATGGTAACCACAAAGTAAAATCCTATAGTAGATATGCAAAAGATAATGAGAAAGAAATCCAAGCATAACACTAAAGAAAGTGATTAAACCACAAAGGAAGAGAGTAAGAGTAACTACAGAACAGTAGAGAACAATCACAAAATGGCAATTAGTATATACCTATCTTCCCTGGTGGCTCAGTGGTAAAGAATCCACCTGCCAGTGTAGGAGACATGGGTTTGATCCCTGGGTTGGGAAGATCCCCTGGAAAAGGAAAAGGCAACTCACTCCAGTATTCTTGCCTGGGAAATCCCATGGATAGAAGAGCCTGGTTGCCTACAGTCCATGGGGTCACAAAGAATCAGACCCGATTTAGCAACTAAACAACAACAACAATGAATAATTACCCTAAATGTGTGTCTGCGTTAGTTGCTTGTGTAGTTGTTAGTCACGTCTGACTCTCTGCAACCCCATAGACTGAGGCCACCAAGCCCCTCTGTCCATGGGATTCTCCAGGCAAGAATACTGGAGTGGGTTGCCATTTCCTTCTCCAAAAGGAACTATAGAAAGAAAGAAAATGAAGCCGCTCAGTCTTCTCCGACTCTTTGTGACCCCATGGACTGTAGCCTATCAGGCTCCTTCATCCAGGGAATTTTCCAGGCAAGAGTACTGGAGTGGGTTGCCATTTCCTTCTCCAATTACTCTAAATGCAAAGTGATTAAATGTTCCAATCAAAAAACTGTGGTTGAATGGATTTTAAAAACAAGACCCTTCTACATGGTTTCCACACAAATGGAAATCAATGGAAAGCTGGGTATAGCTATGTTTATAACAGAGAAAGTATACTTTCAAACAAAGACTGTAAAAAGGGACAAAGAAGGGTGCTATACAATGATAAAGGAGTCAACCCAACAAGAGAATATAACATTTGTAAGTATCTATGACCCAAAATGCGAGCACCCAAATATAGAAAGTAAGCATTAACAAACCTAAAGGGAGCAACAGATAGCAATATGCAGAAGATCTGAATAGACATTCTTCCAAAGACACACAGATGTCCAGTATGTACACGAAAAAATGTTCAGTATCACTCTGTCATGCAAATGCAAATCAAAACCACAAGGAGATATCACCTCACACCTGAAACTCACGTCCATCGAGTTGGTGATGCCATCCAGCCATCTCATCCTCTGTCATCCTGTTTTCCTCCTGCCCCTAATCCCTCCCAGCATCAGAGTCTTTTCCAATGAGTCAACTCTTCACATGAGGTGGCCAAAGTACTGGAGTTTCAGCTTCAGCATCATTCCCTCCAAAGAAATCCCAGGCTGATGTCCTTCAGAATGGACTGGTCGGATCTCCTTGCAGTCCGAGGGACTCTCAAGAGTCTTCTCCAACACTACAGTTCAAAAGCATCAATTCTTAGTCGTGTCCGACGCTGTGTGACCCCGTAGACGGCAACCCACCAGGCTCCCCTGTCCCTGGGATTCTCCAGGCAAGAACACTGGAGTGGGTTGCCATTTCCTTCTCCAATGCATGAAAGTAAAAAGTGAAAGTGAAGTCGCTCAGTCATGTGTGACTCTCAGCAACCCCATGGACTGCAGCCTTCCAGGCTCCCCCATCCATGGGATTTTCCAGGCAAGAGTGCTGGAGTGGGGTGTCATTGCCTTCATCAGAAAGACAAGAGGTAACAAGTGTTGGCAAGGATGTGGAGAACAGGAAACCCTTGTGTATTGTTGGTGGGAATATACATTTGTGCAGTCACTATGATCAATGGTATGGAGGTTCCTCAAAGAATTAAAATTAGAACTACCACACGGTCAACAATTCTAAGTGTTTATCAAAAGAAAATGAATATTAAGTTGGAAAGATACATGCACTTCTGTGTTCATTGCAGCACTATTTACAATAGCCAAGGTGTGAGTCAAGGTATGAATACAACCTATGTGTCTGTTAATAGATGAATGAAAAAAATGTGGTATATATACAATGGAATGTTATTCAGCCACAAGAAAGAAGGAAATCTTGCTATTTGTGACAAAGGAATAGCTCTTACAGGCATTATGCTAAGGGAAATAAGTTACAGTAAAAGACACGTATCATATGATCTCATTTGAGTAAGTAAAAAACTAAGCTCGCAGACACAGAGAACAGATTGGTAGTTGCTAGAGGCAGAGGTCGGGTGGGTGGTATAGAACACAGGGCAAAATGAGTGAAGGGGGATCAGAATGTACTAACTTCCAGTTATAAAATAAATAAATCATGGGGATGTAATGTACAGCATGGTGACTATAGATCATACTATTTGAAAGCCAATAGAATAAACGTTAAAATTTCTCATCCCAAGAAAAAAATTTTATAACTGTGCAGGGAGTCAGATGTTAACTAGATTTATTGTGGTGATCATTTTGCAGTATATATGAACATCGAATCGTTATGCTGTGTACCTAAAACTAATACAATGTTATATGTCAATTATATCTTTATTTAAAAAATAAATAAAAAGCAAGAGCAGCCTACACAGCAACCAGCAAGAATAAATAATTGAACAATATAAATCAAAGCCAGCCTTATGAACTAGTGGACTATATCTCCCCTGGGACCATCTTCCTTGGAGGTAAGAAGGGTGAGGCAGGTGATCTGTCTTAGCAATCAGAGCATCCACAGCTAAAGGGACTGGGTCCAGGATGGGCATGTGACTCCCATCAGATGAATCCAATTTGGAACTCTGCATTTCAGTTGGTGGGAAGAGGCTGTCTCTGAAAGAAGCCATCTGAGAGGAAAACAGAGTATGAGATGGTGAGAGAAAATCATACTGATGGAAGCATGGAGACTCAACATCCAGTGATGCCTGGGGTTTTTGGTATGAGCTGTCCTGTTTTTGCTGGTTTGACAAACTGCAGCTGCAGAGTCCTGACCAACACACATGAGAACACAGGTCAACACAACATGATTAAGGCAGGAGAGGCAGATGAGGAGAGAGAATAAAAAGACTTAAGACAATGAACTGACACACTCTAGGAGATGGGGGTGCTGGAACTGGATTGAGAAAGCCAGAAGCTACCTTGCACCGTATGCACTGACTCATGAAACAGACCAGAATCTGCTCAGGGTTGGTGAGGAAGAGATGCTTTCTTCCACACCTGTCTTCTCCCTGATCCAGAGACCGAGAGAGGTTAATCCAACTGAAAAAGAGTATCGTATGAGCGCTGATTTTTTCAGGCAACCAAGCTATTACATTCACTTATTTCTGCATTCATGTGGAGACTGAGATTCCCAGGAAACAAGAGAATAAAGGTCAAAGGGAGAAGGGGCGACATGTACATAGCCAGTGAAGCAGGAGAAAAAAATTGTTTGATCTCATTGTAATTAAAGAAGTACAACATTATAACTAAAGAAGCAACACTGAGACAGTATTTCATCTATCAAATTGGCATTGATAATATCCACTGCTGGTCAAAGTATAAATGCTTATAGTAGGAACTTAAATTTTTAGAAAGCAACCTAGCATATATATCATATTTTTAAAGTCTGCTACTTTGAATAAGTAATTCTACTAAGACTTCAGTCTAAAAAAATAGGGGTTTATATTAAAGGATGTTTATCACACCTATTTGCAGGGCAGGAACATAGACTCAGCCATAGAGAACAGGCTAATGTTTTCAACAGGGGCAGGAGAGGGTGGGATGAATTGAGAGAGCAGCCTTGAAATATATATATTACCATATGTAAAGTAGACAGCTAATGGGAAATTGCTGTATAATACAGGGAGCTCAACCTGGAACAGCCTAGAGGGGAGGGATAGCATGGGAGGGGAGTTCAAGAGGGAGGGGACATATGTATACCATGGCTGATTCATGTTGATGTATGGCAGACACCGGCACAACATTGTAAAGCAATTATCCTTCAATTAAAAATAAATTTAAAAAAATCAAACACACACACGAAAGGTGTTCATCACAGATTACTTAGGGTTAGAATCTGAAAATTTAAATATGTCTATTCTCTAGACATAGGGACAATCAATTATGACATGCTAAAAGATAGAATAGCAAGAAGCAAGTGAAAAACATTTTGTTGAGGTATTTCTGGGTAAAATGACATATATGTCTGGAATTTGTTTTAAAATATTCCAATAAAAAAACAATTAAAAAAACTGGTGGGCAGGGTATGAAATAAAGTTGCAAAATGTTGATAATTGTTGAGCCTGGGAGATGTACACACAGGAGTTCCTTAAACTATTCTACTTTTACTTACGTTTAAAAAACTCTCCCCTACAAACTTAAAAATCATAGTTGTAAAGAATAGTAAATAAAATGGAAACATGACTCAATTATTATGAATATTAAATATTATTGATTATAAGAAATGCAAGATAGAAAATTGCTTATATATACATCTATATATACTATATATTTTAAAAGATTAGAAACTATATGAATACATATTTAAATATATAACATAAGCTTAATTTCATTTAAGTCATGTTTTTTTCATGCAGTTTAGAGTATGGAACTGTCCAATGGAAAATTAATGAAAGTCACATAGGTAATTTAAAATTTCCTAATCACCATATTATATAGAGTAAGATTTTGAAAAACAAGTGAAGTTTTAATATACTTTAGCCTAGTGTATAATATTTCTATTTCAACACCAATAAAAAAATGATGAAACAATTTACATTTTTTTCCATACTAAGTTCTAGAAATCGACTGTTTTATGTTTGCAGCTTATCTGGACTTGGAAGTGCCACATTTGCAGAACCAAGTGCCACATGTGAGACTTGTGGCTACCATAACAGCAGTACAGAGCCAGTCCTTGTAAGCCCCTCTGACTTAGTACTGACTCCTGGGTAATGTGTTTGCACACCAAATAAATCAGAAGTATGATGCTCTAACCTCTGACCTGTTTTCTTGGAAGACTAACACAAGAAGTTCAAGTGTACCTGGCCCTGTTGGACAATGATAAGAAATCCTGAGGGTCCATGGACTTGTCCAGGTAGGAGCCCCACTTCCCTTCCTTTCTTATTTCTTCTTCTTTCTCCCTCAGTCTCCTGCCAAGGTCCTGGCATGAAATGATTATGCCTCCCGGACAGGCCTCCAAGGGACCTCTTGTTTCTGTTTTTATTTTCTGTTACTCTCTTCCATTTTCTCTCTTTTGCACAAAACATGCATGTACCTAGGGCTCAGTGGTAAGGAATCTACCTGCCAATGAAAGAGACACGGGTTCAATCCCTGGGTTGGGAAGATCTCCTGGGGGAGGGCATGGCACCCCGCTACAGCCTTCTTGCCTGGAGAATCCCATGTACAGAGGAGCCTGGTGGGCTATATATAGTCCATGGGGTTGCAAAAGAGCTGGACATGACTTAGCGACTAAACAACAGCAAAGAACATGTGTACATATGCTGCATGGACTGAGCTGTGTCCCTACAAATTTATGGTAAAGCCCTAAGCCCCAGTACCTCAATATGACACTGTTTGCAGGTATGTGTCTTTAAATAGGTAACTGAGGTTAAATGAGGTCTTTAGAGTAGGCTCTCATCTGACTGGTGTCCTTACGGAAAATTAGGACACAGAAGGGTAGGAAGGGAGGAACACAAGAAGCCACCTGGAGCAGCCAGCCATCTACAAGCTGGAGAAAGGCTGGAACATGACCCTTCCCTGTTGGCCCTCAGAAAAAGCTAACCCTGCTGATACCCTGACCACAGATGCCTACCCCCAGAACTGTGAGCAACTAGACTCCTGTTGTTTCAGCCCACCCCACCTCTCTGCCAGCCTGAGCCAACTCATGCATACTATTGATACATACAACTTCAGCCTTCTCTTTCTTCTATAAGTTAAGTTCAACCGGCATTGACTGAGGATTTGTCTCTACTTTTATTTAATGAGAAAGTTCTGTGGATGTGAGGCAGGGACAGGACACTTTATGGGCAACAGAATTCTGTGATCTGTAGAAGACTGGGTCAGAAATTAAGACATGCCACGGTCCGTTCTCTGCACCAGCTTGCTGTGTTCTCAGAAGCAAGCCACTTAATTTTCCAAAGGCTCAGTCTATTCATCTGTAAAGCACAGGATTGAATTGGTTCACCTCTCTTGCCCAGAATAATGCTAACATTCTACGGCTCGTCCTGGCTCAGACAGGAGTCTGTCTCCTACTATACACCCACAGCTTCCTGGATGAGGCACACAGAAAAAGACAGTGGTTAGGACAATATTTAGTTTCAAAATGTTTTTAGTATAAATTATCTTAGCTTGAAGCTGCCTGCTTGCTTTTGCCTGCTCGGATGCCTCCCCACCATGTAAACATATAAGCTTGGGGAGAATATAAAGGAGGTGAATGAACTTGTGATCACTGTGTAAACTGTGAATGAGGATTAAACACGAGACTGCAATGTCCCGCATTTGCAATACGTTCAGACTAAGCTGCTGGTAAACTGTGATGTTTGCACTTCATTTTTTTTGACATGGGACCATAACGAAGGCTTGGAGTTCTAAGAAGGATCTTCGGACGAAGTGCTCGGGACTTGTCCCATCACATCATCATCCCGGTGATGTAACAATCTCTGTCTCTTCAGGGATGCCTAGGAGACAGAGGGTGGCCTCTTTGAGGACTGGACATCACCCTTTGCCTCAGTTACTTTTTTTTTTTTCTGGAAAGGAACTAAAGACCTCTGGTGTAGTTTAAGAAATATCCAAGCCATGAGCTGACCCCCAAACATCTATTCTGATCTTCCAGTGAGAAACCAATCAAGGCAACATATGTATTATTTCAAAGTACATTTGCAATGGCTTAAGTTCTTCAGAAAATGTGGATCGAGGATGCAATACCAACAATATATTCAGTGTCCTCTTTGAGGGTACACCTGTTGACACAGGTCACCAGCTACAACAGCTGAAAACAAGGAAACCCACAGACCAGAAACCCTTGTGTCCCCAGAGCGCGACCAGGTTTATTTTGAACAAAAGGTTTGCTTTCAGTAAAGATCCCCGCGGAAGGCCTTCTCGCCTTGAATGGACCAGCTCGGCTAGAGCACAGCACTTAAGAGTTACCGTAGGAAATTCTCCTCGTGCCAGTTGGAAAATAACATCCCTAGTATGACTGTTTGGAGAGGAAGTTCCAACCACAGGAGATAGACTAAACAGCGGAATTCCTGAACGCATCCAAGCCATTCACACTGCAACAAAGGCGTCAGATTCGGCTTTGCTGGTGCCCAGCTTGGGCTGGGCTGCAGGCTGATGGTCTCTGCTGAGGCTGCCTCACCTGCCTGTGAATTCAGGTCCAGCCTCCCCAGGGAAGGCTCCACGCTGCCCCAGGAGTTGCTACCAAGCATCATCTGCTCTAAATATTTCCCCCTCTGGGAGCCAGCCATACCAATTTTGCTTTCTCCCTTTCGGGTCCAAAGATCCCATCAGGGGAGCCTATTTATTGTTTTCTTGGCTTATACAACCACAGCAGGGACATTCCCTCCAAAAGTGCTCTGGTATTAAGCACATATGCTCCCTGGATGCAGAGTGGGCCATTCAATAGCACAGAGCAGGATTTTGTTTATTTATTCAGTTGCCTTCTGGGCAGCACAGTTGGCCTGGCCTGGGAAGAGGAGAACTGGGCTTTACCTTTTACTTTTACTAAGACAGCAGTCATCCTCTAGGTGGCCTTGGAAGCAGGGGGCTGAAGGACATGGGGCATTGAAAGGGAAGAAGGGAAGTATGTTAAAAAGAGAATCGTGGCTACTCTTCCCTTAGGACTTAGAATCCCTAGGACAGTAGTTCTTAGCCAGGGACAATGTCTAAAGACATTTTTGGTTGTCATGACTAGGGAAGGGGTTACTGGCATCCAGTGGGTTGGGGTCAGGGTTACTGCTGAATATCCTATGATGCACAGATGGCCCCCACAGCAAAGAGGCATCTGGTCTAAAATGCCAACATCCCAAGGCTGAGTAAACCTTGCTCTTTGGGTTAGAGCGGTGCCGAGTACTTTTGTTTTTAAATAAACTCTGCATGTGATTCCAATGCACTCTAAGGTTTGAGAATTTCCACCTGTGTTGTCAACCGGCTGATGACATCAGGTTGCCAGGGCAGTGAGGATGGGTCAAGGCAGACATGGAACACACTCAGATAAGTAACACTAAAGACAGTCACAACACACTTTACAAATTTATTCCATGCAGGACCCATGGGAGACTTTAACAGGACTTATTATGGGACCATGGGGATGAGTAACCATAGGGTCCAGTTACCCCCAAGCAGAAAAGCAAGGGAAAGCTGAGCAGCTGTGCCTCTGAAATGTCAGCTTCACTGCCAATTTCCCCATTGTTATAACTCTGCTGGCTTGATTGACTCGAGAGTTTGCAAGTCTTTGCCAGTGCACTGGGCTTCTCTGTAAGAGGGCCCTATCGTCAACCTTAAGCGTCATAAGTAGATCACGGGGAGAGCAGGAGTTATTTCTAGGGCTTATGTTTTGGTTACCGGGCGTGCCACAGTACTTTGGCACATCTTTTCCTTGGGGAAGGATGAAAAAGTTAAGGAGAAACTTCTCCACTCTCCACTATCTTCTAGTGTTCAAGAGTACCATATAGAGAGTCAAATAATTTCTGCTCTACTTTCTCTCTTTCTCCTTAGCAGCCATACACTTTGGCCAGACTGCTGTCTCTGGGGGCCCTGGTGTCCTCCCCTATGATAATGCCTGACCTAACTCACTGAACTGCTGAAGGATGAGTGAGAGGTCTTAGCAAGGTGATTTTAAAAAATTTAAATGGGAAGAGGTGATTTGTGTTTGTACGTGAAAGGAAAGAAACCAGTAGTGGCAACCTATTGTAAATGGAAATGTTCTTCTATTAAGTCATGGGGTTTAAGGAAGGTGTTTATATCTTTCTTTGAATAATTATGATTTTTTATGGCTATAAAGAATCAGAAGCGAAAGAAAAGCAGACTTTTCTTTTTGCATCATTACTTAAAGGTTTAGACTTTTTCTTTTTTAAAGGAACATAAAGAATATAATCAAAATCATATGGGACCCACCAACTTTACTATTTCCATTTCCATTTCCAAGCTAAGTTTGTTTAATTAGGCTCTGCTACTGCTGCTAAGTCGCTTCAGTCGTGTCCGACTCTGTGTGACCCCATAGACGGCAGCCAACCAGGCTTCCCCGTCCCTGGAATTCTCCAGGCAAGAACACTGGAGTGGGTTGCCATTTCCTTCTCCAATGCATGAAAGTGAAAAGTGAAAGTGAAGTCCCTCAGTCGTGTCCGACTCCTAGCGACCCCATGGACTGCAGCCTACCAGGCTCCACTATCCCTGGGATTCTCCAGGCAAGAGTACTGGAGTGGGTTGCCATTGCCTTCTCCTACACGAAAACAAATACCTAACATTTCAATTTATTAAGAGGTCAGGTCCTAACTACTTAGAAGGTTTTTATATCCTAACAATTCAGTTCAGTTCAGTCGCTCAGTTGTGTCCGAATCTTTGTGACCCCATGAATCGCAGCATGCCAGGCCTCCCTGTCCATCACCAACTCCCGGAGTTCACTTAAGCTCACGTCCATCGAGTCAGTGATGCCATCCAGCCATCTCATCCTCTGTCGTCCCCTTCTCCTCCTGCCCCCAATCCCTCCCAGTATCAGGGTCTTTTCCAGTGAGTCAACTCTTCGCATGAGGTGGCCAAAGTACTGGAGTTTCAGCTTTAGCATCCTTCCTTTCAAAGAAATCCCAGGGCTGATCTCTTTCAGAATGGACTGGTTGGATCTCCTTGCAGTCCAAGGGACTCTCAAGTCTTCTCCAACACCACAGTTCAAAAGCATCAGTTCTTTGGTGCTCAGCCTTCTTCACAGTCCAACTCTCACATCCATACATGACCACAGGAAAAACCATAGCCTTGACTAGACGGACCTTTGTTGGCAAAGTAACGTCTCTGCTTTTCAATATGCTATCTAGGTTGGTTATAACTTTCCTAACAATTGAGTAGCAGTTTAAAAAAAAACATACAGAAATTGAAAAAAAATAGAATTTTCATTCTTAATTACAATTTACAGATATAAGTGTGTCTGCTGCATACTGCTTAAGTTCTCCATCAGGGAATCAGGTCATATCAACCAATGCCCAACCTCATGTTCCACACCAACCATGTAGTACTTGCTTCAGAGATACATTACCCAAAGTAATAGAGTAAGATTCAATACTGAAATTGTTAACTTCACTGATTCTTAGTTCGTGCTGTGTCCAACAGATGTTAAAAATTAAAAATATCTCACAGCACCTCATGTTACTGGGGTATATAATCTGGGAACTATGAAGACAGACAAAGATATCTTAGAGAAGACACAATGTTTTATACACAAATATGACAAAATATTCCTAAAATACATATCTGAAAAAGGTTTTATATCTAGAATGTATAAAAGATGCCTAAAATCAATGGTAAAAAAGATAAATTAGACTAGAGACTTCACAAAGATGAGAGTGGCAGAAAGCTCATGGAAAGGTGAATAATCTGTCACTAGGGAAGTGCACGTTAAAACCACAATGAGATATGTTGTACGTGGAACTCTCTGATACTGCTGGTGAGAATGCAAATGGTGTAACCACTTCAGCAAACACAATGGGATACCGCTGGCATAAAAAGCAAATTACTGAGCACTTAATATGAATGTATCTCAAACTCATGACAGTAGACAAAAGAAACCAGGCATAATATTGTCCGATTCCTTTTAAATGAAGTTAAAGAATAGGCAGAAGTAATCTATGGTGACAGAAATCAGAGAAGAGATTATCGTTTATCAAAACTGTTTGGATTATACAGTTAAGAGTATATAGTTAATGCCTAGATCTAGTTAGATCATATATAAATTTATTTTTAAAAAATTTTTAAATTTTACTTTATAATACTGTATTGGTTTTGCCATACATCAACATGAATCTGCCATGGGTGTACCTCAATTTAAAAAATACCTTTGGCATTTGGCAGAAAGTTTAAAGCATTTATTAGTTTAAGGAGGTTACTCAACATATTTTTATTAATGGAAATTTTAAAATTAAGCATAAAAAAAGAAAACAACTGATGTCCAGATAAAAAGAAAGTTTAAACAAGATAAATGATAGGGAAAGTTTAAGCAGAAAAAGATACGGCTGATATTGTCAAAGATATTAGAAAACAGATACTTAAATTCTCTAGCAGTGTCTTATACACAGCAAGGAGCCCATGAACAATAATACACGTGGTTCCACTGCTTGACATTTATCAAGTACTAATGTCCATGGTAAAGAATCCACCTGCCAATGCAGGAGACATGAGTTCCATGCCTGGATCAGGAAGAGGAGGAATGGCAACCCACTCCAAGATTCTTGCCTGGAAGATCCCATGGACAGAGGAGCCTGGTGGGCCACAGTCCAAAGGGTTACAAAAGAGTTGGACACAACTTAGTGTCTAAACAACAACAAATCTTATGCTGGATATTATGCTAATTCCACTTAATCTTTACAACTACTATATGAGGCAGTTATTATTATCCTAACTCACAGATGAGATCTACATTAAGTAATTTCCTCCAAATCACACAGCTGATATGTTGAGGGGCCTGGATTTAAAACCAGATTCTGACTCATGAGCTCATGTTCTGATATTCTTTACTGCCTCCAAAGAAAAACAGATTTTATTTTTTAAACTTAAGAGACCTCAGCTTTATCACTAATGCATCAATGTGTAGCAGGGATGGTGCTAAGAGCCATTTCTCTCTACTTCCTACCTTCCATTATAAAATATGAAAATGTTCACTATTCTTCACTATCATCATTCCTTACAGCTAGGGATGGCAATAGGACGCAGACAAGTTATTATTCAAGATAAAACTCATGGCATGAATCATGACATACCAAGATTAGAAAAACACTCACCTTGTTTGTTCAACTTTGTCCCAACTTCAGGCAGACTACAGTAAACAACATCTCCCAAAGCTTCCTGTGCAAAATTAGGCTCAGCAGACCCCATAAACAACAGAGAACAGGCTTTGTTGTTTTGGATGCCTAAGGCATGATTCTTTTTCTCCTTTTGCAAATTCTACTGCAGTTATTGTCTTCCCCCTGAAATGTTTCTATGACACAAAATCTGCCTCTTGATGGGGCCACAAATGAAATATCTCCCCTCCATCCAGAAGAGCAAACTATTCTACTCTGTTTACCTGCAAGGGCACATGAGAAGTCAATCCAATAAAACAGACTGGCTCGTTAGTAACACATTGTAATGAAACTGAACATTAATGAAACCACATATACTAATGTTAATTTTATTAACATTTTATTAAAATTATTTTTATCAATAGACATTTCTATTCTATTAGTGAATATTTTTAAACAGCACATTAATCTTCTCAAAGGTAAACATTATCAGTTATTCAAAACAAAACAAAACAAAACATGGTAACCCCATGATGTAGACTGGAATGAAATGAGGAATAACAAAAGCCAGAGAAACACGAGTTGACTCAATGATCAGCCTCACATCCCTGCTTCAGCTCCCCAGCCCCATATGGACGCCAAGCATTTCACAGTCAGTCCCCACTTCCTGTTACATCTCTCTTATTTCCTTTATTATTTTTCGTTCATCTATTGGCTCAGTTCTTGAGCAACGGGGCTGGGACTATCTTTACTCCTACATTTGAAATAGCATCTGATAACCACTGACAAAGGTACCATCACCCCCATTTTGCAGATGGGTAACTTCAAATATTGGAGTATTAGACTTAATCAAGGCCAGAACAGCTGAGAACTTTTCAGGGACTTGCACCAATGTAAGCCTTGTGGGTTAATCACTTGACCCCGACCTGAAGTCTTTCAGCCTGCTTTTAGTAAGTAACTGTCTTACCATTGTTTAGTTAGTTATTCCACATAACATGGTAATGTGGTTTCCTCACTTAACCATGAGGAAATGGGTAGAGAATAAGGCCATCTCTGGGGCTTCTCAGGTGGCACTAGTGGTAAAAAAAAAAAAAAAAAAAAAACCAAAAAAAAAACACCTGCCAACTCAGGAGACTTAAGAGATGTGGGTTCAATCCCTGGGTCAGGAAGACCCCTGGAGCAGAACAAGGCAACCCACTCCAGTATTCTTGCCTGGAGAACCCTGTGGACAGAGGAGTCTGGTGATTTATAGTCCATAGGGATGCAAAGAGTCAGACAGGATTGAGTGTACACACAAGGCCATCTCTATGTAAGTACAAAGCCCTCTATCTGTGAATACACCTCTGATAGTCGCTAGTCTCCTATAGATGGTTAGATAGCATCACTGACTCAGTGGACATGAATTTAAGCAAACCCTGGGAGGTAGTGAAGGACAGAGGAGCCTGCCTGGTGTGCTGCAGTCCATGGGTTTGCAGAGAGCAGAACACACCTAAGTGACTGAACAAGTCTCAAGTTCAAGTCAGACTTTCATGGGAAATGCCTCGCAGGATTTTCTCCATTAACTGAAGATACTCATCACCCAGAGAAGAGGAGAGTCTCACTGTACCCCTTCTTTGAAAGATGATCTTAACACAAAAGGTACAGCTACTGAGGTTGTCCCCTGAGGAACTGTTACTGTGGAAGACAAGTACAAAATGGTCACAGCAAAGTACCTAGAAATGTTCTTGATGGAATGGTGCCTAGACCACAAGCAACTCCTGGCCTAAAAAGATTTCCCCTTTCTCCTCCACCTTTGTCCTAGAACTCGGTGTGTTCTGAAGTTATGCTTTATTGAAACTGGTTCAGCAGTCCTGACGTGCGAACTCCAGATTAGATCTCAGGCCACCACGTTCCTAGTCTGGCGCTTCTGTTCCCACATCACTTCAGAGTTTTAGATACCAAAGCGACAGTTTCCTTGAATGCTCTCAGGGCCTCTCAAGAGCCCCTGATTGCACTGAGGAAGCACAGAATGTTCTTGAGAAATCACCCCTTTGTTTTTCTATAATTAGCTGGTTCTCTTCCTCTTCTTGATTCCCCACCTAAGGATGCATTGACCCAGCTGAACAACACCACTAAAGATGTGGGCGATAGCGTTTATCACACGATGATGCAAATATTAGCATCAGGATGGAATTTCCACTCCAGTCCCAGGACTGTTATCTTTTCTGCTTGTAGTAAATTCTAAGTATCACTAACATGGTTTTAGCAGCAATCACTTCCTGATTACTTAGGAAAATCTACCTGTTTGTTTATTGCTTTATTTCTAGTCTGAGCTGGTCATTAGCATGCCACTAGTGAAAAGATTCACCTCTAGGTCACTTCCCTTTGCATTTTAGGCTGGTACCGGGAAAGGTACACTGATTTTCCTATGAAATGTAATTTGCCTTAAACTAAGTGAAAAAGATATATTTAAAGGCATCCAACTTGCATGAACACCTGGCACTTTTATGCAAACATCCAGCCAATCATATAGGAATTGAGAGCATGCTTATAAATGCTTTAATGGTAAACAACAGCCCTGAAAGCCTCTGCATACAACAGCCTTAGGTGTACCTTTTCTCAACGGAATGAATCTTTAGACTGAGGGTCAGTTTCTAATGCTACGTCCAGTTCTACTCCTGGGTGGAGAAGGGAGGGAGGCTGTTATTTTTCTATCAGTAGGTAGCCAGATGCTTGCTCTTTGGAAAGCATCCAATAGTTTTATTCCTTTATAGGTGTGCATGCATTTGTGTGCGTGTGCACACACCCTGAAACCTTACAAAGCACTGGGATGTGGCCACTTTTCAGGCTCCATTAGTATCCTCTCACCTTCTCCATTCTAACTCACCTTTGCACCCAGCACCAGGCTCTGCTGTCAGCCTCGTGAGACTCGGGGACGCCCAAGCTCCACAGAGGTGGGCAGCCCGGGCACCTTCCTTTGCACTGCCTCCGCATTGGATAGGAGTCCCAGCAAACCACACTCTACCACAGAGCCAAGGAGAAGGTCTCGGTCACTGAAAATAGAAAGTGCTTCCCGAGAGTAGTACTCCTTCCTCATAAAAATGCACAATCTGGTCCAGCCAGATTCTTCCTTTCAGGTCACGACACAGGGAAGTCAGTGAGCTGGCTGACCTGAGACAGTATCTTCAAGCTGGGTGAGGCTCGGCCACTGTCAGCAACTGCTTCTCACTTCTTATTCAGAGTGTGAAATATTAGGGGACCCAAAGTAAGTAAAGAATTATATTTGCATGGAAGTTCAGTTCAGTTGCTCAGTCGTGTCCGACTCTTTGCGACCCCATGGACTGTAGCACACCAGGCCTCCCTGTCCATCACCAACTCCCAGAGCTTACTCAAACTCATGTCCATCAAGTCAGTGATGCCATCCAGCCATCTCATCCTCTGTCATCCCCTTCTCCTCCTGCCCTCAATCCCTCCCAGCATCAGAGTCTTTTCCAATGAGATGGTTCTTCTCATCAGGTGGCCAAAGTATTGGGAGTTTCAGCTTCAGCATCATTCCTTCCAATGAACACCCAAGACTGATTTCCTTTAGGATGAACTGGTTGGATCTCCTTGCAGTCCATGGGACTCTCAAGAGTCTTCTCCATCATCACAGTTCAAAAGCATCAATTCTTTGGTGCTCAGCTTTCTTTATAGTTCAACTCTCACATCCATACATGACTACTGGAAAAACCATAGCTTTGACTAGATGAACCTTTGTTGGTAAAGTAATGTCTCTGCTTTTTAATATGCTGTCTAGGTTGGTAATACCTTTTCTTTCAAGGAGCAAGTGTCTTCTTATTCCATGGCTGCAGTCACCATCTTCAGTGATTTTGGAGCCCCCCAAAATAAAAATAAATTGCATGGCTATTGGTTTCAAACAGCTACTGGCTAAATATGAATGTCTCATTAAAAAAAAAAAACAACCCACAAACAATCACAAAATCCACTCCAAAGCCAAGAACACAGAGGAGGGGACAGTGAGTCATACATAGAGCCCTAAGTGCGGGTGTCTGGATGGCACCTGGGGCTGGGACACTATGGTGTCTGGGCTTTATCTGCATCTCTTTCTACTAGCCTGGCCACATAACCTCTGTATCAAGTGGGACCTCATCTTTAAGACTAAGAGCCAGGATCAGCAGTGACAGAAAAGCACCTTTGGCAGCACTATCGTTTGCTATTTAGAACAGCTTTTCCTTACAGTCTCGCTGCATCTGGGGTGCATAACTCCAGGTGAAATGCAGGGAAGAGACACATGCATGAACGGAGGTGTGGTAGGACAGAAGAACCCTACACTTCTTTTCTGAATGGATTAAGGTTTACCTCTGGAAACAACTAAATTACAGTTCTGGTCCAATTAACCTGAGTTAAGTCCTACATTTTAAAAGAGTCAGTCGATCCGCTTGATCTCCCAGATGTTGTAAGCCTGGTGTCATGGCATTTGTTTGGTTAAAAGCTTTCTGCGTGCAGAAAGCTTTGTTCCTGATTCTTGCTGAATTCATCTGTGATTCAAAAGTTGTGACTGAAAGAACTTTCAGATTTACAGGTGTACAGGTCACTAGGGACATGACACAAGAGTCACAATGCAGGTGTCATTAGCAACCAGTCTTCTGATCTTCATGTGGTCAGGAAAGGCCGAACATGAACACACTGGAACAAGGGCCCTTTTGGGGGAAGGGGGAAAGAGAGAGAGGGAGGGAGGGAGGGAGCGGGGGTAATAGAAGACCCTCAGTAGGGACAACATGTTCTACCCCTTCTGGAAGCAATCAGAGGAAGTAAGCCAAACAGCTGACTGACACTTCTGCACGTTTACTTGACGGACTCCTGGAGAGCTGCCTGGCTGAAGGGGCTCCAGAAAGAGCATGAAATCAACTCGGTTCCACTGAAAATGGGGTCAGTTCCAAGGGCTTAATCTGTTTGCATTTTTTTTCTACTTTAAATAAGGTAGATTTCCTCACTAAACCTGGATCAGCCATATCCCACTTCTCAAAGAAGCCCACATGAGTTAAGGGCTCTCTCTGGCAGGAATGGGACCACAAGGGCCCTCCACCAATTGAAGCTGCCCAAGGCTAGATCTGAGCTAGAGAATGCCCGCTATCTCCTTCCCAGAAGGTCCCCAGCAATATGTCCTACACTTCTGGTGCTCTAATCAGAGTCTCAGGAAGAGGGAACGTTATTTTACCTCCTGTCCATAAGACATATAGAGATATTTACCCACTGAGTTATGTCTGGGCTGATAAATGCTCACATGGTCCTTAGTTCCTCCTTTTAAAATGAATCATCTAAGCATAAGATTTTAGAACTTTGGTAGGTAACATTTTATTAAAAGAAAAAAAATTTCTTAAGCGAAAGCAAGTTTATTTAGAGAGATACACATCCCATAGGCAGAATGCATATCTCTCAGGTGAAAGTGGCCCTGGAGTGTGGGGGTGGTTAGTTCTGGGTTCAGTAAGTAATATTTTAGAACTGACATTTTTCTTCTAGTAGCAGGATCATGATTCACACAAAGTCTTTAATTTTTAGACAGTGATTCAGCTCTAACCTGTTTGCTTTAACCCCCGCTCTGATCCCTTTTGCGTGTATGTATACATAAGTCTCCAAACACCAGGACTTCTGTTATCTATATAAAATTGATACTATCAAAGACATTGTTTACTGCTTATTTTAAGATGAAAAGTTTGCTTTCTGAGGACAGTGACAACAGCTGCTTGTAGGGGACTCACCATGACCAGGCTGCTTCCTCTTCTACCACTAGCAGCAGTTAGTAATAATTTCTGCAGTCCTTGCAACTGTCATCCATGACAAAGGTTTTGATTTGGCTACACGGTTAAAACTGGAAATTTAGTATTTGGGTTTGTTCCAATTCTTTTTTTGCTCAGGCTACTAATCAATA
Source organism: Capra hircus (assembly GCF_001704415.2). Lineage (NCBI taxonomy): Eukaryota > Metazoa > Chordata > Mammalia > Artiodactyla > Bovidae > Capra > Capra hircus. The sequence continues at coordinate 69,633,651 of NC_030813.1, forward strand.
CCAAATCTAATGCATTTGAATACAATAAAACAGCACAGCCACTGTTTTTGCCAACAGCTTCAAATGACAATGGGGCCTCACTTAAACGTTCTCCAACCCAGCCTCCAAGTCAAGTGCCACACCAGCTGGCAAAGCTCATTAAGAAGGGTTATTGCATCAGAAACAGAGTTTTCTGTTGGAGTCATCACTGGCAAGGAGTCCTTACAGATTTGTGTCCTCGCTTATTGGGGTCAAACATTTGTCTTTAGTAAAATAAGGGCGTTGGACTAGACTCTAAAAATAACTGGCAGGAATGTGTTCTATGACTTGAGGATTCTCCAGTGGGTGGGTGGAGGTATCAACCAAATGAGGACGCAGAATAAACTTCAGCAAAATGCTCTGTACGAGCATGATGACTTGGCAAGGTCATGTTAAAAAAAGAGGCTGGGTTGAATAAAATGATTTCTCGGAGGGAAAGAGTGAATAATTAGTGCCAAACTATTTACATAGTGGAAAATTCTGCTCTTTGGGAAGATGAGACTTGGTGGGTTCTAAGAAGCTGATCAGCATATTCCATTGCCTTATTTTCTGAAAGAAATCCACAGTTCATAATTCTTTAACTCCAGTCTCTAACTATTTACATCAAATGGAAAAAGAGGACATCTATTTAGTCCTATGTCAGAAACTCTTAGAATCACTAAACAGTTTTTAATACTTAAGAACAGTAAAATGCCCAGACAAGGGACTTTGTTAAACTCAGAAGAATACATATGAGTTGAAACAGGAGGATTTAATACTTAGCAATAGCTTTAAAATCTGTAAGCTCACTCTGAGTCATAAAAAAATAGGCCAAGAAGCTTGAAAGAACACAGATCTAAGTTTTTAAAAGAGGCAAACACTGAAATGAAAATGTTAACACATGAAATGCTAAACTCCTTAAAGATATCTTTATAAGTACAAATAAGTATAAATAAAAATTTGAAGAATTAAACTTAGGCAGAGTAGTTTGGACAAGAAAAAATTAGGTAAAGGAATATTTGGCAAACACACACACACACAAACATAAATCAGCTGCTCCAGATGACATACAGCTCCAGGGAATAAAAGAATTTGACTAATATGCTTACTGAACAATGGTACACTGAAGATGAACAATTATTTCTGAAAAATTACCTTACACACAGGGGGAATGTCAGAAGCTTGGAAAAAGACCAACAACATGTGGCAGTAATGTAGAAAGAAAACAGAAGGAAAGGGTAGGGAAAAATTAGCATATGATATATGCAATTGCTGGTATTAAAAGCTGTGGAATAAACGCTGTTGTTGTTCAGTCACTAAGTCATGTCCGACTCTTTGTGACCCCATGGACTCTAGCCCTCCAGGCTTTCCCTGGGATTTCCCAGGCAAGAATATCGGAGTGGGATCCCCTTTTCCAGGGGATCTTCCCGACCCAGGGATTGAACCTGGGTCTCATGCGTTGCTGGCAGATTCTTTATCACTAAGTCACCTGGGAAGGCCAGAATAAACACTAGGGAGGTAAAATTTAGGGAGGTTCAGAATGGCAGAGGTGAATAAAACAATGTCTGCATTTAGATAACTGCAGATGAACTTGAGATTATCTTGACGACTTTGACACATTCTTGTAGTTAAGAATATAAAGGGATGAGGAGGGGGACATTAAGGTGCATGAACATGCAGTGTCTCAGTCAAGATTTCACCATTAGCCTAAAGATTCAGAAGGGAGGCTGAAAATGGACAGAAATCTCAAACAAACATGGTATTAAGCCCAGTCATAGGGACATGTTTCAGAAGATGTCTTAACAAGCTGCCACCACATCAGTCTCAGTTAGTACCCTGACAGATGACCCAGGATGGGGTGTCACAAAATTTATGGATGATACTCTGGTGGGGAGAGCCATGGAAAATATGAGAGAGGAGCAAGAAAAAAAAAAATAAACTAGGTTAGACATAGACACATCTGCAAAGAGAGGATCCACTGGAAACAGATAAAAACAGGCTGGATAAATTTAGAAAACAGCACAGTTTAGGGATGAGAATATTTAACATGGATTCATACTGATTAAGAATGGGGATGTGAGAACAAGGTCCCACCATATAGCACAGGGAACTCTCCTCAGTGTTATGTGGCAGCCTGGATGGAGGAAGAGCTTTCAGGAGAATGGATCCATGCATTTGTATGGTTGAGTCCCTTTCCTATCCACCTAAACTATCACAACATTGTTAATTGGCTATATTCCAATACAAAACAACAAGTTAAAATGGTAAAAAAAAAAAAAAATTAAAGGAGAAACTAGGTGGTGAGGAAAGGAGCGCTTGGTCTGCAGCCACCGTCCCTTCAGCCTTCAGTCCGCATCTTTCGCAGAGCTTCTAACCATGCTGCGTTGGTACAGGGCATCCAGAGGCTCACAGCCTCTGAGGAGCCACCGTGAGGAGGGTCCAGGGACGAGTATACCATTTTCAGTGGAAAACAAGTGGAGGTTACCAGCTATGATGACTTTGTTTTTTGGGTCTGGATTTGCTCCACCTTCCTTTATAGTGAGACCTGTCTGCTGCTGCCCGCTACATCGCTTAATTGTGTCTGACTCTTTGTGACTGCATAGACTGTAGCCCACCAGGCTCCTCTATCCATGAAGATTCTCCAGGCAAGAATCCTGGAGTGGGTTGCCATGCCCTCCTCCAGTTATAGAAAGACATCAACTGCTTAAAAAATAATCCATGAGACAGATATGAAGAGGAGTATGTTAAGAGGTGCAATCTTTTTTTTTTTTTAAATGGATAAAACTCTTAATTTCAGCATCCTAGATAGATTTGGCACAAATCCTTAATGCCTCTTCTCTGAAATATGGAACATGATAATTGAACATATGCTTCCTTTTTGTTTGAGTATTATTGCATTATTAGTTTCTTAATTAAATATGTACGTGATTTCAAAAAGTAATCTAAAAAAGAAAAATGTGTGTGGAGAGGGATGTTGTTGGTATTTGAGATTCCATTGAAAACTATATTCAGAGGATGTGATTCAGAGCAAGCTTTAACCAGGTAACTGCCCTCCACCAACCCTCATTGAAGAATAATCCAGAAAAGGTGAAAGTGGGAGCAACAGGAAGTCACATTCCCCCAGCCCACCCAGATGCCAGTTCCTTTTCCATGGGTCTCTCTGCCCGAGGAGTCAGTCAGCAGTCAGCACAAGAATCCTGTGCTGCAGGTCTCTCCACTCCCATTTCACAGGAGAGACAACTGAGGACAAAGAGGTTAAGGCCATAAAGGAGATGTAGAGCTAGAAAGTGTCAGATCTAGGGCTTGCAAACAGCACAGCTCGACTCCAAAACCCATGCTCACCCCAACATCAGACACTCTCACACCTTGCCCCACCTCCACCTTCTGATTTCTGCTCAAGTGCTATGTTTTTTATATAAGAAAGACCTTCTCATATCAATCAAATAGGGTATGGAGATGCTGCTTTATTTCATACCACTTATTTCTATTTGATATGCTATATATTTGCTTGCTTTCTGCCCTCTCGCTGGAATATATGTTTACTACAGAATCTCTAGTCTCAAACATGTCTGATACTTCACAGGTACTCAATAAATATTTGTTACTAAATTATATGCTTCTCAGGAACAAATGCTTTCTTTTTATTACCTAAATGCACACTAATTCATCTATTAAAGGTACCTAGTTTGGAAAAAAAAATCACACTTATAAAACAAAATGCTGAACAGATGAATAGGAAATGTCTTGTTAGATTTGTCCAGAATATTAATTTATGTCTACTGGACCAAGCAGACAGTTTCTGTAAGGTACTGTTTTTATTAATAGAAATTCCCTGCTTTTGTTAAGTGTTAAATAAAGAATCTGAAGGAGAACCAAACCACCGGACTCCTTGGATGTCCACATGCCTTGACCCAACTCTGTCAACAACACCAAGAAAGTAGGAGGGGATAGATGGATGTGCAGAGAAACCAAGAAAATTCAGGTGAAAAAAGTCAATTCATTGCCCTGATGCTTTCTTTACTGATGCCAAGAAACTGAAGAGGGATTAAGCAAACAAACAAACTGACTCTTTTTCCACAGAATAATCTAAGTTGTTAGTTCTTTCATAAGGAAATGATGCTGAGTTAAAAAAAACACGTTCTCTTCCTCTCCTTTACCCTCGCCAGTCCTGTATTTGAGCCCTAGACACCATTCCTGTCTAGTTGCCACTTGGAGTATTTAATTCTTGGAAGCTGACTGTAAGTGTCTGGGGGCTTTTCTTGGAGAATCAGTACCTCTCAGGGGTTGAGTCATTCTTTCATGATGTTAAAGGAAATATAATTCCCTGATGGGGTTGGGCTGCTGTCCTGACTAGCATCCAACGAGACCGTAAGAGGGCTACCTCATCAGCAAGGAGCCTTCAGTAATCAGACACCACCACGACTCCTCTTTTGAAAAGAGGAAAATGTGCATAGACTGAAGAAAGGAAGTTGCGTTGTAGAGTCGCAAAGCCCGAAGCGTAAGAGCCACCATTGGTTGTGAATGCTCCTGTGGCAGGCATGTTGCTGGGTCTGTAGTCCCCACTCACTCCAGAAGAGTAACCTTGGAGGTTAGGTTAGCTGCCTGAAGCCTCCACATACAGCGAATGACAGGACCAGGGTCGGTTTGGCTTTCTGGAGCCCACACTCCTGACCATAATGCTATACGACCTGCATAGGGTTTGTCTCATAGAGGGAGCGAGGATGGAACGGACTTCTACTTTTGATGGTGCCCAGATGTTTTTCTACAAAAACTGCAGCAGCATCTTGGAGGGAAGGGTTATTCCAGATGCATTTGCAACAGAATCCCTTTGATCCTCTTTAATCTATCATCAATTAACTTATGGGGCCCAAAACCATTTTTGGCTGACCATTTTAAAGAACGTCTTTGGGACCACTTGTAGTCTGCCCTCTTATGCCTACTCCAGTGGCAAAAATAGTTCGCGCTGGAAAGCTCTGTCTTCAGCACAACTGGCCAGAGAAGCTACCCAAATATCTCACTCAGAAATGTGTCATCTACAAAGCAATTGACTTTCGGGGTTCCGAATCCATCTCAGTTCCCCAACCTGGTGCTAATGAATTGTAAAGGCCTGGAGCAACCCAAGATGCATTTCAGCAATGCCATCTCCATGGCAACAAAGGGAGATACAGTAGAAAAGCAGCCTCGGTCCTTGAATCAGGATGCCTGTATTCTAGGGGAACCTCCTTAACCTCAGTGAAGCTTGGTTTTCTCATCAATAAGACGGGGAGTCACTACATTTGCTATGAGGTTCAAATGAGCTAGGTTATCATCACCATGGCAAATGTTTATAGTGTCATTGGAATGCTCCAAGCATCTACTAAGTGCTTCATGCATATATTTAATTTTTAACCCAGGGGCTAGGTACTTATCATTAAAAGCTCTGATTTAAGGATGAGAAACTTGGGGCCTAGCTGAGGTTAAGTAATCTATCCAAGGTTACACAGCTGGTAAGTGACAGGTCAGAACCTGAATTCAGATTTGAGTACCTTCTGAAGCCATGGTTTTAATCTCTACAAGCTGAAGCTTGTGACTGCTTCGTGATCGGGCTCCACCCTGTCTCTCTGCTGCCATCCCTTGTATATGAGACCCTTGGGATTATATGAAAATCCTTGGAATGCCATATTCCAATGTGAAGCTTTATCTTTAGCTTAACCTAAGCTAAGCTTTATTCTTGACCTAAGGACCTTAGGTTGCATTTGTCCAAAACTGATCAAGGAAGTCCCACAACGATGCTGAGTAAGCCTGGGTGGTCATATACCCTCAGAAGTCACTCACTCCTTAAAGATGATGTCACATGTATCATTTTTATCACATCTATGCCATTGCTTTGTCCAATTTTAACAACTAACTCCAGCTTTACTGTTTCCTGAGGAAAAATTAAAATAACGAATGCATTGTTTCCCCCAAAACATCATGTTTGAGGTCACGTAGCTTGTCACTGGTAGGACCGAGTTATCTGGGTGAATTCCTATACCTCATGTTCTTCTACAAAGTGGGCAGACTGGGTTGGATCATTTCCACAGCCCCCTTTGGCTAGGAAAAAAAATATGACTTTGGGCCACAGACTCCTCAGGCAAGAACCATGCTGGATCAAGTCTTTCTCTGCAAATTAGGAAAGGGGAAAGAAGGGTAGGAAAGAGGAAAGGAGAAGTAGGAGCTGCAATGTCAAGGTTACAAGACAAGGAGCTAAGTGGGGAGGAATGACTGGGGAGGAGGAAGCACGGGAGTCAGTTCAGAGACAAGGACCTACAGAGCTGTGTGGGAGGCAGGGCCCTTGTTCACTGACAAATGGCTTAGCGTTTCCCCAGGTTTTCCCAGAGACACTAGTCATCCCTGTCTGAGCTAAGTCTTCAGAGAGGGAGGGAAGAAAGGAGGGAATGTACACTTTCAGTAACTCCACTTTCTTGATCTCAGCCCATCCCTGCTAATCCTGGATGAAATTTAGCTATTATCAAATTTCATTAAAGATTTCATCTATTGTAGGTACACCATTATTTTACAGAAATAGAAAAAAAAAGCACTGCCCATATCTTTGTACAGTGCCATTAGAAGACAAGGGTGGCTCTTACATTAAGAATTATCTTAGAATTGATGAGAAGTTCTTATAACTACTGTTATTACTACTAATAAAATCCATAACTTAAGGGTTTGCTGCTGCAGCTGCTGCTGCTAAGTCGCTTCAGTCGTGTTCAACTCTGTGCGACCCCATAGATGGCAGCCCACCAGGCTCCGCTGTCCCTGGGATTCTCCAGGCAAGAACACTGGAGTGGGTTGCCGTTTCCTTCTCCAACGCAGGAAAGTGAAAAGAGAAAGTGAAGTCTCTCAGTCGTGCCCGACTCTTCGCGACCCCATGGACTGTGGCCCACCAGGCTCCTCCATCCATGGGATTTTCCAGGCAAGAGTACTGGAATGGGGTGCCATTTCCTTCTCTATAAGGGTTTGCTAGGTACCAGGAACTGTACTAAACGCTTTATATAATTGCACTCAATATTCGCGATCTGTGAGATAGGTGTCACTACCCTCATTTATAGAGGAGAAAAGCTCAGAGAGGCTAAGTAACTTGCCTAAGTTTGCCCAGCTGGCAGAGACTGAATAGGAAGCTGAGTCAACCTGACTGCAGCGTGTGTGCCTTTAATCACCAAGTTACCTCACCTCCAACTTTTCAGTGGTGGGCCACTTCATCACAGTTCTCAGGGTGACAAAGGTCTTGGGGCCCAGGCCTCTCCCTGACTCTTCTGGGTAGAACTGATAATGAAGGGAGATAGTGGAAAAGGGCCACAAGTACTTCCTTGGCCCACAGAACAGTCAGGAAGACTGTTCTAGCTCTGGATATGTGGGAGTTAAAACACAGGAGTGGGCTTAGAGAGGCACTGGAATTCCCAGAGCTTGTTCTATAGGGAACTAAAAGTGAGAAATAGGGAGGGAAAGGGGATACAGACACACAGCTGGTATTTCAGTGCTCATGCATGGGAGGGGGGTGGGGGGCAGTTGTTACTGTTAAGACTGATGATTCCAGCTCAAGGCACGCATGAGTCCTTCCAAGACCTCACCAGGGACCTAGCCAGTATGAATTCATGATCCTGTCTTTTTTTTTTTTTTTTTTTTTTAAAGAGGACTCCTCTAAATGCTTCAGGCTTCACAACCCTGGACCACCCCCGCCCCCCAATGCTACCAGACCCAGTGTTTATGAAAGCAGGTGTTGTTCAGGATAGAGGAAGCTGGAAGAGAGTAGGGTCCACATGGGCCACGCAGAAGAAGTAATGATGACTGAAAATGGGGAAATAACTAGGAGAAAAGTTGTCTGGTGGTTTGGTCTGTGAGTTTTCGTTGGCTTGCAGAAATGGGCCATTTCCTGCCCTATTCCTTCCAAGGCCAATCCCACAGACTGGCAGTGGGAAATTTCCCCTGTTTACTTTAATGAAGGGGTTGTGTTCTGATGCCAACCAGTCCTGAGAGCCTGCCATTCCTCCGTGGTAGTCGCCAAAGTGGTGATACCCGTGAGGAATGTGGGGGACTATAACAGAGCTCTTATGCAGAATTTTCTGATCCTTTAACAGCATTTTTATATGTCTGATAATGGATATAACACATTAATACATGTATATAATTTGTAAATAATCATACATATGGAGAAGATATAAGAGATGTGGGTTTGATCCCTGGGTCAGGAAGATCCCCTGAAGAAGGAAATGGCAACCTATTCCACTATTCTTGCCTGGAGAATCCCATGGAGAGAGGAGCCTGTCAGGGTTTTTTAGGGTCACAAAGAATTGGACACATCTGAAGCGACTTAGCACAACACAACACAGGATAGGTAAGGGCTTCCCTGATAGTTCAGATGGTAGAGAACCTGCCTGCAATACAGGAGACTTGGGTTCAACCTCTGGGTGGGGAAGATCCCGTGAAGAATGGAATGGCTACCCACTCCAGTGTTCTTGCCTGGAATGTATTGCTATAGGTCTGTGATGGAAAAAGGGCTTCCCTGGTGGCTTACACAGTAAAGAATCTGCCTGCAATGCAGGAGACCTGGGTTTGATCCCTGGGTTGGGAAGATCCCCTCGAGAAGGGAATGGCAACCCTCTCCAGTATTCTTGTCTGGGAAATCCCATGGACAGAGGAGCCTGGTGGGCTACAGTCCATGGGGTTGCAAAGAGTAGGACATGGCTGAGTGACTAACACTGCGATGAAAAAAGTTGGGAGACTATCACTTTAAAGAGAAGATACTGCCCAATCCTCTTTAAGTTTCCCCTCTTAAAGCTTCTGGGTGACAAAGTCATCAAAAATACCTATCTTGGTTGAATTCATAAGATTGTTCCACGTTTTGGATATAAAAATTGTCTTCTTTACATTTCCCTCAACTTTACAGTAAATTAAATAATTGCTGTATTTTTTTTAGGTACTAACCCTGGTATTTGGAGTTTGCCAAGTCAACAGGGAAATGCTGAACTGATTGCATATTTAAACTGATTGCATTTTGATTTTAAGGGATTATGGTTGTTTTGTGTGATATTAATGTTATAGCTACATTTCTTAAAAACCTGCATCCTTCAGAGATAAACACTAAGACATCTGCAGATAAACTATGATGTTTGAGATTTGCTTCAAAAGATACTATAGATGAAAAAAGATAGCCATGAATTATTAATTATTGGAGACTGGTGTTAATGTACATGGGGATTCCTTATACTCTACTTTTACACTGAGATTTTCATTATAAAAGCTAAGAATTTTACAACAAAAATCAACCAAACTTGAAGAAATCAGTGAGGCCCGATATTTAAAAAAAAATCCCCACTGTCTTTCATCTACCTGACATAGTTAAGTGACATCAAGAAAAGCAAACAATTTACCGAGCACTAGAGTGGTACCTTGAGGCCCCTGAGTTTGGCATTTTAGATCAGGATGTAAATAATTTGGGACTGATGTTGCTTTTCTACTGGCAAAAGAGAACTTGCTGATTCTCAAGGAGGAAAAAAAAAAAATAAGACCATTAAACAGGATCACTATGCTCTTTGGACAAAGCATCATTACAGAGCACCATTTTGATGAGTTGAGTATAATGAATTGGGAACACGCAGCTTCAATTTCCTTCCAGATACACAAGCTGTAGATTTAAGGGGGAAATGCCCTATTAGACATGTGCTGAGCTGCAATGCTTTGGAAGACATTGAGAATCACTGAACACAGATGGACTCTGGCTCTACTCCCCCAGAATGGACCTTGCTCCTCTCTAGTGGAGTAGGATTTCTCCACCTCACCCCATTTCCTCTGTAAATGCTACGTCCTTCCTTCTAAATCCTAATCTAAACTTGACCTTGGAGTCTCAAAACATAGGATGAGAAAAATCCAGAGATCAGCAGGGTTTTTTTTCCCCCTTTTCAATTTTGATGAAAAAGAAATAATTTCTTTGAGACTTAACTTGGAAAGAATCTCCTGGCAAACCCATGGAGTTCACTTTGTTGGTTTAAACTTGGAAAGTGCTGGGAGTCGTTAACACAGTGCAAATGAAGTGAGGAGGAAAAGGATGCTGAGGTCATTCTACTGCCCTCCTCTCCCTCAACCCTCTTCCTCCTCATTCACACGAAGAAGAGTCCAACAGCAATAGTCTCGACGTGCCTTGTGTGGACCTCTGCTTAGTACAAAGCCTTTGGAAAAGATGCTTCCCCGGGCTGTGTAGCTCATGGCCAAGTCTGGCTGAAGCCAGCAGGGAGGAGGCCAGTGCTACCACATGACCTTTCTCTAAAGGAGGGGAAATGGAGAAGTTGGACCAGGGCAAACCATCTTGAAACCCTTGAAAGCCCAGAACGCCCAGCGGGGTGTGATTTAAGGCTCTTATTGGTCTGTGAACCCCAATGAAGACTGCAATTTGTCAGAGGTGTGTTTTGCAAGTTGGTTCAAGGAAGTTCTGCTAGGGGAGCAGAGGGTGGCTGGGCTCCTTGGACCTGAGACATGTAGTGGGTGTTCTGCGTCTCTGACTCCCAGGCCCTATCCCACTTCCCAGAAGGACACACACAGGGCCGCCTCAGAACTGCTGTTCTTGGCAGCTTCTCCAGAGACATCCTTCCATAGCCTTAAATGATTCAGGTTGCAAAACTGGAGTCATGCATTTTAATTTCCCAAGCACAAAACTCCAGGGGGAATAAATCATCCCTGTTTAGAGCTACTCTCTCTGCAGGGGTCAGGAAAGAGTGCAATTTCTCCCTCCAGATATGGGCATGGATTCTGTTTCTAGTGATGCCAGTTCCAAACCAAGAATATTTGACTGTAAGTGAGAAAGACAGCCGGCATTTCCTGACAACCTGAGAAGCCACATGGCCATAGCATAGCACCAGTTTTAGGGACCAGTTATCCCCCATTGGCTGACAGTGCCTAGCTGCCTTATTGATACTTTCATCTTTCAAACAAAGGACAGTTACCTGCTTTGAAGAAAAGGGCTCCAGATGCAGGGAATTCGCTCAGACTCTATACCACAAGCATAAACACAGTTTCCACCAAAATATGACACAAAGTCAGAACTGTTTTCAGGCACAATAGGAGACAGAATTTGAATGGTTGGGGAAACATGACAAAACTTTCAATTTTCTGTAAATAGCTTTTGAGAGTTGGGAGTGTATCGTAAAATTCATTTCATCATTTCACCACCCCCAACTCTAAAGTTTCTCCTTGGGATTTTTGCTAAACAAAATATTTAAAGAAATATTACAAAAGCCACAGGAGATTTATTAACCTGAGCAGCAGCAGCCATTTCAGTTACTCAGGCCCAGTGCTGCTTTCTGCAAAACCTGATATACAGACAACTTGTCGTGGAAGAGGCCAAGACACGAGGTGAATTCATTTCATTTAGTTCAATTTAAGCCTGTACTGTGCAGACACTGGGTGCAAGAAATAAACAACTCTCAACCAACCCTCCTCCTTAGGACTCAGCAGGCAGAGCAGAATGGATGGGAACGCTGTGGAGGATACACCACAGAGGAATGCAGAGGGACAGAGAGACGACTTTCCACAGGATGTCAGGGTGAGTGGACACCTGAGCTGGAACTAAGGGTTCTTAAACTGTAATGCCCATAAGGATCACTTGGGGAGTTTTTTGTTAAGAATGAAAATAGGATGGGCCTCATAAGAATCAAGGGGAACTTGAGAATGAAAATGGATGCTCTCCACCCAAGACTTTTGTTTTAGGGAAGTGATTTAGAGCCTAAACATCTGCATTAAAAAAAAAAAAAATCAGCCCTCAGTTGTTATGTGGGTGGTCCTCAGAACCCTTGCTGCTCCAAGGACTTCACCTATAAGTCTGGACATGCATGAAGCTGTAAATAGACCCAGAAAGGCTATAACGCTGGATCCGTGCTCATGTGTGTGAAACTCAAAGTCTATTTCTTCAATTTGCTTGGGCATCTAGGAAGTTCAGAAAGAGTTCATGGAAGTCTGGAGGTGAGGGTTTATGAAAGAAAGCACTGCCCTTGATCCTTTTGGCAGGCTTTCTGTAGACCTCAAGAGCAATCCTCGGCTCCCTGCCCCCTAATCTCTGACTGGGACTCCTTTATACTAAACACTCTGGTTTTAGGCTTCTTCTATGGAATTCACTCTCCTCTGGGTCATGTCAACAGGTGCTGATGGAAATGTTTAAAGAAGGAGTTGCCTAGGGTCATAAACTCTTGGCCCTCAAGGCCAAACCAGGCAGGCAGAAGCGTCTGCTGAATTGGACACAGGTGTTTTTATTTGGAGTTAAGTTGAATTTGAATGCCTTTTAGCCAGTATCTATGGACTTCCCTGGTGGCTTAGTGGTAAAGACCCTGCCTGCCAATGCAGATGACATGGGTTCGATCCCTGGGTGGGGAAAATCCCCTGGTGGAGGAAATGGCAACCCACTCCAGTATTCTTGCCATGGACAGAGGAGCCTGGTGGGCTACAGTCCATGCAGTCACAAAAGAATAGGACATGACTTAGCAACTAAAACAACATCAAGCCAGGATATATGTATACATGTTTACTTTATATATTATGTATGTTATACATAATATATGTTATGTATATATATACATGTTTATATATATATGAAAATGAAAGTCACTCTGTCCTGTCTGACTCTTTTGTGACCTCATCCATGGATTATCACCAGGTGGTCAACACCGAAATCAGATTGACTATATTCTTTGCAGCCAAAGATGGAGAAGCTCTATACAGTCAGCAAAAACAAGACTGGGAGCTGACTGTGGCTCAGACCATGAACTACTTTTTGTCAAATTCAGACTGAAATTGAAGAAAGTGGAGAAAACCACTGGACCATTCAGATATGACCTAAATAAAATCCCTTATGACTATAAGTGGTAGTGAGAAATAGATTTAAGGGACTAGATCTGATAGACAGAGTGCCTGATGAACTATGGACGGAGGTTTGTGACATTGTACAGGAAACAGGAATCAAGACCATCTTTTTCTTTTGCAAGAAAAAGAAATGCAAAAAAGCAAAATGGCTGTCTGATGAGGCCTTACAAATAGCTGTGAAAAGAAGGGAAGTGAAAAGCAAAGGAGAAAAGGAAAGATATAAGCATCTGAATGCAGAGTTCCAGAGAATAGCAAGAAGAGATAAGAAAGACTTCCTCAGTGATCATTGCAAAGAAATAGAGGAAAACAACAGAATGGGAAAGACTAGAGACCTCTTCAAGAAATTAGAGATACCAAGGGAACATTTCACACAAAGATGGGCTGGATAAAGGACAGAAATGGTATGGACCTAACAGAAGCAGAAGATATTAAGAGGTGGCAAGAATACACAGAAGAACTGTATAAAAAAGATATTCATGACCCAGATAATCACAATGGTATGATCACTCACCTAGAGCCAGACATCCTGGAATGTGAAGTCAAGTGGGTCTTAGGAAGCATCACTACAAACAAAGCTAGTGGAGGTGATAGAATTCCAGTTGAGCTACTTCAAATCCTAAAAGATGATGCTATGAAAGTGCTGCACTCAATATGCCAACAAATTTGGAAAACTCAACAGTGGCCGCAGGACTAGAAAAGGTCAGTTTTCATTCCAATCCCGAAGAAAGGCAATGCCAAAGAATGCTCAAACTACCACATAATTACACTCATCTCACACGCCAGTAAAGTAATGCTTAAAATTCTCCAAGCCAGGCTTCAATAGTACGTGAACCATGAACTTCCAGATGTTCAAGCTGGTTTTAGAAAAGGAAGAGGAACCAGAGATCAAATTGCCAACATCCGATGGATCACGGAAAAAGCAAGAGAGTTCCAGAAAAACATCTACTTCTGCTTTATTGACTATGCCAAATCCTTTGACTGTGTGGACACCATAAACTGTAGAAAATTCTTAAAGAGATGGGAATACCAATCACCTGAGCTGCCTCTTGAGACACCTATATGCAGGTCAGGAAGCAACCATTAGAACTGGACAGGGAACAACAGACTGGTTCCAAATAGGAAAAGGAGTATGTCAAGGCTGTATATTGTCATCCTGCTTATTTAATTTATATGCAGAGTACATCATGTGAAATGCTGAACTGGAAGAAGCACAAGCTGGAATCAAGATTGCAGGGAAATATCAATAACCTCAGATATGCAGATGACACCACCCTATGGCAGAAAGTGAAGAACTAAAGAGCCTCTTGATGAAAGTGAAAGAGGAGAGTGAAAAAGTTGGCTTAAAACTCAACATTCAGAAAACTAAGATCATGGCATCCTGTCCCATCACTTCATGGGAAATAGATGGCGAAACAGTGGAAACAGTGGCTGACTTTATTTTTCTGGTCTCCAAAAGCACTGTAGATGATGACTGCAGCCATGAAATTAAAAGATGCTTACTCCTTGGAAGGAAAGTTATGACCAACCTAGATGCTGGGAGGGATTGGGGGCAGGAGGAAAAGGGGATGACAGAGGATGAGATGGCTGGATGGCATCACCAACTCTATGGACATGAGTTTGAGTGAATTCTGGGAGTTGGTGATGGATAGGGAGGCCTGGCATGCTGTGATTCATGGGGTTGCAAAGAGTTGGACACAACTGAATGACTGAACTGAACTGAGACAGCATATTAAAAAGCAGAGACATTACTTTGTCAACAAAGGTCCATCTAGTCAAGGCTATGGTTTTTCCAGTGGTCATGTATGGATGTGAGAGATGGACTATAAAGAAAACTGAATGCTGAAGAATTGATGCTTTTGAACTGTGGTATTGGAGAAGACTCTTGAGAGTCCCTTGGACTGCAAGGAGATCCAACCAGTCCATCCTAAAGGAGATCAGTCCTGGGTGTTCATTGGAAGGATCACTGTTGAAGCTGAAACTCCAATATTTTGGCCACCTGATGGGAAGAACTGACTCATTTGAAAAGACCCTGATGCTGGGAAAGATTGAGGGCAGGAGGAGAAGGGGACAACAGAGGATGAGATGGTTGGATGGCATCACTGACTCAATGGACATGGGTTTTGGTGAACTCCGGGAGTTGGTGATGGACAGGGAGGCCTGGCGTACTGTGGTTCATGGGGTAGCAAAGAGTCAGACATGACTGAGTGACTGAACTGAACTGAACCATGGATTATACAGTCCATGGAATTCTCTAGGCCAGAATACTGGAGTGGGTAGCCTTTCCCTTCTCCAGGGAATCTTCTAAACCCAGGGATCGAACCTGTATACATAATATGTATATTATATATTAGGTAGTTAGAATAGGAAAAAGGAGTCCAGAATGGCAGTGGCTAAAAGACAAGGAAGGGGAAAGCCCATGAAAATGGAAGAAAGGAAGCTCAGAGGACCCGATTGAGGACCTCGGGTAGAACAATCAGCCCTCCTGGCTGGCCCAGTTTACAGAGGGCGGGCCCAGGGGGTGAAAAACGGATAAAAGGGGAGCCGAAGGGCAGGGGCTCTCTCTCTCCCTTCTCGTCTCTTCGTGTCTTTTGGGTCAGCATGCCCTCACACCTCAAGGATGTATTTTCCTTTTATTTTCTAAATAAAATTGAGCTGTAACACGGAGCTGTACCACCGATCTGTCCAACAGCAGTAACATGGTCTGTCCGAGAGCTGAGAGCTGTGACACGCCCTGTCCGAGGGCTTTAACATCTGTCACTTTAAATTTTTGTTTTGATGAGATAGAACCGAGGAAATTACACACTCCCCTGACCTTATTTATATATACATATATATGTGTATGGACTTCCCTGGTGGCTCAGATGGTAAAGCGTCTGCCTACAATGCAGGAGACCCGGGTTCGATCCCTGGGTCAGAAAGATCCCCCTGGAGAAGGGAATGACAACCCACTCCAGTACTCTTGCCTGGAAAATCCCATGGACGGAGGAGTGTGGTAGGCTATAGTCCATGGGTTCGTAAAGAGTCGGACATGACTGAGCGACTTCACTTTCAATTTCTTTTCATATATGTTTTTATATATATATGCATACATATTTGTATACCTACTTTCTCAGCAGTTGATCGGAGGCCTCAGGTCTTCCTGTAATCTTAGATCTGAATGATTCACATGTTTAGATAACTCCTGCCTGGTTCCTCTAGGCATTTGAGTTTGAGACCCTTGGGGACCACATCTTAAATTTGAATCCATTTACTGGATTAACTCCAGTTTTCCAGCTGGGATGCTAGGGAAGAGGACTCAGGTGGAGAGAGTCTTGGTGTCAGAGAGAAAGGAAAATCCAGAAGGAGTTCTGTAGTTGGAAGCTCGGGACTCAGGGCAAGCTTTACCCAAGGCCTGGACACCAAAGCCTAGACGAGGGTGTCAGAAAAAGCCTGGTTAATGCACTCCACCTTTGAGATTCCAGCGGCCGACAGTAGCATCTCACCACCCTGTGGCCCCAGTGCCAACAATACTGAGCAGAGCCACCCAGCAGTGCCATTCACAGCTCTCAGTTGTTTTCTAACCTTTGCTGACAACCACAGCCACCTCTTATCCTTTCTGAAACTCTGCCTGAAACATTTCTCTGTGCATCTCTGACTCTGCCTAATTCCTCCCTAATTACTTCAAATTCCCGCTCAGGCCCCCATCTCCTTGTCAAACTTTCCCTGATCAATTTCACTGAAATGCACAATCTCCTTCTCCTCTCAACTGGTTACCTAACCTACTGTCTAAAGACTTAACACTTTATGTCTTAGATTATTGTTTGTATTTCTTATCTATATACATTTTATCTTCTCAATTAAATCCCCAACACCTGCGGGTAGGTGCTGTGACTAACTTTTTACTGCCCATATATTCCTTCCAATACCTGCCGCAGTACATGAACTACATTGCAGGTGGATTATTTACTAGCTTAGCCACAAGGGAAGCCCCAGCACCTGAAACATGTCATTAATTCACTGATTAGTTCATTATCACTAGCAGCATCAGGTAACAGCTGCACAGAACTGGGAGCTTCCAAGAAAGTTCTATCAAATCAGTACAGGAACGTGATATTTCTAATTGTATCATGCGCCCTGGATTGCGTCACATTCAGAAAAGGTGGCTAGCCTGAATTCACTCAGAAAAGTTGCCTTTGATTCATGCATTTGTGGAAAAGAAAACTGTAAGCCAGTATGAAGAGCTTGCATTTAATTAGGCTATAAATGGAAAGCACCTCAATGGAAAGGTTCCTCATTAGCACCTGACATGGGTTGAATGGTGGCCCCTAAACCATGCCACCCAGAACCTGTGAATGTGACCCTATTTGGATAAGGAGTGTTACAGATGCAATTAAACTAAGGTTCTCAAGATCATTTGTATTATCCAGATGAGTCCTGAATCCAGGGACACGTATCCTTGTAAGAGGGGAAGAAGATGTAGAACTGGAGAGCACACACCGTAGAAGGCCAAGTGAAGATGGAGGAAGAGACTGAAGTGAGGCAGCCACAGCCAAGGAATGCCTGGAGCCCCCAGAAGCTGGGAGAGGTGAGGAAGGATTCTCTCCGACAGCCCTCACAGAGTGTGGCCCTACTGCCACCTTAATTTCAAGCTCCTAGTCCCCAGAACTGTGAGAGATTAAATATGTGCTATCTTGTATATAATTAGTTGCAGCAGCCCTGGGAAACTAATACAGCAAAAAACAAGGATAGCAGATGGGGGTGGGGGATGGGGGTGGAGAGATGCAACTGAAAAGGGTTGGGAGGAATGCTTTCTGGCACTAGATTTGAGAGATAGCTTCAGCATCCATCATGAGACAGGAAGGAGCTTTTCCATAATCCCAATTAAATCTGCCATCATATGTTTTTCTAGACAAGCTTCCACAATGTCATTATTACCCCAGAGATGTTCACTATTCAGGCTTAAGCCAGATACTTCCTCTATGAACCTTCTTATCCAAGGTAGACCAGGTTTACATTCCAATAAGATAGGACCAGGAAACCCTGAAATGAAGAGTCCTCAAAATGAATGTCCTTCATAGACCCAGGTCATTCATTCTCTTCTCTGCTTCTGGAGCATTTATTGAGCATCTACTGTGCTGGGCAAATTGATCAGTCTGCCTAACTATAACAGAGGCACTGGTTATATCTGAACATGTGAGGATCTCTACTTAAATCTGACCAGTCAAGCTTTTCTATTCTGGGATGTCTGATGTCTGGACTCTATTTAGAGTCCCTCTTTTCAATTACCCCTCACCCTGACTCTAATTTATAAAGAAGCAACTCTTGCTATTTTCACCTGTCTGGTGAGTAAAGAGAACTACATTTTTGTAAATACTCCCAACACTGAGACATACACAGCAGCACTTTGCATCTGATTGCTAGAAGCTGTTCACATCAGTCTGCAATCCTTTTTCAAAGCTTATTAACTCAAACAGCCTGAAAAATATTACTGTAAAGATTGGGGATGTGTGTCATTTCCTCTTACAAAATGAACATAGGTCATGGAGGAAAATGTCTTTTTTTTTTTTGAGATGCATAATGAAATATTTAGAGGTAAAATGTTATGATGACTGCAATCTACTCCAAACCACTTCTATAAAAAATAAAACAAATGAGGCAAAATTGGCAAAATGTTAATCATTATATCTAGGTGATAGGAATACAGGTATTCACTACAGGGTTCTTTCTGCTTTCCGAAGCATAAAAATTATCAAAAATAAAAACAAAAAGGGTGTAGATTTTTTACATATAGGGCTATCTTGCCCCCATACTGACACTCTTGGTGTTTTCAGGATTGGAGACCGATCATCTCAAAAAAGGATGATATCTGTTTTTAACTAGAAATGTCCAGTAGAGACTTCAGGTCTGTACATGCAGCTTCTGTTCTTAACGGTCCTTTGGTTCTATTTACGGAGGGAAGAGAAGCAGCAGCTATTGAGAAAAAGCAGAGTATCAAAAAAAAAAAAAAAGAAAGGAAGAAAGCAGTGTTGGCACAGATGCAGGGGAAAAAATGCCTTGTTGGGAAAGCACTGCATTAGTAAGATGGTGTTTCTCTTTTAAGTCACAGACCGCTAAGCACGCGACTTCAAACTACTGGCAGGATGTTTTGTCCAAGTGCATCTAGTGGATGTGGAATTTATCCCTCTAAACCGACATACCGGCCCAAGGACGGACTCGGTCCCACCCCCGACACCCCGAGACACACACACAGGCAGGCACGGTGAGAGGGGGACTCACAGTTCTGAGTATAGGAAGTGCAGATTGCCCACATTGTCAACGTAGTTGGCAGGGCTGAGCCAAGGCAGGATCAGCAACAGAAGCGCCTTCATTTTCCGATCAGGGTGCAGCTTTTTCTCCCCCCACCAGCCACCTTCTCTCTGTCAGTGGCAGGGGCCCAGCCCAGCCCGCCCCTTTAAACAACCTTTGCCATGTTCCCACAATCAGCAGATCATAGAGAATCAGACTCAGAGCCCTTGGCTGGAGCTGCGTTGATAAATCACAGGCTCGTAAGGGGACTGTGAGGTGCTCTGATTCTCAGATGGGGAGATATGAGAATGAAGGGCCCCACCAAGGCTGGAGAGAGGGTTAGGCTGAGAGCAGACAGGCTGATGCCTGGGAAAGGGACCTGCCCCCTCCTGCAGGCTGCCGACTGGTTCTCAGGAAGCAGCTGGTACATTTACATCACTGGCCGGGAGCAGCCGGGCTGGAAGCTGATCTGTGTTGGAAGAGGGCATGAAGATGGCACATGCAGAGCCCACTGTGTGAATAAGCAGATACTCAGAAGCTGTCCTCCAGCTTGACTGGAGGAAGACACGGGTTGAAATCAGCATCTTTGGAACAGAGCCTAGAGAGCTGAGCTCAAAGTGAGTCTTTGGATATTGTTGCACAGGAATGTTAATCGGAACCAGCTCCACCTCTCCATGTATATTTAGAATATGTGCTTAAGGTAATTTACCTGTCAATTTCCTGACCACACAGACAGGTAAGGGAAGTGATATCTTTCCTGTTAATTTTGAAAACTGTCCCTATGACAGAATAGGTTGTGTCATTCTCTCTGAGACTAACCAAAGGCCTCAATAGACAGACATGAAGCTCTTTAAAACCAGTGTACACAGACTCCTGATCTGTAAGAAGAAGAGTTATTCCATTCCTCCTGCTCCCTGGAGTAATTGAATTAGGCTCTGACACTAGCTGCAGGATTCTGGGCATCTCCTTGAAGCTCTGAGCCTCAGTCATCTCATTTTTGAAACGGAGCTAATAATGCCTTAATTCCTTGGTTCTGTGGAGGCTGGACGACAGCGTCTCTTCCACCTTTGAGGTCTATGATTCCAGACCATACTACTTGTCTTAACACGAGGGCTTCTTTGCATGCCTAAGCTCTGGAATGCCATAGAAGCCTCAGATTCCTCTCCTTCTAGTTCATATTTAAGAAGATGGAAATCCATTTTGGTAACTGAAGACCCAAATCTTAATAGAACTGGCTCAAAAAGATGGTTACGTTAACCACAACCTGGCAATTACAACAAACTCCACTTCACAGGAAGATTAAGGAAAATCTACAGGATGACAGCAACTGCAGGTGCTACTGGCAAAGAATGCGTCTGCCAGTGCAGGAGACAGAAGAGACATGGGTCAGTCCCTGGGTCGGGAAGATCCCCTGGAGGAGGAAACAGCAAGCCACTCCAACATTCTTGCCTGGAGAACCCCATGGACAGAGGAGCCTGGCAGGCTACAGTCCATGGGGTCACAAGAGTCAGACACGACTGAAGCGGCTTAAACACACACACACAAGCAGGAAACTGGCATCAGAGATTTGCATTCATCTTTGACAGTGCTCAAAGACTTAAACTACAGGAGACCCTGAGGATGTACAGATTTCACTTCTACAGTTTAGATCTGAGACACACAACCTTGATAAAGCATGGGCATCTATAATTCTTTGGAGGTCCTAATTTGAATTCCACTCCCTTTCTCTGGTGTGCAGGAGAGTCAGAGTCTGTGACGAGCATAAAAAAGGAAGTAAGGTTTGGAATTGAGATGCTGTCATCAAACAGGCTTGAGTCTGAACCCTAGCTCTGCCATAAATGAGCTGTGTGACACTGGGCATGTTGCTTAATCTCTCTGAACTTCCATATCCTCCTTTGTAAAGACAACAATAGTATGCTTAACTCACAGTGTTGTTATGCAGGTGGAATGAAATAATGCCTGTAAGAACAAAGGACTGCATGAGTGTTTAGCTGTTGTTGTAAATGCTGTTATTAATAGCCACTAATAATTGTGGATGAGCCTGGCTGGCAGATCAGTATCTATTTCCAAGAGGCTTTGCTGTTCTCACCCTGGCCCTTCTTTCCTCCTGCTCAGTCTTTTCCTGAATACAGAGTTTCACAGAGTCCTGGGACGTGCTCATCTTGAATGTCCAGGATCTACTGTATAAAGCATGACTCATAAGTAGCATCATATATAACATAGAGGCTTCAGAGCGTGCAGGATTGTATTTCTGATGATCTTGGGTAGGTCAGATTGCTTCTCCAAGTCTCTATTAAAAAGAAAGATGTCTGCCTTTCACTTCTTGCATTTCAAAAGGATAAGATGCCTTAATGGATCTGAAGAAGTGAAGTGAAGTGAAGTCACTCAGTCGTGTCCGACTCTTTGCAACCCCATGGACTATAGCCCACCAGGCTCCTCCATCCATGGAATTTTCTAGGTAAGAGTACTGGAGTGGGTTGCCATTTCCTTCTCCAGGGGATCTTCCTGACCCAGGGATCGAACCCGGGTCTCCCACATTGCGGGCAGACACTTTATCATCTGAGCCCCCAGGGAATCCCAATGGATATGAATGCAATATAAAAATGAAGGTATTGTTTTTTATTGTTTCTGTCACTCTTGCAAAAACAGCTGGCTTCCTATTCAATATCTAATCTCATCTTCTTTTTAAGAGCATCTGTGTTTTGTTTATGGTGGTGATGCACTTTGCCTCTCCCACAGACAGGCAGCCATGTAATACAACAATGGCTAACAAGGTATAAGAAGAAATTACTGGGTGACGCAGCAGAAAGCTCTTTAAAGGAGGGAGTCTCAGTTTGTACACTGCATTTTGCCCTTGAGGCCTGGTTCTTTTTGCCTGGAAATTGGATGTGATGCTGGGGCTTGAGCAGCCATTTTGAGGCCAGGAGGTAATAATTATGAGGATGAATGCTAATTGAAAAGCAGAAGGAGCCTGGATTCCTGATAGCAACATCATACTAGTTGTGGGCTTCCTAGCCCCAAAGTTTGTGCTAAATGAGAAAAAGGAAACTTCTACATAGTTAGATCAATATAACTTGAATCTTTTATTACCCATTCTCAGAGGTAGTCCTATCTAATATAATCTTTTTGGAATAAAATCCTACTTTCAAATGGTCATGGATCACTGTAAACAGTACAGTCATAACCCTAATCCTTGCCTCCAGGCGCTGAGTCCTCTTTATCTTCAAATGTCAGCTCAGACGTCACCAATCATCAATCACCTCCAGTTTTCTTGTCTGTTTTTCTTGTCACTAAGCAGGGAACTCCTTGAGGGCAGGAGCTCTATTGATATTGTTTTCTACTGTATTCTCATCACAGTGCCTAGAACACAGTAGATGCTCAATAAATATCTGTTGAATGAAAGAGAATTCAACTTGGTTAAAGAGACCATTTCTTGGAACAGTCTTTCTTGATCACAGGCAAATTAGCAAAAACAGACTTCAAACTTTATGAGAGTGATGGCAGGGGTTGAGCATGTATATGAATGGATAATAAATGCCCAGGAACCAAGGAAAAAGGTAAGGAATACTTCTTGGAACGGGTGTCTAGGAGAATGTGATTTCTCTAAAGAATTTCTTGGAGCATAATCTGATGGATGCTCAACGGTTCTCTCAAAAACAAAGGCAGAAAATTTCCTCATCTCTTCTGTGCCCAGGAGAACTAAAAGAACAGATCTCAGTTAGGCACAGCCAGGAGAAAGTGGGTTCAGGATTGGAAAGTCATGTGAAGGATGCATGTTAAGCACAGTCAGAGTGGAGATGTTAAGCCAGGCTAAAATGACC
This sequence comes from Capra hircus, assembly GCF_001704415.2. Lineage (NCBI taxonomy): Eukaryota > Metazoa > Chordata > Mammalia > Artiodactyla > Bovidae > Capra > Capra hircus. The sequence goes on from NC_030813.1 coordinate 69,656,597, forward strand.
AATGAGACTTGTTACTTGACCACCTTTCCATAGGGTAATAGTCCCTAGTCCTTTACTCTGGCAGTAGAACTTTCCCTGCCCTGTAGGCAGCTACCTGAGTCTGTGTTTATGGAACATGGTACAGAGAAGGGTCTGAATATTCATTGGAAGGACTGATGCTAAGGCTAAAGCTCCAATACTTTGGCCACCCGACACAAAGAGCGAACTCATTGGAAAAGACCCTGATGGCTGGGAAAGATTGGGGGCAGGAGAGAAGAGGGCCACAGAGGATGAGATGGTTGGATGGCATCACCGACTCGATGGATATGAGTTTGAGCAAATTCTAGGAGCTGGTGAAGGACAGGGAAACCTGGCGCACTGCAGTCCACGGGGTCACAACGTATCAGACATGACTGAGCAACTGAACAACAGAGAAGGGCCCCTGATAGAAGAAAAGGTCAGGAGAGGTTCCAGTGTAGGTCTTTGGGGAAGAAATTTCCAGGACATTGGGTTTAAACTTAATCAAGAAAATAACCCTAGAGAGTCTTCAGTCAGGTGTGCCAATACCATCACATTTTCACCCAGGACTGTTTTTCAAAACACTGAACAATGAGCTCTTTATTTGTGCTAAGTAAATACTGAAGGGGGTCAGCTTTACTATCTCACGTTTTTATTGTTGTCCATGAGAGAGAAACTCAAGGGCAAAGTGGCTTGTCCCATGAACTCAACATGTGTGTGTTTTCAAATTCTCTCTTTTACCTTTCAGAGGTCATTTTCTCAGAGGCAGAAATTGTGGCTTATATAGATTTTTCTTTCATTCTGGGCCTGGCCTATTGTGGATTGTTAATAAATATGATATATGCAGAGAATGATACTGCAAAATAAAGATGTAGTCTTGAGACTAAAAAAACGCCCACTCAGGATCAAGGAAGTAAAAGCTTCCCCTCAGCACACCCTCTCACTGCCAGTCTGGGTCAAGAGAGGTGCATTGAACTGACCCTCTGCTGTGCCCCAACTGTGCCCACTGCCAATATCCCTTGGTTGGGAAGTCTGCCATTGCACTCAACAGGCCATCACTCTTGTGGGAATTCTTTATAGTAGACCCATGTGATGGGAGTCTGCAATCATCTAAGAGCAGAGGACAACAGAATTATCCAGAAGATTCCAAACATCAGCTTACATGCTTAGATTTACTCCCACAGAAGAACTCTCCAGTCTGAAGTTAAACAAGTCACCCAAGTCATTGCTGGTCCAGCCAGTCCTGCACACCCACAGTTGCCCATACATGCTTTACTTTAGGATTTATATTTAACCCAGGGCCTGAAGTAGTAAGCAATGTTTACAAATGACATAAATTCTGCAGAAAAACAGGCAGCATCCCTGATAACCATAGCATGCATGATCCTCTAGACAGGCCGTGAACAGAGACCTTGGGGAAATAGTTCTTGAATACAGGTTATTTACTAAAGGGACAATGGAAACATTCTAAATGTGATTTATTTCTGCAAGAGCTTAGTTTTCAAGGAGTCAACTGAAATAAATTCCCATTGCACAGGCAGACAAACCGCCTATAGGGAGCTTCCCGTGAAGCCCAGGGTTGCTAGCTCTCTAGGATCCCCTGGAAGGACATGTGGATCCACGTCAGTCTCCCCATAGTTATCAACCAGAATTACAGTGAAGTTCTCCATTTTAGGTCAATTCTCAGCCTACCTACTTTATACTCATCAAAGTACCATCAGTCAAAGAAAATATTTTTAACTCATTACATTTTAAATACTGAAATGAAGAATGCAAAATTTATAAATATAAATTTATCTTCTAGTACAAACATATGACAACACTTCCATACAAGGAGCCACCAACCTGAAGGCCTCGAATCCAAATGTAAGGAAAACACCAGCTTCCTGGTAACATCTGAGTTTTCCTACTTTAAGAGACTCCAGCAGTAGTAGTGCCTTAATCTTAACCTCTCTTCTAAGAGGAGGAAGAGGCAGTCTACTGAACTGGTTGGTTACAGGCCCTGGGCCCAAGAGGGCTCTGGAGTAGAGTTCCAGATTAGCTCCAGATTCTAAATCCTGGCCAGTAAAATGCTCAGGGAGCAGGAGGCAAGGAAATGTATATTAAGCATTTGATGACTAACAAATTCAACGTATTTTTGGAAATGTTGGTTTTAACCTACTTAGGAAGCTGAAGTGTGGAGTCACAGCAAGTGTGGAGGCCCAACACCTTGCCCTGAGAGTTCCCTCGTCACCGAGGGCTGCTGAAGGGGAGGGTGAAAGACTCTGAGGCCACAGCTCAGACATGTGAATTCAATTAGCTCTGCACACCTCGTTATGCGCTGAGCGTTCAGCAGACCTTTCTCCCAGGCTTCCTTGAGGTGTGGGGTCATGCAGCCAGTGTGGGCAGCTGAGGTGCACTTGAGTCATCTCTCTCTAGACCCCAGAAGTGCCCCACCCCTCCCTACCCCGACCAGTCTCTTCCCAGACCTCCCCTGGAAGCACTTTTTCCAGCCTTGCTCTCAGCTCCATGTGCTATCTTATCCCAATTCTTAGGGCTATTCTTGGCCCCAAGTCAGTGCTTGATGAGGGGAGGGGGTAGGGCTGCCGTGGTTTTACTCTCTTACTTCAGAGTGCTTCTATTCTCTCCTTGTCTCTGTCCTCTCTACCCCTCTCCTGCAAAACTCCAGTAGTGGGCAGAATACCTAACACACCCCTCCCCAAAGCAGCCTGCCTCCTCACCCTCAGAACCTGTGAATGTGTCTCCTCACATGGCAAACGGGACTTACAGATGCAACTAAATAAATCCTGAGATGAGGAAAGGAACCTGAATGATCCAGGTGGATTCACTGAGTGGATCCCAGTGTCATCACAGGCGTCCTTATATAAGGAAGTCAGGAGGATCACAGTCATAGAAAGAGATGTGGTGATGGAAGGAAAGGAGAGAGACAGAGAAAGAGAAGGGAACGAGGAAGGAGAGAAGAGAGAGAGATGCTAGGCTGCTGGCTTTGAAGATGGAGAAAGAAGGCACAAGCCAAGAAATGCGGGGGTCTCTGGAAGCTGGAGGCCACAAGGAAAGAGACTCTCCCCAGAGCCAAAGGGAAACAGCCTCCAAACACCCTGATGTCAGTGAGACCTGTGTTGGACTTCAAATACTCGGAACTGGAAAGTAACACACTTGGCATTGTTTTAAGCCACTGAGTTTCCGATCATTTGTTACAGCAGCAGCAGGAATCCAATACAGCTCCCAAACACAAATGTATTATATAAACGGCAAAAGTAGCCAACATGGGAATGGGGCAAGGAGGTCTCCCAGGGCCTTTTCTCCTCCTCTTGCTCCTCACCTCTTCTATCTGGTGTGGCTGCAGTCTTGGCCCTGGCCCTGTGTTAGCATCTGTCTGCATCCACCTCATCTTTGACCCCAGGCCCACTCCCCTGCAGGCAATGCCTCCCTTATGCAGGCAACGCCTCCCCTACCCAGGCAAAACTTGCAGCAAAATTCACACACAGACTCCCTTACCCCTTTTCCTCTGGCCACGTTTCCTTCCGGGCAGCCAGACAAGAGGCACATCCTAGCTCACACACCTGAAATCACAGAGGGTCAGAGGCAACTCACAAACCTGACATAGATGCATCTGGCTCAACATCTACTGGGGGAAAGTGTGTTTACCAACATAATTAATTACTATGGAAAACATGTGTGAAGCATTATACCCAGGCAGGTGCTTTGGATGCAAACTTCCATGTTAGAGATTCTGCATGTCCCCAAAGACAAAGACTCAGATTCAGGGCTTAAGGAATGTGATCTTTAGGAAAAAAAAACACCCGCACCTGCCTCTCACCCTTGTCACAATAGGAACCAAGATAAACACCAGTTTCCAAATTTCCTCTTACAAAATAATTCTTATTAAGCACCTTAGATGCTCTAAGAAAGGAACTCCTGCGCCTGAGACCCAGGGCCACCCCCTGAGGCTGTCCACAAGAAGCACGCTCAGGAACACACGATGTGCGTGGGTGAAGCAAGAGGTAGATGGTGGGGTGGATGGTGCTGACCACCAGCAGGAGCAGTCACACCACAGTTCTGCATCAGTGTGCACACCTGTGCGGAAACACGTGCAGAACAAATCACTAGAAGGACAGAAGTTTTGTAAATCTCTCCTCTTAGAAACTTAGTTGAAAATACCTCGTGTCTCCTCAAAGGATAGTTGGGCTTTGGTATTTCCTGTACAGAGCAAGTCACGGGCCAAACTGGGAGAGATTTTTTTTTTTTTTCTTACATAAAAAGGCAAGCAATGTCCTCCAGGATATCTTTTTGGGAACCTGAAGCCTCACAAAATGAGAAAGCTTCTCATTAGATTCTCCAGTATCTTTCACATTTCAGATGCACCCAAATGAAATAAACCAGTCACAAACGAACAAATACTGAATGATGCTTCTTATATGAGGTTTCCACAGCAGTCAAATTCATGGAGACAGAAAGCAGAATGGTGGGTGCCAGCGGCTGGACAGGAAGAAATGAGGGGGGTTTATTTTAGTTTTTTAAATGGATGTGAAGTTTTAGTTCTGGAAGATGAAAAAAATCCTGGAAATGGTTATTGGTGATGATTGTTACATCAGTGTAAACGTACTTAATGTCACTGAGCCGCACACTTAGAAATGCTTTAAACGGCAAATTTTATATTATTTATATTTTACCAGAAAACCTTCCAACCGTATAAACACACACCCACACATATACACACATTCACACCCCACAACTCCACCATGCGCTGTTTCCTCACACTGAACCACAGCCAGAATATCTCAACCGTTTCTTACTTTGAATCAATCCTTTCACTGGCTGCAAAGCAGAAGGTAAAGAAACAGGTATTTCCGGGAGCACCGGGACCCTGCAACACCCCGCCCTTGCAGCGGCAGCCATGAGGGCAGGGCTTCTCGGGATTGGCCGAGAGGCAGCCCCTCCCTAGAAAGTGAAAGTGAAAGTCGCTTCCGACTCTTCGCGAGACCCCATGGACTGTATAGAATTCTCCAGGCCAGAATACTAGAGTGGGTAGCCTTTCCCTTCTTCAGGGGATCTTCCCAAACCAGGGATCGAACTCAGGTCTCCCGCACTGCAGGCTGATTCTTGACCAGCTGAGCCACAAGGGAAGCCCCTCCCTACCTCGTTTGAAAGTGATGCTCAAGGTCGCAGCGCTGCAGCACCTCGGCGCAGTGCTCCGTGAACGGGCAGGTCACCAGCAGCTTGTTGAGGAGCTTGTTGACCAGGATGTTGGATTTCTTGCAGTGCTGCAGAACCAGAGGCTTTCGATCCACGGGGCAGAAGTCCTTCTCCACCAGGAAGTTGGTGAGGCAGACTGTACAGTAGGTGTGTCCACATGGCGTGTCCAGAGGGTCCAGAAGAGCTTGCAGGCAGATGTGGCAAATGAGGTCATCGTCCACATCTTCCGTGTAGGTGTAGAAGTGGTTTTCCTCGGGGGAGTGGGCTTGGCCACACACCACACACAGGGGTGCAGCGCTGGGATCCGGGTCCTCAGCGGGGTCTGGCTGGTTCATGGTCAACTGGGAGTGGGTGGAGCAGGATGACCGGAAACCAACCCCAGAAAACAGTATTTCCTCCAGAGTAAATCAGGATCTTCTAGGAGCCATCCACAAACCTGAAAGAGAACGAGACTGCTCATCTATCTTGGTTATGGACAGAACTGAGCTGTGACTAGGAAGGCCTGGAACGAGTCACCACGTGGTGACTGACCAACGAGACCTGAAGCCTGGCTTCCTTATGCCTCAGTTTAACTACCTATCTTAGCAGGAATAATACTTACGCCTAATTTCCTCATATTAGTGCAGTGAAAATTATTTGAGTGAAATCTGAGAATGCCCAGAAACAGGCCCTAACAAAACAGACCAGTGATTTATAAAATTCTGTCAGATCATGACAAGAAGAAGATGTTAATGCTCTGATGGCTTTCTCTTATCTCTCTTCACTACCTTTCTCTAAAACCCAGAAAATAAAGGACACCTCATAGTCTTCAACTAAATCATCTGAGAAGAAATAAGAGCTGCTGAGGCAGTTGTATTTTTATGAAGATGAAAGCATTGTTTTCTTCTGCGTGCATTTCATTTATTCAGTCACTTCGTGGTAAAGGTGTTTCCGGAGCCACGCTGTCTGTGCCAATCTCACCATCACTGCACCAATGATGGAAGTCTCCGTTTCCATGTCTGTAGTGGCTCAGAGGTTAAAGTGTCTGCCTGGAATGCTGGAGATCCAGGTTCCATCCCTGGGTCAGGAAGATCCCCTGGAGAAGGAAATGGCAACCCACTCCAGTATGCTTGCCTGGAGAATCCCATGGAGGGAGGAGCCTGGTGGGCTACAGTCCATGGGGTCACAAAGAGTCGGACACGACTGAGTGATTTCACTTTCACTTTCACTTCCATGTCTGTAAAGTGGAGATAATACTGTAATGGCCTATCTCAGAGGGTTGTTGTGAAGAGTAAATGACATATGAGGCATAAAACACTTTAGAATTATGCCTAAAATACAGTAAGTATTAACTATTCTTACATATATTTGTTGCTGAAGTCATTCTGCCTCCAGCCAAGCTCATTTCGCCTGGAAACTGAAAGCTATAGTTCCTCTCAGGGGTCTTTTGCTTTGTTCTCATAGTTCTCTTTCATTCAATTATATATATATTTTCAAACTAGTAGAATATTATCACACTATGTATTTTCCTTTGGTGAAAAGTGAAAGAGTCGCTCAATTGTGTCTGACTCTTTGCAACCTTATGGACTGTAGCGTGACAGGTTCCTCTGTCCATGGAATTCTTCAGGCAAGAATATTGGAATGGGTTGCCATTTCCTTCTCCAGGGGATCTTTCCAACCCAGGGATTGTGAACCTGGGTCACCCACGTTGCAAGCAGATTGTATACCATCTGAGCCACCAGGGAAGCTATTTTTCCTGTGGTATAGGAGTTTAAAGTGGAGATTTCAACATGCCTGATCAACATCTAGGAAAGTCTCCTGACCAGTCAATAAACAGTTTTTTCTTTGCCTTCAATATTTTTTATTAATGAACTGCAGTAGTGTGAGATTAGTGACAATGATAATCATAAACATCTGATTTCAATAAGCATTTTGTAGGCACCAATCTTGAGCAAGGTAGCAAACTGGCCGTGCGGGAGACCTTCAAGAGAGCTTTAAAGGACATGCCTACCCTCTTGGAGTCCTCAGACCTTCCCAGGGGATGTGGACATGACCAAGTAATGAGAAACCCAGGTAAGCAGTGCAGACAGAGGTCAGCACTAGGGGACTCAAGATCAATACTCATGACAATGAAGAACCTGTCGTATCCCAGCCCCCAACTCAACTTTCTTCTTTTCCAAAAGTAACTAAAATGACTTTAAGTTTTCCACAGAAACATAAAGACAGATGAATCGCCTAACAGGAAACTGGCCATGTTTTGAAACAGCACAGCAGTCACAAACTGCCTTACAGTTTTTTTCTTTTCCAAGTAAAGTTTGAGGTTGTTTGTACAAACATAGCCTTATCTCAAAAAGAAAATACATTGACTTCAAACTTGTACTGAGTCAGCTTACATTTCTGCACTGTGTTAACAAGCCTTGAAGAACACTCTGGTCAAGAGGTAGAAGTAAAGTGCCCCAAATGTGAAAGCATGTAGAAATCACAGACTTTTATTTAGCATCAGAAGAGATCACAGGAGGCAAAAGTAGAGGATACAGGAGGGGGTGAAGCTGTTTATAGTCAAATTTCATAGAAACCTACACAGCTGCTATTTGTCCTCAAGGCTCAGAGAAGATATTGGAACCACACAGGAAATACTTTCAGTAGCATGAAAAACAGTTCAAAAATAAACATGAAAATGGAAATGGGCCACCCAAAAGATTATCATCTGCTATAGGAAAAAAAAGTTCGCATATTTTGAACTAAAACCCTATGTCTTTAGTACTTAGAGTTGGGTCAAATCCTCCCACGTATTCTTTCTCATTGTGCTGAAGGGAAGGGTGATAGGAATGACGGTGGTCGCCCTGCTCTGACCACTGCAACAATGTCACGTTTCTGGGCCATTTCCTCATTGGTGCAAAGGTGGAATTGGACCAGATGCTTGGTTTTCTCACTGTGCTCGGCAAGGCAAGGTGTGTCAGGTGCCTCAGGCTCTTCCGGGGAAGGGAAGGGGGATGGTAGGCTGTGCCCAATTTTCCACTCCACCCAGACCCAGCTCCACTTTCATCTCATACATTAGGTTCCTCATAGATTCTGTTCAAAGGACCATGGCTTAAGGAAAACAAAAGCCAAAAAAATCCTCCGGACTAGATACCATGAAATCCCTTTCAGAAACAGAGTCCTGTGGTTCCATGCTAATATAATAGAGGTGTTTTCTTGGGGTATTTTAGGGTGGTTGGCTTTGGGGAATTTTTTTTTTTTCTGGGGCATATATATATATATATATATATATAAAATTATGTTGTTTAATCCTTACACATCCCCAGGGATTTTGTTTTTAATTTAACAGATGAGGAAACTGGGTGTAGTAGGTAAGTAACTTGCCAGTTACACCAAAAAAGAACAAACTAGCAGGGGCTCATAACTCCTTACTGCTCTTCACAGCATTGCTACTTTTCTCCCATATCTATCTTGACTATGACCAGTCAGAATCAAGATAGGAAAAAGGAAAAGTGAAAGTCACTCAGTCATGTCCGACTCTTTGAGATCCCATGGGTTGTAGTCCATGGAATTCTCTAGGCCAGAGTACTGGAGTGGGTAGCCTTTCCCTTCTCCAGGAGATCTTCCCAATGCAGGGACTGAACCCCAGTCTCCATCACTGTAGGCAGATTCTTTACCATCTGAGCCATAAGGGAAGCCCAAGAATACTGGAGCAGGTAGCCCATCCCTTCTCCAGCAGATCTTCCCGACCCAGGAACTGAACCAAATATAAGAGCCCCAGGAAATTATAAGGTTAAAAATCCCTGTAGGCCCCATTGCAAATGGAGTTTTCCAAGATCTCTGAATAAAAAGATTCTTCGACTTTACTGAGCGCTAAAATGCCTAAGACAGGATAAGTGGATTGGAATAAGCAGAAATGGCAGGCTTTAGCTCCAACACCAATTTGTTTTTCCTTTCATTCTTTTTTATCTGAGAGCAATTTGAATTCCCTGGCACTTACTCTTGTGAGTAAACCAGATTCTTCATATAATATTAAAGTAAACACTGCTGTATATATTTTTCAACTTTGCTTTAGACTAAATAAAGCCTATATGAATAGACACAGATTATGAGAGAATTGGCTAAAAAAAGGAGTTTGGGTTCCAAAAAAAAGAACTAGGTAGACTTTAAAAAGTATGATTAATGTGATTTACTTGATGTTTCTTATTTCCAGTTTACATCTTATAAATACGTATGATGTGTCATGTTTTTGGACATATATGTGCCCTGCTGATGAACTGAGAAGAAATAGAAACTCATTAAGGCTTAAAAGGTAAACTCTTTTGTCCCCTAAGAGGGAGCAAGAGGGTCTGTCCATACACGTTAGTCTGTATGTCAGCTGTCAGCAATCTGGTCCTAGCTGGGGTAAGGAGAAAGGGATATGCAAGATGGCTTTTTTTTGCAGTTTGGAGTGAGAAAAAGCAGGAAGTAGATTCCTTCCTTGAGTATGTGTATGGGGGTGGGGTGGGGGGGGGATACTCTGCCTTGATACAACACCATTGCGACTTAGGAACCATCCTTCCTCCTTTTCTCTGATTTGGGGTAGAATAGAAGCCTGAGGGGATGTTTACAGAGATGTGTAGTCCACCAATGGCATGCCAGGAAGTGACAGGAAAAATAACAACGCCCATCTCTGTTTGTCCTTAATCCCTGCTTCCTTCCCCACTGCTTCATGGTGCCTGCAGTCTGTCCAGAAGTTCTTCTACCTAACTTTGAAATTCTAAACATCTGTGGTTGACAACAAAGATACGTTTCAGAGCAAATGTGAGTCAGCACCATCTGCAACCAAGAGGCTCATTAGAGGTCGTATGCACACTGTCACCTGGACTGGAAAATTCAATGGACTGGAAACTTAGTAGCCTTAAGAGCAGCCTTCAGGAGGGCGATTAAGAGGTACAGACTTCCAGCTGCAAAATGAATGAGCTTCATATTTTATGAAATAATATACTCAGTAATGATATAATATCTTCATGTGGTAACATATTGTAACCAGATTATTGTGGTGATCATTTTGTAATGTATAGAAATATTGAGTCACTACGTGGTACACCAGGAACTAGCATGGTGTTATACTTTGACAAACTTGGAAGAAAAGAGATCATATTTGTAGTTACCAGAGTGGGGGGAGAGTTAGAGTGGGTAAATGTAGTCAAAAGATAAAAAATTCCAGTTAAAGGATAAATAACTACTAGGGATGTGGGCGTCCCTGGTGGCTCAGTGGTACAGAATCTGCCTGCCAATGCAGGAAACACAGGTTCAATCCCTAGATCAGGAAGATCCCCTGGAAAAGGAAATGGCAACCCACTCCAGTATTCTTGCCTGGGAAATCCTGAGGACAGAGGAGCCTGGTGAGCTACAGTCCATGGGGTCACAAAAGAGTCAGACACAACTGAGCGACTAAATAATAACCTACTAAGGAGGGAAAGTCTACATATTGACCAAATTTTTTTCTCTCTGGAACTCACCTAACCCCTTCATGGGTGCCATTTAGAACATGTCTAATTCCTTAAATCCATTTCAATTATTTGACGACAGCCCCCAAGTCTTCCCATAGGTTCAGCAGCCTTAGGTGTATCCGACATTCCTTCCAGTTTCCAAACTCCAAGAGCCTGACCACACTCTTCTGCAAGCTCTAAACTTATCAGTGTACTTCCTGCAACATATGGACAGCCTCCAAGACAGAGTGAAATGAGAGTAACCAACTGCTCCCATAGCCAAAGACTGCATCTGTTTTCTTGGTGGCAATACACACCTTGGCTGTTACTGCAGTCCTGCCAGGGCTGAGCAGGGGACATTACACTGAGCCCTGAAGGAATCTATTAGTAAGTCTTGGCCACAGAAGTGAAAAAAGATTAAGGGTAATGAAGTAGAGAAGTAGATGCTTTAAAAGGCAAAAGCAAGGGTTTGGAGCAATTTAGAAAATGCAATGATATTTACTGGCATTAGCTAGATTTCTGTAAACAAAATAAAACCCTTAATGGCCAAACAGTTCCAGTATTGGAATTCTCAGCATATAATCTGAACTGAAGAATGAATGGTATTTGAGGAATTTGGGGCTCTCCCATTTGTTTGTATACATTCCTTTATTTTGACAACTCTTGGTATTTTACAATATCCTGACATACATAACACAAGAGAAATGGAAACCAGTTTAAAAAATGGTAAATCTGAGATAATTTTTCCCATCCAGAGCATAAACATTGAGTTTTCACTGAAATTCACTATTAATGAAAAAATGAAAATAGGGCCAAGGGCAGCTGATGAAGGGGCAGGTGATGGAATAAACTAGAAATTCTGCAACTCCAAATGCTCTGTACCTCTTCCTGTCCAGCTGCTTTAAAAAAGGAGAAGAAGATGCACAAGTGCTTGAGAAGGAAAGTGTACCTAAGGAGGCTTGCTAGCCAGTCACCTTGGAACACTAGGCTTCTCCATTTATCTGCCAGAAAGCATTGCTTATAGAAAATTCCTACTTAGCCTATGACAAACACAGGAAAAAATCCACTGAAGACATTCCTAAATAACAGATACACTTATCCCACCAGTGCTGTGTGGTCCACGTTGCAATATGTAGTGTGTGCTTAGTCACTCAGTCATGTTCATCTCTTGCAACCCCATGGTCGGCAGCCTGCCAGGCTCCTTTATCTATGGGGTATTTTTCCAGGCAAAAATACTGGAGTGGATTGCTGTTTCCTCCTCCAAGGGATCATCCCGACCCAGAGATCAAACCCATGTCTCTTGTGTCTCCTGCATTGCAAGCGAATTCTTTACCACTGAGCCATCGAGGAAGTCCCTATGTTGCAGCCTAAGGCCAAAGGAGATATGCGTCCTGATATACATGTATATTTTCTAATGGTTAATTTCCCCTAGATCATTAAGCTAATTGAAAAAACATGGGAAACGTGAAAAACACATATATTAAATGTACAACATTATTTTAAGTTTAAATAGTTTATTTATACTAAAAACAAACATTTTTACCCCATAGTTTCACTTTCCTGGCTTTAAAGGAAGCAAGCCCAGCAATAGCATTTTCAAAAATCTGCCTATTCTTTTGTCTGATTTTCAACTGAGGAAACTGCTGTTTGACAATCTCTTTTGACTAAGTGATAACCTTAAGTAATCTTTAGGTAACTTGAGCTACTGATCCTTTTATTCATCATGGATTTTTGCATTAATTTTGGTTTTTTAAAATAATGCATTAAAACAGTACTTATCATGATTACCAGGGTTTTGGGGGCCCCCTTAAAATTACACCCAAAGGTAAGTCCTGCACTTGCCTCACAAACTCATGGCCCTGCCACTGTTGCCATTTCAGAGACGCAGGTAGAGCTGTGTGTTGAGGCTATGGTGAGGACCCAGCTCTGCTTCCAGCTACCTCTGTGGGTCTCAATATTTTCCTTGCACCTGCCCTGATTCCCAGTCAGGTGCAATGGCAAAAGCAAAGAATTACAACCTTGTCACAGGTGTACCACTAAATTTAACCAAGATCTAAACTGATTTGACTGAGCATTGTCTTGATACATGCTTGATAGAGGCAGCAGGTGAGCAATCTGCTGATGGGTTCATGAAGCAGGAGGAAGAACTTTCTTCAAATGAGAGGAAGAAAATGTAGCCTAAGGCCAGGTCCCCCAGACAATCACAGGACAACTGAATCCTGAAAGAGCTGTGTTTTGTGAGTATATAAGAGAGCCCATTCAAGTAATAGAAATAGTTCTCTCAAGGAAGGACACTGTATGAACTGTTGCTATACCAACAATGTGAGACTTGGCCCTACCTGGGGGAGAGATAAACTAGGAGGTTGTGATTAACACATATGCACCACTATATATAAAGTAGATAACCAACAAGGACCTACTGTATAGCACAAGGAACTAAATTGAATATTTTTAAAAACCTATGAGGTAAAAGAACCTAAGGAAGAATAAACATATATATATATGTATATAACTGAATCACTGTGTTATATACCTGAAACTAACGTGATATTGTGAATCAACTACACTTCAACGTTTAAAATTTTAAAAAAAGAATTAGCCTTTAAAAAAAAAATGAAACTGAGCTTAAAGTTTTCCTGTTGTTGATGATGCTTTAAAATTTGGATGAAGCTCCACAGGGCAGAATGGCTGCAGAGCTGGTTTCAAACTGGTCACTGAGGCCATGTCGCAGTACAGAGACAGTACAGATCACACTCATAGCCAGGAACATTGAAACTGTGGAGACTAGATATATAGCCCTTGAGGAAAAGAGTGGGTGGAACAATGCCAATAAATTCTTGTAACACCAATGGCCTTGTCTCCCTTTCTACAATGATTATCAGTCCAACCACTGCCCTGGCTCTGGCTTCAACACCTAAATTAGACTATTGGGGGAAAGGAATTGCCAAAGTCAGGGCAAACTCTATCTCTCTATTCAGTTCAGGTCGGTCGCTCAATCGTGTCCGACTCTTTGCGACCGCATGGACTGCAACATTCCAGACCTCCCTGTCCATCACCAACTCCTGGAGTTTACTCAAACTCGTGTTCATTGAGTCAGTGATGCCATCCAACCATCTCATCCTCTAATGTCCTCTTCTCCTCCTGCCTTCAATCTTTCCCAGCATCAGGGTCTTTTCAAATGAGTCAATTCTTCCCATCAGGTGGTTAAAGTATTGGAGTTTCAGCTTCAGCATCAGTCCTTCCAATGAATATTCAGAATTGATTTCCTTTAGAATGGACTGGTTGGATCTCCTTGCAGTCCAAGGGACTCTCAAGAGTCTTCTCCAACACCACAGTTCAAAAGCATCTGTTCTTCAGTGATCAGCTTTCTTTATAGTCCAACTTTCACATCCATACACAGAAAAACCATTGCTTTGGCTAGATGGACCTTTGTTGGCAAAGTAATGTCTCTGCTTTTTAATATGCTGTCTAGGTTGGTCATAACTTTTCTTCCAAGGAGCAAGTGTTTTTTAATTTCATGGCTGCAGTCACCATCTGCAGTGATTCTTGGGAGCCCCCCAAAATAAAGTCTATCACTGTTTCCATTTTTTCCCCATTTATTTGCCATAAAGTGATGGGACCACTATGATCTTAGTTTTCTGAATGTTGAGTTTTAAGCCAGCTTTTTCACTCTCCTCTTTCACTTTCATCAAGAGGCTCTTTAGTTCTTCACTTTCTGCCATAGGGTGGTGTCATCTGCATATCTGAGGTTATTGCTATTTCTCCTGGCAATCTTAATTCAAGCTTGTGTTTCATCCAGCCCAGCGTTTCTCATGATGTACTCTGCATATAAATTAAATAAGCAGGGTGACAATATACAGCCTTGATGTTCTCCTTTCCCGATTTGGAACCAGTCTGTTGTTCCATGTCCAGTTCTAACTGTTGCTTCCTGACCTGCATACAGATTTCTTGAGAGGAAGGTCAGGTGGTCTGGTATTCCCATCTCTTAAAGAATTTTCCACCGTTTGTTGTGATCTACACAGTCAAAGCCTTTGGCATAGTCAGTCAAGAAGAAGTAGATGATTTTTCTGGAACTCTCTTGCTTTTTCAATGATGCAACAGATGTTGGCAATTTGATCTCTGGTTCCTCTTCCTTTTCTAAATCCAGCATGAACATATGGAAGTTCATGGTTCACAAACTATTGAAGCCTGGCTTGGAGAATTTTGAGCATTACTTTACTAGTATGTGAGATGGGTACAATTATGTGGTAGTTTGAGCATTCTTTGGCATTGCCTTTCTTTGGGATTGGAATGAAACTGAACTTTTCCAGTCCTGTGGCCACCGCTGAGTTTTCCAAATTTGCTGGCATATTGAGTGTAGCCCTTTCACAGCATCATCTTTTAGGATTTGATATAGCTCAACTGGAATTCTATCACCTCCACTAGCTTTGTTTGTAGTGATGCTTTCTAAGGCCCACTTGACTTCATATTCCAGAATGTCTAGCTCTAGGTGAGTGATTATACCATCTTGATTATGTGGGTCATGAAGATCTTTTTGGCTAGTTCTTCTGTGTATTCTTGCCACCTTTTCTTAATATCTTCTAGGTATTAAGAGGGTTAGGTTAGGTCCATACCATTTCTTTTCTTTATTGTGCCCATCTTTGCATGAAATGTTCCCTTGGTATCTCTAATTTTCTTGAAGAGATCTCTAGTCTTTCCCATACTATTGTTTTCCTCTATTTCTTTGCATTGATCACTGAGGAAGGCTTTCTTATCTCTCCTTGCTAGTTTTTGGAACTCTGCATTCAGGTGGGTATATATTTCCTTTCCTCCTTTTCCTTTCTCTTCTCTTCCTTTCACAGCTATTTGTAAGGCCTCCTAAGATAACCATTTTGCCTTTTTGCATTTCTTTTTCTTGCAGATGGTCTTGACTCCTGCCTCCTGTACAATGTCATGAACCTCTGTCCATAGTTCTCCAGGCACTCTGTCTATCAGGTCTAATCCTTTGAATCTGTTTGTCACTTCCACTGTATAATCATAAGGGTTTTGATGTAGGTCATACCTGAATGGTCTAATGGTTTTCCCTACTTTCTTCAATTTAACTCTGTATTTGGCAATAAGGAGTTCATGATCTGAGCCACAGTCAGCTCCCCGTCTTGTTTTTGCTGACTATATAGAGCTTCTCCATCTTTGGCTGCAAAGAATATAATCAATCTGATTTCAGTATTGACCATCTGGTGATGTCCATGTGTAGAGTCTTTTCTTGTGTTGTTGGAAGAGGGTGTTTGGTATGACCAGTGCGTTCTCTTGGCAAAACTCTATAGCCTTTGCCCTGCTTCATTCTTTCTCTATTAAACAATGTAAATTTACAGTTACATGTTAAATTATGGATAAATTGTACGAGACTTGCAGGTATCAAAGTGCCATCATTTTTTTTTTTAAATACTAACTTTGAATTAAGATATATAAGAGGCTAGACAAATACTCTGGGGGCTATACCTTAACTTATTTTGTAGTGGGGAGAAATTAGGGGCTTTAATGGGCTTCCCTGTTGGCTCAAAAACATGGCTGAAGCAATTTAGCACACTGGTGACCCAGATGGTAAAAAAATCTGCCTGTAATGCAGGAGACCTGGGTTCAGTCCCTGAGTCAGAAAGATGCCATGGAGAAGGGGATGGCAACCCACCCCAGTATTCTTGCTTGGATAATTCCATGGACAGAGAAGCCTGGCGGGCTATAGTACATGGGATTGCAAACAGCTGGACATGACTAAGTGACTCACACTTCCATTTCCAGGTACTTTAGTGATCTGAATAAAAATAGTCATGCACAGGATAAAAACTATGTTCAAACCAAGAGCCTGGGTTGGAAGTGGAGGTGGAGAGATGAGGGCACCATATGCATTGCAGGGGAAAGAGAGGACAGAGGGAGGGCAGGTGTGTATGGGCTACAAAGGTCAGGGTTAGCTCTGCTCCTACTTAATATCTAAATCATCAGTCTCTAAGAGAGAGTAATTCATCAATGCAGTCTGTGAATGACACCTGTCTGTATAGTGTTGAAATATAGTCAGGAAATTCAAGGAAAATTGAACTAAAAGGAGAACATGTGATATATCTGGAGTCAATAACTGAGAAGATAGATGTTCAGAAAGTGGGGAAAACAACGGAGTGTTATATGAGAAGAAATTCAAGTTTTAGAAGTCAGCGATGGACTTTCACAAGCTCCTGTTGGAGAGGAGCTTTGTTTCTCTTGTCAGAAGACTTTACTGCCTTTCCCCTGGGGTGTCAGGGCACACCTTTCAAACTTGGGTTTGTTTGTAAGAACTCCGGCCCATAAAAGACGTCCTTCCACTTCTGGTCTACCAACATATTGAGGTGGAACTGACCCCCTGCCAACAACAAAATGAAAGCAGAATATTCTGCATTGACCAACGGCTCATGGCCCTTGCAGTCAGTTGCCACAAGGTCCTGGGCAGGGCTGATGTCAGATGAGAAGTATGGCAAAGAAGCAGACTGGCCTTCTTACACTCAAGGCTGAAAAACATCCTTGTGCTATGCCATGCTTGGTCGCTCAGTCATGTCTGACCCTTTGTGACCCCATGGACCACAGCCCGCCAGGCTCCTCTTATCCCTGGGGATTCTCTAGGCAAGAACACTGGAGTGGGTTGCCATGCTGTCCTCCAGGGGATCTTCCCAACCTAGGGACTGAACCCAGGTCTCCTGCATTGCAGGTGGATTCTTAACCGTCTGAGCCACCATGGAAGCCCAAGAATACTGGAGTGGGTAGCCTAAACATACTCAGGAAATGCTTTTTTTTTTTTTTTCTTTTAACCTATAACCAAGGTTTAAGGAAGAAAGGACAAGGTGGAGGAAGACATTTAAGTGCTCAACATTTCTCTACTGTTTCAATTCTATAGGTATTTACCTCTTATGTGCCTGACTGCTGCTGCTGCTGCTAAGTTGCTTCAGTCGTGTCTGACTCTGTGCGGCCCCATGGACAGCAGCCCACCAGGCTCCCCTGTCCCTGGTATTCTCCAGGCAAGAATACTGGAATGGGTTGCCATTTCCTTCTCCAATGCATGAAAGTGAAAAGTGAAAGTGAAGTCGCTCAGCCGAGTCTGACTTCTAGCAATCCCATGGACTGCAGCCTACCAGGCTCCTCCGTCCATGGGATTTTCCAGGCAAGAGTACTGGAGTGGGGTGCCACTGCCTTCTCTTGTCTGCATTTCTGTGGGAGTTCCCATAGGCAATTAAATTTCACCCTCAACGAGTTTTTCTAATTAGGAAAATAGAGCTTTCATATAGAAAAAAACAAACAAACTTGAAACAGTGTAAGAAAACATACAATAAGTATGGTCCTCCAAAATAGGAGCCAGGGACAAGCGTGGAGGAAAAGGAGTGAGAAAGCAGTGCGGCATGGCTCAGAACAGTCAAGGAAAGTTCTTGGAACAGATTGTCCTCAGGGAGGGTCACGAAAGATTAAAGAAATTTGGGAAAGTTGGAAGAAATCCAGGCAGAAGGAAGAAACTGAGCAAATTCTTCAAGCAAAAGGAATCCACCCACCATGTGTCTGGTGTTCCCACATGTCTGAGATTTTAAAATTATTAAGAAGTCACAGGGATTTGAGTTGGGTGATGATCTTAGATTCTCACCAAGAGCAAGAATCCTCTTTATGACATGCTGGGGGATGACCAGCTTCTGTTTGAAATATCTCCAGTACGTTTCCTTAGCCAGAATACCACCTAACTGTTAAAGCAACCTAAGATGACCTTCACTTATTTGTTTTTGTAGATTCATCATACTAGTGACTGAAAAGATTCAGCAGGTCTTTAGCATATAAAACACTTAACAATTGTATTTTGAACTTTGAACATAGGAATAAATAATTGTAGTGGTGAAGGTTGCCAATTCTGTTTCTCCCTGGCTGTACTTTGCCCAATATATCAATCTCCAAGTAGATAAGGAATTTCATCATAAGAAGTGGGAGGGGCCTACGTGTAGGATAGTCCCTCCCAAAGATATGCCCACATCCTAACTCCTAGTACCTGAGAGTGTGAACTTATTAGAAAAAACGGTCTTGTCTTTGATGATAAAATTAAGTTAAAGATCTTGAAATGAGATCATCCTGGATTATCTGATTTACCCCAAATCCAATGACAAATGTCTTTTTAAGAGACAGAGGAAGAGGAGACACAGAGGAGATGGTGATGTGCAGACAGACTGGAATGAAGCAGCCACAAGCCTGGGACACCAGGAGGCACAGAAACTGAAAGAAGGAAAGAAGGATCCTTTTCTGGAGCTTCCAGTGGAAGCAGGGCTCTGCCAATGCCTTGATTTCACAGTTCTAGCTTCCTGAATTGTGAGGAAATAAATGCATGCTGTTTTGAGATGCCAAGTGTGCGGTAATTCATTACAACAGTGATAGGAAATGAAAACAGGGCTCTGTATACCCAGAAGGGGGTACACATTCCCCATGATCTTTTACGATGCTTCTCTACAGGATTTAGGGACAACACAGTGAGTGGCAGCCAATTAGACATCTATTAAGACACACTTCTGGATAGCAGTTCTGCCCTAGTATAAAAACCTAATTTTCTTTTAATCCATAGCTAAGCGAGAACACAGATGTCTCCAGAGATGACTGTTAAACCAAATTTCTAGGGCCCCAAGGGAGAAAAAAGAACTACAGGTAGAATAGCTGAGTTTGTGCGTGTGTCGTGGAAGACATAAGACAAGCATAATGATACTAGTTAATGAGGAATCTGAAAACACCAGATGACTCATGTGTTAACGTGAGTATGCTGGAGCCTCAACATGTAGCGTACTATTCAAAGATGGCCGCGTGACTGTGAGAGCAGTCATAAGCAAGTTATGTAAATCATCTCAACAGATAGCAATGACATATTTAGACCTCACCATCATATGCGTGTTATTGCCACGCTCCATGCCAAGAGGCTATTAAAGAAAATTCTTGTAGAGTTTCCACTCTGCTATTGGTGCAGTCTTTTCCATCCCCGTGACAAATGCTTCAAACACAAGAAGCGACCAAGAGTCACTAGGAAATAATGGTGGAACTGCAGTCCACACATTCTAAGTCACATATTAATGATATATATATAAACGATCTCTGGTTAATTGGGGCAGAACTTAGCCACTGACAGAAGTGTATTGTCAATCCACCATGTCAAAGAGTGTGGCTCCCTAAACCAGAGAGAGGGTCAGGGAGGGGATGAGGTATTCTTCTGGAAAGGCAGACACAGAAGGGCAGGGTGAAGAGGACAGGAATAGAAAACCACAAACCTCAAATTTGGGGGTCATCTTGTCTATCCTCTACTTGAACTCCAGGAATCCCTTCTCTCCCCTCCTTTTTAGATTATATTTTATGATGTAAAATAAGACATAATTATTACTAGTTAATTAGCAGTTCACTAAGTGCAAGATACTATGTTGGATACTTTTCATGTATTTTCTCAGTTAATCTTTAGAATGACCCTATGAGATCCGTGATCTAATCTTTATTGTATAGATGAGTGGTATGTGCTGCTAAAGAGATGCAGGTCTTCTTTGTCATTCGTTCATTCAGTAAACATGTGAAGTCGCTCAGTCATGTCTGACTCTTTGGGACTCCATGGACTGTAGTCTACCAGGTTCCTCCATCCATGGGATTTTACAGGCAAGAGTACTGGAGTGGGTTGCCATTGTACTAGGTACTAAATATAGCAAAAACCAATCACCTTCAGACAGGGAGCTCAGTGCACTGCAAGGCAGCCTACTGGATTTTTAGACAACTCTAATTCTTAGAAAGTTCTGCCTCATGTTGATCTGAAATATATCTGTGGTAAGCAACAGGTCACTGCGTTGTCCTCATCTGAGAACCAAAGAAGAGGAAAAGATGGATGGAAGAAGTTTATAGAGGAGAATCAACATTCTCTGTTCTTATTTCAGCTCAGTGAAGTTTTTGTGCTTTGCAATTTGTATGGCTTTCATGTACACCTTTATTCTTTGGAGATAATAGATGGTTAAACCCTATTAACCCAGAAAGAGTGATGTAGTCTTCCTTCCAAATGGTTTTGAAAAGCCCATGTTATTTAGAGGCCCTGTCAGAAAACAATAAATTTGCCACCCACATAAAAGTGAGTCTATGCGGTGCCAGCATGCAAATATTAGGACAAGTTATGTACACTAGAGAGTCCATGAATGCTGAGGCAAGGGGAAAGGACAGATTTTAGGGTATCTCTCATATGTCCCCTCTCAGGAGCATCCTACAGAATGGCCTTTTAAGTAGTTAGAATCCTAGCAGACCTTATCTTCTCCACTTGGAGTGTGGAATTCAAATCTAAAAAGGAGACGCTGGAAGCCAGGAATCACCACTCCAGGAAACCCCACTGTTTATTTACATTGCAGAATCCTACTACCCACAGTTCTGCAAAGGACCAGGCATTTCAACTGACAGCACCCCAGCCCGGAACTCCAAGATAAACAAGATATTAATAATCTATGTTACCAGGTTCTCCTTCTAAGCCTTTGGGGGCCTTTTGGGAAATCTGTTTTGCTCAGAGCATCTTTGGTTCTCAATTTACTACTGTTTCCATCATTATTATACCCAAACTGTAGCATGACCTAGGAAGTCTAGCTGTGTCCAATATAATAATTGTTTCCTCTAATACTACACAATTTAACACTTATTGAGTGCTTTCTATATACCAGGCACTTTATATGAAACCATTTCAGTTATTCCTCACAATAACACTGGGTTTGGTAAGTATTCTGTTTTCCAGATGATGAAACTGAGACGAAGAGATATTCAATTACTTATTTAGTTTAATAATTACCTGATGGAACTGGCCCAGATCTGATTGATTCTAGCCACCATGCCTTCCGTTAAAGAAAATAATAGTTGACATTGTGCCAAAGACTAGTCTAAGCACTTTAAACATTTCAATTCATTTCAGCTTCATAATTTTCTTATAGCTTAGGTGAAGTGAGGTTAAATAACCCATCCCAGGTTACAAGGCTAGTAGGAGGTGGTGCTGGGTTTTTGAACTCAGGGAGTCTGATGGCAAAGAACAGGCCACTGTTCTAATGCAGTAGCACCATTCCACCTAGAATTCAATAAATAAGACTAATATTTCCTAATGAGGCATATGGCCACTCCCCTGCAGTCAACCTGACCTACTCACATAGGTGCACAGCCCATACAGCTTCTGTTATGCAGCCTGGGGATGTGAACCACAACACATTGACATCTCTTTTGGGGGAAAAGGTAAATATGGAAACTGATGGATGAGGAGGTTGAGGTGCATCTCCAGGTTCCACTGAGCAAGCTAGTAATCAGTTCAAGGTTATGAACCCCTGATCTCAATCCACTAGGCTGTTACCTTGCTCTTGATGATGAAAATTTTCTTTTTGATGATGACCTTATCTTTTCAGGGTAAGGTGAGACCTGGAGAAGTTCCCAGGGCACTGGGAACACGCCTGCTCTCATGCAATGGCTCAAGGTCATCAAAGAGCACACGACAGTCCGTTAAAGGGATGATCATGTCAGCAAGACTTCCCAGTTCTCCTTCCTTAGTCCAGGGCAGGCTCCTCCTCCCAGCTCACCAGGCTACAGCCAACTGTGTTTACCTCCAAGACTGGAGGAGACCAAGCACCAGTCTGCCCTGGAGATAACACAATTGAAAGCAGAAAGGGCTGTCTGCCAAGTCAGATTGCACAAATGCCATCCCCCGAAAGCCTGTGGAGGACCACATTTTGTGGGGCTGTTGTGGGATGAGAGTCTTGAGGAGGAAATAGGCAGGAGTAACAGCGTGGCTAGCAGCTCCTAAAGCTGGCCTGGGAGAATGGCAGGAACCAATCTGCCTGGCCTGTTTAATGACACAGTTTAAGCATTTTCCTCCCTCCTGCCTGTTTCCTTTCTCTGCACTGTGAACATCGGTGTTAATTACTTACAACTAATAACCATAACAAGAACTATCAGGATTCCTAACAATTGCAACCACATTAGACCTTTTATCTCAGAAAGGTCAGACTATTTCCTCCAGCAATCCAGATAAATAGCCTCAAGGAGGCTGGATCTAGCCTTTGCTTGGCACCCACTTGACACCAGGCACTGGCCACTAGACGCTCTATGTTACCCCATGCACTTCTCAGGACCGTTTTATGTTGCTGGGATTATTAGTTCTTGTTTTACTGATGAAGAAACAGAGACTTAGGGAAGTAATATAAGGAATATGTAAATGGAAGAGACTGTACAGTTTTCAATCAAGTCATTTTGCACTTAACCAAGGGATGGAGTTACTATAGGAAGGGAACCACTGTGGGTCTTTTCATCCCTGTGAACAAAACTCATGTACACATTATCCAAGATACCAGTTGCATTCTAAATCACCTGACTCTGAATTCCAGTCTCTGTAATTTTTTTTTCTTTCTTATATCTGGGGGCATAGTATCCATAGCTTTGTTCCTTTAATAGTCAGGAGCCCTGACATATAGTGATAAACTGATTGGTTTAATCATACATTATCTACTATGCAGAGACCTAACGAACCACGGCCCACAGGGGGAAGGAAATATCGTGGAGAGGTTTGTGACTTTAAGGACATAATTCTATCTAGGAGATTTAGGATCTAAGCGATCTTTTTCTCTCTTGTGTTGACAAAACTCTGAATCAAGTGAGGCTATTGGTGAAGGACAGGCAGCCACCACCACCCAAACACAAGGCTCAGGGGAAAAGGACAGACTCAAAGGTCAGCTGAAGAGCAATACAAGCCTCTGAGGAGTAAGAGAAACTGGCAACAAATGTGAGGCAGAGTCTCAGGGGAGAAGCAAACACCCAAGATTAAAGTGTTCTCAATTTGTGTCTGTTTATACTTTAGGAGAATTGACATGCACTTTGAATTTCTGGGTGGATGAATATGAATTTTTATAGGAATAGGAATATTCCTAACAGATTATTACCTTGCTAACTGAAATCTCAGAAAAATAGCCCATGAAGGAATTCAGGATGAAATGCCTCCCTCACAGGTTGACTTTTCTCCCCCAGTTTTCCAGCTCATCCCAGTAGGGAGCCAGGTTTGGAAATGGTTTCTCTTCCTCTAACAACAGTATTGGGTGGAGAGTGTGTGTGGGTACTGGGCCATCCAGAACAGAAGTGGTAACAGTCTGTGTGGTCAGGATTAAGAAAACAAAATGGATCCTAGAGGCAAAATTTCTCAAGGAAGAAAGGTCCTGGCAGAACAGTCTCCTTGGTATATTTGCAAAGGAAAGAGAGAGAGAAAAAAAAAAGGAAGAGTTCCCAAAAATTACATATCAGACCTGAATCTATATTCTTGTAAACACTGAGGAAATGATCTTTACTTTAGCCAAAGGTCAGCAGGCAGCCAACTCAGGGTCTGAATGTAAACAATTCTAATCCAAGTCTGTGAAGTAGTTTTAAGAAGAATAAAGGACAAAGAAAATAGTAGACTTCTCTAGAGAAGAAAGAAGGAAGAAGCCTGGAGTGCTTCTGAGTAAGGGCAATAGAATTTACCTGCCAGAGGAACAGATTTTCAGAGGGTGGGGGGAAATAATTAAGGTCATCTCACAGGTTTAGATGGAAATTGCCTCTGGTGAATGCAGAAGGTAAGGGAAAATAAGTCAACTCTGATTTCAGCCCCCTCCCAACACAGGTCTGCATCTTGAAGTTTCAAAAAAAAGTATCCACTCCATCTCAGAGTTTAAAAATAATAATAATCAGTTCAACTTCCCAGACAATCAGAGGCTGGATTAATGATTAAGAGAAACCGAAAGGATTAAATATCTGACCTGGGAGAATTTTCCTCTGCATCCAAAATGTCAAAGACATCTCTTTCCTTTCAAAAAGAACTTCTCCCTCTGGGACAAACACCCAGGGCTAAACCATTCAGCTTCTATTTTTCACTCACATTCTTCCTTCAGATCCAGGGTCCACGGTCTAAACGGCCAGAGAGGAACAAGCAGGGTTTCAGCTCACCTTTCCAAGTGCTGCCTGGGGCTCTCAAAGCAGCAGCACCCCAGCCGTTCTCACGCCTGTGGCGAGTCCAGCAACTCCTTGGGCTGCCCCGGCAGTAACCGGCCTCCACCTCCGTCCTACAGGTGCCTAGAGGAACAAGGAGGGCATTGGTTGGTGGAGACCAGGAAATGTGTGACATCACAGGAGCCTCGACAGATAAAACATTGCTGGGACCTTAGTTATTGAAACAGTCAGTAGGTCCCACCCACCTGTCGTTCACCTGAATACCTGCGAGCAGGTAGGTGGCGTCTCTGGGTGGACAGATGAATCAGTTAGAGCAATTTGCCGACTGGAATTTACTTTCTTTCCTGCATGGCACGTGTCCAGCCCCAAGAACAGGTCTGAATTTCTATGCCTGGTTGCTTCCTGGGCCCCTCCTCCCACCCCCTTCCAATGCTATCCTATGCTAAGTTGCTTCAGTGGTGTCCGACCCTGTGCGACCCCATAGACGAAGTTTATTTACTTTTATCATTTTGACAGCTTTCAAAAAATTGAGGTATATTTGATTTGCAATGTTATTTTCGTCTCTATATTTTATTCCATTTAAAGTTCTTACAAAATCACAGCCATATTTCCCTGTGCTGTGCAATATACCTTTTTTTCTTATTTATTTTATATCTACTGGTTTTTACCTCTTAGTGCCCTACACTTAGGGCCTCCTTGCTGGCTCAGATGGTAAAGAATCCACTTGCAATGCAGGAGACCTGGGTTCCATCCCTAGGCTGGGAAGATCCCCTGGAGAAGGGAATGGCTACCCACTCCAGTATTCTGGCCTAGAGAATTCCATGGACAGAGGAGCCTGGCGGACTACAGTCCACGGGGTTGCAAAGAGTCGGACACGACTGGCTGGACACGACTGAGTGACTTTCACTTTTCCCCTACCCCATCTTGCCCCTCCCCTTTTCCCTCTCCCACCGGTCATCACTAGTTTGTTCTGAGTCTGTTCGTTTATCTTTTAGATTTCACATGTGATAACCTAGGATGTTTAAATACAAAAACAGTCACTTAATGAGCATGAAAAGGAACTGGGTGAAGATTGAATGCTTGGAAAATATCAGAGATTTATTCCTGAATGCTTTTCTGAATGTCATCCATTTGGATCCCAAGTGCTTCTTTGTTCAAATTTAATAAATGAGAGGTGACATTTCAAATCCATTTTTTTTAAAAATTCAAATATGATGCTTCTCAGAAGTTTCAGAGTCAAGTTTTCAAACACTCCCCCACTCCCTGCCCCAGCAGTTCATCCCATGTTCAGGAGTTTGTGGAACTTCAGTCACTTCCTAGCTTGCTGGTCTGGCAGCTAGAAGTCACATGGAGGTTACAGTTCACTTCAGACCTGCAATTAGGAGCAATTTACATGATTCAGATTGGAATGATAGTGCAGTAATAAAGTGGCGTTGTCAGCTGGTTAGAGCCAGGAAGGAGGAGTCAGGGTTATTTCTGTCCCAAGCTCCGTGTGTGACCCTGGGCAAGTCATTGTGTTGCCTCAGCTTTTCCAGCAGCAAAAGACAGGATCCCTGCAACTCAGCCAGTGCGGCAGCAGCACCTGTGAGGTACTGCGGCTGCCTCTTAAACCCTCTGGCATCTTTCAAAGGATTGTCAACAGCTTCTATCATTGCATTTTAAATCATGCATTTCTATGGCCCCAGTCCAGCATCTCTGGAATGTACTACCTGGGGAAAACGTGGGTTCTCCCTCCCAGGTGGATGGCTTACTTGCCCAGAGAGATATACTCTATTTTTTCCCTGGAAGGAGAAAAAAATGTTGAAATTCTGACTCTTCCTCTTATTCTGTCTCCGTCTTCCCTCTGTCTCTGTTTTAAGTTAACTTTCATTGGAGTATAGTTGCTCTACAACGCTGTGTTAGTTTCTACTGTTCTTCTCTTGATACTGTTAATCCTTTGATTTCACACATTCTAACACTGTACTTCTTCAGAGGTTTTGAAATTGGGCTGGTGGGTTGGTGTTTTGACTGAGGGGGAGGGGTAGAGGAAGAAGAATAAACAGGAGGGGGAAGGGGGGAAGGTGTTGACTCCAGTCTCTAGTTCTCCACATTGACTGGGTGCCTCCAGTCATCCGATACCTTGTAAAACAACCAGGGAGGGAAGGAGGAAAAATTCTAGTCACGGGTCCACAGGGCAGGCTCTGCATATTTCTCTTGCAATAGAGCTGGGTCCTCTCCCAAGCTGTCCCTGGCTGCTCTCCCGAGCTGTCCCTGGCTGCTCTAGACCACCGTCCCCACCTGGGAACTGCCTGCACTTCGTAGAGAGCTGGAAGCTTAAAAAAAATTCCCCATTCACGTTTTCATCCAATAGAAACTATGGTAGGTATGGCTACTCCTTTATTATTATCAACGACTACATAAAAAGAATAAGGCAGCAAAGTCTTTTATATGCCTGCCGGTGTTTCAGGAATAAGTACCGGTCCACCGGTTTGATATTCAACTAAGATACCCCTGCAAAACAGGCTTCTACCCTGGCTTGAGTGTCCCCCGAGACAGGAGGAGGCGCAGGGCCAGCCGCCAGCCTCATGAATCATCCAGGCCTGCCTACAGCTGCCTTCCATGTGTGTCAATCACCTTTGAAGGCGGCAGGTCCCACCTAGGTAGGGGGAAGCCACAAGGCTTCCCTGGTGGCTCAGAGGGTCAAGTATCTGCCTGCAATGCAGGAAACCCGGGTTCAATCCCTGGGTTGGGAAGATCCCCTGGAAAAGGAAATGGCAATCCTATGGACAGGGGAGCCTGGCGGGCTACAGTCCATAGGGTCTCAAAGAATAGCTCGTAACTGAGCAGCTAACACTTTCACAGAAAATATAGTAAAAGGAGGAGCAAGATTTCTGGGGAAAAGCATTTTCAGGAAGTGACAACAAGTCCTTGAGGTTAAGGGCTTCAGAGACACACAGCATTCTGCTCCTGTGCTTTGATGAATAAAAATAGAGAAAAGAAGTTCAACCAGGAGTAGAGATCATGGTCAAAAAAACAAAAAGAGTGGAGAAGTGTACAAAAGACAAAGGAAAAATAGGCCATTTGACTTGGTGCTCTTGGATTTAGAATAATCTTTGAAGTTTCAAAAAAATCAGTGTGGGCTTCATTATTCCATTAGGGCTGTTGTGTTATTATGGAAGTATGTCTCAAATACTGGTGAAAAGATATACATAATAATCATAAAAAACTACCATTGACTAAGTGCTTAGCTGGTGCTACTCACTGTTGTGAGCACTTTTTACAACGACACTGAGTTACATACTATTTGTGTAGACAATTGGAAAACCAAGGCATAGAGATATTGAGTACAGGCTAAAGGCCAGCACAGCCAATAAGTGACAGGGCCAGAGCAGTTTCATCCTCTGGGGGGAAAAATGTGGAAAGGGTTTGATTTCATGTTCCCTGGCAACTTCTTGGGCACTAATCAAAGTTCTTACCCATCCTCTATTTAGAAGGAAGTGCCTTGTAGAAGTAGCCCTGGGAAGTATAGTTTCTGGGAAGGACTATCTCTAATTACAAAAGAATTATTAATCTGGTTTACATATTGAGTATGTAGATGGATACATTTATACACGTATTTGTGAGAAAACACACCAGGAAATCCATCAACCCTGAGTGCATCCTCAAAATCGTATTTTGGGTTCTGTCAAACCAACCCAAGAAAGGAAAGCCAACTTGAGGGGCCCCTCCAGAGGGATCAGTTGTAACTCTCCACGACATCTTTTATGGTTCTCTCTCTCTAAAACTTTAACGGTTTATCCCTTAAAAGCTGCAAATGCTATCAGAAGGGCCATAATAGCCTAGAACTTTATACATTTGGATAATCGAGACTATGTAAAATTAAGTTCCAATGCAACCACTACCAAGTTATATAGTTTAGACCAGGTTTGGTAAGTACTGGACACACACTCAAAGAAGGCGATGGCACCCCACTCCAGTACTCTTGCCTGAAAAATCCTATGGATGGAGGAGCCTGGTAGGCTGCAGTCCATGGGGTCACAAAGAGTCGGACATGACTGAGCAACTTCACTTTCACTTTTCACTTTCATGCACTGGAGAAGGAAATGGCAACCCACTCCAGTGTTCTTGCCTGGAGAATCCCAGGGACGGGGGAGCCTGGTGGGCTGTTCTCAATGGGGTCGCACAGAGTCAGGCACAACTGAAGCGACTTAGCAGCAGCAGCAGCAGCCGACACACACTGCTCCTATATCATTCTCATCATTATTGCTAGAAGGCCTTCAGCTCAGAGGTAACCTAGGAATCTTCAAGACAGAGGTCCAAGCACAGCAACAATTTCTATCCTTGATTTGATAGTAAGTGGGAGGGATAATCAGGAAAGGATAAGATTGGTGTTGGCCGGTTCATTAGGCAAGATTTCATGGAGAATGGAACATGAATTAGACCTTGAAGGATATGGGGAGATTGTTGAGAGGGGCAGACAAATCCAGGGAGGGGCCTTCCCTGGTGGCTCAGTGGTAAGGAATCCACCTGCCAGTGTAGGAGAAATGAGTTTGATCCCTGATCCAGGAGGATCCCACATGCCTTGGGGCAACTAAGACCATGTCTGGAGTAAGAGAAGCCACCACAGTGAGAAGCCCATGAACCGCAGCTGAAGTGCCCCCTCCCTCTCTCTGAAACTGGGGATAAGCCTGTGCAGCAATGAAAACAAAGAAAAAAAAAAAGCCAGTGCAGACAGCAGGTGGAGACGGAGTGATCACAGCCTGTGAGTGCTGGGGAGGAGGGTGTGAGTGGAAACGAGGGAAAAGACGAGACAATAGAGTGTTCATCCTGCTGGGGTGAAGAGGAGCCATCCTCTGCTTGGCTTGCATGGGAAAGGAGGACCAGATGATAAAGAACCTCAAGGGCTGACTCCTCAGGTCTTCACATGACTTCCGGCTACTTCTCTCGTGATGATTAAACAGCGAAACGCAGAAAGAATAAAAAGGAATGGAGGAAGGAAGGAAGGGAGGGATGGAAGGGAAGAAGGAAGAGATAAAGAAAGGAGGGAAAGAATGAAGGAAGGCAGGAGGGAGCAAGAGAGGGAGGAAGAAAGAGAAAAAAATTCAGCATCTTGGGCATGGGTCATTTATTCAGAGCAACAGTATTTTCAGAATTGAGTTAAACTTCCATGATGTGCCATTTCAGCTACTATGTGATCATCTTTCTCATTAGAAGTAAGCCTCCTTTGCAGTCAACATATCCTGTAAACTTTGTTCTTTGGAGAGATGGATGGAACGCATTAGAAAGCTCTCTGAACTCAAGGTTGGGCCTGTCCTAGTTAGGCAGCCAGCTCACTTGGGCTTTTTGATTAGCCTGAATTATTTTATGTATCTTGACAGGGAAATCTATGGGGGAAAGGAGGTCTGTTTTTCAAAGCTCTTTCCTATTAGATCACCACAATGAAGGTTGGCATTCTCAAGGATTCTTCCTGGCAGAAAACTATTGTAAGACATTCCTGGCAAAGAACTGTTGCTAAGACAGTACCTCAAGATTCGTCAGAATTGCTTTGCGCCTGTTGGCTTCCTTTTTTTTTCATAGCATATTTGTAGGGTTGTCTAAGATGACTGAACGCCACAACAAAAGTGAACAAATTCCATCTGATTTTAATAAAATGCTATATACTTTAGCTGAAAGTATATCGCATTATGAGATGGAATTGCTGTACACATTCCATCATGTTGGCCTCAGTTTCTTTTTTGAACTAGCTTCAGTTCAGTTCAGTCACTCAGTCGTGTCTGACTCTTTGCGACCCCATGAATCGCAGCACGCCAGGCCTCCCTGTCCATCACCAACTCCCGGAGTTCACTCAGACTCACGTCCATCAAGTCGGTGATGCCGTCCAGCCAGCTCATTCTCTGTCATCCCCTTTTCCTCCCAGCATCAGAGTCTTTTCCAATGAGTCAACTCTTTGCATGAGGTGGACAAAGTACTGGAGTTTCAGCTATAGCATCAGTCCTTCCAAAGAAATCCCAGGGCTGATCTCCTTCAGAATGGACTGGTTGGATATCCTTGCAGTCCAAGGGACTCTCAAGAGTCTTCTCCAACACCACAGTTCAAAAGCATCAATTCTTCGGCACTCAGCCTTCTTCACAGTCCACCTCTCACATCCATACATGACCACTGGAAAAACCATAGCCTTGAACTAGCTTAGCTCCAAATATTTCATTGGTTAATCACAATTACTTAGCATGATATGAGTAAATAGAACCCAGAAGGGCAATTACAGAAAATAATAGTAATAATCACAAATATCAGCTGATGGGATAAATGCCATCTGGTTCTATATATGTGGAAGAGATTGCATTTCTCTCACAAACTCACAGCCCACGTGTAGTCTGGTTTGCAGATGAGCTTCTAGGATACTGGATGGATTTACAGTTGGGGGGCAGACACTGCTCCAGGTTGTGTGCTTTGGAGGTAAGAGGAAGTACATTAGCCACTGGAGGTGGCACATATTGTGTGAAGATTTCCTCCATGGACCTGCAGCCAGTGCATTCTTCTTTAGTAGAGAAAAAAAAAAAAAGACTTCATTGTTGCTCCCTCTATAAATGTTACAAGGCCTATATTCCACAACTGTAAATATCTGTGTTTATATGACTCCATTCTTACATAAACCAGGTGGGTTATTTAATTTTTTTGCTAATGGTTGTTGATATTTTGAAGGTTGCTGTGTCTGCCTTTCTTGGTTCCATCATTTGTGTGTTAGCTGCTCAGTCATGTTCAGCTCTTTGCAACTCCATGGACTGTAGACCACCAGGCTTCTCTGTCCATGGAATTTTCTAGGCAAGAATATTGGAGCGGGTTGCCATTCCCTTCTCCAGGGGATCTTCCCATATAGCTATTTAAAATTGACCCAATGTGTGTGTGTATGTGTTACTCAGTCGTGTTGGACTCTTTGCAACTGCATGGAATGTAGCCTGCCAGGCTCCTCTGTTCATGGGATTCTCCAGGCACAATACTGGAGTGGGTTGCCAAGCCCTCCTCCAGCGGATCTTCCTGACCCAGGGATTGAACCCAGGTAGCCTACATTGCAGATAGATTTTTTACCATCTGAACTATGAGGGAAGCCCAATTGACCCAGTACCATATGTTGAAAGTGTAAAATGTTGCCTCTCCTTTTGAACTGTGACCTCATTCTAAGGGAGTCCATGTCCTTGTGGATGACCCCTCTACATCCTTGACCCCGCCAACTCTAAGGACATTTACCTCGATTCCTATGAAGCTGCCCGTTTTCAGGGCTGCCACTTGCATCTTCTTATCATCCAAAAATCTTTCATTTCAAAAAACTCTGAGAATGTTACTCTCTTCTATATTCTTTTAACTGTTCAGATTTTCCACTCCCTTACTCAAATTTTGCTTTCATCTCTGAATGGATTGTACTCCTGGTCCTTGACTTCTGGAGCTCATCCAAGAATCTCTCTCTCTTCTGTTTTCACTTCAAGCTTGTCTGACCCAGATCCCACTTCCTTGCCTGCATCCTCAACTTCCCAATGGCCTGGTGGAACCAGGGCTCCAGCCTTCTCTCTTCCTATGAGCATGAGGGTTGGAGCCACTGTATCCATACGTCTGCAATGCCAGCCCCTCTAGTTGGTCTCTTCAGCAGTCCTGGTCCACCATGTCTCTTCTCTGCGGTCAGCCCACCTGCAGTCCATTTGCCTGGCCTGGCACACCAGGCTTTTCATGACCCTGGGCCCTGCCTGCCTATTATACCTCAGCAACATCTTTATAGCCTTTCCACCCTCAGAATACTGCCCGTGCCCCAGCCCCCATGCCCTAGTAACACTGTGTTAGAGGGGTCTGCCCTTGCCCCCCTCTCCACCCCAAAATTTCCACAAGAAAGTGGTTTCCAAAGAAAACTCCTGCCATACTTTGCCCTTCACTCACTCTGCCCCCTGCAAGTCCTTCAGTGGAAAAATAGGAAAGAACGACGGGCCAGCTCAGCTGCACTCCTCCCTTGGCTGTCTTGGTAGTTTTCCTCTGCCGCTCCATATGCTGAGTCTTCCCAGGGCAGGCTTCTGTTTGAGAAGACATCATGCCCAGATCTGCCCGGGCTGGGTGCCTTCAAGCTCTTTTTACCTTGTTCCACGTCTTGTTCTCCAGCTTCGCGATTACCATTTGAAAGGTGATATTTTGGCCTCAGTAATTACTCTTCAATTTTTCTCTAATCATTCCAAACTCAGGTGGGAAAGGGAAGCACTCTTTGTTGGGGACCCTCTTAGATACCCAAGAAAACCTGTGGTTCCCGTAACAACCAGGGTCTCTCACTGCTGGGCTCTTATTCATGCAACACCACCCTAACAGTTCTCACTCATCTGGCATCACCTGCATTGATGTGGTGCACTTTTAAATGCTCTCTTACAGGATCCTGGCAGAAACCCCAGGAGCTAACTCTACTTGACAGGTGAGGAGACTGAATGCCCCAAACTGCCCAGTGGGTTACAGGCAGACCCGACACTCAGGTATCTCTCTTCCCTCAGTTTGGGAAACCCCTGCTCTGTCTTCAGGGCTCAGCATAGTGCCACCTCCTTTATGGAACCTCTCCTCACTTTCCTGAGCAGACATCCATACCCGCGCTGTGCTCGCTGCATGCCCTACTCAGGCAGTTATTATCCTGATTATAATTTTTAAAAGATAGTCTTCTCTCTAGACAGCCAGCTAGGGAGCATGACTTCTCATAGACCTGCAGGACTTGGCCCAGTGTCTGGAAGGAACACTGCCCAGTGCCTTCAACAGACATTAGTCAAAAGAACTAGAGATGACTGTAAAACAAGTGGATGAATGAGGGAATTCTCACTGTTAGGTTACATCTGGAAGGATCCCTTCCTTCTCCTAGGAGTCTAAGCCTATGGACTTTAGAAAGGAGACTAACTTTATTACACTTAATTTTCACTGTAATGCCACAACCTAGACCTTCACGATTCATTCATTCAGATATTCAAAAAACGTATTAAACTGTTGATGTGCTAGTCACTGTCAAGGAGGAGAAGAATCTCAGTTTTCAGGAACTCCTCATCCATGAAGAAGCAGAGTTAAAGACGGAGGATTAAAGCCCAAGGTGGAGATTGCCAGGTATTCATACAGTTACAGGGAAGAGGAAGGGTGGCTTGTTTCTTCTCATTTAAAAGATCTAAGTTGTTAAAAACTTCTGCCCAAGTTCGCCCAACTGGTAATGACAGAGCTTACAATGGGGTGCAGGTCCATTTTAGTGCCCGTGACCTTCCCGGGCCCACATGGCATTGCCCTGGCCCTTTGCCAAAAAGGGGGCCCGTGAGAACAGGGGCCCATTGTGCCTCTAGGTTTGCTTCAGAGAATCTGGGTCTTCTTGGTGGTGGTGCTTTAGTCACGTGGTCATGTCCTGCTCTTCTGACCCCATGGACTGCAGCCTGCCAGGCACCTCTGTCCATGGGATTCTTCCAGGCAAGAATACTGGAGTGGGTTGCCATTTCCTTCTCCAGGGGATCCTCTTACACCTTAACGATTTTCACAAATGTAGATGTGGCTTGTCTTGAGTGGGTAGAAAAACTGCCTCAAATGTGGTCTTGGAGTTTCATGCCCACAGTCAGGTTTGGGTGGTACCTTGGGAAGAACCTGAAAAAGACCTGAGCTCTCATGTGACAGTAACATCTGTAACTATTTAGACAAATTTAAATTCCTTTCAAGTGGAATTGACAATGTTAGTAAACCCTTATTAAAGATTCCCTCCTTAAACTTCATAAGCTTTCAGTGTTGCATAATTTAAGTCCCACTTAGTTCTACTTTCTGTATATTCAATCCTCAGTAAATAAGATCAAATGACCATTTTCTTCACAAAACCTCCTTATACTTGCTGTCTTTTATGTTGTTTAGTAGAGTGCTCTGTCCAGGCCTAAGAGCCCAACTTCTTCAAATTTCTTCCTGATAAAGTTAAAATTTCACAATAACTAATAACCTACAGTGACTCATAGATACACACCCAAAATGGCCCAATAAGAGATGGAGTGGAAAAGGCAAAAACAAGAGGCAAAGCATGCTGCTGGTCCCTTTGGGTGTTGTAAGCATAGAAGAAGCCAGCGTCTAGATGGAGAAGTGTTTTCCTTCCCAGTGAAATTTTGCCTCCATCCAAGAGAGGGCAGGTCCTCAAAAGCGGGGTTCACTGCCAAGAATCCTGTCCTTCAATTCTCCAAAGTCAAATATAAGAAAGAATATCTTGAAAACTACTCACCATTAAAGCAGAGACAGCTGTTAATCTTCCAACAGAATCTCAGCAAGGGGCAATTCGTTTGGCTTTTCTCAAATCACAAGCAGGTGAAGATTTTCCTTCTCAACTTGGACAATGAACCTGGATGACTGCCTCTCTTTTCAGCCCTTCTTAGAGATGAATTTCCCTGGGCACCTGCTGCTAAGCCACGATGAGGGGTCTGGAATAAGTAAGGGCACTTCCTTGTGGCCATAAAGCCACAACAAGGTGGAGCCATGGACACAGGCTCGAGTGACATGGACAAAGGCATTTCCATGGCCAGTCCTGGTACCTCTGGCCCTAGGAGCTGCTGCTCCTCCCAAGGGCAGCATAGAAGCTGCACTTCCAGTTGAAGTTTAGATGATCACAGAGTAATGAATAGTTTCCCCTCCTACCAGTTATGAAAATGTGTTATCACTGTGGACTTATCCTCGAGTCCTCCACCCCTGGATGGCTCATCTAATCCCGCACTGGAAATGCTGACCTCAACTGCAACCAAGTGGCCAAAGTACAGGTGAGACAGCAGGAACTCATTCTCTCTAGGGTATGAGAATGTCTGAAAGATGCCTCCATTTAATTTTCAAATCCATTCAGCTTAGTTCCATGAATATTTATGGAGAGTTAAGAGCTAGAAGCAGTGATCCAGAGGCCCTGGATCACTAAGTTCCCCATTTGCCCTGTTGTAATTTGAGGCTTTGTCAATATCAGTACTGGCTATCAGCCTAGGGTGGCTAGACTGGTCCTTCCAGCTCAGCCTGTCCTCTTGAAGCAGCATGGTCCATGTGGCAAGGGAGAGGCTGCTTTCAGTCCTTTCTCCCACTTTCTCTGAGTTGCCCCAGAGGCTGACTGAAAGCACGTCTTTGGCAAGTCCTGCCACAGGTGTATTCCCACCTCTATGTTGGGTGACTCTCATTAAAGTGTCTCCCCAGGGTGGCCAGTCCTTCTTAGTGATTTGGCTGTACCTGGATCAACACTGATCATGTTCTGTCCACCCATCCATAAAGTCACAGCTGTGATTTTGGAGTGTGTGTGGCAGCAAGCCAGGCGGACTTCAGGATGCTTATTCGTCAATGTCATGTTGCTGCAGGGTTTTGGCAGAGGGGGCAGCAGTTATGTTGGGCACGTCCTGTCCTCATCTCTGCCACAAGAGAACACTGCACACACTAACTCCTATGAACTTGAAGTTGGAAGAAGATCTGTGACTCTCTTGGTCTATCCTCCACCCATCTTAAGGTAGCATCTTCTCCAGAATAAATGAACCAGGAACCACATGCCAGAGTTCACCAACAGGTCTGTTCCAAGTTCCAGTCTTCTCTAAACCAATTATTCTAAACTGGTTGCTATTATTTCTCCCTGCCCTGCTCCACCAGCCCCTCTCCTACAAATCTTCCTATTCTATAGCATCCAAATACTACCTACTGTCTTCACTCCTGCTTAAATGGCTGACTTCTGTTATCCTCCGCTGGAAGCGATCATATGAGATTTCATATAAAAGCAAAAGTAGGTTCTCATCGGGAAGCTGTAGAATTCTGCTGGTGTGATGGGAAGAGGAACAGAGTGAGAAACAGCAATCAGGGTCTGTTAATGCGCATGCCCAAAGAAATGGAAAGGAAGTTACCCTCCATAGTGATACAAGGATGGTTTCAAATATAACAAACTACTCTGTTGTCTGTGATTGTGACACCACTATTAGGAATTAGTCTGGGTCTTGTGAGAAACAGATGCCAGGATGAGGCTAAGCACGCAAGGACTTAATTAGGGAAGATACCTGTATGAGGCATAATAGGACAGGAGCCGAGAAAGTTTGGGAAAGCACATGGAAGAGCTTAATGATGTCTTTATTGACTAGATGGATAGATGAATGAATGAACAAAGTATTGGGTTGGCCAAAATGTTTTTCCATAAAACTTTTTTGGCCAGTTTCCCTTCCCTTGGGAAAGGGAAGGAGAAAGGAAGCATCTGGGTACAAAATGATATGAATTAGCAGAGTTGTTATTAAGTTGTAGGCAGGGTAGGTATTCCGCTGGTGTCCACCACGGGGCTGTAGTGGGTCCTTACTCCTAACATCTCTAATGATTGGTCAGGTCTATCCAGATTGGTTGATGCCTCTGCTGTACTGATTATTAAATATTTTGAAAATCAACCCAAGTACACGGACAATCATATTTGCCTAGAATATTCGGCAACATTTTCACAAATGGAAAGTAATTTATTTCTGATGGCCATTCACTGCAACATGGGGCCACCACACATATTAACAATTCTCACAGATGTTGGTAGTGCTGAAGTCAGGGGAGCTGCTCAAATCCATTTATTGTTCTATGAATTTGGTGGAGGGCAATTTATCACTTGAGGCTATGTCCATTCCAAGTTTCTGATGAGCTTCTGATTTTTGCTCTACTCTCCCTAGGAAAGAATTTATATTACTTTTCCCTCACCCTCCCACTAAAAATATACCAGCAACTACTGCTGGTGGACTTCTCTGTTCTCTTATCATAAGCCCAGGACATCCTCCTTAAACTGGAGAGTGTTTGAAGGAAAAATAAATGGAGACCAAATGATATGTGACCTGTTATTAAAGTTTTTATACTCACAACATACTGAAGTAATGGGCACGTGGTATTTGGGGGCAAACTGATAAACTGTCTAGACTTAAGCAGAACTAGCAGAGCCCATGTGGATGTAGGAACTGGAGAGAGGGAGATATAAGACAAAGGAACTCAGGACCCTCAGAGATTGTACCAAGGACTCTGAACTCTCGTGGGAGGTGGTACTGGGGTTCAGGCCAAGTTTAACTGGAACTCCAAACGGCATGTGAGCATACTTCATATCCGAGGTGTACTCAGTCTAGCTGGATTTGTTATTTCTTACACCAGAAATGAATTATAAATATCAGTCCAAAGGCAGAGACAGACTAATTTTTCTTTCTTTTAATTCCCTGAGACTGAAAATCTGTGTTCATGTCTGGAATGGGCCTGAACCGCTTGGGTGGGAAATAGCAGGTCATGGGTTACTTCTTCCAAGAAGAGAGAGATGCATGAGCAGGAAACTGGGAAAGATGATGCTTCGGGGGTATAGAATTCTGAGGTAAGTGACAAGTTTTCTTCCATGCAGTTAAACTCCCCTTCCAGGGTAATGGAGTGGTTCATTTTCTGACATAGGGCACAAGCTCTCTTTCTCTGAGTTCTAATTATTGCTTCTCTCCTGCATGGTAATGGCTTCACCCGCACGCCCTGGGCTTCCAGGTGGAGTCAGTGGGAAAGAATCTGCCTGCCAATGCAGGAGATACAAGATATGTGTGTTTGATCCCTGGGTTGGGAAGATCCCCTGGAGAAGGAAATGACAACCCACTCCAGTTTTCTTGCCTGGAGAATCCCCATGGACAGAAGAGCCTGGCGGGCTACAGTCCATGGGGTTGCAAAGAGTCGGACACGCCTGAGCACTACTACTATCCGACTATACAGCCCCTGAAAAGCATACTGTCTCTAGCTCGGAGTCTGCCCTGGCCTCCTGCTTACCTTTGGAAATGGCCCCTGTTGGTAAGCTGTTTTCAATGATTGGATTTGACAGTGGTGGAGTAGAAGGTAGGAGAAAGCCTTCCTCATGGTTCAGGTCTATGGAAGGAAGATAAGAAAGATCAGACTTCTCATGAGAAAGGAATAAAGCTTAAGGCTGCAGAGGAATGTCTTTAAAATGCTAGAAGGGGAAAATTGTCAATCCCCAATTCTATAGCAAATATGAAAGGAAATTGAGACTTTTTTTCAGAAAAACAAAGACCTAGATCATTTATTACTAACAGACATGAACTGCAAGAAAGTTTAAAGAGATTTCTTTAGGCAGAAGGAATATGATATGAGACAAAAACTTGGACTTACACAGCAAATGAAGGACACTGGAAATTGTAAGAATGAACTGACTACAGAACTCAGTACACCTAACGTCATTTTGGGAACACACCTGCAATCCAATCTGATTACACAGGCTACTTAATTTGCCTGAACTGCTCTGAAGGAAATCCAGCATTCTAAAGTATAAGGAGAATGGTTATTTATGTATGATTTGGGAGAAAAGGCAACTTAATTAAGGAAGAATGAGATTGAGACTAAGTTTATTAAAGGGCAAAGACATTTTAAATTGTGCATCAAATGTAAAAAATTAATAATAGAGATAAGAAAAAATTCAAGGAAGTAAAATGAGCATCGAAAATCTAAAGAAGAAAAAAAGGATTACATTTTAAAATCTATCACTTTAATAATTTGAAATTTAAAATAGAACCAGAACGATGTTTTGATAAGGACTTCTCTCATAGCTGAGTTGGTAAAGAATCTGCCTGCAATGCAGGAGACCCTGGTTTGATTCCTGGGTTGGGAAGATCCCCTGGAGAAGGGATAGGTTACCCACTCCTGTATTCTGGCTTGGAGAATTCCATGGACAGTCCATGGGGTGACAGAGTTGGACACGACTGAGTGACTTTCACTTTCACTTACAATGTTTTGATACAGAGCCATCCTTAAAAACACCAAAAACTTAAATAAACCCATTATATCTCTTTGGACTGTATTGGGCAATTCCATAGAAAAGAAGAAATAAGGACATATATGAACTGACATATATGAATTCTTTTTGTTTACAAAGTTAATGATATAGCATTTGGTATGTGCTAATTTCTATTCTAAGTACTTAAGAATGTTAAATAATTTAATTCTCTCAAATACCCTATGAGGTAAATACCATTATTATTTATGTCTTACAAATACAGTCAATGTCATACGGTAAGTTCGAGATTGAAAGTAGACATTTTCCTCTATTCTTTGCTTTTAATCTATGTGCCATACTGCTCCCACACACAATAACTGGAGAATACCCTACATTTCAAATATAGATAATTTTCATTACTTTTTATGTCTATAGAACATTTATAAAGATGATCATATAGCTGGCTACAAAAAAAAGCTTCAGAAATTCAAAAAATAAAGATTTTATAGGTCACATTATCTGATCCTAATTCAATTAGTAAGAAAAAAAATTATCAAAAGATGACCAAAAATTGTCTTCTTGAAAATGAAGAAATAGAAAACAATTAAAGAAATCAAAAGGGAAATTACTGACCTTCTTTCACTAGGAAGGCCTTTTGACTGTACAATTTTTCTACTCTAATTTCATAGAGTTGTAGCAATTTTACAGTCAAAAGGCCTTCCTTGTGAAAGAATAAAGATGAGAAGTAAAGAAACTAAGTCTACATTCTAAGAAATTAGAAAAATAACAATAAAGAATGATTAATAAACTTTGGCCACCTCATGTGAAGAGTTGACTCATTGGAAAAGACTCTGATGCTGGGAGGGATTGGGGGCAGGAGGAGAAGGGGACGACTGAGGATGAGATGGCTGGATGGCATCACTGACCCGATGGACATGAGTTTGAGTGAACTCCGGGAGTTGGTGATGGACAGGGAGGCCTGGCGTGCTGTAGTTCATGGGGTTGCAGGGAGTCGGACACGACTGAGCGACTGAACTGAACTGAACTGAACTGAATAAAGATAAAATCTTAATAGAAAGGAGAAAAGTAATAAAGTATATAAATAAATTTAAAATCTTATTATATTAAAATTCTATCCACTTGATAAACAATCTAATTTTTTAAAAGAAAAAAAGCAAAATTATAAAAGATCAGAAAATAGAAAGATCAAATATTAAAATGACCAAGAGTATTAAAAGAAAATATAATTTAAAACTTTATGGCAACAAATTTGAAAACTGTAGAAAACATTGGAAAAGAAGAGGAAAAATGATCTATTTTTGCAGATGATATGATTGTAAACTTAGAAAACCCAAAGGAATCTGGCAAAAATCTCCTAGATTTAAGAGAATTTTGTAAAGTAGACGGATCCAAAAATATGCAAAAAACAAAAATCATTAACTTTTCTCTACTCTAGCAATAAAATAGGAATGGAAAAAAAAATGTTCAAAATCAACCCCTATGGAATACTTAGAAATAGATACCAAAAAAAAGGAAATAACAAAATCATACTAAAATATGTATGTAAAAGGAGAAATGGACAGACATGCCATATTTTTGGATGAGAAGACTCAATGCCACAAAAATATTCCCTCAAATTGTGTATGTATTTCACTAAAACTCACAGCAAGGTGGGTATTTTGGTTTGTTAGGCTTTGGCAATTAAATAAGATGATTTTTATCATTTCTAGAAAACAAATGAAATACTGAAGAAAAAGTAAGTAATTTTAGAAAAGTAAACATGGGGCAGAGACTTCCTCACCAGTTATTAGAACTCTCTAGAAAGCCACTGTATTCAGATAAGTACCTTATTTGATCCCAATTTTATTGTATATCTAAAGGTACAAATGGATGAGTAAAATGTACCAGTAAAAATATAAAGGTAAAGCAAAGCTCTTGCAAGAAGGATCTAGATTATATGTACTATATTGTGCAGGAAAACTTTCCTGATCAAAACTGAGAAGTCAAATCCTATGAGAGAAAAGGCAGGCATATTTAACTCTAAAATGATAACTTTAAGGCAAAGCTATTGTAAAAATATCATTGACCATAGTAGGTTTGCAGAAATACATATTGTGTAGATAGTTTATTCCATTTTTATAATATACAAGTATTTCCTGTAATTTGACAAGAGGAATGAGAACAAACAAGTAGGAAAACGGGCAAAACATTACAAATGGGCAATTCGTTGAAAAGCAAATCCAACGGCTGAGAAGCACGGAACGATGTCCAAGCTCACCCGAAGTGCGGGGAATGCAAATTAATGATGGGATTGCATTTTGTACCGACCAGATTTTCTAAAACTTAAAAGATCTGAAGCACTTCTTGCTGGCAGGGTTGTAGGAAAGGGATCACTTTCATAGTCAGAATGAGCAATGCTAGAGCCTCTCGGGGAAGCGGCACTGCAATACCTACTGAAACTTAAAATACACATACTTTTCAGGCCAGCAATCTTCTTCCTGGGAAACACTCCAATAGATGTAGTTGCTAGAACCTAAGGATTTATATAAAGTGTTTTTTTCAGAAGGGGAGGATTGTGTTAGTTCTTTTTTGCAAATTGTCTCTGAAAGCTGCAATGTTTCTGGCAATAGGAAAGTGATTGAATGAACTATAGGGGAGCCCTGTGTTCGAACAACACGGCTATCAAAAAGAACGACAGAGTTCTGCTAGTTGACAGGAAGTTTCAGAAAGTATTATTGACTGAGTAAAGCACAATGCAGGAAAAAGAAGGGTAATATTTTTCTGTTGTTGTCAAACAATGATCAGAAAGTGCATGTGTGTGTAGGCATACATTTTTATATGACTGTACGGTCATCAGCAAAAGTAGGAAATATACATATTAGATTATTAATATCAGTTATCTGTGTAGGTGGGTGGGTTGGGAATTGATGCATATGCATGTAAGACAAGAGGAGGCACCAAGTCTATAAAAAGGAAAACAAGCAAAAAGACCACCCACACAACCACACACCTATGGTTAAACTGATCTCATACATGCATTTGTGAAAATACATGAATGTGTATTGTTCAGACATAAAGACCTCACCCAGCCAGTTTGAAGGATTCTGTCTCCCTGTTAACTTCTTCCTTTCTAGGAACACTGGTTGTTCATTTGTACCCCTGCACCGACACATTCCTCAGGAAAGAATTTCTGCTTCTGGGATTCCCATTTTTAATCCAAAGACTTACGAAATGCACCCCACTCTAGTATTCTTGCCTGGAAAATCCCATGGACAAAGGAGCCTGATGGGCTACAGTCCACGGCATCACAGTCAGACATGGCTGAGCGACCAACGCACCCCTCGAGGCATAGTGTCTCATCTCAGAAACAGCACTCAGAAAGCCTCCAACATCCTTCTGGAAATGCATATCCTTTGCGGTTTCTACCTCTGTTGCTTTTTGTCTATACTTCCTTCTGTGAAATGACTCCTAGGTTAACCTTTGTAACTATAGCAAATGACACAATTTGGGGCCGCTTCTCTAGGAGCCTCAGGCCATGGTTCTCTCCCCACAACAGAGAAGCAGAAAGTGAAGGTACTGGAAAATGACTAGTTGCTCTTTAGATCATAAGTCCAAGAACTTTGAAGTAGTCTAAATTGTGAACTTCTTCAGCATCAAATATGAGGTAAAATACAAGAAGCCAAGAAAACGAACCGGAGCTACTATTAGGCGGCCTACGCTGTTGACTGCCCCCTGGGTGTGTACAGAACGCTTACTGGTTTGACATTCCGTGCTCACATCTGTCTGCCTCCCTCCGCCTCCTCGT
The DNA here is from genome assembly GCF_001704415.2 of Capra hircus. Lineage (NCBI taxonomy): Eukaryota > Metazoa > Chordata > Mammalia > Artiodactyla > Bovidae > Capra > Capra hircus. Next base: position 69,699,708 of record NC_030813.1, read on the forward strand.
GGCGGAGCAATTTCCTTCACTTCAAAGGAAGCTCCAGGTGCAGGGAGGACCCCAGGCTGTGGCCCCGCCTCCAAATCTGGCTCCTCTTCTTAATGAAACATGTCCTCTCTTCATCTTATCCCAAGTTGACTTCTGGAGCTATTCCTCAATGCATTCAAACGCTTTTGAACTCTGAGAGTAAAAAAGAAGTGTAGTTTTCTTTTTCCCTCAAGTCATTGATTCTAACTTTGTCATGACATTTCAAACTGATGAACTGCAGAAACAGCAGGAATAATTACACATGCCACTGAAGAGAACAGGACACAAGTTGAAGAGAGGTGAATGAGCTGTGGGAGATTAGTCTTAGGCCTTTAACTTTTGGGGTGGTTTGTTATGCAGTAGTTAACTGATGCTGTGTCCAACCCCCTTGCAATATGATATGCTTCTCCCAGTGAGAATTAGGGACCATGTCCCCACCCCCGTGAATCAACCTGCTCAGGCCTCAGGATGTTGTGGGAGTTCCAGAGCCTAGGCACTGAGAGGCTTGGCAGCCTCCACTCTTACCCTCCTGGGACCCTGTGATGGCCATGCTGTTGAGAATCTCAGGCAAGTCTACTGGTGAATGAAAGGCTTTTGGAAGAGAACAGAGGCTCTCACCAATGGGCAGCACCAACTCCCTGATGTGGGAGTCAGGCCATCTCAGACCTGGCAGCCGAAAGCAGGCTCACGAGTGATCTCAGGCAAAATCCACAGTGGAAGAGCTCAGCCAACTCCCAGAATTATGAGAAATAACAAAGGGTTGTCGGTTTAGTCACTGAATTTAAAGCAGTTTATCGTAACAGCAATAAGTGATGAAGATAGATGCTTGGATATTTTAACTGTCTATCTTTTATTTCTCTTTTTCTAGTGTTCTGTGTATAATGGGGCTCCTTTTAAATATTTTTCCTTAGAAATCTTGGAAAATACATTCTCTTCATGGATGCAAATAACCCCTAAGTACCATGCATTTAAAAGTTCCTTAGAGACAGATGATTCTAAAGGCAAGCCGTACATCTTATGTGTCTGTGCTCCAGTATCCCATACCCAGAACAGCACCATGTGACCCATGGATGGTCAGCGTTTGTTGACCAAATTAAGTGTCTCGTGAGACACCTGTTGCTGCTTTCATCTCATTTTCTTAGTGTTTGCATGTGTCACTGAACAAATGGTGACTTGTGGTTGATTTGGCTTACCTGAACAGCCCAGCAGATGATCGCTTGTTGCTTCACTTTTCCACATAGAAAGTTCTCATAGTTGCCAGGCTGGAGGAAGTGAGCCCGTCTCCACTTGGTGGCGGAACTGATGTCATTGGACCAGAGTGTTCTGACTATGGGCTTCCCTGGGAGCTTAGTTGGTAAAGAATCTGCCTGCAATGCAGGAGACCCAGGTTCAATCACTGGTTGAGGAAGATCCCTTGGAGAAGGAAATGGCAATCCACTCCAGTATTCTTGCCTGGGAAATCCTATGGATAGAGGAGCCTGGTGGGCTTATGGTCCGTGGGGTCACAAAGGGTTGGACATGACTCTGACTATAGTTACTGGTGGCAGGAGCAGCAGCTAAAGTTTATTGGCACTTATCAATATATCAGTCATCACACTATTCACTTTACATAAATTAGCTAATTGAGTTATTAATTCATTATTATTTCCATAAGGCAACTGAGGCACAGATGGACTAATTTATCTGCTCAAGCTGGCATAGTTACATGGTAAAGTCTTAGCTTTCCTGCTTTTAGCAAACATTCTGGCTTTTTGTAGCTAAAATGGTTACAGCAGAAAGGTTTAAACTAAAGAATATTAAACATAGTAATTTGTAAAAGTTATCTAACAAGAAATCACCTATAAATGACAATCCCCAAAGTTGTAAATATCACTGTACTTCTCATTAGTCAAGAGCAAGTATTACTGACAGCATTACTGCAGTTGTACACAGAAAGTTTTACAACATATAAACTAATACAAAAAATAGCATTATATGAGAACTTAGCTTTAAAGGTATTCGCACTATTTTGAAGTGACCAGCCTTGTAAAATGAAATGACCAGAGAATAAGACAAGATACAATTTAAAAAAGAACAAAGCATTTCTGAGACCTCACCTCTTGTAGGGAAGAATCTGAGTCGTATTTCAAAGCTCCCTGTTTCCTTGAAGCAAAACCACAGCTTTCATGTTTGGATGTTACAGCACTAAAAAATGGCTCAATAGGCCAGACTAACCTGTGTTAGCAACTAGAATAATCACCAGAAAAGAAAATTTACTTTGGGATTTAAGATGATCAAAACTGATTACTTTTCAAGAGGCTTAGAAACCCAAAGCTGTAAACACAGCTGGGGAAATACTTGAATGTGGGTCCATAAAAACTCCAGTGAATAATCCATCCTTCTGCCTCATGACGTGGACACTACACCCCATACATGAACCTATGGGGAAGCAGTAAATATTTTTATACAACCTTGTTTGTGAAGAGAGGAGAAAAATGTATAGACATGCCCACCCACATCTTTGATGTCTGTAAAGTAAATATCTTTCTTGTTTTATTGAAGTAAAGGCTAAAGGATTACATTCAGCCCAGCAAGTAAATTGTAGCACAGGAATATTATAACCAAACTTATAAAAATTGGATTTATCTTCTCAAAATTTAGAGTGCCAATAGGATTATTTTTATTGGATGAAAAATCACTGTTTTACTATTTTTTGACCAAAAGTTAATAGAACTGGGGCCAGTTTTCTCTACATAGGATAATTTGGACCTTTCTGTCCCCAGGAGGATAAACATCTATTAGTATATATTAACAATGAACATCTCTGGTAGTATGATTAGGAGTGTTCGCTATTTACTTCTCTTCGCTTTTTGTTGTTTTTTAAAATTTTCAAAAAAGCTATATTGTTGTTTTCAAAAGAGCATATATAAGAGCATATTTTTTATAATAAAAAATTACAATTTTTAAAAGCAATCAACCTAGTTAACTTACTGATAGACATTCCTGCAATATTTAAATAATTTGCTCTTAACTACATTGCCTACCAAATAAATCCTTGTCTTCAGCTTATTTAAAAACAATTTTCCCTTTCCAAAGAATTCTTATGATCAATTTTCACTGGTATCTAGAAATTTATATCTAGGCTAAGAAAACTTTGACATAGGACTTGAGCCTTGAAAAAAAATTGACTATGAAGAGGAAAGAAATTATGCCTTAAAAATTTCTTTTTCAGATGACTTGCTGTGTAGTTCATTAGCAAGACACACAAAAAGTACTTTCTAAAATAATAATGGTCCAGAACCTTGCTCTTTGAGATAACAAGGCTCTGTTTTTGCAGGTGGCCTTCTACTCAAAGAACAAAAACTGGAAGCATCCATTGAATTGCCCTGTTTACATGTGTTGAGTCATGCTGATGGAACAGAGCTAATCAAGTCCTGGGTATAAAGCCCTTTATGTAAAGGAAAAGGACCAGCTTCAGATTCACTAACCCCAGATGCAAATACTTTCATGTGTCTTGACAAAGCCTTGAACCCAGTGAGGAGGACCTCGGAGGCAGATCAGGCCAATCCAAGGATCATGTGAGCCACAAATGAGAGCCACCTACAGAATTTTAGATTTTCTAGTGGCCACATTTTACAAGGGAAAATCAAACAGGTAAGTTAATTTTACCATTATATTTTATTTAACTAAATGTCTCTAAAATAGAATCATTTCAATTTTTAAAATGTACTTTCAATTGCAGTGTGCATTTCACCCTTACAGCACAGCTCACTTTGGACCAGCCACATTTCAAGTGTTCAAGAGCCACACGTAACCAGTGGCTATCTTATGGGACAGTGCCACTCTAGGATGAAAACGTTTTTCTCACCAAGTAGGATTTTAGCGTCTTAAATAATTTTTTATGTTGAGATATAATTCACACACTGAAATTCATCCTTTTAAGCATACAATCCAATGCTCTTTATTATTATCACAAGACTGTTTGTTACCACTCTTTATCACCACTAATTCCAGAACATTTTCATCATTCCCCAGAGAAATTCCATGCCATTATCAGTCACTCCCCATTCCCCTCTTTTCCCAGCCCCAGCAGGGCATTCTGTCTCCATGGACTTGCCTCTTTTGGACATTTTATATAAATGGACTCATTTATACAATATATGTGGCATTTTGTATCAGACTTCTTTCGCTTAGCATAATGTTATCAAAGCTTTATCCATGTTTTAGCATGTATCAGAACCTCACTCCTTTTTAAGGTTGACTACTCTTCCCTTGTATGGATATATACTACATTTTCTTTAACTACATATTCATCAATTGATGGGACTTTGGGTTCTTTTCACATTTTAGCTACTATGAACAATACTATTATGAACATGTAAAAGTTTTTGTGAGATCATATGTTTTCAATTCTACCTGCTGCTGCTAAGTTGCTTCAGTCGTGTCCAACTCTGTGCGACCCCATAGATGGCAGCCCACCAGGGTCCTGCATCCCTGGGATTCTCCAGGCAAGAACACTGGAGTGGGTTGCCATTTCCTTCTCCAATGCATGAAAGTGAAAAGTGAAAGTGAAGGCGCTCAGTCGTGTCCGACTCAGCGCCCCCATGGACTGCAGCCTACCAGGCTCTTCTGTCCATGGGATTTTCCAGGCAAGAGTACTGAAGTGGGGTGCCATCGCCTTCTCCATCAATTCTATCTAGGAATGGAATTTCTGGGTCAAATCAAAACACTATGTTAAACAATTTAAGGAACAGCCAAACTGTTTTCCAAAGTGTTTGAACCATTTTACATTCCCACCAGCAGTGTATGTAGGTTCCAATTTCATCAATGTGTGTTATTATCCACTTTCTTATTACAGGGCTTCCCTGGTAGCTCAGATGGTAAAGAATCCACCTGCAGTGCAGGAGACCCAATTTGATCCCAGTGTCAGAAGATGCCCTGAAAAGGGGGATGGCTACCCACTCCAGTATTCTTGTCTTGGAGAATTCCATGGACAGAGGAGCCTGGTGGGCTATAGTCCATGGGTTGCAAAGAGTTGGTCATGACTGAAAGACTAATATTTTCACTTTTTTTTTTATTATAGCCATCATGATGAGTGTGAAGTATAAATCTTTTTAACAAATGTGAGGTTAGCTAATGTTTTACAGATTAAAAATTTGAAAACTGTGCTTACAAAAATGCAACAGGAGCTACTGTATTCCTACAGATTTCAAAGAAGAGGGGTAAAACTCACATTTGCCAAGTTTACTTGTAAAGTGAAAGTATTAGTCACTAAGTCATGTCCGACTCTTTGTGACCCGTGGACTGTAACCCACCAGGCTCCTCTGTCCGTGGGGATTCTCCAGGCAAGTATATTGGAGTGGGTTGCCATGCCCTCCTCCAGGGGATCTTCCCTAACCAGGGATTGAACCTGGGTCTCCCGGATTGCAGGCGGATTCTTTACCTCCTGAGCCATCAGGGAAGCACATTTTAGCTTTGCTAAGAAGCTATTTTATTCTCTCTGCACCATCAGCAAGTGAGGTGAGTTCTTTTAGCAATGACAATTAATATCTGTGATTCCTGAGTGTTTTATATATATTATATACATATATATTAGCTCAATGAATCCTCACATTGGCCCTAGCGGGGTAGGTGCTAGAATTACCATCTTCACTTTATGGATGAGTACTCTGAAGCCTGAAGATGTTAACTAATTGCTCAAGATTCCACGGCTTAGGGTCCATGCTTTTAAGGCAGTAATTTGCTTTATCTCATTTGTTAGTACTACTTGGTAGGAAGTAATCCGTGATCTCCTCTAGACCAGTGGTTCCCAAAATGTGGTCCCCGGACCAGCTGCGTCTGCATCACATGTGAGTATGTTAGAAGTACAAACTCTTGGGCTCTAGTCCAGAATTACTGCATCACCAACTCTGAGGGTGGGATCCAGCCATTTCTGACTCTACAAGCCTTCTGTCATTTTGATGCATGTGAATATTTGAAAATCACTGATCTAGAGCAAGAATGTTATAGGATCACAGTTTATAAATAAACCCCTATGAGTCAGATACAGTGGCAGGAGTCTGATGATTCTATCTGAGACTTCAATACTGAAAAAGACATCAATGTCCTTCCAGGATTTAGAATCAAGTGAATTTGATAGAAGGGTAGCTCAGTGTTACCTTATAGTAAAGCTAGTTCTAAATTAAGGTATGCACATGATGTTCCTGGAGAAGGCAATGACACCCCACTCCAGTACTCTTGCCTGGAAAATCCCATGGACAGAGGAGCCTGGTAGGCTGCAGTCCATGGGGGCGCTAGAGTCGGACATGACTGAGCAACTTCACTTTTACTTTTCACTTTCATGCATTGGAGAAGGAAATGGCAACCCACTCCAGTGTTCTTGCCTGGAGAATCCCAGGGATGGGGAAGCCTGGTGGGCTGCTGTCTATGGGGTTGCACAGAGTCAGACACGACTGAAGCGACTTAGCAGCAGCAGCAGCAGCATGATGCTCCTCCCAGGGAAGAGTGAGAAAGCTTCCTGAAGGAAATGCCTTATTGAGCTTCCAATAAACTTAGAAAGCCACCAATTTCAGGTTATTCAAGTATTTTGGTTACCCCTGTTACTTTCAGGAGAGAATCTAAATTCTATAGCATGACTTTTAAAACACTTTACTAACCAGCTCCTACTTCTGTTCCCACCTTATCTCTCCTATAGCCCCTGCTACTCAAAGGGGGCCACAGAGCATACTGACATCGCCTGGGAACTCCTTAGCAATGCAGAGTTTCAGAGCTCACTCCTGACTACAGAATCAGAATCTGCATTTGAGCAAGAACTTCGGGCGATTTGCATGTATAATAAAGTTTCAAAAGTACAGCTCCAGCTAGTGGGAAGGACCAAGCCATTCTCCTAAACTGTCCAGTTATATCCCCTGTAACACCCTCTGTCCGGAATATCCTTCTATCCTTTGGCTCCTCTGACCCATAGAGAAATTGGACATCCTTCCATGACAGCACCAGACTGCAGTCGTTTATTTATCTGTTTGTCTTTAGTACTAGACTGAGAGTTTCTCAAGATCAGGGAGCTCATTTTATTTTTCTCTGTAATTTGCAGAGATTCAGGTCATACTGGCCTTATTGGACATAATGGGTCTAGACAGAAAGTTAGAACAACAGGGGACTGGGAAGTGGCCAGGGGTTAATCCAATTCCTACTTTTGAAAAGATCACATTATGAGCTCTCATTCTACTTTGATTTCCCAGATCTCACCTCAAAAGACAGAGGCCGTGACATGACAGGAAATGAGCACGGGGTTAAGAGCTGGGCTCTGAATACGATGCTGATCTGGGGTGAATCACTGTGGTCCTTTCCTTTCCCCTTCTCGGGCTCTGTCCCTTCATTAATAAGTGAGGGAGTTGGACTCAGAAACCCCCTTGGTCTTCCCCTGCCCCGCCATAGATCGCTTTAAACACTTTAAATATAAAGTTATAATATTTCTGAGATATTAATGCCATCTAATGCAAGCGACTTTGGGAAATGCAGGTTTTATTTAAACAGGCCTCTGAAGGATAATCAGTTTTCAAAATCTCTTTCATAGGCGAGTTACACTAAGTTATATGCTTTCCCTATTTCCCCAGACATTTTCTTAAATCACGGCTTATTGTATTTTTAGTTTTTCATGAAAAGGAATCTATTGAATGGAATCTGATTCAGAAAGACCTAGGCGTATTGCAAGCCAGGAAGAGTGGATTTGATCAAGAAAGTTGGCATTTGCAATAAACCCAACTTTGTTCTGAGTGACTAAGTTCCTTACAAAACTGACTAATGCCTCAACGAGTGCGTTGATTGGAAAATACTGACAATTTTCAGAACACTAGCCTTGCATGTTAATGGCCCGGTGTTGTGGGAGGGAACAGTGAAGCACTGTTGGCACACACTGGGCTGTTCTCACACATGGAGACTGCCAACCTGGCCGGCCTGGGCAGACTGGGGCTCCCCTTGTTTCTCCACTGCTCCCCCACCCAAGGGCTGGCAAGGGACCATTATCTCTCACTCTGACATCTGAAGAGAGAATCTGAATGCCAGGAAGGAAGTTTTCCAAATCAGTATAAAAACAAAATCCTCTTATTACAACAGGATCCAGTAAAGAAAACACAGAAAGATGCTCATGAGAAGGAAAAGGTTTAAAAGTGTAAATGAAAATTTTCTGAGAAAATCAAATACCTCTAGCACAGCACAGTTTCTTGCATTTGCTGGGGAAAAAACAGAGTGACTGAGTAGAGCTGTCTTGCCAGAAAGATCCCTCACCCTCGTCTATGTTATAGGACTTTAAAAATCTAATTTAACTGGAAATCAGCAGCATTTTCTTTCACAATTTCATTTCTCTTAGAAGTAAACTGTTATTCTTTGGGAGGGGAGTTTTCATGAGTTTTGCCTAGGGGTGAATATGGTTATACAATAAAGAGGGAAAGAGCTTGTCCTTTCATTAGCCAGAGATTAAGGGATATGGTGTATGGTGGTATTTAGTCTTAAAAAGCTTTAATAACTTATCCAAACTTGGGGCTGAAAGAGATTTCAAAATGGTGTTCTGATGTCACCACTCAGGATCCAACATTCTAGAATCGTATGGCGAGAAGATATCCAGGCCAGCCACTGCGAATGCCTGACTTAAACAAGGGTTAACTTCATCTCCATTACACCAGAGGGTGGAAGGGGAAGAGGTCTGACTCCATAGAACATGAATAAAATGTCATTTCAACCCATTGAATTCTCAACTGAAGTAACACGGGTGTGTTTCATTTCTGCTAGAGCTACAGAGAATGTATACCTATCCAGACATGTATGTGTAGTCCTCCTCAGAGTCCTCAGACACAGTCCAATGAGGTAGGTCTTCTTTGTTCCCATTTTATAGGCAAGTGAACTGAAGCCCTGTGGCCTTATAACGTTCCCATGGTTGCTCAGCTAATGAGCAGCAAAGCCAGAATCTAAACCCAGTTCTCTTTGCACCTGGAGTACAAGTTATACATTTTGAACTTCTTTCATAATAGTTTAAATGACAGTCTTGCATTGAAAGGTCTATCTGTAGATAGTTACTCATCAAAGGAATATACGTTTTCCTGATTTCCCGGTTACTTGAGTAACCTATGCTCATACCTCTGCCCTCTCCTCTTCCCTCTGAGAACGGGGCTCTCCTGTTCTCCTTTCCTTGAGAACCTTCAGGCTCATCTTCCTACTGGCTGTCTCCTCTCGACACACTCATATTCCAGCTACCTCTATGCTGAATAATTCTTGACTCTTCTGTACCTTTTAATAATGATCCTAGTTCTGCCCTTTCCTCAATAAGTAAGCTCTTTTGCTTCAACTTCATGGCCCTCACAACAACCCCCAGCCCAGACTCTGCTAAAGCTGCGTCCTCACGGGCACTCATAATCTTCAACCACCACACCTGAAGGCCTTCCCTAGCTGTCCTTCGCCTTGACCCTTCTGCAGCATCTGGCCCCGCAGACCATCCCCTGCTTGGAATCCTGCCTGTGCACATTAGACACACAAAAATTTATTAAATGACTGGTTAAAAATATATTCAAAGATTTTAAAAATTCTTAAATACAATGTGCATATGGTTAACGATCAGAAAAAATTTTTATACATAAACATCCTTCTATATTTTTAAAGAATTCATAAGAAAATGATTCTAGTTAAGGAAACTGCCTGACATTTCAGCAACAGCCCTCTTTCATAGAGTAAGGAATAAATTCAATTGGTTTTAAAAAAGATTTATATGTTTTTGATGAATACTTTTAAAATTAGAGGTATGTAATATATAAAAATTTAACTCAAAATGGATTATTTGCATGGTGACTATAGTTAACAATACTGTACAGTATATTTGATAATTCTTAATAGAGTACATCATAAAAGTTCTTATTACAAGAAAAATATTTTTGTAGCCATGTGTGGTGATAGATATTAACTAAACCTAATGGTAGTCATTTTGTAATATGTATAAATCATTATGTGATACATATAGAATGAACACAATGTTATATGTCAATGACATTTCAACTTTTAAAAAGGATCATTCGTTTAAATGCAAGAGTGAAAATTAAAACTCTTAGAAGAATATATAAAAGTCAGTCTTTATGATTTGAAGATTGAATTAAGCAATGATTTCTTAGAAATAATGCATAAGGAAAAACAACAAAAGAAGAAATAAATTGGCCTTTATCAAAATGAAACATGTTTGTGCTCCAAAGTACATCATCAAGAAAACAAAAAAAAGAACCCATGGATCATGAGAAAATATTTGCAAATCATATATAAGATAAGGAACTTGTCTTCAGAATATATTAATATAAAAACTCTCCAGGTTTGCCTCAATTTCTGTGCTTAAGCAATAAAATAAAAACAATTTTAAAAGAATGTATAAAGAACACTTACAACTCAACAACAAAAAGACAAGCAGGCCAGTTGAAAATTGGGCAGATGACTTAAATAGGCATTTCTCTTAAATGGCTTAAATAGACATTTGTAGTGGCTCAGACGGTAAAGCGTCTACCTGCAATGTGGGAGACCCGGGTTCAATTCCTGGGTTGGAAAGATCCCCTGGAGAAGGAAATGGCAATCCACTCCAGCACTCTTGCCTGGAAAATCCCATGGACGGAGGAGCCTGATAGGCTACAGTCCATGGGGTCACAGAGAGTCGACACGACTGAGTGACCTCACTTTCACTATTGACCATACAAATGGTCAATAAGTACATGGAAAGATGTTCAACACCACAAATTATTAGGGAAATACAAATCAAAATCATGAGATACCACTTCACACCCACTAGGGTTATCTGAAATAAAAAAGACAGGACAAATATTGGCCTACTAGGAGATATCACTTCCTTTTCATCAGATTGGTTATTATTTAAACATAAAAAAGAAAAGAAAGAAAGAAAATAACAAGTCAGGCCAGGATGTGAAGAAATCATAACACTTGTTCATGACTGATGAGAATGTGAAATTGTGCAGCTACTGTGGAAAACAGTATGGCAGTTCCTCAAAAAAATTAAACATTGAACTACCGCATGATTCAGAAATTCCACTTTTGGATATATATCCAAAAGAATTTAAATCAGGGACTCAAACAGATATTTCTACACCCATGTTTAAAGAAGCGTTATTCAGAATAGCAAAAGAGTCAAAGCAATTCAAGTTCCATCAATGGATGAATGGATAAAGAAATTATAGTACGTACATACAATGAAATATTAATCAACCTTAAAAAGGAAAGAAATTCTGACTCATGCTATGACATAGATAAACCTTGAAGACATAATGCTACGTGAAACAGGCCAGTCACAAAGGCCAAATACTGTATGATTTTAGTTATATAAGGTACCCAGAGTAGTCAAATTCATAGACACAGAACGTAAAATGGTAGATGCAAGGGTCTTAAGGAGAAGGGAATGGAAAGCTATAGTTTAATGGGTACAGATTTTCAGGTTGGGTAGATGAGAAAGTTCTGGAGATGGATGGTGATGATTGTTATACAAGAAGTGAATGTATTTAATGCCACAATACACCTTAAACTTGGCAAAAACAAAACAAAACCAACCAAGCAAATAAAAAAAAAAAAGCATTGACAAGGATATAAATTGGAAGCCTCATACACTGCTGAGATTGTAAAATAGTACAGCCACTTTTGAGTTCTGTAGTTCCTCAAAATGTTAATCAGAGATAACATATCCAGCAATTCCACTGCTATATAATATATATCCCTAAGAACATTTAAAATATGTATCCATATAAAATATGTACACAAATGTTCATAGCAGCATTCTTCATAATAGCCATAAAATGGAAACAGCTCAAACTTCCATGAACTGATGAATGGGTACACGAAATAGGATATACCCATATGTGTGCTCAGACACTCAGTCGTGTTCGACTCTTCGCGACCCCGTGGACTATAGCCCGCCAGGCTTCTCTGTCCGTGGGATTCTTCTGGCAGGAATACTGGCATGGGGTGCCACTTCCTCCTTCAGGGTATCTTCTTGACCCAGGGATCAAACTTGCATCTCTTATGTCTCCTGCATTGGCAGGTGGATTCTTTACCACTAGCACCACCTGGAAGCCTTGCTATGCATATAATAGAATATTATTCACTAATAAAAAGGAATGAAGTGCTGATACATGCTACAACACAGATGAATCTTGAAAACATTACACTAAGTGACAGAAGCTCGACTCGAAAGGACAGATATCATATGATTCACTTAAAAGAAATGTCCAGAATAAGCAAGTCCCTAGAGATAGAAAATAGATCAGAAGTTTTTAGGGACTGAGCCGAGCAGGGAATGGAGAGGCACTGTGACTGGGTCTAGATTTCATTCTGGGGTGATCAAGATGTTCTGAGATTTGATTGTGTTGATGGTTGCACAACCTTGTAAATGAATCGCACACTTTAAAAGAGTGAATTCTGTGATACGTGAATTATAACACAATAAAGCTTTTTTTAAAAGGAAAAAAGTAGGGATTAACTACCTGCAAGTTAGTGTTCATTTCCTCATTCATTCAATTACCAAATTCTTGTGGAACATTCCTTGAACAAGGGATTGTGTTAGGAGCTGGTCATATCAGTATTTTGAGAAAGATTCATGGTGACCAGACTGGAAGGGCACCAAGAGCCATATGGACAGTTGAAAAAACTGGGAGTTAGCCAATATAGAGTATCAAATCGCCGCTAGTCAAATATCATTTCTTTACACTCTTTTCACCATAAATAGACAGAGCAAGGAAGGCAAATAAGCTCTTCTCTAGCCTTTTTGTGATCCAAAAAAAAAAAAGAAAAACAAACCCTCCAGGGTTTCTCAGGGGCTTCAGAAAAGAGCTTTATAATCGTAAAACTGAAGACTTGAGTATTAATTTTACCTTTGAAACCTAATAAAAAGCATGACATAGGCCCATCTTTGCCAAGAGTCTGAAATGGAAGTGAAGATGGGAATATGGCAAGAGATCTGGAGGACTGGGCCTTCATTCCTCATACACTATTGACAAACCACAGCATGGAATGAGTGCCGAGGACCCCAGGCCAGCTTGCTTGCCCAGGAGCAGCACGCGGGGGAGCCACCTGCTGCAGCATGTCTCCCTCTTGTCCCCTGGACCTCATGTGTCCCTGGGGACTTAGTGGGGCTGTGGCACAGGACAGTTCAGGCTGTTGCCCAGCCTCTGTCTCCTGGGACAGTTATGTCTTCAGGGAGAAGGAAAACTTAGCTAGTGTAATGAGACTCTGATAGATGGCGTGAAGACGGCTTGGTTCAGAGTTATGGATTACCTACGGGCTGCCCCATCCTCTCAATTCTCTTATCACAGTCCTTGAAGGTACAATCTGGTCCTCAGAATGTATTCATCACCCTTCCCAGTTCTCATTAACATTTATAAGGAAAGCCAAATCAAGGTGTGTTAAACTAACAGAGTTGAGCAATCTTGTTGAAAGCTTAATTTGCTTCCAAATAACTTGGGTTGACACACATCTCTTCCATGAGAATTCCTACTGATGGCAAGTTTTTATGTTGAAAGGAACTCACTTGCAAACAACTCATTCCAAAAAATGCAATTGTTTTAAAACTTGGAATTGATTTTTTTTTTGACTCCAATAAAATGAAATAATCCCAGACTAGATTCTCTCAACCTAAAGAAAATTTAAATATTAAAGAAATCAAATAATTGTTGAGTGTATGGAAGCAAAGTAATTGGTGGCTCTTTTTTAAATGTGGTAAAGGGTCAAGCAGTCTTGAGTTAGCACACCTCTGGAAGACAGATACCATAATCTGCTCAGATGTAACATGGATGCTGCTCTGAGCAACATGGATGGACTCAGAGGGCATTAGGCTAAGTGAAATAAGTCAGAGAAACACAAATACTGTATGATATCTCTTATTTGTGGAATCTAAAGACTACAACCAAAACGAGTGAATGTAACAAAAAAGAAGCAGACTCGCAGATACAGAGAACAAACTAGTGGTTGCCAATGGGACTGGGGAGGGCGGTAGACGGGTAGAGCAGTTGGAGATACACACTATTGCATGTATGATAGGCTCCAGGATATATTGTACAACACAGGGAATATAGCCAATATCTTACAATTTACAAATGGAAAGTAACCTTTAAAATTGTATAATTTTTTTAAGAAATTTAAAAAACTTTTAAGTTAAAATTTATTTTTTAAAAAATGTAATACTCTGAGCTGACCTAGAGCCTGTTAAAGCTTCCACTGCCATTGCTGGTCCTCTGAAGTATCCAGACATGGTTTTTAAGGAGCCTGTACCTTCCTTATTAGCCAGTCCTTTTTCGCACTTCCCATGGGAGGATTCCAGGTGGGGGCCCAATGGGAGTGTTCAGCTCTGGACCAAGTGGACCTGGGATTTACCTAATTCCAGCTTCACAAGTCTCTGAGGGAAACTGCATTTAGGAAGCAACTAAAAGAGAAGACTTTGGGTGTTGGTTCACAGCACTCCAACCTGAAGGCATTTTTCTTTAGCACCTTTTCTCATTTTCAAGTGGGAGTGAAAATTAAATTCACTGGGAACAGAATCATCTCCAGGATTTTCATTAGGGAAAGTGTGGAGGCAGGCATTTGGTTGTGAGGACAGGGCAAGTAAAGACTTCTTGAAGCTGAGTGCATGTGGCAAGCACACAGGTTTTGAGTGCTTGTGTGGGCTGATGGGGGGCTACTTGAGATGGACAGGGCAGGGAAGCCCCCACCCGCTGTGGCTCCAGCCATTCCTCAGTGCATCCACAAACAAGACTGGAAGCTGCCCCTAGATGAGTGATGGGGAGGCAGCGGGCAGAATGATGGCTACAAGGTTCTTGCCACCAAGAAACAGACCAGTATCACACCATCCCGCAAAGGGGCAGGGTTTCAGTGCTAAGAACTCTCTCTAGCTCTTTCTGACCTGTGTTGACCCATCCTTTCAAATGTGGCCAAGGCAATGCCTGGTGGCTCAGGTGGTAAAGAATCTGCCAGCAATGCAAAAGAGTCGGGTTCGATCTCTGGGTCAGGAAGATCCCTTGGAGAAGGTAATGGCTACCTATTCCAGTATTCTTGCCTGGAAAATCCCATGGACAGATGAGCCTGGCAGACTACAGTCCATGGGGATCACAAAGAGTTGGACGTGACTGAGCAACTAACAATTTTTTTCAAGGCAGTGACAAAGTGTGGCTTCACTCCTCGACCTGGAAAGAAGGAGTGTGCCTTCCAAATGGCCCATCTGTACACAGGCTGCAGCCCAGTTCAAAGGTGCTCTGAACCAAAGGCAAAGCCATTTGTAACAGAACTGAACCAGAGGTTAGGGATAGGCTCAGACCTGGGAGGTGGAAAAAAGACACCCACTCCTGAAATCTGCTCAGTCTCTGGGGGTGATCAGGGTGGTGGTGGTAAGTCTGTGCCTCTTTCCAGCAGATCTCAGTGGGACAACACTGAGATCAACAGCCCTGGCTTGGCGGGAGACTTTTGTTTTACATGACACAGACACTGTGGTCTGATTTTTTTTGAATGAATGATACAATGTTGCACATAGAGGGGGGGAAAGAACCTCTTCATGTATCCACAGTTCCGTGTTCAATTCAGTCACTCAGTCATGCCTGACTTTGTGACCCCATGAATTGCAGAACGCCAGGCTTCCCTCAGTAGAGCATAAATAAATGTTTTTCTCATTATGACAAAACACTATCCTAGTGAAAAGCCAAAATGGACATAATGTACGGATTCTGATTTTTTCTATTATGTTTCATTGGTTGGTGGCAGGGGGGTACCTTCAATCATCTTTGGAAGTATGAGCATTTTTCCACAAAAATTATTTCTTGGTTAAAAAATAAAGAAATATAATATCACTGTGTGAGTTTTCTCTTGACCTGAGCTATGTAGTATTTCAGGAATTCTTGCTTAGAACAGAGGCTTTTAAATTAATAGCAGCACAAGGCATTAAAACAAATCTTGTCACTCAGAACAGGATGCTTACACACCAATCTTTCTTATTTGTAGATTCCATACTTGTGGATTCTCCTAGTTACTAAAATGTATTTGTAATCCCAGATTTGATGCCTGTGACACTTTCAGAGTCATCTGTGGAAGCGCTCAGACACAATTGCCTTCTTTTATCAGCTTTCATACTATAAACATGTTTTTTTCATGATCTGTTTAATGCTACTTTTGTTGTTGTTGTTTTTTACATTTCTGTGCAGTTTTGTGCATTTTTGCCAGTTCATGCAAAGCCAGTCCAGGTAAGGCAATGAGGGGAACTAGGTGAGAACTTTGCAATAAGTCTCCACTGGATAGAAGTATAGTCTTATGGATCGGGTCAATATGGAGAAGTGTGTGTGTGTGTGTGTGTGTGTGTGTGTGTGTGTGTGTGTGTGTGTGTGTGTGTGTGTGTGTGTGAAAGAGAGGGGGAGAGAAAGAGAGATGGGTGGGGAAAGGAGGGCCGAGGGCTGTGTGAGGGAGGGAGACACTTGGAAAGAATTTCATTATCCAGTGGCTGGTTTTCATGGGTGAAGGATTGAGTGTTTGGTGGGATAATACAGGAGCCTGAGCCATCTTGATCAGGTAAATTGATTCTGGGCCTGAGATCAGGCACAAAGATCCATCACTTGAGGGGATCCTCCTGTGGACTTCTGGTAGAAAACTGCTACCAGAAAGCTCTCCAGCAAGACCTGAAGACACATAAAGATTTCCGAAAAATCTGGTTTTACTTAGTGTGTGTGTGTGTGTGTGTACGTGTGCACACTCACTTGTTGCTCAGTTGTGTCTGACTCTTTACGACCCCATGGACTGGAGCCTGCCAGACTCCTCTGTCCATGGAATATTCCAGGCAAGAATACTGGAGTGGGTTGCCATTTCCTTCCCCAGGTTTTAATTTGCATTTGATAGGAAATGTAATCAAACTGGCTATTGGCTGTTGAATTAAAAGTGAGAGTCTCTCGTTTCACCTCTGTCCCAATTGTCCTCAGGGTCCTCTTTTCTTTAGCACTCTGATCCCAACACAGTTCCAAATCTCCTATCCTGACATGCTTCCCTGTGGCACAATTCAAAAATCCCCCAACTTTCCACCTTGGCTGCACATTTGAAGCATCTGGGGAGCTTTCAAAAACCCTGTTAAGATCAATCAAATCAGAATTTCTGGGGGATGGGACCTAAGCATGGGTAATTTTTTCAATGCCCTGGTGATTCTAATATACTGGCCCCAGGTGACTGAAGTATGTCTGATATAGTGATTCTCAATCTTGGCTGCATTAGAATCACTCTGGTACCTAAATCTCAGGTGAATCAATTAAAAACCCCCTTGAAGGTAGAGAAAGCCTGGGCATTGGTGTATACTTTTAAAGTCCTTAAGAATCCCTGGTTTAGTGAGATGCCATAGTTATCGCATGTTTGGAATAAAATCTGCTAGAGAAAAGCAAGATAGAGACTGGAGAAAGTTGGAGATAAATAGGAATGTGGTAAAATATTTGAAAGGGATACATATATGAATGTAGTGAAAGTGAGACCAGCCACTGGCTACCTTCAAAGGTCCTGGTCCTCTGATTCTTCTAATCCATTGAACTGTCACCTGGGAGGAGAGGCAGGTGGGCCATTGAGGGGAGCAGGGGATTTGCGAGGGACAGACCTAGGGCTGCACTATCACAGGAACTACCCCAGTGTAAATCTTGTTACCCACAGTTTGGCTGTTCAGCGGTCAGGCCTTTGGAACTGACATCAACAATTTGCATGGGTCTTTAGTGACCACTAGTGTGGTGGTTTCTTCTTTTCAGGGCCCCCTTCTCCTAAGAAGATGCTCCCCTGAGATGTTACACCCCCACAGTGTTCTCCACTCTGGCCAGGTGGCAAGGTCCACAGACAATGACTGACTAGCTGGGGTGCCTCTCGCCTCAGGTGGGATGAATTCTGAAGGGTGATCCATGTGCTCTGTCTGATCAGGCTAAAGCTAGACTCATTGCGGCTCTATGCTTGCTTACAGGTTCCCTGCCCCATCCTGCTTCCCTCATTCCTCTTCTCCTGAGAGCCCTTCCTCAAGACATCCTTTGTATAAAAATCCTGACTCAGGCTCCAGATAATTTGTAGGACAAGTAATGAGTAGATAGTATGTGGGTGATGGGGAGGGGAGGGCAGAAAGAATACGAACCACAGAGTCAGATATGTCTGGATTCACCAGTGTCAGCACTTCTTTGTTGCATGAATCCATCAAATTACCTGGAAGCTGTTATTCTATTTCCTTATCAATAAAATGTGGAATGGCCTTGCATCCCTTGCCAGGATGTTGTGATGATACTAAATGCAGCAAGGGGATGGACGTAAAATTCCACGGCACATAGTAGAGATCCAGGGATGTTAATTTCCCTTGCCTCCTAGAGCCTTCCTGCTACCTCCCTCCAAACTTGGTTCTCCACGGATGTCCTTGGTGCCCCTGCGCTATGATTTTCTTGGTCTCTCCATTCTCTTTCTTCTCTTCTGTATTATCCTTTTACTATCTCCTTTCCCCAGGGTTCCTCACCTCATTTTTTTATAGTGCTTTTCACTTCCTCCAGCCATGATAGACTAAGAGAGATATACAGTAATATCCAGAAACACAGATCCTTGTTCTGTGGGCCATGGCCAGGAAAGCAGCAGTGAAGTGATCAGTTTTTACCAATTCAGCAGAATTAGGTTGGTTCAGTTCTGTAAACAGGACTCAGGGGGTTGGTTTGTGGCTCTTTCTGAGATAGTGCTTAGCCAGGAAAGGATATGTTATTTTCCTTGTGAGATGAAAATAAGGCCATTAAAAACCAATTACACTAGCACTGGACATAAAGAACCCTCATCAACATCAGTCTTCAACTTCTGGGCCAAACAGTGGAGCAGAAGGGAGCTGATCACCACAGTCAGAACCTGAGACAAGAGTTTACTGGCTCAGCCACAAACTAGCTGTGGGACTGGAGAGATTACATAACCTCCTTGGAGTCTAGTTTCTCCATCACCAGGAAGGCTCTATAGCAGAATATGTGCCAGCTACTTCACTAGGGACCTCCTAGAATTCATAAAATGTTTTGGGAGGGAAGCACTGGAACCCTGTGCAGAAACCAACTGAGAACAATGTATATTGTTACAAATATTCTTGTTAATAATGTTATGAAACTATTGCAATTCAACTCTGTGGGACATGAAGTATATCGTGTTTGTCACGATCACATGCTCTGTTGAAGAGGGAGGGAAATCTGCAGGTCACACATTAGCTTTGGTTCAATTGGTATTAACCCAATACCAGCTGCTCAAGTGGATTTTTATAATAATTATTACCATAAGTTTAATGGAACAGCTGGAGCTAATTAATATTTTGTGTCTGCCCAGCTCCTTTTATTCTCCGCCTTCTGGCAGTGGATTCCTTTTCCTCTGGAGAGCTCTGTCTCCAATCCCTAGTCCTAGCGGGGCTGCGATCATGGTGGCTTGTTGCCCAGCTAACTCACCCCATCCCCTACAGGAAGGATGGGCATGCCACCCAGTCTCCACTGACAACAGTCCTCTTCTCCCTGGTCACAGACATTGGTCCAAGGGGTGGCTGGCTCATCAAGTGAATCAGAATCCTTCTCCAGTATCTTGGAATAAGAGTTAGAAGGGTAGTATCCCCCATCTTTTTGAACAAAAGCTGTTAGGATGAAGCTCACCATCCATTTCTCCTGTCGCAGGGGGTGGGGGTGGAGAGAATGCTACCAGTACACTCAGAAACCAAAGTATTACAAATACAGAGGCCAGATGTGGAGAGAGAAGAAAACGCTGACACTGATTGAGCCAGAACTCTGCTCTGGACTGCCTGGTTACGTGAGCCAATGAAATCTCTCCTTTTCTTTGGTCAGAATTGAGGTTATAGGTAGGCTGTAGTCCATGGGGTCGCTAGAGTCGGATAGAACTGAGCAATTTCACCTTCACTTCTCACTTTCATGCATTGGAGAAGGAAATGGCAACCCACTCCAGTGTTCTTGCCTGGAGAATCCCAGGGACAGAGGAGCCTGGTGGGCTGCCATCTATGGGGTTGCATAGAGTCGGGCACGACTGAAGCAACTTAGCAGCAGCAGCACATAACTTACTACAACATTTTAAAAATCTAATTTTAAAAGTATAATCTTCCATTCAGATAGATATTCTCCTTCAAGTATCTTATATTAAAGAATGTATGCAATTAGATTAGAATGAGTGCATTTAGTGTTAATACATTGCAATTACAGTTGACTCTTGAATAATATGGGTTTGAACAGCGGAAGTCCACTCATATGCAATCTTTTTCAATAGTAAATACAGTGCTACCCAACTGAACATTGGTTGAATCTGTGGATGTAAATTGTGTATATAGAGGAGACATGAATGCTAAGGGCTGACTATCAGTGATAGGCAGATTTTCAACTTTGGTTACCATTGGTGCCCTAATCCCCATATTATTCAAGGGTCAATTGTATTTCAAGGCTCAGACAGTAAAAAAATCCACCTGGAGAAGAATGTACCTGAAGAAGAAGGTTTGATCCCAGGTCAGAAAGCCCCCTGGAGAAGGAAATGGCTATGCATTTCAGTGTTCTTACCTGGAGAATTGCGTGGACAGAAGAGCCTGGTGGGCTACAGTCCACGGGGCTGAAAAGAGTCGGACATGACTGAGCAGCTAACACACATATAAAGAAAAGTAGAATCACTCTCTTCTCACACTTGATGTGAGTTATATGTGATTTAACTTAGCAAATTAAGTCTCAGGAAGTGGGGCATGATTTGATCAATATTCTTTCCAACACAAATCTCAGCCATCTTACAATGGGCTGTTTTAGGGCATCATGAACTTGGGAAGGTTGCAGCACAGAGGAGGTTTTCCTTCTCCTTTTTCATCAGTGCTCTTCTAGGTGGGCACAGATTTTAGGTCTCTTAGTCAAAAATGTACTCTTTGTTCAGAACATTGAAAAACCACCAAGAGGTGGGAAAGGACAAAACTGTAGTCTTGAATCTTAGGTTTTCTGGGTTTTACTCTGTACTTGACTATCAGGAGCGTTGTGTCCATATAACTCAAGTTTATATTTTTCACATCTGTTTTGCATGCACATGCACGTATATGAGAGTACGTCTTGTCCTAACTGCAATGGGGAAGATATTGAAGGCTGTAAATATTTACTGAGTGTACATAAAACAGCAGTGTGCGCTGATACAGCCAGAGAAGGGAAATTCGAGCACTGGGCCTCACTTCTGGCTCCACTGCTAATTCCTGTGTGACCTTGAGCAGGTCAATTAAAATCTGTGTTCTCGCACTGCATTTAAACAAAGGAGATAGTAATCTCTATTGGCCAGCTCTCCGAAAGTAATAACCTCTGAGGACAATATCTGCTTTTCAGAATGGAAACCTAAGGGGACTCTCATTGAGACTGCTCTTCTATTAACTTTTCTCTGTTTTTTAAGGGAGGAGAAGTGGTGGGATGAAAGGGATGTATCCTTTCAGTCTTAGAGAAAAATGAAACTTTGTGGTCTCAAAAAAATTAGCAAGCATCTGCTTCTGCATATCACTGCAAAAATAACCATGTGAATAGTCAGGTTTGCAGTTCCCTTTAGAGAAGGTGGTAGGACAAGCAGACGGCAGGGCCATTATCATGACATCTTTGGGACACTGGTTGGCCCTTCTTGCCCCTTAGAATAGAAGAGCTGGGCTTTGAGACAGGATTTGGATGTTAGGGTGACTCTGTTCTGAAACTCTTATGACCTTAACACAAATCATCTTACCTTCAAGTGCCAGGTTGTGACCATAGAGACATGGAAACAGTAACGCTCATGTTTAAGTATGTTGAAACAGCACAAGCACCTAACAAAATGGCACTTAGGAGCCTGATGAATCCTGGTTTCCTAGCCCTTCCATTTATTTACTTACTTGGATAGGAAGCCGGCAATAGGACCGCAGACTGCTGTGTTTTGCTCTCAGGGAGCAAACCCTCAGCAGACATTCAGTCCTACACATGCAATCAACAGATACCACCCTAAATTTGTATTTAGACTCGAGAGAAATGTCTTGGATTTAAACTGTGCCTTTATATCAAGTGGAGAAGGAAATGGTAACCCACTCCAGTATTCTTGCCTGGAGAATCCCATGGATGGAGAAACCTGGTAGGCTACAGTCCATGGGGTTGCAAAGAGTTGGACATGACTGAGCGACTTCCCTTCCCGTTATATCAAGGAAGAAACAAACATGTATAAAGAACATGGCCAAGATCTGTAGTTTAAGACATCTGTTTGGAGTGAAGGTGTTACAAGCCTTCTCTTGTACACAGGATCCAGGTAACCTTCCTTCCTCCCCCCCCCCCACCTCCCCCAACGCCTGCAAAAGAAGGGCAATTGAGGTGATAATCTGGATGAACTACTTGAAAGAATCTTGGGGTATATTAATAATTTAGGACTGAATTATTACCTCAATTGTTTCACATCCCTTTTACCACTGAAACGACAGAACATATGCAAAAGCAGTTTTATGAGAGGAAATCCAATTTCTACGGGCAACGAATCTCACAATGCAAATAATAGAATCCCAATAATCAGGTCCCATGCAGCCCCACAGTTGCAACATCATAGACGTGGAAGAAGGAGTGCTCTGGCCCCCAGAAACTTGTGTTTTGCTTTTCCCAAAGCAGTAGTTCTCAAATGCTTTTTGGAATCTATTTCCAATGACAAAAACATATCATGATCCACTAAACTAATTCGTTTGTAACAACCATTGCATGAAAAATATAGTCATAGGGGATCACGGGTGCAGCTTTTATGAAATTTCCTGAGTAACTTCAAAAGTAAAAAAGATTCATCTATTCCAGGAGCAAGAGAATACTCCCAGTCATGATAACAACGCCCTCATTTGCAAGAGCTCTGCACCGTCCATATCCTTTCACACTCTGTTTACTTTTTCACATCAACCCTGTCAAGCTGCAGCATTTCCCAGTCCTCAAGATATCATGAGGTGGGTATCATTATTCTTGTATTTCATTGCTTCTAAGAGGCCAAAGGGTGGAATATTCACCTTCATTTTATGTACCACCCAAAAAGAAAACAGAATGCTGCCAGTTAAACCACGACACACCATCAGTTGTAAAACAAAACAAAAAGACCACGTAGTTTCAGATATGTTAAGACGTGAAAGAATGAGTGTCTTTGAATTGATGAACTCTGGACTTCCGCTTTTACAGAGCAGGAAATGTACGCCTTGCTCAAGGTCAGGCTGCCAATGGAGGCCGAAGCACCACTCAAAGGCAGACCTTCTGACCTCAAACAAATGTTGAAAGTTTTAAAGAGAAGACTAAAAAGGTCGAGAACAGTTTAAACATTCTTTTGTTTATATTTCTAATTGCTGATACTCCTTCAGAGATTTAGATTTAGAAACAAGCAAGATTGTCAGGAAGGGGACGAAGCACTCGCTGAAAGAGGGTGGTGGCCTTGGTGGCTAAGCACCCAAAGAGCTCAGAAGGAAGTGACTC
Source organism: Capra hircus (assembly GCF_001704415.2). Classification (NCBI taxonomy): domain Eukaryota; kingdom Metazoa; phylum Chordata; class Mammalia; order Artiodactyla; family Bovidae; genus Capra; species Capra hircus. The sequence goes on from NC_030813.1 coordinate 69,723,179, forward strand.
CCCTGCAGAGATGTCTTCCCACCTCTGGAGTGCTTCCTTAGCTGTGGTACAAGCTGGCTTGACTATAGAGGAAGCACCGAGCTCCATTTAAGTTTTTTGACCTATCTAGCCTTCTCTTTAAAAAGTCAATAAAAGAAAATAAAGAGGAAGAAAAGGAGGAGTGGAGAACATGAGTCTGTGGTCTTAATATTTTTCTGCTGAGGATAGAGAGTTGGCAAGCATATCAAGCACACACTTATTTGCTAACCATAAGGCTTATTTCTCTTAAACCTTGATGGGAAATTGATGATAAAGAGCCACCAGTTACAAAGGGACCACACTGCATCCGTAATCCTGAAAGAAACATCAGCTTAGGGTGAACCATTGTTGCCAGTGGAAATGACCAAGGGGACTGTGCCCTTATAGAAATACTGCGCCTCGCTGGTTTGCAAAAGAAATCTCCCCAACTTGGGGGAGGAAGAGGAGTGCCTTGGAAGGCAGTTTGTTTCCTTGTGGCCAGTGACTGATTTTCCACTAAGTGCACATTGGTTAATTCTCCCAAGAGTATTAAAAATGAAGGGAGGGTTTCAGGTTCGACTCACATGAACTGCTTTTATTTGGACAGTCTTTGTTTTCTCCAGTCTGGTCGGCAGTCCTTCCGGGCCCTTCCTCAATCCCTGGCGGGGGCTGAGACCCAGTCCTTGTTTGGGATGAAAAGGTATTGGAAGGCCGGCTGCTCTAATTGGAGTTTGCACCTGCAGACCCCAGCCTTGAAGGCGGCTGGGCTCTGGTGCTGCTGTGTGTGTGTGTGTGTGTGTGTGTGTGTGTGTGTGTGTGTGTGTGTGCATTTGATTTCCTCAATGAACACTGGGACACTGCACGGTTCTTTTGGCCTGAATTGTCTGGAGGGGATCCAAGCTGCTCAGCCACTTTCTCTGCTCTAGTGGAGAGGGACCCTCTTTTCTCTCCTCTCTAGGAAGGAGGGATTTTTAGCCCTGCAAGTATTAATAAATCTAGTATATTTTGATCTAATCTCTTCTGGCCCCAAGAGAACTCACCCAGATAAGAGGCGCCCTTCAGGTAGTATGAGAGGATGTCACAGCCTGGCTTTCACCCACCCAGAAGCTGCTGCATTTTTTATGGGTTTCTCACACTTGACTAGTGACATAATCCAGGCAGCATTCAAGAGTGATGGCTACAGCTCTGTGCTTAGCCCAGGGAGAGGGAGATGGAGAAACTGCCCAGGTGGATTTAATTAATGTCTGCGCCTCTGTTCCCCTCACAACACCCTAGTGCCTGACCTCCATCCTAATTCACGTATTGAATGTGTACAGTCTGATCAATTTTGGCCTCCAGACACAGCCATGAAATCACCACTGTGGACTGAAAATAACGCATAACCTAAAAGTTAAGGGTCATGTTTTATTCGGTGGACAAAACTGAAGATATAAGCATGGAAGACAGCCTCTCAGATAGCTCTGAGGGACTGCTTCACAAAGGTAAGGGAGGAGTCAGGATGTATAGAAGTTCTGCAACAAAAACCAGGTAATCAGAACATCAAAAGATTACTATTAAAGAAAACTTGACATCTCAAGTTAATGAATTTAGTGCCTTTTTATGTATGGGAGGATGCAAGAGTCTGGACTCACTAAAATCATTCCTTTGATATGCATCTTAACTAGTAATATCTAGGGCCAGGATGCTGATTTCCTCCATCCTGAATTCTGGGGTGGGGGGTTGTTGCAGCGGCTGCTTCCTTGATGGTTGCAACATCCTTTATTTACTGATACAACAGGTGACTCTCTTCATCCACACCGCAATCAAGATAATGAACATGTCCATCACCCCCTAAAGTTTCCTTACGCCCCTTTATAATCCCTCGTCTCACTCTTTCCTCCACTCTGCATCCCCAGACAACCATCAATCTGCTTTCTATAACTATGGATTATTTGCATTTTCTAGAGCCCCACATAAATGGAATCACAGTATGATCTTTTTTTGTCTGACTTTTTCCACTCAGCACAATACTTTTTGAGATTCATTCATACTGTGTGTATTAATGGTTTGTTTCTTTTTACTGTTGAGTAGTATTCCATTGTGTGGATGTATCATGGTCTGTCCATTCATTCACTGTTGATGGGCGTTTGGGTTGTTCCTAGTTTGAAGTGATTACAAGTAAAGCTGCTGTGAATATATGTATGCAAGTCTTTGTGTGGATACAAGCCTTCATTTCTTGGTAAATTCTGAGCATTTCAATAACTGGATCATACTGTAGGTATATGTTCAGCTTTTTAAGAAACTGCCAAACTGTTGTCCAAAGTAGTTGTACTGTTTTTTTCCCCCACTAGTAGGTGCAGTTCCTGTATTTGGTCCTGTACTTTCCAACGTTTGGTATGGTCATTCTTTTTGAGTCTTAGCTATTCTAATATGCATGTAAGGGTGTCTCAGTCTGGTTTTAATTTGCTTCTCTCTAATGACTAATCATGTTGTGCATCTTTTCCATGTGTTTACTTATTATCTGTAAATCATCTTTTGGCAAAGTGACTGTGTAAATCTTTTAATCATTTCTTACATTGGCTTGTCTATTTTCTCATGATTGAGTTTTGAGAGGTCATTATAGATTCTCCCAGAGATATTTTTATTTAAAGATTTATCATGGAATGTAAGACATTGCATAGACGATTTTGACAGAACTAATCAGAGCTCTCGTTGGAAAAAATCCTAATACTGGGTGAGATTGAAGGCAAAAGAAGGGGACAGCAGAGGATGAGTTAATTAGATATCATCACTGACTCAATGGACACGAAATTTCGGCAAACCTGGAGATAGTGATGGACAGAAGGGTCTGGTGTGCCATAGTCCATGGGGTTGCAAAGAGTTGGGCATGACTTAGTGAATACATGACAACAACAAACCAGAGCATAGGGGAATGATTTGGGGGCCTGGGGCCTTCAAGCGCCTGGAGATCACTCTCGCTGTGTGCCTGACTCAGTCTTATGATGCAAACAGGCCATGCCTGACAGGCCTGGGTCATGCCCACTTTTTGAGGCTCTTAAGATATTTAAAATAAAAGAAATTCCAAAATAGACATATGAAAAGGGTGATGCATTTTAAATGTGTATGTTGAACAAATGAGTGCTTTTGACCACATGCAAACATTCAGCATGTATATAACATTGGAGAGGATGTCAACGTTTTAATTTGAGGTTGGGGCCTGAGACAAAGGACTCTGGTGTCCCATTGGCTACCTTGTGATGGGCCATGAGACACCAGTGCCAGCTTGGATACTTCTCACATACCCGGTGTACCCTAAAGTCACTTCTGGCATGGTCACTCTATAGCCATTTATACTTGGGGTCAAATGAACGCTACAGAGATGGCTATGGAAGAAAGGACCCTTTCCCAGATCAATGCAAATTTCCTACCAGAATGGTGACACTGGGGAGGTCAACCATGGCCATCAGGGCCTTTTGGAGGGACCCCGCGCTCTACTCACCTGCAAGAGTGTGGGGCCTGAGGTTTGGCCTTTCTTTGGGTGATTGGCGTGTGTGTTAGTCGCTCAGTCATGTCCGACTCTTTGCCACTCCACAAACTGTAGCCCACGAGGCTTCTCTGTCCGTGGAATTCTCCAGGCAAGAATACTGGAGTGGATTGCCATTCTCTTCTCTAGAGGATCTTCCCGACTCAAGGATCGAACCCTGGTCTCATGCATTGTAGGCAGATTCTTTAACATTTGAGCTACAGGGAAGTCCTTTGGGTGGTTGGGTCTTGACCTTTTCCACTTAGTTTGAGGTCAGGATTGCGGGGTGACTAGGAGAGGGGCAGCTTTGTGTGAAGAAATCCCAGAGGCCTCCCAGCAACACCCACAGAAGTGCCTGTCCTCTGGGGAATTTTGCCATCACCTCTGAGAAACTTTCAATTCCTCTCACTTCTCATAGTATCCAGTGCAGGGTTCTCCACGAGGGCACATTTGGCAAAGTCTGGAAACGTCATTGTCAAAACTTGGGAGATGTTACTGACATCTAGTGAGCAGAAGCCAGGATGCTGAAAAATATTCTACAAGACAGCTCCCCACATCCAAGAATTATCCAGCCCTAAATGCCAGTGTTGGTGAGGTTGGGAAATTGTTATTTGTATGACTCAATCAACTGTCAACAAGAATGGACAGAGAAAATGAGTGCAGATTCTGAAAAACTGGTTCTATGTCCATTAAGCAGACGAGCGCCACAGTACAGACATGGAGAGTTGATCACGGAGCTTGAGGGATTGTGAGCTGTGAGCTGCCCAAAACCTCTGACCCTCTCACCAGCTTCCCCTGCCTTGCCTTCTCCCTCCTGTTAGGAACTGCCATGTAACAGACCTGGCTTCACCCCAGTCCTGCTGCTCAGGGACTTTGGGCAAGTGATGTAACCTTTTTAAGACTCAGTTTTCCACCTGAAACATGGAAATTACCTTAGTACTTTTCAGAATCACGAGAATTAAACCAGATAAGCCAAGCCACATGAAGAGTCTGACAGGATCTGACAGACTGAAAAGAACTCAGAAGTGACTATCATTATTTTGTGAATTAAGCACCTGCTGAACTTAAAGCACCTTTTCTAGGTGTTTCCTAGCCCCCCAGTGCCAGTTGGTGACAATTTTTTATTAGTCTTCAGAGCATTTACTCGAAAAGTCTTAATAATATGAACCCTCTCTGTTTAGAAACAAAGCACAGTGGATACATTGGATGCACTGTTTAAAACTTGACTTTAGTGATAAAAAGAAATGAATGAAAAATGATTTGTATTGAGGTATTTATGCATGTATATAGATTTAAGCCTATATATTTTTTCAATGTCCATGGAAAGAAATTTACACAATGAAGTTTGTCAGAAACACAGCACTAGCCTGGGCTCTTGTGGCAAATCCTTGGGAACTCTTGGGCTGTCCCATTGCAGGATAGGGCAGGATTCCATGTCAGGTGACTTGGATCAGATCTCAGATGGGGTCGGTTACTTTGGCACCAGCAGGGCCTCTTTGCCAGATAGCCAAGCAGAGACTATGAGGCTCGAGCCAGATTGAGCTCAGGGTGTTTCTGGAAGGTCATTGTTGCAAACCCAGAGAACCAGTTCTGTGAGGTTGGCTCAAAGGGAACATTTAGTCAGAGTAACAGAGAGGTATGGTAATGGAGTGGAGGAAGTCTGGGTAGGGATTATAACCAGCACAGTCCAAAGGCTCTTCTCAGCTTTCAGAAGAGTAAGGGAGAAGTAAAGCTTGGCCCTGGACCTCAGACAATACCTCGTTCTTGCCAAGCGTAGGAGAGTGAGTCCGCAAAATCGCCAGTGAGCCAAGAGATAATCCTGGTGATAAGGATTCAGCTAGGCAACCCCCAGGCCAAAAAATAAGGGTAGAAAATTTGCTTAACTCTATTTCTGCCGGTGTGTTTTCTTGTGGGGCAGGAGATATATTTGAGAACATGGGTATGCACTATACTTGGGGGATATACAATGTAGGAATCCTTTGGGCTCTGTTAGCAAGGGAGCCCTTAAGAAGCTTTGGACACTGAAGCCATGAAAGAGCTCCCAGGAGCATTCTAGAAGACAGGCTAGTTTCCCAGCATTAGGTCACCAGCCCAGGAGTGTGGCAGAGACTTCTCATGCAGGGGGTGAATAAATAGATGTAGGAATTTCCTTCCCTCATGAGGGCTCTTCTCAGTATTAAGCAGTGAGAATGTGTATCCATAGGTGCTTCCCCCACATGGCTAGTCCAGAGAAAGAGAGAGGTTTATCTACTTAAATCAGAAGTTTCAAGGGCCGCAAAAATTGCGTTTTAGCAGTAGGAGTGGCTGTCACTGAGGAAAGTCATGTAGAGCTGCTAATTCTACTCTTAATCCCCCTCTGTCTAACCAGCTGAGAGAAGATCGATTCATGGAAGGATGAGAGTTTGAGTGACAGGCATTCTGTGCATTCTTCTGATACTCCGTGAATTGAAATCAGCAGGAGAAGAGGTCTGCATGGCATTAACTTGACCTTTCATACAACAACATTCTTGTAAGAGATACCTTCATCTCTTATCTATGGACACTAAGGGAATAGAAAACAACAGGCATTTTTGAATCGGTAGCGCTTATGTTAGTGTCTCAACAAAGGGGTTTTGAATGAATGACCGATCAGTGGAATGTATCATACTTCTGCGCATGTGTTCATGAGGATACTGATTACTATATCACTCACAGTTCCCTTTATAAAAAGCCTGATATGGTCAATTTCTACTCCAAGTTTAAGTGAGGAAAGCTTCGTACCTATAAAGGAATGGCTTGCTTTCTTCCTTTCTGAAAATGAGGATGATGTCATTGGACATATCTCTCTTTTGCTCTAGTTGTCTGGAAGCTTAGGGTTCAATCTGCTGCTCAGCTGTATCAGTGATGAAGGCTCTTTTGGCATTCATACTTGATTCTTATTCCTCTGGTCTTGTCAACCTAATCTTATTTTTATTTTCCTTGTTCCCAGCTTAAATTCTTGATTATATTTCCAATCATTGTTACTGCAGAGTTCATAAAATCTCAGATACCTTTAACTGCCAGGCAGGTAGCAGTAAATGACTGAAGTAAGTGGGGATAACGGAGCATGGTGTAGACTGTAGCAAATGGAAAGAGGTCTTTCCCGGCCATTCTAGTCTAATAGCGTCACCTCCTGCCACTGTCAATCCCTAGCCCCTAACCCTGCTTATTCATCATTTTCTGAAATTATCTTATTTATCTGTTTACTGTCTCTCACCTCTGCTATATCCCCAGAACCCATAGCAATGCCTGGCCCTGAACTGTCACCTAATCACATCTGTTGAGTGAATTAATGACTCAGCGGGACCAGTGTGGCTAGGTTTTTACTACATTTTAACAGTTTGGAATTTGGATTTTTATATGAAATCTCCTGATTTTTAGATATTGGTGGCAAGTATAAAAAATTAAAAACACTCTGCTGGCCAGAAATGGGCCATGTTAGCATATGGCTCTCATATTTTCCAGCTATAGCTGAGACAGGATTGGACCTGAGACCCTCTACTGGAGTGCTTGCAACTGGACAAATATCTCCTCAAGCAACAGAACACAAAGAAACTATTGAGGGACTAAAAATAATTGTGTGCATGCACAGTTGGGGCAAATTATGAACAATAGGTATAAATAGGCCAAAACCTCAGAAAGTACATGAAAATATTCTCAGTATAGTTAACTATTAGAGAAACGCAAATCAAAACTACAATCAGGTGTCACCTTACACTGGTCAGAATAGCTATAATCAAAAAGTCTACAAACAATAAATGCTGGAGAGGATGTGGAGAAAAGGGAACCCTTGCACAATGTTGATGGGAATGTAAGTTGGTAAAATTATGGAGAACAGTATGAAGTTTCCTTTAAAAAACTAAAAGTAGAGCTACCATATGATCCAGCAATCCTACTTCTGATCATACATCAGGAGAAAACCATAATTCAAAAAGATACACCAGTGTTCACTGTAGCACTATTCACAATAGCCAAGACATGGAAGCAACCTAAATGTCCACTGTAGATGAATGGATAATGAAGATGTGGTACATATATGCAATGGAATATTACTCAGCCATAAAAAGAATGAAATAATGCCATTTGCAGCAACATGGATGGACCTAGAGATTGTTGTATTAAGTGAAGTAAGTTAGACAGAGAAAGACATATGTGATATCACTTACATACGGAATCTAAGAAAATGATACAAATGAACATAATACAGAAGAGAAATAGATTCAGACTTAGAAAACAAACCTATGGTTACCAAAGAGGAAAGTTTCGGAGGGGAGGGATAAATTAGGAAGTTGGGATTAATATATACATTCATTTTTCACTTTCATGCATTGAAGAAGGAAATGGCAACCCACTCCAGTGTTCTTGCCTGGAGAATCCCAGGGACGGGGGAGCCTGGTGGGCTGCCATCTATGGGGTTGCACAGAGTCGGACACGACTGAAGTGACTTAGCAGCAGCAGCAGCAGCAGCAACTACTATATATAATAGAGATAATCAACAAGGACTTACTCTATAACAAAAGGAACTCTACTCAATACTCTAATAATCTATATGGGAAAAATAGATAAAAGTATATGTGCAACCAACTCACTTTGCTGTACACATAAAACTAAAATCACACTGCAAATCAACTATATTCCAATATAAAATAAAAATTAAAAAAAATAAGGCTAAATCCTAATTTCCACTTTTGAAGTACCAGGAGCAAAAGCAGGGTACTACACATGATCCTTGCACACAGCACCTCCAAGGTGTAACACAGACCACCTAAGCCAACCCTGCAGCTCAATCCACTTATCCACTCCCACCGTTACCCCCTCGAAGGAACCAGCTTGCCGACAACCCCACTTCCAGGAATGAGCAAGAGCACTTAAGGAAAATGGGGACTTGGTGTGGTGACTCCTCAAAGACTTAAAAATAGAATTACAATATGAGCCAGCAATTCTGTTTCTGAGTATATGTCCAAAATAACTGAAAACAGGAAACCAAACAGATATTTGTACACCCTGTTTATAGAAGCATTATTCACAATAGCCATGGGATGAAAGAAACTCAAATATCCATGAACAGATTAATGAATAAATAAAATTAGGGTGTAAACATATAACGGAATTCTGCTGCTGCTGCTAAGTCACTTCAGTCGTGTCCGACTCTGTGCGACCCCATAGACGGCAGCCCACCAGGCTCCTCCGTCCTTGGGGTTCTCCAGGCAAGAACGCTGGAGTGGGTTGCCATTTCCTTCTCCAATGCATAGAATAATACTCAGACTTAAAAAGGGAGGAAATTCTGACACTCACCACAATATGAATGAACCTTGAGAATGCTACATATTAAGTGAAAAATGAGAGAGGAGGTCTCTACAGTGTGTCTCTCTGTAATACCTCTCTGGGACCTTTAGAGGCTGCAACAATGGAAAGATTATGGTGGTCTCCCATCCTTCCAAGTATGGCAAAGGAAAAACAACAGTAAACCATAAAATGTGCTTTGAGAAAGACAACAAAGTCCTAATTTTTCCAAAATAACAGCATAGAGTTTCTTTTGAAATGCCAGTATCTATTTTTAAAAACTTTCTCTTTCTTTTAACTAATGATATGTTTGCTGTCTCTGCCTTGCCAATTTCTCGTAGCTCAGTCAGTAAAGAATCTGCCTGCAATGCAGGAGACCCAGATTCAATTCCTGGGTCAGGAAGATCCCCTGAAGAAGGAAATGGCAACCGACTCCCATATTCTCGCCTGGGAAATCCCATGGGCAGATGAGCCTGGTGGGCTAGAGTCCACAGGGTTGTAAGAGTCAGACACGACTGAGCGATTAAGCTACCACAATCTCTTTTAAGCCATCTATTGGGAAATGATAATAACACTTAATAGTTATTACTTGCTGTTTATATGCTATGTTTTTTTTCTGTGCACTATATAAAATAACTAATTTTATCATTATATCAGTCCCATGAGATAAGCATGATTATAATCTCTGGTTTTACAGTCAAGGAAGCTGAGGCACAGGGCAGTCACTTGCCTAAGATCAGACAGCTAGTAAGTGGCAGAGCCAGGATTTGAACCCAGAATGTTGGGCTTCAGAACCTCTTGTCCTAAAGTCTAAAATCCAGGCATATTAACCTGGAGGGTGTGCCCACCTCCACCTGTCTGCATCTGCCTTTCCAGCTCTCCCCTCACCGCTGGCCCTTCTACACAAGTCTCCCTGAGCCTTCCTTCCTGCCTGTCCCACCTTGTTAATCCCCACTCAGGGTTCCCCTTGGTATCCCCTCTCTGCCTTCCCTGTCTGGGGACACCTATGTCTTCCTGTGGCTGGCTGTTCAGACAGCTCACATTGTACTTTGCCACATGGAATTGTAACTGTCTGACTCTTGTCTGTTTCTCATGGTGGATTGAGAGCTCCCTGAGGGTAGAGAACAAGGCTTTAAATCTCTGTGTCCCAACCTAGCCAAGTACTTGATTCATAGTAAATGCTTGGTACCTGGTCTTAAGGAAATAAAGGAGGCAGAGCCCACACTGGGACTTGGTGTAGAAGATGGAGTAATGACTGTCCACATAGTAGCTTTCACCCTAGAAATGTTGTTGGTACCCTGAGCAGACAGTGGGGTGGGAAGTCCACATCCATGAAGACTAGAGAGGTCTTGAATGGAATTGAATCAGTGGTGTGAACCCCATGCCTTCAGGGCTAGTACTGGAAACATGTGCCCGATTCATATGGCAGAGACTGCTCCCCACTAATCAAAGAGACTGACAATGTTTACATACATACAAACGCATATCATGGGTCATTGAGCCACTTCCAGGTTTTAAAAAAATGTTAAAATTGAATGAATGTCTTCTTCATCTTCTCTTCCTAATTTAGTATAATACTTAAGGCCATTAATGGGGTCTGAGTAAGGTAATCACCGACATGGTGGGTGGAGCTGGTATGCTGGTCCAGATAGAGTAAGGAGATTAACCACCTAGAGGGGCTGCCCTACACAAGGGACAGACCCTGGATGGGCAGAGGAAGGGGTTCCTCTGGAGGGACAGCCTGGCTCGATTGCCAGAATCCCAGCGGGATGAGGAGGGCACCTGTAGGGAAGGTCATGATAGCAGAGGTCATGGTAGCGGTTGGTTACATTCAGGGGATTGATCAAACAAGCAAGTGTATTAAGGATAATGGAAACCAGGCTCTGTAATGTGAGAGAAGGAACTTACAATATAGAAAGGGAGGAAGCTAGAATGAAACATGAGGGGTTGGATTGGAATTGAAAGTATGAGAGTGAAATTCTGGTTTTCAATGCATCCAAATCATAGATACACACACACACACTCATACACCCTAGCTCTTCCACTGAAAGAGTCGGGGAACAGCAATACCTAATGCAGCAATGAGCCTACCTAACAGTGAGAATTTGGATTCTAAATAACTTCCCACTAAATGGAACCAGAGCTCCTTGACTACAAGGCTGGAACATCTCATTGTAACAGCAAGTAAGGAAGTGCAAATAATGATGGGAACATATAAAAAGACACATTGACAGTCTGATGGGTATGAGATTTTACATAATTTCAAGGTCCTTTTCTACAGAACACTTATGAATTTAAAAAAGGAAGAAGAGGAACTTTCCAGTGGAGATCCCTAGAAGATATCACTTTAACCAACTACTCCCAGTGATCTCATATTTGGAGACTGGGGCCTCAGTGAAATTCTCAAAAGAATTTAAAATCTTTTGCCATTTAATAGGATGCAGTAAGAAGAGCATGGCGTCACTTCTGTGATATTCTTGCCAAAGTTGTAGAACCTGAATCTAAGTGTGAGAAAACTCAGACAAACTCAAAGTGAGGAACATTCTACAGAATATCCAGCCAGTATTAACAACAACAACAACAACAAAAAACTGTCAAGGTCATGAAAGTGAAGGAAATACTGAGGAAAGGGTCTATATTGAAGTAGATTAAGGACACGTGACAACTAAATGCAACGCTTGATTTGAAAGTACTCTTTTTGCTATAAAGACTATTTTGGGGACAAGTGACAAGAACTTGAACTGGTCTGAGGATCCAATGACAATTAATGAAAACTTCCTAGAGTCTGAGGATTAGATAATAGTAATGTATCAACTTTAAGCTCCTGGTTTTGTGGTTGTGTGGGAGATGTACTGTGTATGGGAACTGCACACTAAAGTATTTGTGGAAGATGAGGCATCTCTTTGGCAGCTTATTCTCAAAGGGTTCAGGACAAATACATTACAGAATTTTTTTTTACTGTATTGTGCCGGCAACTTTTCTGTAACTTTGAGATTTTTCAAAATGATATATCTATATCTAGTGATGTAGGTTGGAATGATACTGTTTTCCAGACTTGCCAGGACACAGGTACCTGGGGCCTGCCTTGGGTGGACAGAGCTTGGAATGGCTGCCCCAGGAGTAGAATCAGGGTGTATCTGCCAAGTGTTGTTTCTCTGCTGAGGTGCAGAGATGGACGTTCTCAACCAAGTCACTTAGTGAAGAATGGGCACCTGGATTCTTGAATAACTAGACAGACAGAACACAGTTTCTGTAGGACACATGCCAGCCACTTGACTTTGATGATGGGCTTTCTGCCAGAACCAAGGAAGTGGAAGCACTGAATGCCCCTTTCCTTGTCCAAAAGTCTGCAGGATACCTATGGGCCAGTTCTCCGATGTCCATCTGGAACATGGATTGTGCAGGGGACCCCATGTTCTTTTGAGACTTGGCCTAAAGTGCTGATAGTAACCACCACTGACTGCTGTGCACCTTCTAAGGGTCAGAAACTGGGATAGATGCTTCACAGGTTCTTTTTATAATCATTCCAATGGTTCTCCTTGTTAAGTAAATTGTCCCCATCTTATAAATAAAGAAGTAAGGCTTTGGAAGTCTTAGTAACAGCCTCAACATTATGGGTTGAATTGTATCCCCCCAAATTCATATGCTGAAGTCCCATGTCTCAGAATGTGGCTGGATTTGGAGATAGGGCCCTGAGAGAGGTGACTGAGTTAAAGACAGGCCTTGAGGGTAGACTCTAATCCAACTAATGACTGGCTCTCTTAAGAAGATGAAATTTGGACATACAGAGAGAGACGCTCTCCTTAAAGAGGAATGACCACATGAGGACACAGCAAAAAGGTGGCCGGCTGCAAGCCAAGGTGAATGGCCTCACCCTGATGTTGGACTTCGGGCTCCAGAACTACAACGAAATACATTTCTGTTGTTTAAGCCATGCAGGCTGTGGTACTGTTATGGCAGTCCCAGCAGCCTAACAGGTGGAGGCATCTGGGGGAGGATGAAGTTGGTGTTCAACATCAAATCAGTGCAATTCTGTTCTCTGCCACCTTCCTACACATGGCCTCTGCTGTGTAACTTCTCCCCACCTCCCGCAACAGGCTGCCCAAAACCTCCATCCAGAATCTCCCAGACTGAGTGGATCCCTCCTCTGCGATCCCACAGCCCTGACCACAGTGCATACATTGATAGTGGCACACAAGGAACTCATGATCTTGCGATCAAATTGAGGGTAGGGCTCCTCTTAACTTTATCCCTGGCATCTCCCATGGAGCCAGTTAGCATGTATTGAACACGTGTGCCAGTCAAGATTTCATATGTGTTATCTCATTTATACTTTAAAACAACTCCTTAAGGTACGTATCACCAATTGTTCCCATTTTACATGTCAAAAAACTGTGGTCAGAGGTGTTACCTGAAATAGCCCAGACATAAAGCTGAAGCTCCAATACTTTGGTCACCTAATGCAAAGAGCCAACTCATTGGAAAAGACCCCGATGCTGGGAAAGATTAAAGACAGGAGGAGAAGGGGGCAACAGAGGATGAGATGGTTGGATGGCATCAATGACTCAATGCACTTGAGTTTGAGCAAACTCCAGGAGATAGTGAAGGACAGGGAAGCCTCGTGTGCTGCAGTCCACGGGGTCACAAAGAGTCGGACATGACTTAGTCACTGAACAACAGCAACAACAGAGCTAGTATGTGGTGGGACCAGGATTCACCATTGGATGGTCTAATTCTTCAGGCTGTGCTCTTCACCTCCTGCCCTGCTGCTGTGGTCTTGCTATAAATGTACACTCCCTCCCTACTCGAGGGCTGTGCTGATCTGAAACTGCTCCTTCAGCATGCTAAGCCCAAGTGTGAAGCTCCCCTCCCACGGAGAGCTTTCTCACTCATACCCCGTCCCCCAGCCCCCACTCTGCCTCCTTCAGCACCCGCTGGGCATAGGGTCTGCACCTTGCACTGATGTGTGACCCAGAACAGGGCACTGGGGCCACCGCTTATCAATATCTGTTGAACTGGCTTCAGTGTCCAGGGATGGACATGAATAAGGATACACGACACAGGGGGGTATTGTCCTGGATACTGTGACTCTCCGTTTCTGGATCCTCTCATCAGACCATTTGCTGGCATATGCGACAGACAGGGTAGTCTGGCATTTGCTTTAGAAAGTAGAGTCCCCATTCTACTGAAAAGAGGCAGGAATGGAGACAAGATGAGCTGTCTGTCACTTTCCTACACACTGCTGGGCAGGTCACAATTTCTCTGCACCTAAGTGCCTCTGTGGGTAAAACAGTAACGGAAATGCCTATTTCTACCACAGAAATGGGACAAAACACGTGAATGTGTTTTGAATACTGATAAAGAATAGTGTTACAGAAACCCAGTCACCATTAATGGGATTACTTACATTTTAACTGACCAGTTTGGCCAGTGAAAAATGAAATAAAAAAAGTAGTTTTTATTTTTGAAAGTCAAGGAAGTGGTATCCTTGAACATAAAGACAGTAAATGTCCTGAGGCCTTTCTAGAGTGTTGGAAGTATTTCTAGGTTCTCCTTAACACGTGTGTGTGTGCCCTTAACAAGTTCTCCTTAACAAGTGTGTGTGTGTGTGCGTGTGCGCGTGTGTGTGTGTGTGTGTCTGGTGTATGGCAGGAGTGGGGTGGGGGCTGGGCTCGGAGAGTCAGGATAAAGTTCTCTCCAATTGCCTGAGACGCAACCCTCTGGAGGTGGCAGGCCTCTTACCTTTGCTGCATTGCGGATCAGTTTTCAGCTGTGTGAGGCCTCCGGGTGAAGTCCATTTGGGAACTGAGTTTTTCTGACTCAGCAGTAGCCCGGGAAAATTTCCCTTCTCTTTCCTGTGCCCCGTCTTCCAGACACGCATGAGATCCACTCCACCTTGGACTCAATCAGTGCATCCCCTGCCCCTGCTGCAGGCTCTGCACAGAACTGAGCCATAACCCCGAGAGCAGCCTCTGGGGAGCTTCCAGGGAGAGTGGCTACCACTGAGCAGCCACTCAAGAGCATCAGCGATGCGTCTGTTCTGGTTTGGATGGGCTGAGTCTCCCTCCAACTTCCTTCTGCTCTCGGCCAGAGCCAGGGTCCTTTTGTTCACCTTTAGGGCTGCCAAGTCAGGCCTACCGCACCCCTGGATGTTGTTTTCCTGCAGGCAATGGGAAAATGAGCTTGGAGCCAGGGAAGGGAAATCAACAAGGAAATAAACACAGGGTCATTACCCCTCCAGGTCATCACCAGGCTGGGACATCATCACGCTGGGATCACTTTCTAAAGAGGCAGGAGCTGGCCGCTGCCTGAAGGGGCCCCAGACATTTTTTAATTGCCCCAGGCATTTAAAAAATTTTAAATATGCAAAGAAGTGTGCATTTCTGTCAGAAGTATGAAATCTATGTTGGACCAATCAAGCAATCCTGACTCGCTCCAATGCCCTGCCAAATCTTTCAAAGATTTTTCCATAGGCAGCATCTCTTGTAACCAAACACTGGCAAACGTTTGTAGCCAAAGGAAAAGAATGAGCAAGTTTATAGCTGACACAAGCCAAGACTTTTAAAGACACAGGTTAAGACTTTCAAGACATCCTCTAAAGATACAAGATTATTGTTTGAATAAAGTTTTCTTCCACGTACAACAATGTCACGGTCATCATCAGCAGCATCATCTTTGCCAGCATTTATTGAGAGCTTATCGTCTGCCAGGTGCTGTGCTAATGACCTCAACCTGTGTTATTTCATTTAATTCTCAACATAATTCTATCATCCTCATTCCCATTTTGTAGATGAAGAAAATAAGGATTAGAGAGATTAAGTCACTCCTGCACAGTGACCCCACTAGTTAAAAATGTAGAAATTGCCCTTCTGGAAGGATGCTCTTCTGAGTCTTGCTTTTCCCAACAGTCAGCTTAAGCACTTCGGTGGGCTGACAGCTCCTGTGATGGACAAAGAGTTGCTTAAACAAACTCTTAGGCCTGCGAATAGAATTCTAAACAGAACCACAGCTCATCGGTTAGTTTAATGACCTCTTCCAGGAGTTACCAAGTGGTGCTACCTTTATGTGACTCGTACATAGGACTCACCTATCACGGCACCCTCTCTTCTTCTCCAAGGGGGTGCTGCTGGCTGCTTTCACCCAGTTCTCCACTGTGATTCTGACTGACCCAGAAGGAAGGGCCCTGTAAATCTCTTGGCCTCTGTGTGTGCTTCAGTTATGGCCTGATCACACAAATTTGTCTTTTTGACTCTAGAAGCCTAACAGTTACAAGCTTCTTTTAATCAATAATCCAGGGGATGAATAATTTTAAGTTCCAGCCTGGAAACTTCTGCTTGATGAGAAGAAATCAGCACATGTATGTTCAGTCCTCAGGTCCTACTGCAACACTTTTTTTTTGGGGTGGGGGGGCTCATCTTTACTTCCAACTGTTAGCATGTAGCTCTCCAGTGCAGTTACCCAGGGCAACTGGCTGCTGGTCAAAGGAAAGTAAAACCTGTAATTAGGAGACAAGGAGATGCCTCCCAGCAACGTCTAAGTTGTCCGTTTTTGTAAATATAGAACTTGCGACATTAGGGCCGCTGCTTGCACATGGGACACTTGCATTTGGTTTTGTGGAGCTTGGGGGTACTTTACTCTGGGGCCACATATGCCTTTAAGTCTGAGGTTGGTCAGCTTTCATTCTCAACAGAAACTAAAGACTTATTTACTAGATTTATAGCAATAAAAAAAGAAGATTGGAAAGGGGCCGGGCTTTTAGTTTAGATGTCATTTCATTTTTCTTTCCCAGTGGTTTACAACTAAACACAGTGTCCAGATATGTTTACAGACTCTGGTCTTGGAGTTCTTTGATGAGGAAAGGCAATTTATAACAGTCAAATGGGCCTTTCAACCTTATCGTATGAAATGAAAACCAAAATGTTGGAAGGGAGCTGATGTAATGAAAGCTTTCATGTTCCTCATCTGCTTCACAGCTTTTCACCACCAGGGAATAAAGATAGCAGACTTGGGGACTGTCAGATGCTTTGGGGGTTTCCATTCAGAAAGGTAATGAGGTAGATGGATTTTATTTCTCCTTCCTCTCCTTTGAGCATCTGGATCAGTACTGATTGAGTTGGTTCCAAGAGTTGAGTCCATTCTGGGATTGACAATAAACATACAAACCTCCCCCCACCCCATTTTTTTTCTTTTTTTGCATGGTCATGTAACCAAGGCAGCTGACTGTTTAAAACTGGAAACAGAGAGAAGTCACGGATGAAAAACAGGACGTATTAATTTAGCTTTACAAATGTGCCCTTTCCAAGGCCAGAATTACTCACTCCCTGGCAACTCACAGTGTGGGACCTGGGTCTGCTCAAATGGCACGGCTTTAGCATGTCCTTTCCGTTCGGTGTGGGATGCTGTAGATGAGTGACAGGTTCCAACTCAGCAGAGGCATCCAGATGCAATTAGAATCCTCACGGATTTTAATTATTATGGGAAAGCAAGCACAACTTTGCCATGCAAGGAAATATGGCCATTCTAAGTGTCCCTAAAAGTAATGTGTCCACTTGTATGCAGAGAAAATGTCATTTTTGGTGCATTTTGAAGGAGGAATCTTAAAACTGAATTATGTAAAATGCTAGAGGAGCTATTTCAGGATTCTTTTATTTTCTTTTTTATCGGAGTATAGTTGATTTACATTGTTGTATTAGTTTCAGGTGATAGTTTCACAGCAAAGTGATTCAGTTATATATATATATTTTTTTCAGATTCTTTTTCCACATAGATTTTTAAACCGAATATTGAGTATAGGTCCCGTGGTATACAGTAGGTCCTTATTATTTATCTATGTTCTACTTGATAGTGTGTATGTATTATTCCCAAATTCCTAATTCATCTCTCCCCTCCATATTTCAATATACTGTGAGCAAGAAATCAGAAGATTAACTCACTTTCTTTTAGGCTTGTTTGTATGCTTACAAGATGCCCAGGGTGAATGTGGATTTATCAGAATAGGAGGCAGAATATGGTTTCCCGAGACCATTATGGGCTGATTGCTTTCCTTATCCTCCTCCATGCACTGATAGTTTGCCCACCTGTGTCTGCAAATGGGAGAGGCAATGAGGAGTGCGAAGTTCCACCCTGAGGCTTTAAACACCATCTCTGTGCCAACAACTCCCATATTTGGATCTCTGGCTCAGAACTCTCTTCTGAGTTCCCAGTCGTGTTCTCAGAATCTCACTGCCATCTCCAACTCCACTCAGGCAAAGCCAAGCCTTCTACCTCTTTTTCCCCCTCCTGCTGCTTCCATGGAGAAGGAAATGGCAACCCAGTCCAGTATTCTTGCCTGGAAAACCCCAGGCACACAGGAGCCTGGTGGGCTGCCGTGTATGGGGTTGCACAGAGTCAGACACAACTGAAGCGACTTAGCAGCAGCAGCAGCTGCTTTCATCTTAGCCAATGATCTTTCCAGCCACCCAAGTGCTCCCGTCTCTCCCTCCAGTCCCACAACCAACCCATGAGTCTGTTCTGTCAATCTCACCTCCTAAACTGATATCAACTGCAACTTTCTATTCAAAACTTCTGCTACCACAAATGCCGACCCAACTTCAGCCCTCATCTTGGCTCCTAGCTGGTCTTCTTGCTGCCCATGTTGCCCCCCTAGCCAAATCTAAGTTCCACATTCCAGCCAGAGTAGATTTTTCAAAGATAAGTCACATGAGGCCATTAACTTACCTAAAAGCCTCAAGGCTTTCCAGTGCAATAAGGAGGAAATATGAAATCTCTGAACTGGCCAGCTAGTCTTGGCATAATTTGATCCCCACTCACCTCTCCAACATTGCCTTGGCGACATTAGCTTACTGTCAGTTTCTTGAACACTCCAAACTTTTCTCCACCTCAGAGCTTTGCTAATCTTGGGCTGGCGTGTACTGACCTTCACACCCCCATTCCCAGATCTTCTGCCAAAAGCACACAAACTCACTCTCTTCCTGCCTCTTTCTCATCTTCCAGGTCTCAGCGCAAATGTCATTTCCTAGAGGCATATCCCCCCAACACCTATTTTCTTTGTAGTATTTGATGTAATTTGTAAGTGTATTATTTATTTGCTTATTTCCTTAATATAGAACTTATACAGTTTACCCTCCTATGTCCACTCCTCCACCTACAACTAGGAAAGCAGGAACTATGTCCGTTTGGTTCACAGCTACATGTCCAGGTTCCAAATTTTTTTAAGCTGAATGAACGAATGAGTAATTAAATGAGAAAAATCTTTTCCTCTCAATTCAGATCACTTAAGGAAGAGTTTGTTAAATAGCTGTTGAGAGGTACTTACTAGTTCTTATTCAAACACAGATAGAATTCATAGATGTAGATGTCGAGAATTAGCAAAGAACTGTGGTCTCAGAGAATCTAACCCCGTTCTCCCTTCTGAGAGACCACTGGCTGTTACATCTGGGAGTGCCACAACATGGCCCAGGGAGATGTCAGGGGAGAAGAAGGGGGTGGACTGGTGTGGACCCAGGACTAATGCATTTCTGACTGTGTTAATTTTGTAATTAATTTCCCATGAAAACAATAAGGCAAAGACTGTACTGCTATAAAAACTTTGGGGGGCCAGTTTTAGGAAGCCAAACACCATTTAGATTTAGAACATCAGTTTATGTGGAAAAATCTGTTCCAAATTCTCGAACAACTGACATACCCCCAAAAAACCCAAATAAAAAAACAAACCTCTAAGCAGGAACATTTTGTGTTTCCTGTAAATTTTCTAAAATATGGAGACTCATCATCAGCCACACCCTCCCTGACTGCTCATTGAATTCGGGTCCTGGTGAGCATGTGTTAGATGGCATTGGGGAGGCCCATGAGATGATTTATTCTCACAGGCATTTTATTTACTGGTGTTGAGGCACAGCCAAGAAATATTTATTTTCCTGTTCATATTTCAGAAGGAACTTGTGACTCATTCCCCAGGAAGGAGCAATCTAGAACTGCACTTCCATCTACCCTCCCCTCCCCAGCTTTCCTGGTGCTGCTCCCAAGAAGAGACGTGATGGCCAATCTGATTGGAAAGACAGGGTGAGAAGGTCCTTTCTGGGCCCCCTATGCCAGGTACTTGACTGCTGCATTGAAAAGCAAAGACCTCTTTTCCTTTGCCTCCTGGATCTTGTCTGGCAAGACTCGGATGAAGGGAGGTGGTGACTATGCAGCCCCCACCTCCCCGTTAGAGGCAGGGCGTGTGGGGATGCCAGGCCAGTGGACACAGGCCTCTGCTTTCTTGCTTCCATTTTCTTCCCTCTTGTTGGCTGGAGGAGTCAGACTCCTGTGGGTCTTGTAGTTCAGGGAAGGCGGCAGGAAACCTTCGTTCTCAATCTACCTCCTCAGAAAGCAGATGCTGTCTTAAGATCCCCCTTGCTCTAGATGTCTGTCCTCAACCAGAATCAGTAATTTGTGTTGTAGTTTAACCTTTTTCTTTCGTAAACAACTTTAAAAAAAAATCACGTCCATTAAAAAAAATTATTTAATTGGCCTCATTGAGTCTCAGTTTTAGTGCATGGTTCTCTAGTTGTGGCTCGTGGGCTCCAGAGCTCAGTAATTGAGGTGCACAGGCTTAGTTGCTCCATGACATGCGGAATCTTCTCAGACCAGGGATCGAACCTACATCCCTTGCATTACAAGGTGGACTGTTAATTACTGGACCACCAGGGAAGCCCCTCATAAACAACTTTTCTATATCTATGTGTAAAACATATGTGAAAATAAATCTAACACTTGAGTTATAAAGTGTGTACATCAAGTGTTTGCCAGTTATTAAGCCTCCAAAATCAGGGTTAAAATGAAGTCTTTCTACATCCTAGATTTTTCAACAAAACCCAGGAAAACTCCCTGAGGAATTTTATATGAATCAGCTTTGCCCTTGAGTCAACCCAAACAAATTCACACTGCCATGCATCCCGACTCCAGATTTTGTCATCCGTGTAACCATAGTTTTACAAAGCTTTGTTCACAAATAAATATCACGTCACTGAAGGGAATAGGCTAGAAGGCTATAGGGGGCTTGCTCAAAACCACGGCAGGTCCTGGTGCTAGGCACATGAATTAAATATGTAGCTCTCAAACCTGCATGCCAGAAATCCCAAATTACTGGCAGTGGCTGCATGTACATGCATGCGTGTGTAATCACAGTCATGTCCAACTCTTTGAGGCCCCATGGACCATAACCTACCAGGCTCCCCTGTCCATGGGATTCTCCAGGCAAGAATACTGGAGAGAGTTGCCATTTTCTCCTACAGGGGAATCTTCCTGACTCAGGCGTGGAACCCGCGTCTCCTGCAGCTTCTGCCTTGGCAGGCAGATTCTTTACCACTGAATTTCTCCTAACAGTTCCTGGGAAAATTGTTTGCAATCTCTGAAGAAAGGTTGTCTTTTTCATATTTAAACACATGAGATGCCCCAGATTACTGTCTTAAATTGGATTTGGGTGCAGAGGTTGGGCAATAAAAATAAATAAAATGAGTTGTTACATTAAGAAAAGTCCAATTTTCTTTGCAATGTCTCTAAACTTAACCTGAGTAGAAAGACCACATGTGTTTGAACTCGTCCACTGTGTCACAAATATTAGAAATTCTCAATGCTCTGCTTATGATTCCCAGGGGTTAGGAAGATGTCATCTTTACATATATATTTCTTTACTATATACTTTTTTTTTTTAAGTTAGAGATATATCCATTTAAGGGGAAATACCTCTTTCAGGGCTATATGAAATGCCATAAGAGTAAATATTGTACATTCTGGGACAATCACGGAGAAGACAAGACTGTGATCTCTTAGGCAAAAACTGTAGTCTCCTCTAGAATTTTGTTTCTAGCTCAGAGGATACTGTCAATACTTGTTAAATAACAAATTAATATAGCAATAATAAATAAATGAATGGAAATAATAATGTGACGGGCATTCAGATTTCTTAAAACCCAGAAATGCATGGAGTTACCACAGACTTTAGGGAAAAAAAACCAAGATTCTATGACATTTATCTCTATTTTCAGGGGACAAAAGGCTTTAGATTCCTTATTTTTAAGAGGTCTGGTCAATTGCACTGATGAATTGATTGGGTTGGTTCATTTGTAAAACCACATTGCAATGAAAAAACGGTCAGAAAATATATAGGCGGGTTTTGTTTTTAAATGTGGATTTCACAAAACTAAAAAGTTCAGACAGCTGGACCCCATTTCATGTGTTTTTTCAAACAGATTCTCAGTGTTCTAAACTCGATCCAGCTGTATGTACTAATTGCATTTCAGTGACTCAGTTGGATGTTGTCTTTTTGGGAAAATCTCATTTAAAAAGAAAACGGATGCTTAAATCTCACTGTAGTTGCCTTATTACTGCAGTCTTGATGCTATGCTTGGTTGGACAGTGTTCATCTCCGTAGAGCAAGCCTGTGCTGATGTGCTGGGGGCATGTGGCACCATTACTAGAACTGAAGTGTCCAGAAAAATTGTGCGAGGGGGCCTCTCAATGGATCTGTACCTCCTCCTTCTGTACCTAGCCCAGTTGCTCATATTCATGTGTACATACAAATGCTTTGAAATAGCAGGGAAAATGTTTTTGTTTAAACAATTATAGAAGTAAAGCTTTCCTAGTAGAAAACTCAAACAAGTCTGAAGAAAAAAGGGCCTTAATTAAAAAGTATGTCTGCCTGCCCCTTAGTGCCAGACAACAACAACACACACACACAGACACACACCCTTATTCCTGGTCTCTAGGGATAAATATTAAATAGATAGACAACATTTATCTTTGTGTATATTTATGTATACACACACACACACACAGAAGCCACAAATTATTTGCATCTCATTCATTCTTGAACATTGTATAACAAGTCATTCTAATATTTAGTGACTTAAAAAAAACACTAATCATTTACTATCTCTCAGCTTCCATGGACAAGAGGGGCTTGAGCAGTAGTTCTAGGTTCTGGGGGGCTGAGGGGCTCTCCCGAGGCTGTAGTCACATTCTGGCTGGGGCTACACTCCTGCACACCTGACTGGGGCTGGAGGATTGCCTTCCGTGGTGGCTCACTCCCACAGCTGACACACCCGTGCCGGTTGTTGGCAGGAGGCCTCACTTCCTATACATGCGGGCCTCTCCACATGAATTTCCTCATGAAATGGCATCTGACTTCCCCCACAGGGAGAGAACCAAGAGAGCAAGGTGGAAGGTGCAAGACCTGGTGTGATCTAGACTCTGACGTCACACTCCAACACACACTCAGACATTCTGGTGGTCCCACAGACAGTCCAAGTTCAATAAGGGAAGGGCTACACAGAGGCATGGATCTCAGGAAGTGAGGGTGGTTGAAGGGCATTTTGGATGATGGCTCTGAGACAGCAACTCCCATGAAGAGGAGAAGTCTCTTTCTCCACTCCTTGATTCTGGTCTGACCTTGAAACTTGCTTTGACCAGTAGAATCTGGGGGAAATGATGCTGTCAGCGTCCTGCGCCAAGCAACCAGGTTTCCTTTTGCTGCTCCCACCCTCTTGGAGTGCTCCTGCCATGTGAGCAGCCTGGACTCGCCTCCTTGAGGATGAGAGAACAGGAAGAGGGAGGGACTTGTCCCTGACATACCGGCCGAGGCCTCAGATACACGAGTGAGTCCAGCCAGCAGCACGTTCAGTAAAGACAGGCTGTTCTTGCTGAGCCCAACTCAAATGCCAAATCAAAGAGCTGTGAATAAATACAGTTGTTTTAAGACACTAAAGCTTTGGAATGGTTTACTATGCAACCATAGAAAACTGATACAGTATGGTAAACAACAGTCTGTGTTTTGTTGTTTTTAAGCTCAATAATATACTGTAGGCATCCCTTCATGTCAGTACATAAAGATCTTCCTCATGTTTTAAAAAATGTTCCGATATAGCAATCTTATATTATGGTAATGCTCTAATTATTTAACATATTTACTATTAATGGACATCTAGGTTGTTAATTTTTTTTTTGCTATGGCAAGCAATGCCTTATGAATTTTATTTCTTGCTTACATGCATAGAAGTGGGTCAAGGGAATTATGTATTTAAATATTTCATGTGTCAAATTGTACTTCAGAAAGGTTGTGCCAATTTCCATCCCATTTAACAGTGTATCAAATTTTAAAGGAAACTCCTAAGAGCTACTTTCTGTCCTCATCCTGAATTTGCCCTCATTTGATGCCAGGGGATTGGGAAACAGAGCTGAGATGAGGTCTAGGACTGTGTGAACTAGTGTCTGCATTAAGCTGCAATGAGAACAGACCAAAAAGTCAGACACATAAGCAATGTGAGAGAGGAAGAGATGGAATCTTGGAGGAGGTTGGCATCTCCCATAGGAACCAAAGACACTCTTTCTATCTCTGGGAAGTTTTTTTGGAAATAATTTAATAGACAAGGCTGTCAGCTAAAAGATTTTAAAAATATATAACAATATTAAGCATTAAGTCTGAAGAATTGAGGACAGCCATTGTGGTTCAGTTCAGTTCAGTTCATTCGCTCAGTCGTGTCCGACTCTTTCCGACCCCATGAATCGCAGCACACCAGGCCTCCCTGTTCATCACCAACTCCCGGAGTTAACTCAGACTCACGTCCATTGAGTCAGTGATGCCACCCAGCCATCTCATCCTGTCGTCCCCTTCTCCTCCTGCCCCCAATCCCTCCCAGCATCAGAGTCTTTTCCAATGAGTCAACTCTTCTCATGAGGTGGCCAAAGTACTGGAGTTTCAGCTTCAGCATCATTCCTTCCAAAGAACACCCAGGACTGATCTCCTTTAGGATGGACTGGTTGGATCTTCTTGCAGTCCAAAGGACTCTCAAGAGTCTTCTCCAACACCACACTTCAAAAGCATCAATTCTTTGGCACTCAGCCTTCTTCACAGTCCAACTCTCACATCCATACATGACCACAGGAAAAACCATAGCCTTCAGCAAAGTAATGTCTCTGCTTTTGAATATGTTATCTAGATTGGTCATAACTTTTCTTCCAAGGAGTAAGCGTCTTTTAATTTCATGGCTGCAGTCACCATCTGCAGTGATTTTTGAGCCCCCCAAAATAAAGTCTGACACTGTTTCCACTGTTTCCTCATCTATTTCCCATGAAATAATGGGACTGGATGCCATGACCTTCGTTTTCTGAATGTTGAGCTTTAAGCCAACTTTTTCACTCTCCTCTTTCACTTTCATCAAGAGGCTTTTTAGTTCCTCTTCACTTTCTGCTATAAGGGTGGTGTCATCTGCATATCTGAGGTTATTGATATTTCTCCCAGGAATCTTGATTCCAGCTTGTGTTTCTTCCAGTCCAGCATTTCTCATGATGTACTCTATATATAAGTTAAATAAGCAGGGTGACAATATACAGCCTTGATGTACTCCTTTTCCTATTTGGAACCAGTCTGTTGTTGCATGTCCAGTTCTAACTGTTGCTTCCTGACCTGCATACAGATTTCTCAAGAGGCAGGTCAGGTGGTCTGGTATTCCCATCTCTTTCAGAATTTTCCACAGTTTACTGTGATCCACACAGTCAAAGGCTTTGGCATAGTCAATAAAGCAGAAATAGGTGTTTTTCTGGAACTCTCTTGCTTTTTCCATGATCCAGCGAATGTTGGCCATTGTGGTTATGGTCCTATAGGAATTTAACATCACCGCAACTTAAATCCAACTTGTCTGCCAAATTTTCAGCAGGAGCATCTGGATGAACTCCAAACCCCAGGAGACCCTCTGTCATCCTAGATATGCAAATAACCATGATGCCTAATAGGCAGCACATGCCAGACACTATAAAGGGCTTTATATATATATGGTAGAATTTATTTCGCACAGCAGAGGAGAAACTAAGGCACTGAGTAATTGAGTAACTTGCTCAAGTTTGCAGTGGTATTAAGTGAAAGAGACAGCATTCTCATCAGTTTGGTACCAGAGGCTCTGATCCTATCAATCTCTGTGTGGCTGACCTGTTGGCTGCCATTCTTCCTTCCTGGAAGGGACTGGAGTGGTGTTCTCTTCCTGCCTCCCTTGCAGCTAGAATATGTGACCCAGTGTTGGCCAATGAGACCTCAGCTGGGGGGTTTCTGGGGAAGAATTTCCCTCCTAATAGAAGAAGATGCTGGGCAAAAAATTCCTGTCTCTATCTTTTCAATCTCTCTCTTCCAGATATTGCGGGGCATAACCGTGTTGCCTGGCAAGTGGCAGCATTTTTGCAGCTATGCTGCCAATCTTGAAGATGACAGAGTGGAGAGAAGAAAAGAACTTCCATCCTTAATGATGCTGCTGATCTGCTGATTCAGCTCTGTCCTTGCCTGCCTACCTCTCAAATGATTGTTTTATGAGATAACTAAATTCCTTTCTGTTTAAAACCACTTTTAATGGAGGTATTCTGTTACTTGTAACTGAAAGCAACTGGACTGAAACATTACTACATTATGCTGCAGAAAATTCAATTATTATAACCTGGGATTTTGAGATTTCATTTAAAAATTTTATTGGAGTATAGTTGATTTACAATATTGTATTTGTTGCAGGTACACAGCAAAGTGAACCTGTTATACACATACATATATCCACTCTTTTTGACATTGTATTTTAAAAAGAACTAAGAAATCTTGAGAGAAGAATCAGAGCATAAATTTCATAAATAATCATGAGATTCCTACTTGAAATTTTCTTAGCTATTTGTCAATTTCCATTTGTATTCAGCTTTTAGTGAATTATAATGTTCCATATATACTAGCTGGGAAGTTTTTAAACTTACTTAACAGGAAAAAGACTTGGATGGTTGAAGATAGGTAGATAGATAGATCAGTTCAGTTCAGTCACTTAGTCGTGTCCGACTCTTTGTGACCCCAAGAACTGCAGCACTCCAGGCCTTCCTGTCCATCACCAACTCCTGGAGTTTACCCAAAACTCTTGTCCATTGAGTCGGTGATGCAATCCAACCATCTCATCCTCTGTCGTCCCCTTCTCCTCCTGCCTTCAATCTTTCCCATCATAAGGGTCTTTTCAAATGAGTCAGTTCTTCATATCAGGTGGCCAAAATACCAGAGTTTTAGCTTCAACATCAGTCCTTGCAATGAACACCCAGGACTGATTTCCTTTAGATAGATAGATAGGACATACCTCTATGACCATGTTGATAAAGAGCAAGCTCAGCATCTCAGTGAATTTGACCCCTAAATAAGACAAAGAGTTATCTCTTAAAATGGAAGGAAGGATTTACCAAACAAATTCAAGAACTCAAATCTGTGCCCCTATAGCACTGAAGACAGGGAAGTTCCCCAGTTAGCCTCCTATTAATTTTAGAATTGCAGAGCCCAGGACATGAAGCCAACCCAAGTCACGCACACATCATGGGTAAACAATGCCATGACAGCTGCTTTGGACCAGGCAAAACACATGGAGGCTGGAAACAAACAAGATTTCCCCCCCAATGTTTGTTTATTATTCTTCACAATCTTTGTTCTTAGAGAAGAAAAATGAGATTAGCTAGCATTTTGGATCCATGTGTTTGTTTGCTTATTTATTTTTAAGTCTCTGTAATAGTTTTCTCACACTAGAAATGAAAATAACCTCATCAAAGAAAAAAAACCTCAACAACCCAGAGGTGGATATGGGAACAAGTGAAAATCCCTCGGCATCTCCCCATTCTCCTTCTCACCCAAGGTCCTCCTGTCCCACTCTGAGTCCCATAGTTAGTCACTGGATGTGCCTCCCTCTAGTCAGGGGAACTTCCCTGGTGGCTCAGACGGTAAAGCGTCTGCCTGCAATGCAGGAGACCTGAGCGACCCTCTAGTCAAGGCTATGGTTTTTCCAGTAGTCATGTATGGATGTGAGAGTTGGACTAGAAAGAAAGCGAGCACCAAAGAATTGATGCTGTTGAACTGTGGTGTTGGAGAAGACTCTTGAGAGTCCCTTGGACTGCAAGGAGATCCAACCGGTCCATTCTAAAGGAGATCAGTCCTGGGTATTCATTGGAAGGACTGATGTTGAAGCTGAAAGTCCAATACTTTGGCCACCTGATGCAAAGAGCTGATTCATTCAAAAAGATCCTGATGCTGGAAAAGATTGAGGGCAGGAGGAGAAAGGGATGACAGAGGAAGAGATGGTTGGATGGCATCACTAACTCAATGGACATGAGTTTGGGTAAACTCCGGGAGTTGGTGATGGACAGGGAGGCCTGGCATGCTGTGGTTCATGGGGTCACAAAGAGTTGGACATGACTGAGTGACTGAACTGAACTGAACTGTGCCTCCCTCTAAGCTTCTTCCTGTCACATGAAAAGAAAGTAGACTCTTTTAAAACAAAAATTCGTTGCCCAGTTTTTTGGAGGTAGTCAATACTTTCTGTTAGAATTCTCAAACAAGTAAGAAAAATGAAAGCAGGAGGAGGTCCTAGCTCAGGAACTTTCTGTCTGTGTCTGTGTCTCCAAGACTCCCTCACCTAATTTAATTAACATAAATTTACATACTCACATATGGCTACATGTGGGACAGCCAAAGCCTAAGAAAGCACTCCTTCTCCAACAAAGATCCAGTTCTTCAAAAATGGTGGGAATCTGACCCTTGTACCTTTGTTCCCCTCTACCTCGTAGGAATAGAGGGAATAATACCTCCTTCTTCCTTTTCAGTGATCCAGCCCTGATGCATTATATAACTTGGACTCTGAAAACTACAGCCTTTAGGAAAAGTTGATGAATTTTAAGAATGCCACACTCAGGATAGAGAAGGAGAAGGGGGTAGGTCTGCAATTGCTGTTTTCTTCTTGAGATACAGTAAAATATGAATTGTCTGTAACCACACATTGGGAAATTGATGGAGTCTATCTCTGTGCCTTTATGCAGACAATCACATAAACAAATCCTATTGGATGTTCACATGTTTATGGAGAAGAGGTCTGCAAAGAAGGAAATCTGCAGCCTGCCATAGTTCCTAGGCCAACATTTAACTGGCTTCACTCTAGCGTACTAAGTGGGCATTTTGGTTCTTATCTATTTTGACTCTTGTCTACCTCCTGTTCCTCACTGTGGTGTGGTCATCTTTCTCCTTGGATCCCAATTTGGAAAATCCACACTCATTTTCCCCATTTGTTTTGTGAGCTTCTTATACTAGATCCTGGCTAATGACAATTAGCTGTAAATTGCTCTTTTTGCCCTAAGGGACAGTGAGCAAGTAGCTGGAAAGTTTGAAGGTGATGATGTGTGGGGACATGAAATACCAGACAGCCTATTCTGGGAACCAGAAAAGGTGGGATGTGTGATTGGTTTAATACAAACATGCTCTCAGATTAAAAGCCGGTTTAGTACAGACATGCTCTTAGATTAAATTTCTTCTATCTCTTCTGAAATTGTTTGTGTGGCCAGAGAATATCACTTTACACACAAAGTCATTTTGAAACTACCAAATATCCCCAAGGCAGCAATCACATTAGAAGCTAGTGGGTACATGTGGTGGTTTCTTTCTTTCCCAAACAACAATGAAAGAAATTTTTATTTTTTCTGATTGAAAAGTAATTTTGGCTTATTATTTTTAAAAGTGCAGAAAGCATTGGCAGAAAGAAGAAATTAAAAAACACCAAACCCTTCCCCTCTAATAATCAGTGATATTTTTATGGATATTATTTCAGACATTTTTTTTCCTGCATGTATACACAAATATAAAACTCCATTCTTAGGCCTGCACCATCTAGAAGATTAGGGAGGCGGAACTCAGTTCCACACAGAGAGCAATCATATGACTCTGGAAGATGGTTCAAAATGTTGCCTTTCCCCTGGACTCTCATTTCAGGCCAAACAGAGCCATCTCAGGTGGGAACGTGGCCTGAGCATCTTCTCTGGTCTATAGTCCTCTACTCCCCACCACAACATGGCTCTGACAGTCTTTTCTAGCCCCTGCTTATTTCCAGGGGGCTCAGTTCCATTCTGGAGGCAGAGGGGCTCACCCTGCGCCTCACCCTGAAAAAGCTCTTCTTCCTGTGCAGGGAGGGGCATGAGACTTGGAGCTGCACACAGAGCTCAGCTGTGAGGGTCAGAACTCACCATCAAGTTCGTCCTGACAGCCAAGTCCCTGTCCACCTATGTGCTCCTGCCCCATGCTCCTGTGCCATTCCATGCTGGGGAAACTGTACAAAGAAAAGACAGATGTGACTTAAGGATAAGAAGAGACATCAATAAAGCTTGAATCCCTTCAGAATCTTTTGGCAATCAGCCCAGTCTCCTGCATAGGAATTCCCCTTTAAGCCTGGATGTTTTCATCCATGAAATGGGGATAGTGATATTCACTTCACAGGGATGTTTGGAAGATACAGTTACCAACTTACACAAGGTCAAGAGAAAGGTAAACCCCAAGATGTCTGGCTTATTGCTCTCCAACAGTCCCTGCAAAGTATCAGCACCTGGAGGATCCAGGATCTGGCCCTTAGCTTTATATGTCCAGAATTTGGACTATGAGTTCATCTAGATAGGGCCATGGGGTAGGAGAAGCTATTGCGCATAATTTAATTAATTTTTTTGGGGGGGTGGGGTTAGTAGATAATCTTACTAAATTCTTTGGGAGATGATGCAATTTGCATAACATACTGAAACCATGAAGTTTGGCTTGGAAAAGGTGACATAATATTCCATACACTTTATTTCATCTTCCCAATCAAAGGACAAATCATACATGAGAGTAGGAAATGGGAAAACTCAGCAGGTTCTTTTTCTAAATGGCCTCATGACCCTGGAGCAAGTTGTTTATTCTTTGGCCTTCAGTTTCCTCATTTGGAAAATGAGCAGCTATCTCTAAGGTGCTTTCCAGACCTCAAGACTCTTTCATGTCTATATTTGACAGGATCTAGAATAGCACTGGAGCAAAGGCAGCTCTCAATAAATACTTGTTGACTGAAATGGGGCCAAGGTAACAAGATGCACTTTCAGCTCTTCTGTGAGTACCAGAACAAAGTGTTCCCACAAAGGCATAGAAGAGTAAGAGAATGACGGAGGGCTTTGGGGAGACCTTAAAGCAGCAGGGGAGAGTCCCCCCAAAGCAGAACTTGGCTAGATTACTGGAGAAGAAATAGCAGGAAATTGCACAATGTTGGAGGAACCAGATTAAAAATGCTAATGAAAGGAGACATTCCACTTTCAAGAGACATGAAGCAGGAGGCAAGAGGCCGTTGTTGCTCGGAGTGAAATAGCATAGAAAATCAACTGGTTCTAAATGTTTCCTCCAGCACAAAAGGTTGTTCTTGTTGCAGAGATTTAAAAATAGAACAAAGGGTTATCACTCCTACCAGCAGACTAAGTGCTCTAATGTTGCCAATCTCCTTTCTCTTTCTTGACCCTACATTCTCCCCTAATTACTCTTACATTGCTAGTTGCATCATCCCCTCCCATATTTTATCTCCTTCATCCTTGAAGGGAAAGAGAACTTTTGGTATAATAATACTTTCTTGTCTTCTATGGATGCCATAAAGAAGCTTTTAGTTCCAAGTATGCAACAGGCTCCTCCCAGGTTGCACTGAGTGGAACCAAGACTCTGGAGGGGAAAGAGAGGGGTATGAAAGGGAAATGAAAGCAGAATGGACAAAATGGAGATGTTAAGATTATACCAGGCAACAGAATCTTTCCAACTGTGGCTGAAACTGCTGGTCATCTCATAACATCTGTTCTCCCCTTCTGAATAAAAATTTAAGCCAGGCACATGGAAGTTCCACTAAACAATCTATTTCCCAGCCTGCCGTGCAGTTAAGTGTGACCATGTGGTTAGGAGCTATCTCTCTGCTTATTTAATTTATATGCAGAGTACATCATGGAAATGCTGGGCTGTGAGAAATACAAGCTGGAATCAAGATTGCCGGGAGAAATATTAATAACCTCAGATAGGCAGATGACACCATCCTTATGGCAGAAAGCAAAGAAGAACTAAAGAACCTCTTGATGAAAGTGAAAGAGGAGAGGGAAAAAGTTGGCTTAAAGCTCAATATTCAGAAAACTAAGATCATGGCACCTGGTCCCATCACTTCATGGCAAATAGATGGGGAAACAGTGACAGACTTTACTTTTTTGGGCTCCAAAATCACTGCAGACGGTGACTGCAGCCATGAAATTAAAAAATGCTTGCTCCTTGGAAGAAAAGTTATGACCAACCTAGACAGCATTTAAAAAGCAGAGACATTACTTTGCCGACAAAGATCCATCTAGTCAAAGCTATGGTTTTTCCAGTAGTCATGTATGCATGTGAGAGTTGGACTATAAAGAAAGCTGAGCACCAAAGAATTGATGCTTTTGAACTGTGGTGTTGGAGAAGACTCTTGAGAGTCCCTTGGACTGCAAGGAGATCCAACCAGTCCATTCTAAAGGAAATCAGTCCTGAATATTCATTGGAAGGACTGATGTTGAAGTTGAAATACTTTGGCCACCTGAAGCGAAGAACTGACTCATTTGAAAAGACCTTGATGCTGGGAGAGATTGAAGGCTGGAAGAGAAGGGGATGACAGAGGATGAAATGGTTGGATGGCATCACCAATTCAATGGATATGAGTTTGAGTAAGCTCCAGGAGTTGGTGATGGACATGGAGGCCTGGCGTACTGCAGTCCATGGGGTTGCAGAGAGTCAGACGTGACTGAGTGACTGAACTGAACTGAATGAGATTGGAGTAGAAGTGATAGGTTTAAATTTCTTGCTATGCCCTTAAAGAGAAGACTTGTGTCCTTCCCTTTTTTCTTTCTCTGCTTTCTGGATGGGATGTGGACATACGTGAGAGCTAGGGCAGCTATGCTGGGTCATACTGTATCCTCCTAAAATTTACATGCTGAAGCCCTAATTCCCAATGTGATTGTATATGAAGATAGGGCCTTTAAGGAGGTAACTGAAGTTAAATGAGGTCATAAGGGTGAGGCTCTAATCCAATACAGCTGGTGCCCTTATAAGAAGAGGAAGAGATCACTGAATCCTAACCACTAGACCACCAGGGAACACCCAATGTGTAGAAGAGATAGCTAGTGGGCACCTGTGGTATAGCACAGGGAACTCAGTTCAGTGTTCTGTGATGGTATGAG
Organism: Capra hircus; assembly: GCF_001704415.2. Lineage (NCBI taxonomy): Eukaryota > Metazoa > Chordata > Mammalia > Artiodactyla > Bovidae > Capra > Capra hircus. The sequence goes on from NC_030813.1 coordinate 69,756,021, forward strand.
GGGGGGATTGGAGAGACGGTGGAAGGGAGGTCTAAGAGGGAGGAAATATGCATGTATATAGCTGATTCACTTCATTGTACAACAGAAACTAAACACACATTGTAAAGCAATTATACTCCAACTGAAAAAAAAAAAAAAAAAAAAAAAAAAACAGAAAAAAGAGGAAGAGACCCCAGGGATGTGCACACACACAGAAAAAAATTCACGTGCAGACACAGCAAAAAGGTAGTTATTGACAAGTAAGGAAGAGAGGCCTCACCAGAAACCAACCTTGTTGGCCCCTTGATCTGGGACTTCCAGCCTCCAGAGCTGCAAGAAAATACATTTCTCTTGTTTGTGCTCCCCAGTCTGTGGTATTTTGTTGTAGCAGCCCCAGCAGGCTGATACAGACCATGAGATAAAAGTCACATGTTGAGGATAACAGGATGATAAGATTAGGAGGAGCCTGGGATAATGGTGGTTGTGAAGTTGTTATACCAGCTCTGGATCACCTTCTTGATTTTCTATATGAGAAAGCACAAACTTCTATGAAATCACTGTTATTTGGGGGTCTTTATTAAAGCATCAAAGCTTGTGTTCAAGCTAATACAGCAATAATCCTAGGTAAAAAAAAGGTTGGTGGTCAAAGTGAAACATTCCTTTGTGGTAGGTTTCTAATTAGTTACAATGTTTAACTTAACTGTAAGGTAATGTTAGTTAATAATTCATCAATTGTGAAGAAATCCTTTCAAACCAATCTTTTCTGTCTTGCGACCTGATTAAGATCCCTAACAGGACACTGACTGAAGATAATTATTTGCCACAGGATGATCTCAACTAAAGATACATTCTCTTAACTGCTATCCTTTCAGGGATGTCTGGTACATCTCTATAGTTACCCTGCTCGGCCATTTTCTGTTTGATAGAAAAGGAGATGGCCTTGAGGATTCAGAATGCCCCCTGGAAAAGGGCCAGTTACCCATGGTGTCTGTGATACTTCTGACTTGTAGACTCATGCAACCTCAAGAAATTAAGCAGAGTTGAAAATTATGCTCTATAACTGTTATCATCAGAAATGTCACAAAAAGAATTTATTACTATGGAAGAAATTTTGTGGTGAGCTTAAATTCATTATGCTGTTCAGTTATCACTGTTAAAAAAAAAAAACCTGAGTGTTTTAATTCAGTTCCTCTTTTTGCTTAGACTGTGTAGACATAGACTCTAAAAGTTATCCCTTAAACTTTCTTAAAAGCAACAAAGTTAATAGTCTGTAATAACTTTGCAAAGTTGATAGAAGGGATATGTTGAGATGATTTGTTTTGGTGTATGGAAACCTCTCCTATATCACGATTCTGAAGAATGGCTTGGCCTGTGAAATATTTATAGAGTGCACATGTGTGTATATATAATACACTTACAGACTCTGTGTGCCATTTGTCTTCCACCTCTCAAAAGTCCTCTTCAGAACTGAGGCTACCTCTGCATTTGCTTATTTCCTGTGACATTTGCTATTTCTCTGCATCTGGCCCTGTTTCTTTCTCTCGGTTTACAATAACCATCCCACCCGTTAAGGATATATAGACAACCACCCTCCTCCAACTGTTAATACTGCTCTTCAAGTGTATGGCTCTATTTTTTGCTGAGTATTTTAAGGATTCACAAAATCAAGTGTAAACTTTTAAATCTGTCAGTCTTACAGTGTGGGAACCTGACCTCTGATGTACAGGCTGTCTCCCATCCTCCCATCTCCAATAAGTTCCATCTCTTCAGCTTTATAAAAACATAAGTTATTGAGTGCCTATACATGCCAGATGATATGTTAGCTTCTTTTGCATACACTGTCTCAATGAATACTCACAGAGAAGACTCTGTTGATATTGTCTATCCAATATCATATACTCCCTTCCTTCTTGTTTACAGAACCTAGATTTTGTTTGCAGAGGAAATGGACTTTCTTTCCCACTTTCCCTTGCTGCTAGAAGTGACCATGTGACCAGCTGGCCAATGAATGTAAATAGAAGTATATTGATGGAGAGGGCTGGTTCTGGTACAGTGGCTGCTTTCCTGATAAAGAGGACAGAGACAGCTTTCCTTACCCCAACCTCTTCTGTCATCTTCCTTCCTGAAATTCAGATGTAATGGCTGGAGCTGTGGCAACCATATTGCAATGGTAAAGATGTCAGCCCTAACATCACGAAACTGCTGAAACTATGTTAGCAATTGTCAACTTCCACAGTTCATATCATATGAAAAAAATCCAAACAACTCCTTGTTTAAGCCACTATAGTCAAATTCACAGTTAGTTTTAGTAATGGCATTCTAATTGGTAAAACAATGATATTGGAGTTGGTTTTAGTTTTGTGCTGTCTAGGTTTTTCTCCTTTTCTTCCCCTTTACTGCATTGTAAGTCCATTTGTTTCCCCTCTGAGCTCTGTTTATATGGATCACTTCCCTATCCAGTGGTTCTGCTTAATTTCATTTCCTTTTTGAGTTTTTACCTCCATGTCTGTTTTCTCCTCTAGGTCCAGCCTCGTGTATTAAGGCTTCTTCATCTAGTGTATGACGAGTTCTGACTCAGTCCAAGGACAATAGCAATGTGGCTTCGGTGTCATTGTGGACATTCCTTCTTACATTACCTTAACTTTCACACAGACACACCTGGAAGATAGTGGAAGATAAGAACATAGAGTTTGCCTTAAGTCTTTGAAAATTATCCCATAAAGAGTAGTGATTTTCAAGTCCTGTAAGTATTCTTGCAATGTTGCTGTTGGTTGCCTCCATTGTAATCATTTCTTCATTCTTCTTTGCTAGCAGAGCCTTTGCTGGGGTCCAGCCCCCACAGGATCCAGGGGAACCCTCAGGAGAAACGGCATCGGCAAATGAATGAAAGAGGAAAGAATAGAAGCTGATATTCCTTGGTTTACACAGAAAGCCAATAAAGTCCCAAGACAAGGGACTTGCTCTGTTCACGGAGCCCGCAGGCGCCCTCCCGGTCTCCCCAGGGAGTGAAGACGCACAGCGCCTTCCCGTTCAGGTCTTAGAAGCCCAGGCAGGAAAGTGAACACAGAGAGCCTCTATGTTCCAGGGGATCAGCCTGAAAAAGAGAGTAAGAGAGAGAAAGAAAGAAAGAAAGAAAGACATGGGGAGACCAAGCTTCTTCAGTGAGCGAGGCCCATAATTTTATTTTCAAAAGGGACTTTTATACCTTGACTTATACATAGAGGAAAATGAAAGATGCAAGGTCATGCAGAATCAGCCCAAACACTCCAGCACTTTTGCCCTTATCGAAACCAGGATTTTTTATGCATACCTTTCCCATAAACAATATTGTGTACATTATCTTCTGGCCTTGGAGGCCTGTGGACATTTTATGACCAACCCTCTTTTGATAAAGGTGGCTCAACCAAAAAACTTACTTTCCCTCAAAGTGTTTTTTCTTTATATTTCTAATCTACGTCAGCCTCAGAAAGTATTAAACAGAGTTACATTTCTCATGGAGCAAAGGTGCAGTGAGTTACAACAAAAAAAGAACCAATTAGCTCAAAGGTCTGATGTGGTTAATTCCAAGGCTACACTTGTTTTTCTCGCATTCCAACTATGTTAACTAACGCACTCCCAAGTGCACAGTGGATAAGAGATATGGGAACTTAGCAGCAAGCATTGGCTCAACAGTGAAATCCTACCCCAGCACTACTCTAATATTTTTAACTCTTTGAAAGACTCTATATTTTTAGGCTTCCTATGCCTCTCACAGTTAGGAGGCTGTGAATTATCATAAGCGTAGCTGCAAGAGTCTGGATAAACCTGTCAGGCAAGCTAGAATGCTAACAGGGGGGTTTGAATTGAAATACTCCTTTCATGCCCAAGAGACTTATTAGTTAGAGCCCTAAGTTGATTTTCTCCAGAGAAAGGTGGTCAGGGATAGCTCCCTGTTAATATCAGAAGAGTTGGTGAAAGGCCTAAAATAGTACGACAGACAGATTCTGGTTTTGGGGTAGACGCTTGAGCAGGTCTAGGGAGTCTCTCGAGTCCTGAAGTCTTGCTTATCAGGTCTCTTCCACACGACCTTGTCATGGGTGAGATCTCCCGTGCTGGCTCCTGGCAAGCCTTGATGTTTTTCAGTTTACAGGAAGAATTGTTTATGCTTATAGATTGAAACCCACACACACCAATCCACCAGTCACAAGAAGTTATCTGTAATTGTTCAAAGAATCATCCTTCTTGCTTGTGAGTGGTCAATTTCCTGTCTATTCATGCACATAGTTCAACTTTTTATTTTTTCTTTAACATAGCTATCATAGTTATCTTAAAGACACAGTGTGATAATTCCAGCATCTCTGAGTTGTTTCTATTAATGGCTTTCTCTCTTAACAATGGATCTTATAGAAACAGAGAATAGATTAGTAGTTGCCAGAGGCAGAGGGAATAATGGGGGAAAGGAGAAGATGGTCCAAAGTTACAAAGTTGGGGAAGGTATTCAAAAGGTTCAAACTTTCAATTTTAAGATGAATAAGTCCTAAGGATGTAACATAAAGACCACCTGGTGATTATAGTTTTTAATGCTGTAGTATATATTTGAAATTACTGAGCAAGATCTTAGAAGCTCTCATGACAAGAAAAAAAAGTAGGAGGTGATGGATGTTAATTAATTGTGGTAATTGTTTTGTAATATATACATCCATCCAATCACCTTAAACTTAAACAATGTTCTATTTTAATTATATCTCAATAAACTAGGGAAAACAAAAGATAATGTCTTTTTTTTTCTCTCGCTTTTTTGTATCTCATCATTTCTCATTGACTGCCAGGCACTACATTTAAAGAACAGTAGTAGAAACAGTGTCAGACTTTATTTTGGGGGGCTCCAAAATCACTGCAGATGGTGACTGCAGCCATGAAATTAAAAGACGCTTATTGTTTGGAAGGAAAGTTATGACCAACCTAGAGAGCATATTCAAAAGCAGAGACATTACTTTGCTAACAAAGGCCCATCTAGTCAAGGCTGTGGTTTTTCCAGTGGTCATGTATGGATGGGAGAGTTGGACTGTGAAGAAGGCTGAGCACCGAAGAATTGATGCTTTTGAACTGTGGTGTTGGAGAAGACTCTTGAGAGTCCCTTGGACTGCAAGGAGATCCAACCAGTCCATTCTGAAGGAGATCAGCCCTGGGTGTTCTTTGGAAGGAATGATGCTAAAGCTGAAACTCCAGTACTTTGGCCACCTCATGCGAAGAGTTGACTCATTGGAAAAGACTCTGATGCTGGGAGGGATTGGGGGCAGGAGGAGAAGGGGACGACCGAGGATGAGATGGCTGGATGGCATTACCGACTCAGTGGATGTGAGTTTGAGTGAACTCCGGGCAATGGTGATGGACAGGGAGGCCTGGTGTGCTGCGATTCATGGGGTGGCAAAGAGTCAGACATTCTTGATCGACTGAACTGAACTGAAGGACACGTAGTATTCAGTTCCAAAAGTGGGCATGCCTCCTCCGTCAGGCCATTCATATTGGGGAACAGTCTGTCTACTCAGTAGTTGAGCTGGATTGGGGCTCACTGTTGCTGTCATTCCCTCCAGTACATCACCTCACATTCCTCCCGGGGTACACTGTCTTACCTTCTGTGGTGAGAGGCCTCGGGCACCAGAGTAACTTTTCCTGTATGTCTTCTCCACCCTCAGATTTCAGCAGTCTCTGTGAAGTCACCATAGAAGGGTGCTCTTTTCCTGCCCCTACCCCCTATTCCTGCAGTGGACACTACTAGTGGTTGTGGCTTGGTGCTTGGCTCCTGATCAGGAGACAGGAGGAGATTGTCAGTTGTCCTGGTCTAGCCTTGATCTTAGGCAAGGCTGTGCACTTGACCTTGCAAGTAAAGCCAGCAGCAGCAGACTTCTGCTTTGTACTGGTATGAGATCCAGGTACCAAGAGATTTTCCTGTCCCTTCTCTAGGGAAGATGGTTTTGGCTTCTATCCTTCCCCTAGAAGCAGAGCATCTCTGCCTGGTTTCTGGGGGGCAGGAAGGAGGCTTTCATACACTTCCCTCAAAGGGAGATGGGGTTTCCTTCCACCCCTTCCCACTCCCAACATGGCACTCTGGAGGTGAGCTAGTTCCCCTGTGCTTCTCCCAGCAACATAAGGCTTTTGCTTGGAATGGAATGGCAGAAACGTTGGGAGAGTGTGCAGTTGTTTCACCCTGTTTCCAGGGGTGTCTAGTCATTTCCCACACACATGGGCTACTGACGGATACTCTCTCTGGTCCCCTGCCCTGCCCTCAGTCCCCGTGAATACCTGTTGGAGGCTTATGGAGAAAAAACTTAAGAGTGAATGCTCACCTTATATCTATAGCTTCCAGTTATACTGGCACACTAGTGACTCTAGGGCTTTGGGAATTTCCTAAAATTTTAGCTTGTTTCTTTTGACTCACTTCTATGGCAGCCACCTCTTCTCCCTGTGTCTTGTTGAAAGTGGAACTGTCTATGTATTTTGTTTCTGCTGGGAGAATCTTTTCATTTCTTTAAAATTCCATTTCTTTGGTTACCTTGAGACCTCAGCTCTCTGATGGATTAAGTTATGATTTTATAGATATTCCAGATTTTTCTCATTATTAGTATTCTTGTGGGTTTCTACATCCTAAGTAAAAATGGAACTTTGAGACATTTATCAGTTTTAAATTTAAAGTTTGTCTCAAATCTGACCACCTTTCACCATCTTTACCACTTCTATTCTGATCTCACCTATCATCATCTCATGCTCAAATTATTACAAAATAATCAGATAAGAATCACTGCTTTTACCCTTGTTTTTCAGGCAGTCTTTTCTCAACATGTTGACCAGACTAATCCTGTTAAAACACAAATCAGATCATGACACTTTCTTGCTCAACATTCCCCCAAAAATCCCCATCCAAAATCAAAGTCCTTTGAAGTGCCCTCCAGGGCCTTCCATGGCCTGTCCTCACTTCCTACTGCCCTCCACCTTGTTCACGCTGCTCTAGACACTTGGCCTGCCTGCTGTACTCTGAACAGGTCAGTCATGTTCTAACTCTGAAGGCTTTGCAATGGCTGTGCCTGCTCCTTGAATCTCCCTGCCCGCAGGTCTCTGCATGATTATCCCCACATCTCCTTCAAAGTCTAGGCTCCAGTGACTACCCTGATAAACTATTTAAATCACTGCCCACTCCCTCCCCACAACACCAGTCCTGCTTTCTCTGACCAACTTTTTTTCTTTTGTCACCTTTATCACTTTCTAACATACTATGTAAATTACTTATATATTATGTTTTTATTTATTTTCTCTCTTTCTCTGCTGGATTGTTAACTCTGCAAGTAGAGGAATTTTTAAGTGTTTTGTTTTTTGATACATCCTGCTGCTGCTGCTGCTGCTGAGTCGCTTCAGTCGTGTCCAACTCTTTGCGACCCCATAGATGGCAGCCCACCAGGCTCCCCCATCCCTGGGATTCTCCAGGCAAGAACACTGGAGTTGGTTGTCATTTCCTTCTCCAGTGCATGAAAATGAAAAGTGAAAGTGAAGGCGCTCAGCCATGTCCGACTCAGCGACCCCATGGACTGCAGCCTACCAGGCTTCTCTGTCCATGGGATTTTCCAGGCAAGAGTACTGGAGTGGGTCGCCATTGCCTTCTCTGTTGATACATCCTAAGTACCTAGAATTACACTTGAAACATAATAGATGCTTATACAAGTATTTGCTGAATAAATGAATTAATTGCAGGCTTATTTGTGGGTTGACTTGTTGAAGGCCGTCTCCATATCTATCCCTGGGACACTGGATGACTAAGTATTGATGTTGCATATCATAAGATCTGTAAGACAATACAATGTGCAAAACGAAAGTGCATGTGCACAAAAGCATAGTTCTCATTTGGCAAACTACACGTACATTCAAAAACACATATAACATACCAGAATGGATGGCGATGTGGAAGACAGTTAAAAGGTTAAAAAATAAAGAAGAAAAAACAAAATGGAAAGGAAGAAAAGAATGGAAGGGACTTTCCAAGGACAATTCTAACAATGCATCATGAAATGAGAAATGTGAGCTAATTCCACACTAGAGATGTGAGATTAAAAAAACAATGCACTTCAGTAATTTTGCTAACTCAAATTGTCCTTCCCCTTCACAGATCAGCTCAGAGATGGTTTACTGTGATTTCACTCCTCAAGTGGGGAACTGCATGTTCAGGTTGGGTAAATGATACAGGAGTTAAGCCTGAGAAGACTTAGACTACGATGCTCTGTGCCTTGCTCAGGGGTGTGATGCCTCTTGTCCGCAAGTTGGCTGAGTCAGCCAACTCTGCAGTTGGTTTACTCACATCCTGTAGCTTGTCCCAAGACCCACAGGTTTTTCGCCCCTAGCATTCACTCTTTCTCTCTCTCTCACGTCTCCTACCAGTAAAATGTTTTCAATTCAAATAAAGAATTCTCATTTACATTTCTTTTTGCTGCTTAAAAATGATGATGGAGTTTTTGAGGGTTTTGAAGTTACGAACAAAGCTAGAGGAGGTGACAGAATTCCAGTTGAGCTGTTTCAAACCCTAAAAGATGATGTTGTGAAAGTGCTGCACTCAATATGCCAGCAAATTTGGAAAACTCAGCAGTGGCCACAGGACTGGAAAAGGTCAGTTTTCATTCCAATCCCAAAGCAATGCCAAAGAATGCTTCTATTGCACAATTGCACTCATCTCACATGCTAGTAAAGTAATGCTCAAAATTCTCCAAGCCAGGCTTCAGCAATACATGAACCATGAACTGTCAGATGTCCAAGCTGGTTTTAGAAAAGGTAGAGGAACCAGAGATCAAACTGCCAACATCCATTTGATCATCAAAAAAGCAAGACATTTCCAGAAAAACATATATTTCTGCTTTACTGACTATGCCAAAGCCTTTGACTGTGTGGATCACTAAAAACTGTGGAAAATTCTGAAAGAGCTGGGAATACCAGACCACCTGACCTGCCTCTTGAGAAATCAGTATGCAGGTCAAGAAGCAATAGTCAGAACTGGATATGGAACAACAGATAAAGGAGTATGTCAAGGCTGTATATTGTCACCCTGCTTATTTAACTTATATGCAGAGTACATCATGAGAAATGCTGGGCTGGAGGAAGCACAAGCTGGAATCAAGATTGCCGGGAGAAATCGGTAGCCTCAGATACGCAAATGACACCACACTTACTGCAGAAAGTGAAAAACTAAAGAGCCTCTTGATGAAAGTGAAAGAAGAGAGTGAAAAAGTTGGCTTAAAGCTCAAATTCAGAAAACTAAGATCATGGCATCTGGTCCCATCATTTGATGGCAAATAGATGGGGTAACAGTGACAGATTTTATTTTGGGGGGCTCCATAATCACTGCAGATGGTGACTGCAGCCATGGCATTAAAAGACACTTACTCCTTGGAAGAAAACTTATGACCATCCTAGACAGCATATTAAAATGCAGAGACACTATTTTGCCAACAAAGGTCCATTTATTCAAAGCTATGGTTTTTCCAGTAGTCATGTATAGATGTGAGAGTTGGACTTCAAAGTAAGCTGAGTGCCAAAGAATTGATGCTTTTGAACTGTGGTGTTAGAGAAGACTCTTGAGAGTCCCTTGGACTGCAAGGAGATCCAACCAGTCCATCCTAAAGGAAATCAGTCCTGAATATTCATTGGAAGGACTGATGTTGAAACTGAAACTCGAATACTTTGACCACCTGATGCGAAGAACTGACTCATTTGAAAAGACCCTGATGCTGGGAACGATTGAACGCAGGAGGAGAAGGGGATGACAGAGGATGAGATGGTTGGATAGCATCAGCAACTCAATGGACACGAGTTTGAGTAAACTCCAGGAGTTGGTGATGGACAGGGAGGCCTGGCGTGCTGCAGTTCATGGGGTTGCACAGAGTTGGACATGACTGAGAAACTAAACTAACTGACTGAAGTTACCTACCTACACAAAGCAATGAATAAATGAATATAACAAATTCCAAAGAGGACTGTCGTAAGAGGCATTAAACTGGAAGGGCTCAGTCCCATGTGGTTTATATAATCTGGAGTTTTCCTGGAATAGAGCTTCACATTTCTCTGAACGGGAGACATAAGAATTTACTATGAAACAATCTTCCTCTGGTCTGCATGGGACAAATATTTTGCTTCCATTAATACCTGAGCAAGTTCTTATCTTGTCCAATTTTGGGGGGTTGTTAGTACTTTGCTTTTCTTTTTTTAATATAAAAAAAAATCTACAAGAAATCATCTACCACCTTCCAGAAAGAGATACACAGAGGAGAGGTGGCTAGAGAATTGAAGTAAATCTCTGCTATTTAAGAAATAGAGCAAAGCCTCGTCTGGGGCTGTATCACCTACGTGTGAGATTCATTCGAGTCAGACCCACTGGGAAATGGGTCTGTTCTCTGAAGAAGAAACAACCAGAAAAGTCACGGGTGAGCTCTGAGAGTGGACTGGGAAACAGGACTTAATCAAAAGACTTTGCCAGTGAAGCTGGCGACAGGAAATACAACTCATTCACAGGGAATGGGTTGAAAGATCTCCAGCGTTTCTTTTGCATGGAGCTCACAGAGCAAGTCTTCCCGAGGTTTTCAGGATAAAGGGGCCAGAAACATATGGATTAAATTTTCTCAGAAACTCAGATGTCTTTCACAATAAAGTGGAAAACTTTTCCAAAAATACACACCAGAGGTTACCCTCGGTCTGCAAACCTTCTGAACGTGTTTTGCTGATTTTAATAACTAAGGGAATTTATAGAGGTGACTGTGTTCTGAGCTCTAATAATAAATAATAATAAATGGCAACTTGTCAACCTCCTAGGTGAGTTCCCCGGACTGAGCGTGGCTGGCCAAAGCTGGAGCCCTGCAACCTGGAGAGAAAAAAAATTTTTAATGGAGGTTTTTGCTTCTTCTTCCTGCTCTCGTGACCTCTGTTCCCCTCTCTTGTTGCCCAGAAAGGGTGTAGGGTGTACCATTTACAACGGAGGGCAGATTCCTGAAGTGAGGGTAGGTCATGGGTTTGTTCAAAGCTGGTTCCTCATGAATTTATTTATCCAGCCAACAAGTATTTATTGAACACTTACTATGTGTCAGGCAGGCACTTTTCATGAGCTGGTCATTTTCCCTTCTCTGTGATGAGGACTGTATTCATTACTTAGGGCTGCTGGAACAGAGCACCACAGACTAGGTGGCTCGAATGATAGAAATGTATCAACACCGTCTCACAGTTCAGGGAGCTGGAAGCCTGAGACTAGGGTGTTGTCAGGTTTGGCTCCTTCCTTCTTTGACTCTGTTCTGTGCCTCTCACCTGGCTTCTGGTGGTTTTCTGATGATCTTTGGTGTTTTTTGGCTTGTAAACATTACCCTTATCTCTGCCTTCATCTTCACATGACATTCTCCTTGCATGCATGTCTTCTCCAAATTTCCCCTTTTCATAAGGACACCACTTGTACTGGATTAGAGTCACCCGAATGGCTTTATTTTACCTTGATTACCTCGTAGAGACCCTATCTCTCTCTCAGGCACTGGGTTAGGATGCAACATACGACTTTAGTGGGGGCACAATCTAACCCTTAGTGTGGACTAAATGATATCAGACTGGCTGCCTGTTTCCCTTTTATCCATCCACCCTTTTAGCTACAGAGGTGCAGCTCCTTTGCTCACTGTGCTCTCCCAACCTTGGGATCCAAGGGTCCCCAGTAACTCTCCAGGAAGTAGAAAATCTATCTAGAAAGTGCATTTGGACCTAGGGATCTCTTTAGTAGCTTTCTCAAAAGACTACGATAAAGAAACTACTTCCTGATTTGATTTAGGAAACTAACGGGCTATATGGAATCCTCCTTCCTCTTCTAAGACAGGAGACAGAAATACACAGCTGGGTGGCACTATTTCCCCAATGTCCTGGACTAGCATCATTATTTTGTATTGAGTAAAATATGATTTAAAAATAATTCTCTTTTCCTCTAATCAACAAATCATTACAATTCAGTTGGGTGTTGGTGGTTTAGTCACTAAGTCGTGACCAGCTCTTATGACCCCATGGACTATAGCCCCCCAAGCTCCTCTGTCCAGGGGATTTCCCAGGCAAGAATAGTGGATAGGTTGCCATTCCTTTCTCCAGGGGAATCTTCCCAACCCAGGAATTGAACCCATGTCTCCTGCATTGCAGGTGGATTCTTTACCACTGAGCCACCATTCAGTTGTGGGGGAAGATGCAGAGGTGAATTTAACAATACTAACACATTACTCCAGTGAAGGCAAAGACAACCCACTCCAGTACGCTTGCTTGAAAAATCCCATGGATGGAGGAGCCTGGTAGGCTGCAGTCCATGGCGTCGCTAGGAGTCGGACACGACTGAGACTTCACTTTCACTTTTCACTTTCATGCATTGGAGAAGGAAATGGCAACCCACTCCAGTGTTCTTGCCTGGAGAATCCCAGGGACGAGGGAGCCTGGTGGGCTACCATGTATGGAGTTGCACAGAGTTGGACATGACTGAAGTGACTTAGCAGCAGCAGCAGCAGCAACACATTACTCAAGGGAAAGAACACTATTCTAAAGTATTATTCTCGTATTTCTTCAACCAATGTTAGACATTTGTATTATACTCATGTAATGAGGGAACTTTGTTTTAGTTTTTAGAATCAGAGAGTATTAAAGCTAAAAGTGTCTTTAGAAATCAACTCATTGAACCTTTAGATTTAACTAAGGAATCTATGTTTCACTAAGGAGAGAGGTTTATTCAAGGTTACAGCCAGGCTAACATTTGCCATGTGCTGGCATGTGCTAAGAACTCTCCATCTGCATCTGGGTTCTCTGCGTGGTTAGTATGCAGTGGAGCTGAGACGGAACACATGGACATGGCCCCAGAGCCAGACTCGTAACCGCTGCACAAGAGTGGCTTAGTGGCAGAGGCTTTGCAGCCAGGCCTTCTGAACACCATCTAGTGTTTTTCCACAATCCCTCCCTGCTTCCTATCTTGCCGTGCTCTATCTACACTCTGCATACAACTGCGAGAACAAATCTCTGACAAGTGCAACCCTAATCAGAACCTTTTCTGCTTACACTCCTGCAATCTCTTGCTGACCAAGAGGCGGTACAAATTCCTCCCTGATCTACTGAAGGCCCGTGATGGAAATTTTTAGCTTTGTTTCTGAATGTTCCCTTTGTGCACCACTAAACTCTTCAGCCAACTTGACCACAAGCTCTTCTCTACAACGGGCCTGTCTCTTCTGCCCTTGCCCAGGCTGTTTCCAGTGCCGGGACTGCCCTCCCTCGTTTTAAGCTAGAATAGTCTATCTTTCCACTGTGTACCTCTTCTTGTTCTTCTAACAGATGTAACTTCCTGGGTCCGAGGCTGCTGGTTATCTGTCAATATCCATTTCCCTTCTTCTTCTAGAGGAAGAGGTTCTGAGGCTTAAGTAGGCAGACAGATTGCTGGAAGGAAGATGTTTCCTAGCTTCTCTCCTGACTTGGTGTTGCCATGTGACTAGTTTTGGCCAATGATCTGGGAGCAGAAGCAAAGTGTGCAGTGATGATCACAACCCAGAGGATGCAGGGACCCCCTTCTCCTCTCCCTCATACGGCACGAAATACAGACCCAGTGGATGTGGTGGGGTGCAATGCCATCTTCAACCAAGCAGCTGAAGGCAATGCCACAGTGATGGCATGGCCAGGATCTAAAAGGAGCCTGGTGTCCAACCCAGTGGAGCTGGTATATCACTCTGGGGCTGCCTATGTTTGGACCATTATGTGTGAGAGAGAAGTATTGCATCTTGTTCAAGATGACTGTTTGGTTTTCATGATTTTGGGGTCTCTTCTTTATAGAAGCCCACATCATCCAAATGAATGCATTCTTGTACCTTCTCCCTGCAGCCCCTGTTTTTTTCCCTAGGACACATTCTCCATTTACACATAGCAGGGAGAACATGGGATTTTAAGTTGGATATCCCCAGCTTGAATTCTAGCTCCACCACTTATCAGCTGGGTGACTGTGGAATAGTGGTTTACCCTCTCTGAGCTTCAGTGGCTGACTTTATTTTTCTGGGCTCCAAAAACACTGCAGATGCTGATTGCAGCCATGAAATTAAAAGATGCTTGCTCCTTGGAAGAAAAGTTATGACCAACCTAGACAGCATATTAAAAAGCAGAGACATTACTTTGCCAACAAAGTTCCATCTAGTCAAGGCTATGGTTTTTCCAGTAGTCATGTATGGATGTGAGAGTTGGACTAGAAAGAAAGCTGAGTGCTGAATAATTGATGTTTTTTAACTGTAGTGTTGGAGAAGACTCTTGAGAGTTCCTTGGACTGAAAGGAGATCCAACCAGTCCATCCTAAAGGAGATTAGTCCTGGGTGTTCATTGGAGGGACTGATGTTGAAGCTGAAACTCCAATACTTTGGCCACCTCATGCGAAGAGCTGACTCATTTGAAAAGACCCTGATGCTGGGAAAGATTGAGGGCAGGGGGAGAAGGGGACGACAGTGGATGAGATAGTTGGATGGCATCACCGACACAATGGACATGGGTTTGGGTGGACTCTGGGAGTTGGTGACGGACAGGGAGGCCTGGTGTGCTGCGGTTCATGGGGTCACAAAGAGTTGGACATGGCTGAGCAGCTGAACTGAATTGAACTGAGCTTCAGTCTCCTTACTTGTAAACCTGGAGCAGCTTTCCATGATTCTAAACAGCCTCTCGAGATGATTATCATCAGGCTTCAGGGATCCCATGAGTCACTCTCCTCCACTACAGGAAAACACCAACCACAGAAACCAGAATGTTCACATCTGCTCCTCAGCACCCTCTCCCACGAAGTAAGCTGGAAATGCTGACATGCTCTCCTGCTCTCCCTGGGCTCCTATCTGGGCAGAGTGTTGCCCCTCTGTAGATGTAAGGCTATGATTCACCCGTCCTCTATCCAACTCTTTGGAATTATAATTCCCCAATGATGCTTAGAGTTACAAGGCAATTGAAGGCTGTGTGATCAGATCTTCTCTATCACATCAACAGGGTCCTGCAAGAACCAAGCTTGTCCACAGCCAACCTCACCAATGATCTTCTTGCCTCTCTGAAGGGTCTCCACTGTGTCACATTGCAGCTTGTCCTGTTTTTCAACAGCACACTCATAATAATCTTCTTTTTGATGTTTTCATCCTGTGCCTCATCACTTAGAAATGTTATACACAGGATGGGATAATTTAGTGGCTGTGCCCCATAGAACATGAATCTTATTCCTTATGTACATTCTCAACAGTATTATTTGGAAGGAACTGATATATTGATACAATCCTTCTTCCTTTACTACTCACATATGGCTAGTGTTTTCCAAGTTTATTTTGATGAAGCACCTCCTTCAGTAAGTGATTTCTGAGCATGCAACTCCCAATGAAGTACGTGTATGCTAGGTCACCTCAGTCATGTCTGACTCTCTGTGACCCTATGGACCATAGCCCACCAGGCTCCTCTGTCCATGGAATTCTCTAGGCAAGAATACTAGAGTGGGTTGCCATGCCATCCTCCAGGGGATTTTTCTGGCCTAGGGATCAAACCTGTGTCTCTTACATCTCCTGCATTGGCAGCCAATTTCTTTACTACTAGTGCCACCTGGGAAGCCCCCAATATACACATATTTATTATGTAATGATATATGTACTACTGCATTAATGTATTATAAAATAAAACACATATAAAGATAGATAGTAAATGAGATAAGAAATGTAGAAGTGGAAGTTCAACTATTTTCTAGCCACATACCAAAAGACCATCTCAGCCATCCCTGAGCTGCACATCTCTCTTTGGAAACCTTTGAACTACACATGATGATTTTCCTCTCCAGTATGCAAGCTCCACACGAGGGCAGAGAGCCTGTCTCTTGTTTGCTGCCACATCCCATGATTTAGAACAGTGTCTGGCACTCAAGACACATTCAGTAAATGTTTGAGACACATTCAGTAAAATGTTTGCTAAATCAGTGAGTGATTCCCAAACTTCTATGTATAGCATAAACTCCCTTCCAACTGTCTACCAGACAGCTTTACCTGCATCTCTGTAGCTATTTTAAACCCAGCGTATTCCAAGCTGAGTTCTTCTCTTCCTACCACATAAAGTCTCTGTCCACCAAAGCATCATCTCTTTTGTTTCTCTTCCTACTTTACACCTACCCCCATCTGGCTAAACCCACTGGAGTTAAACACAATCAGCCTGACTGAGCTTACTTGAGACCATGTTATTTCGCCACGAGAAAGAATTTGTGTCATTTGGAAGAATATGGATGGGTCCTGCAGGCATGCTAAGTGAAACAAGTCAGAAAATGACAAATACCGTATGATCTCATATGTGAAACCTAAAAATGCCAAACTCAGAGAAATAGGGCAGAGCTCCCAAGAGTCAGGGGCAGCAAGAATATTGAAACTTGTATCTCCTGGATCTTAATTTTGCACTCTTCGCAATGCATGGTGATAGAAATGGAGGGGGTTAGGAAGGAAGATACACAGAGCTATGTAAATATGGAGTAATAATCTTTTCTTTCTTTCTTGAAAAGGAAACCAAGATGTATCCATTTTAAGCTCTCTGTCCTTATAGTTGTTGGATTATCCACTTAATTTATCATCAATGCTGGCAATAAAAGTTTTTAAAAGTAGTTTGGAGCTGCCCAGTTTGAAGCCACATCATAAAATCTTTCATTTAGAAAAGCGAGAGAGTAGAATAGTGGTTGACAGTGGCTGGTAGGTGGTGAAAATGGGGAGATGTCGGTCAAAGGATACAAACTTCCAATTCTACGGTGAACAAGTTCTGGAGATCAGCTTGGTGACTGAGGTTAACAACTTTGTATTGTATACTTGAACGTTGCTAAGAGAGTACTCAATGCCAAAAGAAATAGTAATTATGTACTAATGATGAACGTGTTAACTAAGGCTGCTGTGGTAATCTTTTCAGAATATATGTGTATCAAATCAACATGGCACACCTTAAACTTACACAATGCTATATGTCAGTTCAATTTCAATACAGCTAGAAAAACATTTGAAGATGGTATATCGCTTAGGTGAGCATCACAGCTGCCTGGCAATCCTAACATGACTGCCATCCAATTTGCTCTCTCAGTATTGCAGCTACTCATACTCCCCTCACCCACCCACCACTGGCCTCTCAAAATTCCAGCATCCCTTCTAGTAATACTTCCTCACTCTCAGCTGGAGAGTTTTCTAAGAAAGTAAAGCCAACCAGAGAGGACTCCTCCTGGTAAGACTAAGCACCTGTGCAATTACATTCTGTCTTCCTTCCTCTTGCAACAGGTGGGACAGAACCTATTCTAAGACCAGTCCCTCCACTACACGCTGCATCCCATCCTCGTGCTTAGTCCTATGATTTGCTCCTTTTTCTTCCATATCATTAGTTTTCTGTTCTCTACCGGATAATTCCCATCTGCACATAAATATGCTGTGGCAACAAAACGAGACTGAATTGCCTTGACCTCTCGCCCCCATCCAGCTCTACTCCATCTCTCTCTACTCTTCTAGAGCCAATCGTTTTCTAAGTGTCATCAACAGGCCTTCTCTTCACTATCTCAGCTCCCAGTATACTTGTGTTTCACCATTTTGCCAAAACAGCTATTGTCAAGCTTGCCAATCACCTCCGTCTCGCCATGTCCAGGGGTCAACCCTCAGATCTCTCATTACTAGACCTCTCAGCGTCATCCAGCATAGAAATGCCTTCCTTCCTTCTGAAAATAAGTTACTTCATTGGTATTTGGAACACCATCCTTCAAATTTCCTTCACTGGCATCTCCTCCTCAATCTCCTTCACTGGCTGCTCCTTC
This sequence comes from Capra hircus, assembly GCF_001704415.2. NCBI lineage: Eukaryota > Metazoa > Chordata > Mammalia > Artiodactyla > Bovidae > Capra > Capra hircus. Next base: position 69,773,818 of record NC_030813.1, read on the forward strand.
TCCAGTCCGCTGGTATCATCTTGAGTGAACAAGGGGCAGCCCTGGACCACCTTCTCTTCCCAATCCATGTTCAGCTCCCCGGTGACCTCATTCAATTTCAAGACATCAAACACTTTCAAATTTTTATCTCCACCCAAACCTTTCCTAAGAGCTCCAGATCTGTGTGTCTAGCTGTTTTTCCATATTTCCCCTTGGATGTTTAACAGGCTTTCCAAGTAAAGTATGTCTGAAACAAAATGTTTGGTTTCCTCCTCCATTGCCTTAAAACCTATTCCTTCCCAACAGTTCCCAGTCTCAGTAAAGAGCACTAATATTCATCTATTGTCTCAGGTGATGAACTTATGAGTGATTTTTAATTTTTTCCCCCACATTCAATCCATCAGCAAATCCTGATTTTTCTACCCTCAAAAAAACAAAAAAGATCCCTACTTCTCCACACTCTCAGTGCTACAACCCAAGTCTCAGCCACCATTTTCTTTTGCCTGGACTATTCCTTCCATTCATGCATCTCTCAAATTCATTCTACACTGCACAACCAGAGTAACTTAACACCAAGAGCAAGAACATAAGTCAGGTTATGTCTCTCCCTTATCCAACCCCATCCAGTTGCTTCCTTCCACATTTCAAATGAAATTCACACGCATTGTCATGGTGGCCAAAACTGTAAGAATCTGCCCTTGCCACCCTCCTTTAACCTGAGACTTAACTTACTGAGCTTCAGCCACACTCACCTTCTCAGTGTTTGTCAGACAAGACCCCTTGTTCCAGTCACAGGTTCTCTACACCACTCTTCCCGCCACCTGGATCCTTCCAGATCTTCACATGGCTCCTCTGTGCTCTCATATTGTCTCCTTGGAGAATCATTCCTTGGCTCCTGCATAAAATAAACATCATGTTCCAACTTTTTAGAAAGCTATATCTGTTGCCATAAGGCTTATCACAGTCTGAAATTCCACCATCTCTTTATTTATTTGCAGCCTCTTCTGCTCGGGCTTTTCCTACTTTGTGTAAAGCCATAACCCCAGTGCCTAGATTAGTGCCTGCTACATAGTAGGTTTTCAATAAATATTTGTTGGATGAATTTAAATATTTACTCAATTACCCAAAAGACACTAGGGAGAGTCATTCTTGTTTCTTTCTGCTCAAGCTGGTCCCCTCTCCAACCCCCTACCATGGTTCATCAAGTCCTTTAGAAGCTGCTACCCCAATGTCTCTTAAATCCCTCCTCTCTGTCACAGCTGCAGTCATTCTGCAGGGCTCTGTCATCTTTCAACAGCTCTACTGAAGCAACCTCTATGGCTGGTCTTCCTAGCTTCCCCACATTTCTTTTCCCAAGGACAGCAGAGGAAACGCAGATTCCTAACCACTGGACCACTGCGGAATTCCCCAGAGAGGCCTTCTAAAAATATCAATTCTATCGTGTCTCTCTTCCGCTTGAGTCTTCAGTATCTCCCCTTCACCTGAAGAAGGAAATCAAAACTCCTTGGCTGGACATGAGTTGATATCGGTTCACATTTCCCATCTCATTTCAGGCATCCTTTTCTCTATTGTACCCAAACTTCCTGTAGGTCCCAAACAGGCACGTTCTTTACACCATTTCCTGTTTGAGTACATTTCCTTTTCTTCACCTTGCTAGTTGCTACTTATCATTTGAAATTCAGCATGAAGTTACCTCTTTGAGTCAGCCTTCCTGATTTCTCTAAGCAGATGGTTTTATTTTTTCCTCTGTGCTCTCAAAACACCATACCTGCATAGCATTTTCTGTGTTTTTTTTTTTTACATGAATGTCTCATTCAGTCACCTCTTTATTCAAAAGATCAGTTCTTACTGAGTGAACTATTCTAGGCACTAAGGTTATGGTTAGGTATAAAAAGGCAAAAATATTTGTTCTCAAGAAGCAAAGGGGAGACAATGAAAGAAGATAAGCAAAATACACCCAGGGTGGTTAGATGATGATAAGTGCAGTGGAATAAAATAATTCAGGAGGAGGCATACGGAGGCTTGAGGTGGGAACTGCAGGATTGAACAGGCAGTCAAGGAAGGCATCTTTGAAATGACACTTGAATAGTGGCCTGAAGAAGGTGAAGAGTGTGCCTCTTGGACCTCTGCTGAACAAGCATCCTGGCCTATGGAATAGCAAGTGGAGAACTCTGAATGTGGGAGTGGGTCTGTCCTGCTTTAGAAAAGGCCAGAGTTCTTGGAGCACAGTCAGCAAGGGTTGGAGACAGGAGCCAGACCAGAGAGCAAGAACAGAGTGCTAGGTGGTTAGAGGGGATGAGCTGCCACACATTTGAATCCCTATGCCACAGGATCCCTCTGTCTAATGTTTGGAGGATGGAGGGCCAGGGTGGAGGCAGGGAGACTGATTAGGAGGCCTCTGCCAGTATCCAGATGAAAGGCTGTCCCATTAGCCTGGGAGTGACATGAGAGCTGGGACAAAATCCCATTTATGTTGGCAACCCCAGCATGGAACCAAACACATAACAGCAGGGACTCAAGGACACTGACTAAATGAATGAATCAAGTTGTTCAATCAAGAAACCAGAGCTCCTAGAGTCATCACTGTTTGTTTTTCTAGGACAAGATATTGCAGGATTTTGTTTCCAGTGGGTAGGCTTTATTTTCTGTTTTTCCTAATTGAATAGCCTGTAGGCCACATTTTGAGGACGGTGTGGGTGTTTGCCTGGGGGCCAACTAGACCACTGAAGTCTGACAGTGAAATTGTTTTTTAAATTACCTTTGGACATCTGAAATTTGTTTCTTAAAAAGATCAGTAAAAAAAATTACACATTTCTTCAAGGCAGGCTGCCTTAGGTAATCAAGCTCCCCCCAACCAAGACCCCAGGAGCATCGTAGAATACAGACAAAACTTGCTTGGAATTTAAGTCAGGCCTCTGACTACCAAAACCCATTATTCTGGTTCTAATTTAAGGATTAAAAGGAAAATGAATTTTAAAAATGATTTCAAAATAATATTTAGATAAGATCATTGAGAAGGATTCATGAACCTGTGATTCATTTCTCTAAGAAAATGGAAATACACAGGGAGGTGTCAGAGGAACTCGGTAGTAAGTGATTCATTAGTTCAGTTCAGTTCACTCGCTCAGTCATATCAAATTCTTTGTGACCCCATGGACTACAGCACACCAGGCCTCCCTGTCCATAACCAACTCCCGGGGTTTACTCAAACTTACGCCCATTGAGTCAGTGATGCAATCCAACCGTCTCATCCTCTGTTGTCCCCTTCTCCTCTGCCTTCAATTGTTCCCAGCATTAAGGTCTTTTCAAATGAGTCAGCTCTTTGCATCAGGTGGCCAAAGTATTGTGTTTTCAGCTTCAACATCAGTCCTTCCAACGAATATTAAGGACTAATTTCCTTTAGGATGGACTGGTTGGATCTCCTTGCTGTCCAAGGGACTCTCAAGAATCTTCTCCAACACCACAGTCCAAAAGCATCAATTCTTCTGCACTCAGCTTTCTTTATAATCCAACTCTCACATCCATACATGACTATTGGAAAAACCATAGCCTTGACTAGATGGAACTTTGTTGGCAAAGTAATGTCTCTGCTTTTTAAATGCTGTCTAGGTTGGTCATAACTTTTCTTCCAAGGAGTAAGCATTTTTTAATGTCATGGCTGCAGTCATCATCTGCAGTGATTTTGGAGCCCCCCAAAAAAGTCTGACACTGTTTCCACTGTTTCCCCATCTATTAACTATGAAGTGATGGGACTGGATGCCATGATCTTAGGTTTCTGAATGTTGAGCTTTAAGTCAACTTTTTCACTCTCCCCTTTCACTTTCATCAAAAGGCTCTTTAGTTCTTCTTCACTTTCTGCCATAAGGGTGGTATCATCTGCATACCTAAGGTTATTGATATTTCTCCCATCAATCTTGATTCCAGCTTGTGCTTCCTCCAGTCCAGCGTTTCTCATGATGTACTCTGCATATAAGTTAAATAAGCAGGGTGACAATATACAGCCTTGACGTACTCCTTTTCCTATTTGGAACCAGTCTGTTGTTCCATGGCAAGTTCTAACTTTTGCTTCCTGAGCTGCATATAGATTTCTCAAGAGGCAGGTCAGGTGGTCTGGTATTCCCATCTCTTTCAGAATTTTCCACAGTCTATTGTGAATCACATAGTCAAAGGCTTTGGCACAGTCAATAAAGCAAAAATAGATGTTTTTCTGGAACTCTCTTGCTTTTTAGATGATCCAACAGATGTTGGCAGTTTGATCTCTGGTTTCTCTACCTTTTCTAAAACCAGCTTGAACATCTGGAAGTTCACAGTTTACGTATTATTGAAGTCTGGCTTGGAGAATTTTGAGCATTACTTTACTAACATGTGAGATGAATGCAATTGTGCAGTAGTTTGAGCATTCTTTGACATTGCCTTTCTTTGGGATTGGAATGAAAACTGACCTTTTCCAGTCCTGTGGCCACTGCTGAGTTTTCCAAATTTGCTGGCATATTGAGTGCAGCACTTTCACGGCATCATCTTTTAGGATTTGAAATAGCTCAACTGGAATTCCATCACCTCCACTAGCTTTGTTCATAGTGATGCTTCCTAAGGCCCACTTGACTTCACATTCCAGGATGTCTGGCTCTAGGTGAGTGATCACATCATCGTGATTATCTGGGTCATGAAGATCTTTTTTGTACAGTTCTTCTGTGTATTCTTGCCACTTTTTCTTAATATCTTCTTCATCTGTTAAGTCCATACCATTTCTGTCCTTTATTGAGCCCATCTTTGCATGAAATATTCCCTTGGTATCTCTAATTTTCTTGAAGAGATCTCTAATCTTCCCCATTCTACTGTTTACTTCTATTTCTTTGCACTGATCACTGAGGAAGGCGTTCTTATCTCTCCTTGCTATTCTTTGGAACTCTGCATTCAAATGGGTATATCTTTTCTTTTCTCCTTTGCTTTTGGTTTCTCTTCTTTTCACAGCTATTTGTAAGGCCTCCTCAGACAGCCTTTTTATCTTTTTGCATTTCTTTTTCTTGGGAATGGTCTTGCTCCCTGTCTCCTAAATAGTGTCACAAACTTCCATCCATAGTTCATCAAGCACACTATCAGATCTATTCCCTTAAATCTATTTTTCACTTCCACTGTATAATTTTTAGCGATTTGATTTAGGTCATACCTGAATGGTCTATTGGTTTTCCCTACTTTCTTCAATATAAGTCTGAATTTGACAATAAGAAGTTCATGATCTGAGCCACAGTCAGCTCTTAGTCTTGTTTTTGCTGGCTGTATAGAGCTACTCCATCTTTGGCTGCAAAGAATATAATCAATCTGATTTCGGTATTGACCATCTCATGATGTCCATGTAGAGTCTTCTCTTGTGTTGTTGGAAGAGGATGCTTGCTATGACCAGTGCGTTCTCTTGGGAAAACTCTATTAGTCTTTGCCCTGCTTCATTCTATACTCCAAGGCCAAATTTGCCTGTTACTCCAGGTGTTTCTTGACTTCCTATATTTGCATTCCAGTCCTCTATAATGAAAAAGACGTCTTTTGGTGGTGTTAGTCCTAGAAGGTCTCGTAGATCTTCATAGAACTATTCAACTTCAGCTTCTTCAGCCTTATCGGTCAGGGCATAGACTTGGATTCAGTTCAGTTCAGATCAGTCACTCAGTCCTGTCTGACTCTTTGTGACCCCATGAACCGCAGCACGCCAGGCCTCTCTGTCCGTCACCAGCTCCCAGAGTCCACTCAAACCCATGTCCATCGAGTCAGTGATGCCATCCAACCATCTCATCCTCTGTTGTCCCCTTCTCCTTCTGTCCTCAATCTTTCCCAGCATCAGGGTCTTTTCCAACGAGTCAGCTCTTTGTATCAGGTGGCCAAAGTATTGGAGTTTCAGCTTCAACATCAGTCCTTCCAACAAAAACCCAGGACTGATCTCCACTAGGATGGACTGGTTGGATCTCCTTTCAGTCCAAGGGACTCTCAAGAGTCTTCTCCAACACCATAGTTCAAAAGCATCAATTCTTCAGCACTCAGCTTTCTTTATAGTCCAACCCTCACATCCATACATGACCACAGGAAAAACCATAGCCTTGACTAGACGAACTTTTGTTGGCAAAGTAATGTCTCTGCTTTTCATGATATTGAATAGTTTGCCTTGGAAATGAACAGAGATCATTCTGTCGTTTTTGAGATTGCATCCAAGTACCGCATTTCAGACTCTTTTGTTGACTATGATGGCTACTCCCTTTCTTCTAAGGGATTCTTGCCCACAGTAGTAGATATAATGGTCATCTGAGTTAAATTCACCCATTCCAGTCCATTTTAGTTCGCTGATTCCTAGAATGTTGATGTCACCCTTGCCATCTCCTGTTTGACCACTTCCAATTTGCCTTGATTCATGGACCTAACATTCCAGGTTCTTATGCAATATTGCTCTTTACAACATCGGACCTTGCTTCCATCCCCAGTCCCATCTACAACTGGGTGTTGCTTTTGCTTTGGTTCTGTCTCTTCATTCTTTCTGGAGTTATTTCTCCACTCTTCTCAAGTAGCATATTGGGCACTTACAGACTTGTGGCGTTCATCTTTCAGTGTCTTATCTTTTTGCCTTTTCATACTGTTCATGGGGTTCTCAAGGCAAGAATACTGAAATGGTTTGCCATTCCCTTCTCCAGTGGACCACAATTTGTCAGAACTCTCCACCTTGACCCGTCCATCTTGGGTGGTCCTACATTGGCATGCCTCATAGTTTGAGTTAGACAAGGGAGTGGTTCATTAAATTCATAATAAAAGTGGGTGGTTAAATGGCCTCCTGGAGTTGAAAGCCTTCAGTGAGATAATAAACCTAAAATACTAAACATCAGGCTGACCACAGAGTGGGACTCAAGAAATGCTCATCCCCCTTGCCTTCTCCCTTAAATGCACTCACTATTTGCCACAGCCGCGAATGTTCTTGATCCACCTGGCCACCCATAAATGACACGATCGCTCTTCTGATTTAATAACAAGCAGGGCCTCCATGTGACTTTTGTGGCCCCTTCCTCATTATAATATCAAAATTAAAAGTTTTTAATAGAGCTTTAAATACTGCAACATTTTATTTTTATTTCAGGCAAAATGCCATTGATTTTTAGAAATCCTAAAATTTTCTCTTTTTTTCCCTGTGAGATAAAAACATTTTTTACCTTTGAAAGTTCTTTTCTTTTTATTCTGATTCTAAAAGAAATGAAAACATTTTTGTGGGCTCTAAAATCATCACAGGCCCCAGGGACTGTGCCTGATGGGTGAGTGGCTGGGAGAGACAGAAATGGGGAAGCTGCTACATGAGGAAGGGGTCTCGTCTCCTAAAGTGGGTTTTCCCCACCTTTCGCTCCTTCCTGTCCCCTCTACAGGGCCAGCAGGGGGAGGGACATTATGAGATTTGTCCCTTGAAACTAAAAGAAAATAAAGAGGCAACTTGTGATGGGGCTAATGTGAACTAGAGCAGTGGTTCCTCTAAGGAACTTTTGCACACCCAGGCCTGGTGTAAATCGTACCCCCAGGGCATTAGGAATGAATGCCCATAGCCCCTCCAGAAGCCCAGGAAACCACCCACTCCCAAACCAAACTCAGGGTTCTCATGTCTCAGTTCCTGAGAGCCAGCCACCATAACTGGCTAACAAAACCAAAAGACTGGGCCTGCTCTGGGGGACAGGTGATTCCCAGACCACTGGGGAGTGCAGCAAAGAGATGAACGGACCACCTAGGGGAACCCGAACACTTTGCTACAGGACAGGGCTTCTCACATCATCTCTAGGGAGTTTTGTGAATTAGTACTTCAGTGGGAGATGGTATGGACAGAAGCTTCTGGGACTGAGCTAACTAAGCATGGTAGCCTTCTTTTCAACCCTCTCAGATGTCTCAGGGAGTCTCTTGCCCTGGAGGGTGAGTCTTGGTGAGTTGCTGACATTTTTCTTAACTAGGCTTTTTTCCTGGTATCCAGGGGATAGGACAGTGAGGAAATAATGGAAGTAGGTTGTTCTGCTCTTAACTCATCTTGTCTTTTTATTTCAGTTCCTTTGCTTTATTGTCAGTTTATTATCAGCAGGCATGGCATCCAATCATTCATTCACTCATGCAACAAGTGTTTACTGAGGACTTACTATGTAGCAGACACTGTTCAAGGGACTTGGAATATAGCAGGGAACAAAGTAAAGACCCCTACCTTTGCGGAGCTGATATTCTAGAAGGCAGAAAGGGCCAAGAAACAATTAAATAACGCCATAGTTTACCATCTCTAAGATGGCAATGATACAAACATACCATTATTCTGTGTGCCATGAAAAAAGAAATTGGTGCTAATAATTGCTGCCAATTATTTTTAAAAAATCCTGATTTCACAGCTTCCCTGGTAGCTCAGATGGTAAAAAATCTGCCTCTGATGCAGGAGACCTGGGTTCGATCCCTAGGTTGGAAAGATCTCCTGGAGAAGGGAAAGGCAACCCACTCCAGTATTCTTGCCTGGAGAATGCCATGGACAGAGGATCCTGGAGGGCAGGCTACAGTCCATGGGGTCGCAAGGAGTCGGACATGACTGAGTGACTAGCAGTTCATTTCTCTTCAAAGTGTGTAAAATGTCGTTAAACTCAGAATTGACTACCTATGTGAAAGTGTTAGTCGCTCAGTCGTGTCTGACTCTTTGCAATCTCATGGACTGTAGCCTGCCAGGCTCCTGTCCTTGGAATTCTCCAGGTAAGAATACTGCAGTGGGTAGCCATTCCCCTCTCCAGGGAATTTTCCCAACCCAGGGATCGAACTCGGGTCTCCTGCATTGCAGGAAGATTCTTTATGGTCTGAGCCACCAGGGGAGCCCTGATTACCTATAGAAGATAAATTCTATAGTATAGTAGGTGGCTATTAGAAACAAAAGCAGAGCAGGCAAAGAAGGTTTGCGAAGAGGAGTGGTGATATGGAACAGACTTGAAGGAGACAGAGCTGTTAAATTTTTATAAGACTTGATTTTTTAATAGCACTTTTAGGTTTATAATAAAACTGAGAGAAAGGTACAGAGATTTCCCATATGCCCCCTGCCCCCACACACATGTAGCCTCCTCAGTATGGACATCGGTTGTCAGAGTGGTACATTTGCCCCAGGATGAACCAGCATCAATATATCATGATCACCAAAAGCCCACTGTTTACACCTTAGGGTTCACTTTTTTTTAAAAAAATTGGACAATAATTGCTTTACAATGTTGCATTGCTTTCTGCCATACAACAATGCGAATCGATTATAACTATATATATATATTCCCTCCCTCTTGAGCCTCTGTCCCATCCCACCCCTCTAAGTTGTCACAGAGCGCCAGGCTGGGCTCCCTGCATCATAAAGCAGCTGCCCTGTGGCTGCAAGTCTGTTCTCTACGTTTGCATCTCCGTTCTATCCCTGCAGAGGACTCACTCCTGGTGTTGTACACGCTATAGGTTTTAACAAACATATAATGACATGCATTTATCATTATATCGTACAGAGTAGTCTCACTGTCCTCAAAATCCTCTGTGGCCCATCTCTTCATCCCTCTCCTCCATCCCACCCCTGGCAACCTCCAATCTTCTTTACTGTCTCCGTTACGTTGCCTTTTCCAGAGTGTCTTATAGTCGGAATCATAAAGGATGTAGTCCTTTCAGACTGGGTTCTTTCACTTAGTAATATGCGTTTAAGGCTGCCTTGTGTCTTTTCACAGCTTGATCGCTCACTTTTTTTTTGCACTGAATAATATTCCATTGATTTTTTTAAAAGCAGCTTTATTGAGGTATAATTTACATACCATAAAATTCAATGAATTTAAGTAAATCTACACTTATGCAAACATTGCCATAATCCAGATTTAGAATGTTTCTTTATTGTGGTAGGAACACTTCACAAGAGATCAACCATCTTAACAGTTTTCATATGTGTTGCACAGTTCTGTGACCTCCAGGCACTCTGCTGCACAGAGATCTCTATTCGCCTTGTAGAACTGAAACCCCATACTTGTTAAACAGCTATTTCCCATTTCTACCTCTCCTCAGCCCCTGGCAACCACCAATCTATTCTCTGTTTCTCTTGAGTGGACTCATGCTCTGTGGCTGGCTTATTTCATTTAGCGTAATACCCTGCAGATTCATCCATGTTGTTGCATGCTGTAGGATTTCCTTCTTTTCTGAGGCTGAATAGCATTCCATTGCATGTACATGCCACAGTTTCCTTATCCACTCACCCATCAATGGGCATTTAGATTGTTTCCACATTTTGGCTATTGTCAACAGTGCTGCCGTGAAGAGAGGAATGCAAACGCATCTTCAAGGTCGTGATTTTAATTCTCCTGGATACCTACTTGGAAGTGAAACTGCTGGATCAGATGATAGTTCTATCTGTAATGTTTTGAGGAACTTCTACACTGTCTTTCATGGTGGCTCTTTCATTTTACATCCCCACCAACAAGAGTTCCAATTTCTCCAAATTCTTAGCAACACAACCTTAAAGAAATGTAACAGCCCTGCTAGTTGGCGTGAGACAATCTCATTACGATTTTGATGTGCATTTCCCTGATGATTAGTGATGCTAAGCAGCTTTTCATGTACCAGCTGGAATAGCAGCTATTTACTGAACAACTGCGAGCTCTGTTGGGCAGAGATCATTTTGTTCATTGCTCTGTCCCCACTGTTAAAGAATCTGACATGTGATAGGCACTTAATAAATATTTTTGAATGAATAAACCACCATGTGCCAGGCATGCCACAGATATTATTTCCAAATTCTTATCAGATCAGAGGGAGGCATCAACATCCCTAAGCTATGGATTATAGATACGAATAGATATGGATAATGGATAGTAAGATCACATAGCCAGGCAGAGGGAATAAATAGGACCCAAAACATGGGTCTTTGATATGAACACACAGATGCTGCCTCTATACTTCACTAGCATCTCTGCTTCTGGCCTTTTAAATATCTTCTCAGTGCAAAAAAAAAAAAAAAACCACCAAAGGCAAATTGGGATCTTAGGCAAGAAAGGCCTCTGGATAAAAAATCCAGACTCACAGAAATCAGAATGAAACATCTGGAAGTAGAATATCCAGTCCACTGCCTGGGAAATGCTGTGATTTGCACAATTGCAATAGTCAAAGCTATGGTTTTCCCAGTAGTCATGTGTGATGTGACAGCTGGACCTCAAAGAAGGCTGCGTGCCAAAGAATTGATATTTTTGAATTGTGGTGTTGGAGAAGACTCTTGAGAGTCCCTTGGACTTCAAGGAGATCAAACCAGATAATCCTAAAGGAAATCAGTTCTGAATATTCATTAGAAGGACTGATGCTGAAGCTCCAACACTTTGGCCACCTGATGCGAAGAACTGATTCATAGGAAAAGACCCTAATGCTGGGAAAGATTGAGGGAAGAAGGAGAAGGGAACAACAGAGGATGAGATGGTTGGATGGCATCACCGACTCTATGGACATGAGTTTGAGCAAGCTCCAGGGGTGGGTGATGGACAGGAAAGCCTGGCATGCTGCAGTCCATGGGGTCGCAGAGTCGGACACGACTGAGCAACTGAACTGAACTAGCTTGTTATCTCAGATCTCAAGTTCTAGCTGCCTTCACTTTAAAATCAATTATATCAGTGAATTAAAACTCTCCACCTCAAAAGAGATGATTATCAGCAGAACCCTTTCTCAAACAGTTTAGCCCAATCTGTTAAAGCACAATTGCTAAAAATAAACTTACTTTGATACTTTACAAAATATAAAGCTAAACAACAGTGGACATGAAAATCTATCACAGTTTTTCTCAGGAAAAAAAAAAACATGTATAGATGTATATGTATAGAAAAATATCTTGGGTAAAATCTGTTAAGCCAATATTGTCTTAATTCAAAATTACACCTAATTTGAAACAACTGCTTTTTCCTAGGCCAATGGGGTACTCTATTGTTTTTTAACAAAAACAACAGAAAGTTCAAATTCAGTTTCTGCCCCCAAGAAAGCTATGTTTTATGTTAACAAAGCTCTACTGAAAACCACTCATGCTGGGAGCAGGGGTCTCCATCATGACCCCAGGGTGGGAGGATTGTCAGTGGTTAGCCAAGGTCCCGAAAGACTTGAAATTTTGCTTTCAGATGTGAGGGGATAATTTAACTTGGCCTGAATGAACCAGCCTTTGGAGAAGAGGAGGCAGAGACTAGAATGTCAGTCCCAAAGGCCTGTGTTACTTTGCCCTGTTCATCACTTGATCAGAGGAACGCCCAGAATGGATCCGAGGTACTAGTACACATTCTTTTTGTAAATTGCAATAGCATGTATTCCTTTGTGTGACTTTACTTGAACAATGTTTTCTTATCCATTTTTGTGTTGATGGACAATTGGGTTGCTTTCAGATCTGAAGCACTGTAAGTGAAGCAGTGGCTACAGTCAGGGGCTGGAGGAGGAGGGAGTGGTATTAATGCTGAGATCTGAACTGTCTTCCTCCAAAATACCTGTGTTAAGGTTCTAGCCTCCAGAGTGATGGTATTTGGAGACAGAGCCTTTATAGAATTCATTAAGGTTAAGTGAGTTCATAAGGGTGGGGCCCTGGCCTGGCTTCCCAGGTGGCGCAGTAGTAAAGAATCTGCCTGCCAATACAAAAGACCTAAATTTGATTCCTGGGTCAAGAAGATCTCCTGGAGGAGGACATGGCAACCTACTCTAGTATTCTTGCCTGAAAAAAACTCCTTGGACAGGGGAGCCTGGCAGGCTACAGCCAATGGGGTCACAAAGAGTCGGACATGACTGAGCATGCACACAGCACACTAATCTGATAGGTGAAGGTGAAGTCGCTCAGTCGTGTCCGACTCTTTGTGACCCCATGGACTGTAACCTACTAGGCTTCTCCATCCATGGGATTCTCCAGGCAAGAATACTGGAGTGGATTGCCATTTCCTTCTCCAAGGGATCTTCCCGACCCAGGGATCGAACCCCAGTCTCCTGCATTGGAGGCAGACGCTTTAACCTCTGAGCCACCAGGGAGGCCCTATCTTCAATCTGATAGGAACAGTGTGCTTATAAGAAGAGACATCAAAGAGCTCAGTGCACAAATAAGAGGTCCGGGGAACACACAGTGAGAAAGGGGCTATCTGCAAGCCTGAAAAAGAGCCCTCACCAGAACCCAACCAAGCTGGAACCCTGATTTCAGACTTCCAGCCTCCAGAACTGAGAGTGACTCTGTTATTTACACAGTCCAGCCTGTGCTATTTTGTTATGGCAGCCTAAGCAGATTAAGAAGGGCAGATTGGGTGTGAACAAGTTACTGATTAGACAGAGACACGATGGAACTGTTCACATAAGGGTGAAGGAAACACTCTGTGTCTTGATCTGACTAGTGGTTACATGGGTAGATATCTAGATAACCAGATTGCATCAAACTGTCCATTTCAGATTTGTACCTCTTTATGTCTTAACCTTAAAAAAGTCCTTCTCCTTCCTACCACTATCCTTCCCAATGGTCTTAGGTCAGGCTGCTGTCATAAAACACTATAGACTGAGTGGCTTATAAACAATAAAAATAGATTTCTCACAGTTCAGGAGGCTGAAATCTGAGATTAGAGTGCCAGGATTAATGTTGAGGGCTCTCCTTTGGATTGCAGACCTCCTGCAGTGTCCTCACTTGGCCAAGGGACCTCGGATCTCTCTGGAGGCTCTTTTATACGGACTCCACCCTTAAAATATTCCATGCATGTGGGCTCCACCCTCATGATCTAAGACTGCACTACCTAATACCATCACTTTGGGAATTAGGAATTCAGCACACACATTTTGGAGGGACACAACATACTTTAGTACCAAGAGAATCTGTGTTTAAAAAATATACCAAAATAGTCTGACTGCCTTTGAATAAGGCTGATAGGAGGGAAATTGACATATATGCTTTGTCTGATGTATTTATATACATATTTGAATATAATAAAAACTCAAGGGATCCTACAAGTTGCCCAGCAAGGACCCAATGGCGGCGCTAGATTCAGACCCCGCCCCGTTCCCTAACTGCAGCGTCTGATAGCAAACCCGCAGCCAAGGAAACGTGCAGGAAGGACGCCCTGGAACATCCAAGACATAGAGTGAGCAGGGAGGCCTGGGGTCAAGGGGGCAGCTCTGTGGGGTCCAGAGCCTGAGTCACCCCCTCTGAGGGACACCCTGCCTGCACAGCGCCGGAGGAAGGAAGCTGAAGTGAGGGTGATTGGAAGGAGCGGGCGGAGCAAAACCAAGAGCTCCAGGAGGGGAGCTGCACCACCAGCTGGGCGGCCCGGCCAAGAACAACAGGAAGCTTCCATCCCACCCCTGCTCACTACAGCCCCGGCCGGGAGCCCGGGGTCATTCTCTCCAAAGGGCCTTCAGCAGATGTTACATAAACAAAACTTCCATTGACTACAGTCTGGGCCTGGCCTAAAATAGCCCGCGGGCTTTCCCCCCTGACTCTGCAGAGTCTCTCCAGCATCCCTCAAGGTCCCCAGCGCTGATGAGCTGCTTGCCTCCATGTGCGGACAGTACTCTAGAGCATCCTCAAGAGATTTCCCCAGCAGCAGAGGGCGGGGTCCCTTTGTTTTCCCTGGCAGATGTCCCTCTATGCTCTAAGACCTTTGATGGCTACTGAGCCAAGGGACACATCCCTCACCAGAGAGGCAGGAAGCCAGGTCTGAGGGATAGCTGGGTGGGCCGGCAGCAGGTGGGAGCGGGCCGGCTCCTCTCTCTGAGTCTCTGTCTCTCTCTCCCCACCCACTTTACAGGATGGAGTGTGAGTGGGAGCCCACTAGCAAGCTCTCCAGGTCAGACCACGAGGCTTCCTTGTTAGGGCTTTCTTTTGAGCTTTGTGCCTTATCCTTTCGAGCCTTCCTATGTGCCTTTGTGATTGAACCCTCTTCGAACTCTCTCTGAGCTCCTCTGACTCCATTTACACTTCTTTTTGCAGAAAACCATTCCATCTGTGCATATCTGGAGCTTCACAGAGCTGTGACACAGCTGTGATGCCACCCTCGGCTTTACCACCTCCACACTGCCCCTGAACACCAATAATGATCTTTTCCCCCTGCGTTGCCCTGGAATCCTGACTCAAAAAAAAAAAAATAACAAAACAGCATCAGCAACTTAAAAAGATATTGGTTAAAAACTATGTGCCTGATACTATACTAAGCATTTTATGCTGTTTCATTTTATTTCTCATTGAGCAAGCCTATGAGATAGGTGTGATGTTAATCTCCAGAAGACTTCAGAAGAGTAAACTGTAATTTCCTATATTTATAGAAGTATTATAGGGTGTGTTGATGATACAGCAGAGGTGAAACACACTCAAGCCTGTAGGGCTAGTTTTCACACCTCAGATGTCCTAGAAAACAGTCCATAGGGGCTTATACCACCTCTTTTCCATAGTCTTCCTTGGTCAAAATCCAAGCCCCCCTACTCGTTCTCAGTGTAATTAAATATATTATATTGATCAATTCCTTACTTAACCAATATTTATTGGGCATGTTATGTTCTCTAGGCAAGATGCTATTTAAGTCTACACAGGCCAAAAAGAAATAGCATGATGTATAGTATGTGAATATTTAGCTCATATTTTATTGACAGTTGTACTTCGGTTGTGAGAGGGTCTTAAGTTTCTCAGGTTGAAGATCCCCAAACCAAGTCTCTGGCTAGGAACTAGCAGGTGTGTCAGTCTGCAGGAGAGAGGGAGGGAAGCATGTGGGGAGCTAGGAGGAACCCTACATTGGAAAAGTCCACGCTCAGACCAAGGGTCCAGAGCCAGGCCGGGGAGGTCCAGCAGGGGACTGATATAACCTGGGAAACCCTGGCATTCAGAGGAATTTAGTTCAGATCCAGATCTTACTTCCCTGTAGCTCAAATGGTAAAGAACCTGCCTGTGATGCAGGAGACCAGGGTTTGATCCTGGGTTGGGAAGTTCCTCTGGAGAAGGGAATGGCAATCCACTCCAGTATTCTTGCCTGGAGAATTCCATGGGCAGAGGAGCCTGGCGGGCCACAGTCTGTGGGGTCGCAGAGTTGGACACGACTGAGCGACTAACACACACACACCAGATCTTCTCTACTCTGGCAGCCTCTGTGCAGCTGGCTGCTTCTGGGGTTGCTCTAGGATCACCCCAGGCCTGAGGCAGCCCTAAGACTGAGTCAAAGCCTTAGTTTATATCTAGAAAAAAGCCCTATCTCTCTGGGTTCCCAAAGTTTTATTCTATATTCATGTTATTCATCTGTCCATCCATCCATCCAGCCAGCCAGCCCAGAAACATTTCTCAAGCATCTACTATGTGCGAATTCCAGGTAAACAGAGATACGCAATGCATACAACATGATCACACTGCTGTACATTATACATGAACGTTAAGAGAGTAAATACTAAGAGTTCTCATCGCAAGGATATTTTTTTCTTTTTTTGTGTGTGTCTATGTGAGATGATGAATGTTCTCTAAACTTATTGTGATAATCATTTCATGACATATGTAAGTCAAATCATTATGCTGTATACCTTAACCTTATACAGTGCCATACGTCAATTATTTCTCAATAAAACTAGAAGAAAAAGAAAGAAAAGGAACAAAATAGCTTGTCAACTGCTGAACCCAAGAATAAAGTCTAGTATGTCCATACAATGGAATACTCCTCAGCAAGCAAAAGATGTATTAATACATTCAACAATATAGAAGAATCTTAAAATCATGATTAGT
Organism: Capra hircus; assembly: GCF_001704415.2. Lineage (NCBI taxonomy): Eukaryota > Metazoa > Chordata > Mammalia > Artiodactyla > Bovidae > Capra > Capra hircus. The sequence continues at coordinate 69,790,514 of NC_030813.1, forward strand.
GAAAAAGTCCAGATAAATCTTTTCTCAAGAAGAAAGTTTTTAAATTGTATATTAATGAGATGGTAAAATTTATCTATATCTATCATGGCAATCATTTCACAATATATGGAAATCAAACCATCACACTTTGCATCTTAAACTTATGCAATAATATATGCCAATTATTTCTCAATAAAATTGGAAGAAAAAAAGTAATGGAATACAATCTTGCCTTCTGGGAGTTCAAGTCCTAATGGAGGAGGTAGAAAGGAAACAGTGGAGGAGCACAATGCTAAGGAGACTGATTCCCAGGTGGCGCTAGTGGTAAAGGACCACCTGCCAACGCAGGAGATGTAAGAGACATGGGTTCAATCCCTAGGTCAGGAAGATCCCATGGAGGAGGGCATGGAAACCTTTTCCAATATTCTTGCTCCTCTGTCCATGGAGAATCCCATGGACAGAGGAGCCTGGTGGGCTACAATCCGTAGCGTGACAACGAGTCAGACACGACTGAAGTGGCTCAGCACACACGCAGACATCATCACAGGCTATGAAGCCCAGGATGGAGCCTTGAGTCGATCTTTGCAGGAGGTGCTGGTGGGTGTGTGTTTGTGTGCGTGTGTGTGTGTGTGTGTACACCCACCTGTATCCATACACAGGGAGGTAGGGTGAGGCTGCATGGGGGCTTCCAAGAAGAGACTGCTGGGGACACTTATTTCCGTCTCTTGATGCTTCCTTCCATGTGGACACCTCCACCAGAGCACAGCTCCTGGACTCTTGCCACCACTTTGTTCATCTCCCCAGGGGGAGAGGAATGACTTATCTGATCTGTGAGTCCAGGAGAGGGAACTGGGAGAATGAGTCAGTCATTCTTTGGCCGGGATCATTCCTCCTGCTCCCCTGTGCCGTAAACTTTACAAAGCCAGGCTTTTGCGGGGAACAGACTCTTTGTAACCTTCCCGGCAAGAGCCTGGGAAGTACGTTCAGTACAGAGGGAGAGATTAAAAAGCCACTTGGCTAATATAATCAAAGCCGCACTCACCAAGCCAGCTTGTATCAGCACTGTCATTTTGATCTCCCTTTGCTTTATTGGATTCTCTCAATCTCCAACACAGATGATGCTTACTTAGGGTCTGGGCAGACATGTAGACAGGTGCAGAGGGGTGGGTGTGTCACTTAGGCTGGGCTGAAGGAAATCTTCACTCCACATGCTCAGTGGGACCAGGATCACCCTGAGCCCTGTAGACAAAGGAGACAAATTTTCAGGGACTCTCTTTGCCTCATCCCTTACTGCAGAGCTTCCTGATTCAGGATGAAAGAAACAAATCTGGACTGTCCTTTTTAAGAGTCTTTAATGGTCAGAACAAAGGTCACAAATGGGCCTTGGTTCAAACCTGGAACTCGCGCTGATTGTCCCAGATCAGACTCTTGGGAGAGCAGCCTGCCTTACTTTCGGTCTGCTTTTATTCTGAAAGGGTCCCCATTTGCGATTGTGTTTTGGCTGGCTTTTTGGGAACACCTTTGCCCTGTTGTTTCTTGTGCTTGTTGACTTCCTGTGGAGCTAAACTTGGAATCACAGTTGTTCCTAGAAACAAACCCTGTATTAACCCATACACCTCTTGGGAAGCCCATCAGGACTGCTGACCCCCTTTTCCCAGATGGCAAGTTACTGAGATGCAAGGTGGCAGACCCAAAAGGCACTGGCAAAACCCCAAAGGGTCCCACTCAAATACCCGTTAGGATTTTCACATCAGGCAATGCTATTTCCTCATTGATTCTGTCAGCTCAACTGGTGGTAGCTGAAAGGTTTTGGTTTCAAAACCTTTCTCCCTGGTTTTGAAACCAAAAGCTTCAGCGTCACTAACAGCCCAGTAGAGGGAGCTGTGTTAAACAATTTACTGAAGTCGAATGTAAAATACTTGGAATTAGCCAAACAGGTGGTCCCTGTGTGTATTTTGGAAGCTCCATTTATCAATAGGTGGTTACCTAGTTTAAAGCTCAGAGCCAGAGCAAAACTTCTGCAAGGTGGTATCTTGGGGTTTGTGGGCTGCCCTGGATTGTGCAGCTTGCTTCCATCAGCAAAACTCGGTTTTGGCTCAGTGTGACAGTTGCCACAATTTGACAGGCTCACAGATTCCAGAGCAGGGCCTGGCTCCAACACAGTGAGGGAAATGGGCGATTGTGCTGACCTTGCACTCACACAGTCAGGGCTGCTTATGTTCACGGTCTCTGAAGATAGATCCTATGTCAGAGAAACCTGCAACTTAGGGAGTTTGCTAGCGACTACCTTCAAGGGCAGTGGATGGAAAGGGAAGACAGGGATTGGAGGATCTCACAGAATGTTTGGAGCTGGTATTCACTTAACCCATTAGCTCACTGTGCAGACTTGGACTTGGCTAAGTTCAAACCCACCGCGGCCCTCAATAAAGACTTTTATTGAGCAAACCTCTAAGAGCAAGACTGTTGTGAAATGGGAAAATATCAAGCAGAAGCAATATATGTGTGTGTGTTTGGGTTTATGTAAGAATAGGAATTACCAAAACTGATTGCAAGTCATGAAAGATAAAATGGCAAAGACAGGAAAGCTGGCAAAACCAGCATCTTTGAGAACTGATAGTATTTTAAATAAACACATCTGTTGGGAAATAGGGAAACAAAATGATACACAGGGAGACGGGACCATGTGTACTAGTTTTCTGGAGCTCCTGAAACAAAAATCCCCCAGACTGGGTGGTTTAAAAAAATGGAAATTTATTGCCTGCAGCTCTGGAGGTGGGAAGTCTAAGATCAAAGAACTGGCAGGCTTGGTTTCCTCCCTCCTTGGCTTACAGGTGGGCACGCTCTCGCTGCCTCTTCCCATCGTTATCCACCTGTGTACTACCACCTCTGGTCTATGTCTTTCCCTATAACGGCACTGGCATGTTAGATTAGAACCCTCTCTAATCTCCTTATTCTAACTAAATGCCTCTTTAAAGAACTTACCATGACATTCAGAGATCCTGGGGGTTGGGACTTCCATGCATGAATTTTAGGGTGGCATAGTTCATCCCCTAACATCATGAATGTCTATGATAGAGAAACTGTACTGATTACTGTAGATAATGCTAGTTATTATAACAGATAAGTCCTGACGTTTTAGGGCTTAACACAATAAATTCTTTTCATTCAAGTCCAAGTTTGTTTCAGTTAGAAGCTGTGGGGCAGCTGGACAAAGGGTATAGTCATTTAGGGATCTAGTAACCATCTTCAACACATGCAAAGGACACTTTGGACAAAGAAGTTAGAAGGAAAGTGTGGTGAGACCATACAGCTCTACTGGTCTTCACCCAGGAGTGATACATCGTTTACACTGACAGTCCATCAGCCAGAGCTAGTCTCACAGCCCTGCCCGGATGCAAGGGCCTTGGAAATGCAGTTTGTGTATAAACCCAGGAGAGAAGCGGGTTGGGTGACCATCCAGTCAGTCTCTGCCACAGGAATGAAGCAAGTGAGTCTCAAGTCTAAAGATGAGCCAGTTGTTCTAGGGACTGGCAATCAGGTACTGGAGAGAGAGTCTAGCACACAGAACTGAGGTAGTGAGGGATGCTTGGAGATTCCCAAAGCCAAGCTGAATCTTAGTCTTCAGAGGGGCTTCCCAACCTATTCATGTCCCAGTACATGTGGAAAATGATCATTTGTGCTCTATGTGTGAGATACGAATGAGGCTATTCAAGGCCAGGGGTGAGAGTTCCAGGGCTCTAACCTCTCCAGGGGGCCATGTGACCACTGTGAAGGCTGAGTCAGTCAGTCAGTCCATTCAGTCGTTCAGTTGTGTCCAACTCTCTGCAACTCCATGAATTGCAGCATGCCAGGCCTCCCTGTCCATCACTAACTCTCGGAGTTCACTCAAACTCACGTCCATTAAGTTGGTGATGCCATCCAACCATCTCACCCTCTGTTGTCCCCTTCTCCTCCTGCCCCCAATCCCTCCCAGCATCAGAGTCTTTTCTAACGAGTCAACTCTTCGCATGAGGTGGCCAAAGTACTGAGGAGGAGCATATATTGATGACCTGTTTGGAACATAGTTGTGAGCTGCCACTCAGGGGGGCAAAGTGTGGTCCAGAGAACAAAGCAGGTGATATACAGCAGGAGTGTATTCTGTGATGATCAAAACCTACTGTTGCCATCATGGGCTAAAACCCACAAGAGGGGAACCAGGGACTATAAAAACCTGGGGAAGCAGAATTGTGAAGGCTCTGAGGATGATCAGGTGCTGGGATCACAGACTTTGTCCTCATCTGGAAACCACATTCAGAATGTGAAAGTCCCTCCTGGTGAGCAGGACTAGCAAGTTGAACTATCAATTATGTTATATTTGTAGCCAAAATATGAAAAGAACTCAAAAGACCCAGTAGCATGAGAACAATCCAACTTAAAGGTGGCCAGAGGAATTGAATAGACACTTTTCTAAAGAAGACAAACGGCTAATGAGTACGCGAAATGAGGCTCAACATCACTAATCTGGGAAATGCAAGTCAAACCCACAACAAGTTATCTCCTCACAACTGTTAGACTGGCTGTCACCAAACAGACAAGAGATAGTAGTGTTGGTGAGGCTGTGGAGAAAAGGGAACCCTTGTGCAGTGTTAGTAAGAATGTAAAATGGTTCAGTCACTGCGGAAAACAATTGGGAGGTTCCTCAGAAAAATTAAAAATATAATTACCATATGATTCCATAATTCCAACTGTAAGTATATATTTAAAGGGGATGAAAACAGGGTATCAAATGAGATAACTACAGCCCCATGTTCATAGCAGCACTATTTACAATAGCCAAGAAATGGAAGCAACCTAAATGTCCAGACAGATGAATGGATAGAGATGTAAAATATTATCCAGCTCTCAGAAAGAAAGAAATCATGCCATTTATGAATGGATCTTGAGGGTATTATGCTAAGTGAAATAAGCCTGACAGAGAAAGACAAATACTCCAAAGTATCACTTATACCTGGAATCTTAAAAACAAACACAAAAAGACTAACTCCTAGACACAGAGAGTAAAACAGTGGTTGCCAGAGGCTGGGGGGTTGGGGAATAGGGAGATGATGATGAAAAGGGTTCACAGTTTCAGGTGTGAGATGAACAAGGTCTGAGGATCTAACTTCAAACATGGTGACTATAGTTGACAACACTCTATCGTATAACTGAATTTTGCTGAGCGTAGTACTTAAATGTTCTCTTTAAAAAAAAAAAAAGATAAATATGTGAGGTGATGGATGTGTTAATTAACTAGATGGGGAGAATTCTCTCATAACATGTATCAAATCATCACATGTACCCTTAAATACCTTAAATAACATTTTATTTGTCAATTATACCTTAATAAAGCTGAAATTTGTTTACAAAAACAAGAAAAGCACAAAGAAGAAGAAAATAGAACAAAGGTCCCAACATAGGTTCAATGTTAAAAAAAAAAGTATACATGCTATCTTTGGTTTGGTTTAAATCACCTCCACTTTCAGTTAACAAATATTAGCGTCAACTATTAAAAAACCTCAGCTGATGCTTACAAATTATGGAAAAATGCAAGTAGATCACATGGCATAGAGGTTGGAGGCCAGTTAAAAAGTTCATATGCTTTTAATGGACTCTCCACTGAAGGAAATAAATCTGCATCCTCATGATTATCAGAGAATCTTTGCAATGTTATCGATTCTGGACATCTTAGATAACAAATGCCAAGTAGCACTTTAAAGTAATTTACTGTGTACTTGGAGATTAAATGACATTTTTGTCTAAAAACCAGCTCTTTCTCAGAAATTGTTCTTGCTTCCTACGAAGTTATGAAAAATAAATTGGAGAAATCTTTTTATTAAGATTTTTAAAGTAAACAAATAGGTTTCAGGATAATATCCAATCCTTTGTCATTTCCTTTCTCCATTTTCACCAAATATGGGAACGTTTAACCACACAGGAAGAAGTTGGTGGGTTTGGAAAGTCGCTGAATTCTCTTATTTCAATCAATCCGCATTAAATACAAGCTGCTGTTTTATTAGCAAGTAAAGGATAAGCATAGCTTATGCTGAGTGGAACGTGGATGAGAATTCCTTCTTAGTCCAGAGATCCCGGAACAAATGAATGATTCCAGTAGAAACCTGAGGAGAGAAGGATATCCTGAGAGTGGGTCAGACCAAATCATCCACGTATCAAATCCGTGACGCTCACAAAAATGCAGCTTCAAAGAACCATGGACACCTGAGGTCTGTGCACCACTCGGGCGATGTGTCAGATGATTTAGATGTAAAGATGAACAATTTTAACAATGTATTCAAATTAATGTATGTTAGAAAAAACACATCCTGCACAATTAAACCATGATTTCATCAATATTACCTAGAGTGAAAGTAGAGTAACATTTTAAATTATTAAGGAGGCAATTAATATTAAGCATGATTGATCCTCATTATTCATGGATTCTGAATCTGTGAATTTGCCTGCTTGCTGAAATGTACCTGTGACCCTAAAGCCAGTACTTTCGATGCTTCCACGGTCATTTGCTGATGTGCAGAGGAACAAAAAATTGTATTGCCGGACCTGCAAGTTCTCAGCTGAGACTGGACAGGTGACTTGATGACTTCTTTTTTCAGTTCACACCCTGCAAACGTGTCCTTTTCAAGGTCTATTTAGTGCTACATTTTGTGCTTCTCATTGGTGGTTTTGCTGTTTTAAAATGGCCCCCAGGCTCAATTCTGAAGCTGGACTCGTGTTTCTGAGTACTAGAAGGCTATAATGAGCCTTACGCAGAAAACAGGAAACACGTGTGTTAGATTAAGCTTTGCTCAGGCCTGAGTTGCAGTCTTGTTGACCATGAGTTCAACAGCTATGAATCAATAGTATATATTCTAAAAGTTGCCTTAAAAAAGATACACATCAAACCAGGTCCCGTATTGATCTGTTGGTGACAATGTTGTGATCAGAGGCTCACAGGAACCTAGGCCCTGTATTTCCCCAGGAGCAACGTTTCACTACTTGCTAACTCAGTGCTGTTGACTGGTAATTGTGGTTCACTTGGAAAGGCGCCGCCACACCGCCCTTTTAGGAAGGCCTTGCTGCCCAGCTGAAGGGAGTTTGGTCAACAGCTTTCAGCTGGTGGCTCCTCTAGGCCCAATCCTGTGCTTTACATTTATCTTTAATAAACATCTCATATCCCAACTTTTGGCTTCCCTGGTGGCTCAGTAGTAAAGAATCCACCTGCCAACACAGGAGATGTACCCTCAATCCCTGGGTCAGGAAGATCCCCTGGAGAAGGAAATGGCAACCCACTCCAGTATTCTTGCCTGGGAAATTCCATGGACTGGGGAGCCTGGCAGGCTATAGTCCATGGGGTTGCAAGAGTCAGACACAACTTAGAGGCAACACAAGAATTCCAACCTTCATTTCAGCTTCATTTTCTGAAGAACACAACCTGTAAGGTGGTTCACACATTTGGAAAAGTATACATTATCCAACCAAACTTGAGTCCACTTGCCCAATCACAGTAAAGCCAGTTACCGACACTGGTTATGGTGAAGGAAAGTACAGCGTTCATTGCAGGGCATCAAGCTAGGAGTTCAGGCAGTTAGTGTCTAAGAGACCTGGACTCCTTGATGGCTTTCAGGGAAAAGTTTTCCAAGACATGGTGAGGAGGGGGTTTTGGGGTGCGTGGTCAGATCATAGACATTCTTCTGGTTGGTGGGTGGTGAGGTAATCGAGAATGAACATCATCATTAACCTCCTGTTTCCAACTGGCCTGGGGTCAGTATGTAGTTATCAGTGATCAGTGATCATGATCAGTATGTAGTTAACTTCTCCCACCTGGTGGGGATTTCAGTATCTGCAAAGCAGCTCAAAGGACATGGCTCAGAATGCTATCTATGGCCATTGAGGAGGAACTAAAGATCCCTGACTTTGTTTAATGACTAAACTATTATTATTTTGCCTTCTTGACTGCTTTCCTTTGTTTCTGCGATTTCTCATTTCTTGTATTAAATTTATTATTTGGAACTCAGGGAAAGCCTAGGGGGCTAGAGTTTTTCTATGAAAAAGATGCAGGCAGAGGACATGGAGTGGGAAGGAGGGGTGGGAATCTGTCCTGGGAAAGGCCTGATAGGGTCCTGCTCCGTTACATATAGAGAAACACTTTGCTAAGACCCTCCTTTCTTCCCCTCCTGCCCTCCACAGATAGCAGCCTACTTGCTCTTATCCTCATGGTTCTGGACTCTTGGTCCAAATCCAAACTCAGATACCCATGCCCAGCCCTCAGCTATTGCTTGAGGCTGTGGAGTCTGGGTCCTGATAAAGGACTTATTTGAGGAGACAAGAGAGGAAGGGTGGGGGACTGGAATCCATCCTGTGCTCCCCTCGCCAAACCATGGGTCCTGGGTGGAGGGGTGCCTGTCCCTAACTGGCTCCCGGGAGCCTATGGCTAGCAGTGGCCAAGCTGTCTCCCGGCCTCTACTCTCATGGGCCTGCACCCTCCTCTCCTCACTCTCGCTGTCTGAAGTGAGGCCTTCATCTCTTGCCTCAGAATCTTCCATTGTCTGGGCTCCTTGCTCCTTAATTCCTTCCTCCTGGAGGAGATCAGTGGCAGAAACACTCCCATTTCTAAGCCTTGCCTTTGAGATTCAGTGCTCATACCAGAAAGCACCTAGGAGGGTTAGCTCACATCTTTATTCCCTCCCAGCCTCTCTAAATTGGAGAAGGAAATGGCAACCCAGTCCAGTGTTCTTGCCTGGAGAATCCCAGGGATGGTGGAGCCTGGTGGGCTGCCATCTATGGGGTCTCACAGAGTCGAACACGATTGAAGTGACTTAGCAGCTGCAGCAACAGCCTCTCTAAATCATGTGAGTGTTCTGCAGGCCAAAATAAGGACAGTGTAACATCTCACTGGGACGTGCTTCCAAATAGCTCTGAGAATTTTATAAAAAAAAAAAAAAAAAAAAAAGCCAGTGTTTACTGGTACTCACTACATGTCAGACACTCTGCTGAGAACTTCACGTGTTTTGATCTCATTCAATCTTCCTAACACAGGAAGGAAACACAGGCTTAGAGAGGTTAAGTAATTTGCAGAGTAGGGTTGCCGAGGTGCTCTTGTCTGACTACAGAGCTAGAGTGAGCTCTCTCAGGTGTGACGTCAGAGGACTTGTTTTCAGGCAAATGTTCCCGCTGCTGGAAACAGCGGAAGGAGAGCAGGGCCCAGGCCGCTGATTGCCCCTGCCTTTGGAGTGGAGGGAAAACACTACTCTCACTTCCCTTTGAAGGAGGACGAGTGAGAAGTTAGGAGTGTGGGATTAATGAACTATAATATGTAAAATAGATACACCACAAGGATTTAACAGGGAATTATAGCCATTGTTTTTTAATAATCTGTAAGGGATCATGAGGGCTTCCCAGGTGGCGCTAGTGGTAAAGAACCTTCCTAGATGAATGGATAAGAAAGCTGTGGTACATATACACAATGGAGTATTACTCAGCTGTTAAAAAGAATTCATTTGAATCAGTTCTGATGAGATGGATGAAACTGGAGCCAATTATACAGAGTGAAGTAAGCCAGAAAGAAAAACACCAATACAGTATACTAACACATATATATGGAATTTAGGAAGATGGCAATGATGACCCTGTATGCAAGACAGGAAAAAAGACACAGACGTGTATAACGGACTTTTGGACTCAGAGGGAGAGGGAGAGGGTGGGATGATTTGGGAGAATGGCATTCTAACATGTATACTATCATATAAGAATTGAATCGCCAGTCTGTCTGACGCAGGATATAGCATGCTTGGGGCTGGTGCATGGGGATGACCCAGAGAGATGTTATGGGGAGGGAGGTGGGAGGGGGGTTCATGTTTGGGAACTCATGTAAGAATTAAAGATTTTAAAATTAAAAAAATAAAAAACTAAAAAAAAAAAAAAAAAAAGAACCTTCCTGCCAATGCAGGAGATATAAGAGATGTGGGTTCGATCCCTGGGTCGGGAAGATCCCCTGGAGAAGGGCATGGCAACCCACGCCAGTATTCTTGCCTGGACAATCCTGTGGATAGAGGAGACCTGCAGGCTACAGTCCATGGGGTCACAAAGAGCCAGACACAACTAAAATGATAACATGCACCCAAGGGATTATAATCTGCAAAAGTATGGAATCACTACGTCTACACCTGAAACTAACACGATACTGTAAATCCACTATACTACAATAAAAAAAAAAGAAAAATTTACACACTGCTTTATTTAAAATGGATAACCAACAAGGACCTACTGCATAGCACAGGGAACTCTGTTCAATGTTATACGGCAGCCTGGATGGGAGGGGAGTTTGAGGGGAGAACAGATACATGTATATATATGGCTAAGTCCCTTTGCTGTTCACTATCACTATTCTTTGCTGAAATTATCACAACATTGTTAGTTGGCTATGCTGCTGCTGCTAAGTCACTTCAATCATGTCCGACTCTGTGCGACCCCACTCCAATACAAAATAAGTTAAAAAAAAATTTAAAAAAATTTTTTTAAAGATTCAACTTGGGCTTAAAGCTGCACCAAGAGGAAGAGCTCAGCATTTGAGTTTGGTTGACTTTGCTTTTAACAATGGGCCTAATAATCTATCTTCACTGAAAGACCGTTTCCTCCGCACCTGCATTCAAAATGCATACAGGGCCAGTGTTTTAAGAATTCCTCACAGCCTCTAATTTGCTCAAATGCAGCCCATTTTGAACCATGTCACAGTTTAAGCATGTCAAGGCCTCTCAAAGTCAGGAGGTGGAAACAAGGAGAAGTGAGGCTGATCATTCCTGGCCATTGGGTTCTTGAAATTTCAAAGGAGGAGTTGGAACAAAAAATTGAAAGAAGGTTAAAGATTAAACTGTGGGTTTCAGTTAGAATTTTTGTCATTTCTCCTGGGAGATACAAGAAAATTGACAGCCTTTGATAAATCTCTGCATGGACATTTTGCCACTGTTTGGAGAGTCTTCAGAAATAAACTCTGATTGTAAATCAACTATACCTCAATTAAAAAATAAAATAAATATTAAAAAAAATAAGTTGAATGTCATCCCAAGATTCTTAAGTTGAGCCTTGCTGTGGATCATAGCAATGCGATGGGCAAGATGACTCTTCTTTTATGTTTCTCCAAGGTTCATCAAGAAGACCATTTCTGTTGGTGAATAATCTGATTTATGAGCCTGCCAATTGGAGACCCAAGCAGGGATGTTAATGGCATTCCAAGCTTCAACCAGACACCCCAAGCTGTTTGCTGCTCTGGTGTGATGGAAGCTCTGCAGTCAATCTCCTTAAAGTTTCTGAGATTCCTGTGGCCTTAGACTTCCAGCCATCATTCACCGATACTCAGTTCACTGACTGGCTAGCCTGCATTTCAGACTCATTGCACCCAGTCCAGGTCCCAGAGAACTTCCTTCACTTTTGAGCATCTTCCCAATCTACATTTTCCTGTGTAAAAGAAGTGACTGGAAAGGCCAGACAAATCAGAACACATCTCTAAAAATCCTGGAGCCTGGAGGTTGTGATCACCAGCTTTGGAGTCAAATGGATCTAGACTGAAATCCTGCTCTGTTGTTTATTAGCTGTCTGACCCTGGACAAGTTACTCGACTTCTCTCTAAACCCCAATTCCTTGTCTGTAAAATAGATATAGTTGTAAATGCCTCATCCCATGCTGTGAGAATGATGTGAGACAATGCGTGTACAGCACTTCACAATGGAAAATCATTCAATATTGGAAGACTGTTAGAAGAGAAATTCAACATATCATCAAAAAATCTCATTTGGAACCTTAAAAACATTAAGCGAAAAAAGCCAGTCACAAAGGCCACAGGTAGCCATTTATACAAAATGCGTGTTAAGAATAGGCAAATCTATGGAGAAGGCTATGGCAACCCACTCCAGTATTCTCACCTGGACAAGAGGAGCCTGGCAGGCTACAGTCCATGGCATCACAAAGAGTCAGACACAACTGAGCAACCAACACACACACACACACACGGACAGAAAGTAAATGAGTGATGGTCTGGGGCTGGAGGGTTGGAGAGATTGGGCTTAAGCGCCAGTGGATATGGCATTTCTTTTTGGGATAATAAAAATATTCTGGAAATAAGTGATAGTGATGCTTATATAAATTTGTGAATATACTAAAGCCTACTGAATTGTACACTTTAAAAGGATAAATTTTATATATGTAAATTATTTCTCAAAAATAGTTAATTTTTAAAAAAATAGCTATTATGAACTAAAACCATGAATTTTGAAGCTAATTTGTTTCATGGACTCCCTACCTCTTCAGCACTGGAATCAGAATGATCCATCTCATTGGAAGACTCTGTCTCTTTCTAGGTGAATCATTTGTTCTCTGATGACTGCCCAGTAATTGTCAATCCATTGCAATCTCAGCATTTGTAGTTATCAGTAGCTGTCTTGTCACTCCATGAAATTTATGGGCAGGAAGGGGCAGCCTATGCCCTTAGAGGGGAGGGTACCTTGCACCTCAGCTCATCTGGGAGATGTTGCAGGTGGTAAATGAGGTGTTTTCCCTTTATCTTGGGTATAAAAACAATGGCAGGAAACAGAAATGAAAGTCTTTGGGTTAGCTGAATATTTTGATGTTTCATAGTCATTGGTTCTAGCTTAAGTTGTGTGTGTGTGTGTGTGTGTTAAAGTGGGTAGTAGAAGAGAGACTTTGCCAAAAGGAAAGAGGGGAGGAGTTTGGATGAGTCAGTGTCTATTGCAAAACCAGAGTGGATTAATTCTGGAATTTCATTGAGCACACTCAATGCTTCCAAAATATAATTGAAAAAATGTGCAGTGTTTTCAGATTCACGTCTCAGACAGAGTTGTCAGCACTGCTTAGGGACAATTTCTTTCTGCGTGAGTAGGGCTACAGATTTTGATAAAAATTATTCCTTCACTGTTTGGAATGTCTGAATAGATTTGTGGTCTTTCATTTTGCTTTAAAACATGATTAAATATGCTTTAAAAATCAAAGACTTCTGTTTGGTTTTTTTAATTTCTTCCAGACTCATAGCTGGTTAATATATATGCCAAGTTGATTTTTTTGGGGCGGGGGGGCGGGGAGGGGGTCTAATAATATCAACTGAGATTCTTCCAAAGGGAAAAAAAAATTTATGAAAGAGAAGGAATCATTTGTATACCACACTAAGATATCAAGAAATGTTCCAAAATCTTTATCAGGAATATTTAATTTTAAAAACGCTTTGCTGGAACTTCTAGGTAGAGTATACAGTCTGGGAGAAGGTAAGAGAGATCTCGGGGCAGGAAGAGAATCAAGATGAGAGCAAACCTGAATAGGTTCTCCTTCAACCAGTGAGGATACACTGGGCTCTTTTATTCCTTGTGTTTTTATTGAGAATGTGCTGTATATTGAGAGTTAGCTGAGAGTGAAGGTCCTACATGCTGTGTTGTGTACTAACAACATTCAAGAGACTATGTAAGGCATCTTAGCTCAAGATGCTATGATAAAACCTGTGTCTTAAACAACAGAAATTGATTTGTTACATTTCTGGACACAGGAGAGGCCAAGTTCAAAGTGCCAGCCATTTATGTTCTTGATGAGAGCCCTCTTTTTAGTTTGCAGGTGATTCTCTTCTTGCTGTATCCTCACATGGCAGAGAGAGGGGAAGGAGGAAGAGAGAGAGGTCTCAAGTCTCTTCCTCTTCTTGTAAAGGCACTAACCCCATCATGGCTTCCTTGGTGGTTCAGTGGTAAGGAATCCACCTGCCAGGGCAGGAGACTCAGTGGGCTCAGTCCCTGGGTCGGGAAGATCCCCTGGAGAAGGGAAAGGCTACCCACTCCAGTATTCTTGCCTGGAGAATCCCATGGACAGAGAAGCCTGGCAGGCTGAAGTCCACGGGGTTGCAAAGAGCTGGGCATGAGTGAATGAGCGTACACACACACACAATCCCATCACAGGGGCTCCACCCTTGTGACCACATTAAACCTAATCACCCCTCAACACATGACTTTTGTGGGGGTGGGGTGGGACATGAACCTTCAATCCGAAGCACCAGGAGGAAAAATACTCCTACATGGATGGTCTGAATATTTAGCAAGCAGCAAATAACAATAACTACCATGTACTGACCACTTAGTACATCTGGACATCTACTGGGAATTCCATTTATTCTTCACAGAAACCAATGAGGTCTTTGTGGTCTTGTCCCTTTTATAGTTAAGGGAACTGAAGATCTGGGAGGTTAAATAAATAGGCCTAACGTCAAGCAACATGGCTTGGTTTGTCCGAAATTGGAACCAATCTAATTGGTGCATGCTTTTGACTCTGCAGATGTGAAATTTTGAAACTGGATTAACAATACTCTGTTTCCAGACTCTGCCAACCCTTTGATTCTGTATTCTTAGAGATCCTTTTACAGCCTGGTGAGCTTCTCCTTGTAACTTCCACTCATGAGTGATGGAGCTGCTCAAGTCAGAAATCTGTAAGTTAGTAAAGGTGCTCCCTTCTCCTTGGCCAGAGTAACAAGACAAGAATTCTAGAGGTTCTGCCCCCTTAATTTCTTTGCAGTCCATCTTCTCCCACTCTGTCTGTTACTACAATTCAGAAGTTTATTATTTCATTGCATTACTTATAATAGCCTCCTTACTGCCCTCCCTGACTCTAGGCTTGCCCCTTCCCTTTCATGCTTCCCCAAAATGTTTTTACTCCCAAAAATAACTTTTTGAAAAATCTGAACCCTATCTTACCTACCACTAAAAAAGTTCACTCTCTTTTCATTGTTTCAGGATAAAGTTGAAGTTTCTTAACATTCCTTGAAATGACACTGCTGTTTTGGCTTTATCTTTTCAGATTCATTTACTTTGTAATACCCCCTTACTCAAAATTAGAGATTCCCTGGTGGCTCAGATGGTAAAGCATCTGCCTGCAATGCAGGAGACCAGGTTCGATCCCTGGGTCAGGAAGATCCGTTGGAGAAGGAAATAGCAGTCCACTCCAGTACTCTTGCCCGGAAAATTCCATGGGCGGAGGAGCCTGGTGCGCTACAGTCCATGGGGTCACAAGGTGACTTCACTATCTTTCTTTCAACAGAAAACTAAAAAGTGATATAAACTATTAAACATTGATTTTTCCCCCCTTCTCATATGACAAGAATGTTTTTTCAAGTCTCCAAAACCCAAGTTGTTCTTCACTGCTCCATTTTCTTCACCGTGTGGCTTCCACATCATGGGCCAAGATGGCTGCTTGAGATCCAGCTCCTGCACCACATTTTAAACCACAGGAAGGAAGCGGGACCAAAGAGAGTCTTACTCCTCCCCTGATGGTCCCTTCTAAGAAGTGCCACTTACTAATCTTCATTTAGGCTCCATGTAATTGTCACATGGCCACATTTGCTGCAAAACAGATTTGGGAAATGCAGTCACTGTTTAGGGTGGTCATATGTCCAGCAAAGTACTGGGGACAAGTAGTAAACTCTGACACTTTCCCTCTCAATTATTTGCAGCAGCCTCTGCAGAAGCTGTTCTTTCTGCCCTTGGTCTGCGTCTCACCTGCATGTCCCTAAGAGCACTGATTATGCACCAGACACGTAGATGTTCTTGTGTGCCTCACCATTAGGCAGAGAATTTCTTCAGGGCATGGATAGCTGTCTGGCATTCAAGTCCCAGGTTTCTGTTTGTTTTTTTTTTTTTTTCTTTAAATAGATCACTGTGTTTGGCTTAAAAGGAGAAACATAACCATAGATGTCTGGGTCTGTGGACACAGCTTATAATTCTACACAAGAAACATGCATTGCAAAAGTACTCCAACTACTGATACAAAGCCTCCTCTTTGAGGAAGTGATCTTTGAACTGAGGTCAGAATTAGGAGAAAGTGCCAATCAAGAGATGAGAGGGAAGGGCCTTGTGGACAGAGAGTTCAGCTAGGACAAAGCTTTGATTTGAGGCAGGAAGGGATGAAGCAGTGTGGCTGGAAAGCAGCATGTAAGAGGGAGGGAGAAGGTGCTGCCATAGGAGTGATGGTAGGAACAGACCTCCTGCCCTGCGGAGGTGGCACCGCGTGGAGGTTTTAGGAAAGGGTTCTGGAATATGCCACTTGGACACCCATGGTTCTACCACTTACTACCCAGGATATCTTGGGTAAGTTACTTAGTTCCTCTGTGCCTTGGTTTTCCCATCTGTAAAATGGTTATAGAATCATGTCTTTATAGAGCAGTTGTTAGACTTCAACGAGTTAGCCTGTGGAAAGCAAAGCCTGAAACATTGCAAGGACTCAATGTGTCCTTTACACCCTTCCTAATGTGTGTCAAGCTTCCTGCAACTTCTGTTTTTCCAATATCTCATACCCACAACCAGCTTCTGTCACCCTGCCTCCCCCTCCCCACTCTCTACATTTACTTAGGTGCTTTCTCATTTTACAATTATGTTGAGCTGTATATAACAGAAAATATATAACAGGAGTTAAAAAGAGGAAACTTATTTTCCTTCCAAGTAGAAATCCTGAGGTAGCAGGCCCAGGCTGAGACGACAGTTCTGTGGACCCTGGTTCTTCCATCTTTCTCCTCTATCATCTTTCACTCTGGCTTCGGATAGTTGCTGGAGTTTCAGCCATTATCACACCCACATTCCAAGATGAAAGGTAGGAGGGAGAAAAGACCAAAAGGCATCGCAGCACTGTTTATAATAGCCAGGACATGGAAGCAACCTAGATGTCCATCAGTAGATGAATGGATAAGAAAGCTGTGGTACATATACATAATGGAGTATTACTCAGCCATTAAAAAGAATACATTTGAATCAGTTCTAATGAGGTGGATTAAACTGGAGCCGATTATACAGAGTGAAGTAAGCCAGAAAGAGAAACACCAATACAGTATACTAACACATATATATGGAATTTAGAAAGATGGTAATGATAACCCTGTATGCGAGACAGCAAAAGAGACACAGATGTATAGAACAAACTTTTGGACTCTGTGGGAGAGGGAGAGGGTGGGATGATTTGGGAGAATGGCACTGAAACATGTATACTATCATGTAAGAAACGAGACGCCAGTCTAGGTTCGATACAGGATGCAGGATGCTTGGGGCTGGTGCACTGGGTTGACCCAGAGAGATGATATGGGAGGGGGGTTCAGGATTGGGAACTCATGTACACCCGTGGCAGATTCATGTCAATGTATGGCAAAACCAATACAGTATTGTAAAGTAAAAAAAAAAAATTTTTAATAAAAAATAAAGAGCAAAAATAAAAAAATAAATAACAAAAGGCACACTCCTTTAATACTGTTTCTGAAACCCCACCCAACAACATGCTGTTATTCCATCAGCCAGAATGACAGACCCCAGCTAGAAGGGACATTGGCACCCTGCATGTGGTTTGGTTATTGAGGCTGAATCTTTCTGGGATAGGCCCACCTTCTTTCTCACTGCCTAATTCTAATGCAATCTCTCATTCTTTGTCTCCTAGGGCACTTCTCGTGGGCTCTCTGCCTAAGGTTCCCACCTTCAGCCCATCTTACACATGAATAGTCTTCCTAGATATTAACACACTATTGACTGGAGATGTAGTATGGCCACAGGCATTGGTTTCTGCAAAAATCCCCTGGTCAATAATGTGTTAAGTGTCTCCCATCTCCTTTGAGCAGAACCCACAAACTAGCATCTCATAAGCAGCATCCAGCCAACAGAGTTTGATTGACCTTCACGTATTTTGAAAAATAAGTGAATTGAACTCCTTATCAAAATGCAACAAACCAAAAATCGCTCTAAATCCTGTGTTTCCCTCTTTTGATAGCAGGGACTCAGGGCCTGTGCCCCTGAATGGTAATAATACCTGCAGTGTGTAATCACTCACGGCTCTGGATAGAATTGGGATTTCCAGTCTGCCCCAGTCCTTACCTACTCGTCCTCTTGCTTCACACCCAGACTACTTCCCTAATTTACATTTCCTGAGCATCTCCTGTAAGGACTTGAGGTCGAGTCTTGACTGAAAGTCTAAAACTCCTTGTTTGCTCTTTAAGGCTCTCCTACTAACTGGCCTTTGTTCTCTCTTCCACATTAACTTTCCTTGATCCACCGTTATGTGCTCTGTGCCCCAAACACTCCCCACACCACACCTCTTATCAGTTTTATGAGGCCAGAGGCCATGTCTGTTTTGTTCATCAAACTATTCCCAGCCCTTCCCAGCCATGCTCATGATGAATGCTCAATAACTCATTGTTCAATAAATCAATGAACCAATACTTACATTTTCCACTTCCCTATTTTTGCGCACGTTTCCACTCTCTAAATTGACTTTCTCTCATATCCACATGATTGGGACTTAACCATCCTTCACAGTCAAGCCCCTCCTCTGTGAAGATCCCCAACCCCTTGCTAGAAGTAACTTTATCCTTCCCTGAACTCCTGTAAAACCCTCAGGCTTTTAGAAATCATAGAGCTCCCAGGTCACATATCCCAAAGTGTCCAGGACTTCTACACTCAGGAAGGAAACCAGGTTGTGGAAGACTCAACAGGCCTAAGACTCAGTATGCCAAATGACTCTGGTTACTGTGTTTGGGAAGGAATGGGAAGAAGACTGGAGTCTATTGAAGCCATCCAAGCAAGAAGCGATGGGAACTGTGGCCCCAGGGTTGGCAGGGAGGGTGGAAAGAAGTGAATGGATCTGAGAGACTATAGCTATATAGGAGTGTCGGGATTGGATGATATAATGGAACAGATAGTTAAGGCAAAGAAAGGGAGACTTTCAAAGTGACTTTCAAAGTGATTGCTGGCTCACACAAGAAATGAATATACTATTACTCCTTGAAAGAGGAAAGAGTTAGGGAGAACCAGGCCTTGGAGGTTCATTTTGGCCTTGTTAATTTTGAAGCTCTTTGAGACATTCAAGCTGAAATGTCTAGAAAGAGGTTAGGTTTATGGGCTTGGAGCTCAGAAAAGCTTTCTGGGCTGAGGATGTAAATTTGAAAAATATCGGGATTATTAGTTGTTGAAACCCTGGAAATGTTATGATTGCTGGACGGCAAGGGATACTGTAGAGAGCGGGGCTCATGGCCAAGTCTCAGGGGGCTCATGGCCAAGTCTCATGGAGCTGACACTTAGTAGCCAAGGAAAAGCTGAGCCTGCAGAGCACATAGAGAGGGAGTGTCCAAAGGTCTAGGAGCAAACTAGGCGAGGATTGTATTGGAAAGCCAAGGAACAAAGGGTCTCAAGGTGGAAGGAGTGATGGGCTGACGAGCGGTCAAGGAAGATGGAAACTGACAGACACCACTCATGTGGCATCACATGCGCCATGAGCGACCTCTGAAGGAGCCGTTCAGAAGGCTGCTGGGCGTGGCAGAAGAAAGCCCACTGGAGAGTGCTGGCTGGGAGATGAGGCTAGGGAGAGACTGAACACAGCTGTGGTACCCAGGCCAGCAGTGGATAAGCGATGTGGACTTTATGGTTATCCCTGGATAGGACAGAAAGTGTCCATGGGTTTCAGTGAGACAGAGGTCATGGGTGTCCTTGGGAAGAAGCAGCCACTGTGGGAGGGTATGAGGGTTGGAAGAGAGGTTAGAGGATTTGAGGATGGGAAAGGAAAATGGAGACTATGAAAACGACGTGGCTGCGTAATGAAAACCGGCTTCCCTCTCCTTTGTCTCTCTGCCTCCACCCACGTCAAGTGCTTAATGGGAGCCTCACTCACCCCTTGCCTCCCCCAGCAAAAAGATCAACAGATGGTAGCAAGGAAGAGGAGATACAATGTGTGAAGAAATGCTTCAGCTTTTCTCTGCATCCCAAAGGCAGCTAGTGTACTGGATTTTAGATACAAACCAGACCTCCTGTATTGGGTTTCCTCATTTGTGTGTTTAAATGATTTTGATGTCAAGCCCAAGGCCTACTGCTGATTTAGAGTTCAAAAGAATCTCCCCCGTAGTCCAGGGACATCCCTGTGTGGTTTCTAAGAAAGATGGAGAGTTCAAAAAGTGAAGGCACTGTCGCACATGAAAAGAGAACGAATTCACTGTGCAATCCAGAAGGGACAGAGAGTACTGCGGGGCAGCTGGGCTTCGGGATTCCATCCATCAGAAGCGAGACAGAGAGACAGTTCCTGAACCTTCATCCCCGCACTAGAGAACACGGCATTCAGATGACACAGATGGTGGTAAAAATGTGAAAAAAGAAAAGGTTTAACCACTGAGGTTTTTTCTATCAAAGTCGTTTAGCCTATTCCCTAATGGTTAAGTACTTTACTTTCAGAACCCCATCGAATTTAAGGCAATAGATATTTATAGCAAAAGGTGAAAAATTGAAACATTTAATTGATCATCTAGGGGCTTTAGAGAAGCCTTAAAATTTAATTCCATCACTCTTCTGGATGAGTAACTGTCCACCAGCAGTATTAGGTGAGCCATGAATCTAACTTGGAATTTTCTATTATGTTAGAAAATTAAAAGGAAACAGGTGAGAGATTTCTCTGGTGGTCCAGTGGTTAAGAATCTGCCTGTCAGTGCAGGGGACACAGGTTCGATCCCTGGACCAGGAAGATCCCCGGTCCAGGAAGATCCCCATGCCACAGGACAACTAAGACCCTACGCCAGAACTACTGAAACCCACGAGCTCTAGAGCCCATGTTCCACAACAAGAGAAGCCACCACAATGCGAAGCAGAGCATCACAATGAATGGGCATCCCATTTGCCCCAACTCGAGAAAGCCCAAACATAGCAACAAAGGCACAGTGCAGCCAAAAATAAAACCAAATACATAAATACACACAAATCTGAATATATCCAAAATATCATTTAAACCTGTAATCAATATGCAAATGTATTAATGGGGTATTTTCTGCTCTTAAGTTCATACTAAGTCTTTGAAACTTGGTATGCATTTTACATTTATGACACATCCAGTTCTCATGAGCCATGGTTCAAGTGCTCGATAGCCGCAGATGGCTGGTGGCTACTCTACTGGAAAATATGAATGTTGTAAACAACAACTATCAAAGAATCATGTACAGAGATTTAATTGGAAATAGGGAACTCATATTTATGGAGCAGCAACTATGTGATAGCCACTGGGCTGATAATTTTACTTATGTCACGTAATTTGCTCATCTCCATAATTATGCTACACAGATATCATCATCCCCCCCTCCATGGAGAGGGAACTGAGAGATTAACTAAACTGTACTTTACAATTAAGAAGTGGTAATGTCAGGTTTTAAACTCAAGCATGAGCCTTTTATTTTTTTAACACATTACCTTTGACAACATAAATAATCAATTACAAATAGACATTTCTCCAAAGAAGATGTTTATTGTCGTTTAGTTGCTAAATTGCGTTCGACCCTTTGTGACCCTGTGGACTGTAGCCTGCCAGGCTCCTGTGTCCATGGGATTTCCCAGGCAACAATACTGGAGTGGGTTGCCATTTTCTTCTTCAGGGGGTCTTTCCTACCCAGGGATAGAGCCTGCGTCTCCTGCATTGGCCGGTGGATTCTCTACCACTGAGCCACTAGGAAAGCCCAAAGAAGACATATCGGTTGCCAAAAAGCACATGAAAAGATGCTCAGCATCACTAATTATTAGAGGAATACAGATCAAAACTGCAATGAGGTGTCACCTCACACCAGTCAGAATGGTCATCATCAAAAAGTCTGTAAACAATAAATGCTAGAGGATGTGGAGAAAAAGAAGTCCTCCCACACTGTTGGTGGGAAGGTAAGTTAGTATAGCTGCTACAGAGAACTATATGGAAGTTTCTTTAAAAATTAAAAATAAACTACCGTATGATCTGCACTGCAGTCCATGGGGTTGCAAAGAATGGGGCATGGCTTAGCAATTAAATCACAACAACCATATGACCCAGCAATCCCACTCCTAGACATGTCTGGAGAAAATCATAATTTAGAAAGATACATGCACCCCAGTGTTCATTGCAACACTGTTTACAGCAGCCGAGACATGGAAGCAACCTAAATGTCCATCGACAGAGGAATGGATAAAGATGTCGTATATGTACACAATGGAATACTGCTAAGCCATAAAAAGAATGAAATAATGCTATCTGTAGCAACATGGTTGGAGAGAAAGACAAATGTAAGAGATCACTTATATGTGGAGTCTAAAAATATGATACAAATGAACTTATTTCAAAAACAGAAAGAGACTCACTGATATAGAAAACCAACTTATGGTTGCCAAAAGGGAAAGGGGGTTGGTGGGAGGGATAAATTAGAAGGTTAGGATACACACTACTGTATAAAAAATAGATAACCAGCAGGGACCTACTGCATAGCATGGGGAACTGTTCTCAATATTTTATAATAACCTATAAGGGAAAAGAATCGGAAAAGCAACATATATAAATAAGGAATATAAATATAAAGAATACAAAAAAGAATGTATATGGATGTATAAGTGAATCACTGTGCTGTATACCTAAAACTAACACAATACTATAAATCAACTATGCATCAGTAAAAAACTTTAAAAGATCAGTTAAAATCCCCCAGTCCTTGATATAGATCACGATGTTCACTCAAGACGCATGTTCACAGTAAGAACAGCTGTAAGGCCTCCAGATATTAAACAGTCTAAAGAGCAATGAGAAAGGGACACCTTGTGCGCACACATGCTGTCAGTCAGCTGTATCCGCCCGACTCTTTGTGAGCCTATGGACTGTACCCTGCCAGGCTCCTCCATCCACAGGATTCTCCAGGCAAGAATACTGGAGTGTGTTGCCATTTCCTCCTCCAGAGGGTTTCCTGACCAAGGATCAAACCCAGGTCTCTCATGTCTCCTGCCATTTCCTCCTCCAGAGGGTCTTCCTGACCAAGGGATCGAACCCAGGTCTCTCATGTCTCCTGCATTGCCAGGCGGATTCTTTACCACCAGCGCCACCTGGAAAGCCCAAGAGACGCCTCATCAATGCCCAGTTCCTATTAAATCATTTCATGTCTGACTCTGTGATCCCACGGACTGCAGCACACCAGGCTTCCCTGTCCATCACTAACTCCCAGAGCGTGCTCAAACTCACATCCATGAGCCGGTGACACCATCCAACTGTCTCATCCTCTGTCATCCCCATCTTCTCCTGCCTTAAATATTTCCCAGCATCAATTAAATAATAGATGCTAACCCATCTGAGAACATCTTTTATTGAGCATCTTCCTCGTATAATAAACATTATGGAGGGAAAATAAGAAGTAAACAAAATTACCTGGCCCTGACCCATCTCTGCACAATCTGCCTCTTCAATTTCCCTCACAGGAAACTTCCTGACTCCCATCTGGGCACCCCTGGTTCCCTCGGGCTGGGAGATCCTCCCTTTCCCTCTCTGAGCAATTAACCCTTTCTCATCCCTCAGGATTCAGCTCAAAGGTCACCTCCTGCCGGAATTCCTCCATGACACCTGGCCATTCATGCATTCACAGCATCTTTCTGTCAGACACCTTATTACGCATGTGTTTCTGTTTCCCACAGAGCATGAGCTCCTGGGAGTAAGGAGAATGCTTTACTCATGCTTGTTGAGTAAAGGTCTAACTCAGCTATCAGCTAGGGTCACCCGGGTCTTTAAATTCTAGATGATGGCTCCAAACCCAATTCCATAGATGAAAGACACCTAAAGCACTTCCAAGGGTTCTTCAAATTCGAGGAGAAGTTCTTATAGACTTATAGTTAATTCTCATGTTAGTTATATGGTTATATGGTTAGTTCTCATGTCCTGACTTTACCAAACTTTGTTTTGCTCTATATCTTGTAGCTAGTTCTTCATTCTGCTCTGGCAACTGCTATATAGCATACAGCTTCTTCTCTGACCCAACCCACCCCCAAAGCAACCATGCAACAAGGCGTTTTCCTAAAGACCAAGTGATGACAGGAAGGGTGACATTGCATATAACCGAGCAAACAACTTAAAATCATGTATTAGCTCTTTCTTCGGCCTGGTTACCACCTCCTGTAATGTTCCTACCTCTCAAGAACTTCTCAGCTCCTCTCTCTCCAGTCTTTTTCCCACCACCCACTCTGCTTTTCCCCTCCATTGTTTTAGGAGCCAAACCCAACATTCTTCTCATTTTCTTACATAGAATGGTACATCTTGCTGCCTGGGCTCTTCCAAATACCTGTGTGCTGGGTGTTCTCCAGACCAAACACTCACCAACCTATTTTCCCAAGCAAAGACAACTTCCTACTTAAGAAAATACTCAGCCAGCAATTAAGGTAATTATAACTTCACCTTCTGTCTAGAGAATGAACCAGGAAACCTTTTATGCAAAGGTTCAGATGGCAAATAATTTTGGCTTTGATCTCTGCCACAACTACTCAATTCTGCCATTAGAGCACTAAAATAGCAAATATGAAAGTGAATTAGTATGCTTCAATAAAACTTTATTTGTGAAACAAGCAGTGGGGGAGGCAGGCTTGATCCCCAGGTCAGAGTTTGCTCAGGGGCAGGATTTAGCCCAAGGATGGTAGTCACTGACTACCCTGTTTGGGGCTTCCCCAGTGGCTCAGACCTTAAAGAATCTGTCTGCAATGAAGGAGACCCAGGTTCGATCCCTGGGTTGGGAAGATCCCCTGGAGGAGGAAATGACTACCACTCCAGTATTCTTGTCTGGAGAATTCCATGGACAGAGGAGCCTGGCATACTACAGTCCATGGGGTCACAAAGAGTCAGACAGGACTGAGTGACTAACACGTCCACTCTTACCCTATTTTAGACAATAAGTGAACAAACAACCATATCCTTAAAAAACATCCAGTCAAGTCAGGGCAAACAAGCAGAAACATGAAGATCACTAATTTTTAAGAGGTCATGAGTGCTAAGTTCCAGATGAAAGATTCAGGTTATCCAAGCTGACATTTTAATAGAAATTTCTTAATGCAATATTGGATAAAGCACAAGTAACATTTATAGTGTTGGGAGAAGTGCTCTTTTCAAATAGTTAAGCTCATTTGCTAGGAGGGCAATGATCATCTTGTACAAATGTCAGCAATCTACAGCCCACACACCAAATCCTGCCCACCACCTGCTTTTTAATATTTATTTATTTTTATTGATTGCTGATTGCTTTCCACCACCTGTTTTTGCAAATAAAGTTTTATTGGAACAGAGCCATACCTGCTCTATTTACATATTGTCTAATCCCAAAGAAAGGCAATGCCAAAGAATGCTCAAACTATCGCACAATTGCACTCATCTCACATGCTAGTAAAGTAATGCTCAAAATTCTCCAAGCCAGGCTTCAGCAATATGTGAACCGTGAACTTCCTGATGTTCAAGCTGGTTTTAGAACAGGCAGAGGAACCAGAGATCAAATTGCCAACATCCACTGGATCATGGAAAAAGCAAGAGAGTTCCAGAAAAACATCTATTTCTGCTTTATTGACTATGCCAAAGCCTTTGACTTTGTGGATCACAATAAAATGTGGAAAATTCTTCAAGAGATGGGAATACCAGACCGCCTGACCTGCCTCTTGAGAAATCTGTATGCAGGTCAGGAAGCAACAGTTAGAACTGGACAGGGAACAACAGACTGGTTCCAAATAGGAAAAGGAGTACATCAAGGCTGTATATTGTCACCCTGCTTATTTAACTTATACATAGAGTACATCATGAGAAACACTGGGCTGGAAGAAGCACAAGCTGGAATCAAGATTGCCGGGAGAAATATCAATAACTTTAGATATGCAGATGACACCACCCTTATAGCAGAAAGTGAAGAGGAACTAAAAAAACTCTTGATGAAAGTGAAAGAGGAGAGTGAAAACGTTGGCTTAAAGCTCAACATTCAGAAAACGAAGATCATGGCATCTGGTCCCATCGCTTCATGGGAAATAGATGGGGAAACAGTGGAAACAGTGTCAGACTTTATTTTTTGGGGCTCCAAAATCACTGCAGATGGTGACTTAGCCATGAAATTAAAAGACGCTTACTCCTTGGAAGAAAAGTTATGACCAACCTAGATAACATATTCAAAAGCAGAGACATTACTTTGCTGACTAAGGTCCATCTAGTCAAGGCTATGGTTTTTCCAGTGGTCGTGTATGGATCTGAGAGTTGGACTGTGAAGAAGGCTGAGCACCAAAGATTTGATGCTTTTGAAGTGTGGTGTTGGAGAAGACTCTTGAGAGTCCCTTGGACTGCAAGGAGATCCAACCAGTCCATTCTGAAGGAGATCAGCCCTGGGATTTCTTTGGAAGGAATGATGCTAAAGCTGAAGCTCCAGTACTTTGGCCACCTCATGCGAAGAGTTGACTCATTGGAAAAGACTCTGATGCTGGGAGGGATTGGGGGCAGGAGGAGAAGGGGACGACAGAGGATGAGATGGCTGGATGGCATCACTGACTCAATGGACGTGAGTTTGAGTGAAGTCCGGGAGTTGATGATGGACAGGGAAGCCTGGCATGCTGCAATTCATGGGGTTGCAAAGAGTCGGACACGACTGAGCAACTGAACTGAACTGAACTGAACTGATGGCTACATTTGCTCTGCATGGCGGGGTTAAGTCGTTTCAGTAGACTGTATGTAGACCACAAAGCCAAAAGTATTTACTCTCTGGCCCTTTACAGGAAAAGTTTGATGACCCCGATCTAGGACATTTGCG